>NC_049234.1:36849850-37518801 GCF_011100685.1 Canis lupus familiaris | reverse complement strand
AAGTCAGTCGGAGAAGGACAAACATTATATGGTCTCATTTGGGAAAACTAAGAAATTGTGAAAGGGATTAAAGGGGAAAGGAGAGAAATGAGTGGGAAATATTAGGGTGACACAACATGAGAGACTCCTAACTGTGGGAAACGAATGAGGGTAGTGGGAGGGGGGTGGGGTGACGGGCACTGAGGGGGGCACTACAGGATGAGCACTGGGTGTTATGCTATATGTTGGCAAATCAAAGTACAAGAAAAAATATACAACAAAGTGATGTTTAAATAAAATTGGAGAGCAAGATCCTGCGACCAGGACTGGAAGGAAGCAGGTGGCCGAGGAGACCAGTTTGCGGAGGACCAGTGCCACCCCGGGGTCGACCCCCAGGAGTGGGACAAGAGGAAATAGTGGGTGTAGGAAGAAAGCAGCAGAGGTGTATTTGTGTCCATTTTTATTTTGCTAAGCATTTACTTAAGTACCCGAGAGAGGGAGAGGGAGAAGGAGAGGGAGAGGAAGCTCAGGTGGTGCATGCACCTGGGCAGGGCAGGGAGAGAGAGTCCCAAGCGGACTCTGCTGAGCCTGGAGCCCAACACGGGGCCCGACCTCTCGACGCCGAGATCAGGAGCTGAGTCGAAACAGAGTCAGACGCTCAACAGTCTGAGCCGCCAGGCGGCCTGACCTGTACTCATTTTTGAATGAACGATGTGTTAACGATGTCCCCTGTCCCTCGGAGAGTAGCTTTTACGTGAGAGCCACCGAGTAGGGCCGTGCCGCCGTATGTTCTGGAAGGAATGCGTGTGCTGGAAGATGTGTGGAGGACCATCACTCAGTCGCGTGTGAATCCCCCAAGAGCCTCTGGCCACACGAAGCCCTTCCCCCCAAAGAGGAGTCTGGAGGCCGGCACCCCAGGGCGTGGCCAGGTCAGGGCTCCCCAGATCAGAGGCAGTCTGGCAGCCGCTTCGGGAGGGCCCGCGCACATGCCCCGCGCAGACCTCACAGGCTCCTGGGGGGACGCGGATGAGCACGAGGAACTGCCGATGAGGTGAAGCCAGAAGAGGGCCCCGCGGACAGTGCCGACCCCTGCTGCCCGTGCAGGTGCACGGCGACAGCGGCTGGCTCCCGGGCCCTGGGTGGCGGCTCGTCCAGAGGCCAGCGCTGAGCCCCGGGCAGTGGCGAGGACGGCAAGAGGTCCGAGCTCGCACGTGCACCCGGGGTTTCAGAGGCCCGTGCACCTGGTAGTGAGAAGCTGAGCCCAACAGCCGGTAAGGTCCCAAAAGGAGAGCCCAGGCCCAGGCTCCCGGTTGGGCGTGGACAGGCCGGGGGGTGGGGGCACCCTCTCGAGGCCACTCTGCAGCCAAGCCTCCCCCGCCCCCCGGAAGCACTCTGATCACAGAGGCCTGAGCCGATCCGCCTGGGCGGTGGCTCCAGACTCCCCCTGGATGGAGGGGCCTCTTTAAAGCAGGAGCCTCTGAGCGGGGGCACCCCGAGTGGGTCAGGGGCTGGTGGGTACAGGCAGGAGGTGCTCTGGGGGACCTGCTTTCGATTCACGGCATTCATTTCTCTCTTTCTTATTGCTTCTAGGAGTATATCCACGTTCTTCTATGTTTCAAAGCAGTGCTCGAAGTATTGTCCCATGCCTGTACACATCGGTCGGATAGTCAAGTCCTTTGTTCTCCTACAGCCTATGCCTTTTCTGTATGCAAAGTGCTGCGGAGGGTCATTGTGTAATCAAGAGGTACCAGAGATCTCTGATCTAGAGTTTGAACAATCCGGGAGAGCGAGCGACGTTGAGGAGCAGCAGTGCCTGGCTGGTGCCCCTCCTCATGCTGTCCCCGGGGCTAGCGGGCCTCAGGTTGCCGTGACCCACAGAGCATGGCTCGGGCCCACCTTCTGCAGGTGGCACAGATGACGTGGACTCGCTGCTCATGCTTGGAACCTGTGGCATTAAACTTGTTTTCCGCCCACTGACTCACCGTCTGCCTCTGAGGGGCCTTAGGACGGGGGGGCGGGGCCACACCCAGTTGGTCAGAGCCCACAGCCTGCCTTGGGGTGAGTCCAAACCCTCTGACAGTGATCCCGCTGACGAAGTGTGTCTCTTGGAACACCAGCCTTGTCACTCTTGATTTCTGACCCTCTTTCCTCGTCTTGGCCTTTGAGGGCGTCAGTGCTGGGAGGAGGGGAGCCCGAGTGTCCCCTGTGAAGAGTAGTGGTCGCATGCTTCTGGGCTTCCTTGGGAGGGCCCAGGGCCAGGAAGACAGGATGATGGTGAGCGTGAGAGCCCCAGGAGGGAAGGAGTCCCCCGGCGTGGGGTGGGGCCATCATCCCGGGGACAGCCTTCCTTTGATGGGGGCGGCACCCCCTCGGCTGCTCGCACTCAGCTCCCCCACCCGGAATCCAGGAGACGGAACATAGGGAATTCCATACAATGGACCTGGACCTGATCTGGCAAGCGGTACCCGTGTGTGGGCTCACAGGGTCGCCCCCGATCATTCGTCCGACTTCTGCCCGCCAGGCAGAGGGCAGCACAGGTCATACCACTCACCTTGGGGGGCCCCTCGTGTCAGGGCAGGCAAATGAGGGCACTTCTGCCCAAAGAGCAAGAGGGGCCACAGGTCACCCATAGGAGAGTCTGCAGGGCCCCCGGCAGCGCGGCATCTCCCAAGAAAGGACGGGTGTGCGTGGTGGAACCTCACACGGAGTCCCGAAGCAGGTGTAGGGAGAGTCCTTCTGTGTGGAGCTGGCGCTGTTTGGGGACACCGTGAGGAGCACCGTCCATGACTTGGTGGGAGGCGTCAGCGGCTGCAGGATAAGGAGCTCGGAGGCTCAGGAACTGTGGCCCCATGTGCGCTAGAGGACTGCAGAAGAGTCACCGTGGACGGGAGGAGGTGGTGGGGGTAGTGTGCTCGGAGATCGGAGCCAGGGTCCGAGGAGGGTGCCCTCGGCTTGTCGTCCTCTGTCCGTGCGCCGAGTCCTCGCAGCAGAGCTGGTGAAGTGGGAGCAGGGTGGGCGTCGTGGCGCAGACGCAGACGCGCCTTTTGCGGGCCTTCGGAGGTCCCCGGAGGGCAGCGCTGTCGGTGGTGGCCGTTGTCGTACCTGCCTGTGAGCTGAGTGCTCAGGTTGCCAGGGCTAGAGCGATGGCCGTGGGTTCCAAGGGGCGATGGAGACATTGACGTTCATGGCCGGGCGGGAGAGGGGAGCAGGTCCAAGGCAGGGGAAGCGCTCAGGCCCGCAGTGCTGCTCACTGGAGAGAGCCCCGCCCTGGCGACAGCGGCAGGCAGCGCCCGGGAGGGTCGGGTCGGGTCAGCGGTCCCCCGGGTACTTGCTGCAGGAGCAGCGATGGCCCCCCCACCGTGGACCAGTCCGAGGGGGCTTTGCTGGCGGGGCCACTGCGTTGCCCACCAAGAGCTTTGCTTTATGTGACAGAAAGTCCCAGACCACTGTGACTTTCCGGGGAGGAGGAGAAAAGGGTGTTTTTTCCTGTTCACGGGAACGGCGTGCAGAGGCCAGCAGCCCAGAGCCTAGTGTCACCACGGGCAAGTGCAACTCTGTGGGGGCCCCTGGGCTGGTGGGTCCCCTCCCCCCAGGGCCACTGCTCCTGGGGCAGCGCAGGCAGCTGTGACCAAGAGGAAACCGCTGCACCCCCAATACCGGGGTATTCAGGCGGCCGGGGGATGGGCCCTGGACAGAGAGCCAACAGGTGCTCCCCTGCCACGTGCTGCGCAAGCTGCCTAGAGGGACGGGGCCCCGAGTGGCCGAGGGGGCAGAGGAACGCACCGCGAGCCCCCACGCCCTCAGGGTCTCTCCCACGGCCCCGGGAATAGAGACACACCTGGTGACAGGCAGAGCGCTGCTGGCGCGTGGCCCGGGAGAGGCCTAGCCGGGAGAGCCTCGGATCCCCTCAGAGCCCGGGGTCAGACCGGGAACGGCCGTCAGATGGGGAAGATGCCACAACGGCCCCCCCACTGCCTCATGCCATCCCGTCTGGACTGCTGAGCGAGCTGGGTGTCCGCCGGGCACACGTAGGAAGAGGCAAGACACACGCACACCACGTGCAACCTGTGAGAATGCTGGCGCCAGCCTTACCCACACCCAAGTTTGAAGGGGTGAGCTTTGCGTTTTTGAATGTGGAGAACACGGAGCCGAAGGGGAACGAGATGATGAGATGACGGAGACCCGGGGTCCCGGGGTAGGAGCCGATCCCACGGAGGAAGTGCGAAGCACACACAGATCCTGCGGAGTGTGTCGTGCGCATGGGTCACCGTCAGTGCTGTCTGGCCACATGGCCCTGCGATCGCAGCCGGCCTCATCACTGTGCAACCTGGACACCCACCCACCACTGCTGGGAGTCCAGCCCGCGTGGCCGAAGGCAAGGGCCCTCCTGGAGCCCCAACCCATCACCTGGGGGGGGGGGGTCGCCTTCAGGCCCTGCGGGGGCGGGGGGGCGGGGGGCGGGGTGGCGGGGTCCAGGCCCGCTGCAGGTGGCCTGTCGGCACTCCAGGGGACGCCCCAGGTCAGGAGGTGGGCGTGCGCCCCCACCCTCAGCTGCAGGGGGTCACAGGGCAGGTCGGGCAGCGGGAGTGTCCCGCATGGCCTGGGCCCGGGGGCCGCGGGAGGTGTCCCCGCATGGCCTGGGCCCGCGCCGGTGTGGCTCCCGCCTGCCTCTGTCGCGCCGAGGACACATGCCCGTGCACCCTCCGGGGTGAGGCACAGCACGCCTCGGCTTGCTGCCGGGGGGCCTTGGCACTTCTGACTCCTCGCCCGCCCCCACCCGGGGACTTCCCTCAGGGAGGGTCAGGAGCAGGGAGCCGCTGCCTTGAGGCCAATGGAAAACAGACTCAGATCCCACCGTCCCTGCTAAAACCCTCACGCGCCCTCCAACCTGCCTCCAGTCTGAGCTGGAGCGGCTGCCCCCATCGTCCGCTCCCCAAATGAGGGTCGGGGCTGCAGGCACAGCAGGGGAGCACAGAGGAGCCAGGGCAGGGGAGGAGTGGCATCTGACGCGGGGTCGGGGTGGTTGCGAGGAACCGGGGCCTGTGGGAAGTGGCAGTGGCCGGGTCTCTGTCCCCTCTCTGAAAATGGGAACCCGTGACAGCGATAGCCACCTTGTGGGAATGCCGCCAGGTGTCAGGAAGATGCCCTGGCACCCCGAACTGTGGATCCACCCTCCAAGGGTCGGGAGCCCGAGCACACACCCCATCATAGAATCCATCCTTTCCCGCCTGGCCTGAGCTCACAGCCTGCAGCCCGAGAGCACGCGTGCAGATGAGAGAGGAGGGCGTAGGCACTGAGCACAGGCCCAGGCCCGCGGGCCACGCGTGGGCCATGCCAGCTGTGCCCCCCCCGCTTCCCTGCCGAGGAGGGGCTTGCCGGGCATCCTATCAGTGACCCTCGTGTCCTGGCCACTGGCTACTCCTGAACTGAGCCTGCAGGCCAGACAGGCATATAGGGCCTTGGCCCCATCAGTGCCACCCTCAGTTGGCTCTCTGGATTTCCCCCGTTGCCCCCCCCTCCAGCCCCCATGCCCCGGCTCCGGCCCCAGGACCAAAAGCGCTCATTGGTGGGACGAGCCAGCTTAAGGTTAGTGTCGGGGTCTCCTGCACCCAGCCTGAGGCCAGGGGGAGAGCAGTCCAAGAAGGCCTGTGGGTCGATGGGATGACGCGCTCCGCTCCTTCCTGCCCTGGTCCTCGTAGAGGGAGAGGAAAGTAGCCCAGGCCCCTGTCATCTCTTGAAAAGATAAGGACCCATCCATCTTGCTCCTTCCCCCACCCGGGAGGGGGCGAGGGCCCTACCCTGGCCAAGCCACCTGGGCCCCCGGGCCACACCCCGCACCTGCTCTCAACGCCCGGCCACCAGCAGGCCTTGCGCAAGTGGGAGTGAGGCGCCCATCCATCTCTTTCGGCCTCCTCCTCCTCCTCCTCCTCCTCCTCCTCCTCCTCCGCCGGCCCTGACCCCTGAGCCGGGTTTCCTGGCCTCGTCCAGGGACAGCTTCTCCCATGACGCGATCGAGTCGTCGCTCCAGGCCTCAGGGCGAGATAAAAGGACTGTGCTGACAGGGGACGGAGGGAGCATCGGAATGGCCTTCAGGGCACAGGCGCGAGGGGTGGCGGGCCGGGCCCTGGCTGGCCTTGAGCAGGGCACCCACACTGGGCACCCGAGCCGCTCCGGCCCCCAGGGCGGTGCTGCCCTTCGAAGCCGTGCCCCGCTGTCCCGGCAACAAGTGGATGCGGGTGCTGCAGATCTGGAGGCAGCAGGGCTCTGAGAGCCTCCACCTGGAGATGCACTGCACCTTCCAGGAGCTGGGGCCTATTTTCAGGTAAAGCCTTCCTGCCCGCCTCGCTGGGAGCACCCTGCCCGGCTGTCCCTCCCGGCTCCGAGTCCCTGCGGGTGCAGGGCGCTGCGCGTCCCCAGCGGCCGCCTGGGGGCTGAGCAGTGGCTGCTCCGTGCCCTTGACCCCGGACACCCGCCGGGGCTCTTGTGAGGCTGCAGGGCTCCCCGGACGGTGACCCGAGAGGCAGAGGGCAGACGGCCGAGGGCGGACGGCCGAGAGGGAGAGGCTTCCCCGGTTAGACGGCGTAGGAGCCCGAGCTCGAGCCCCGTCCACGGCCCAGGAGGACGGAGAGGCCAACGGGAGCCAGGCCAGTGGCTCTGCACGGGGAGCCCCAGGGAGGCCCCGGCCCCCCAGCAGGGCTCTGAGGTCTCTGTTCCTCAGGTATGACGTGGGAGGGACACACATGGTGCACGTGATGCTGCCCGAGGGCATGGAGAGGCTGCAGCGAGGGGAGAGCCCTCAGCCCGACACTAGCCCCTGGGGCTTCGGATGCGCACACCCCCACCCCCCGCCTCGCCTCGCTGTCCAATCTGTTAGCCCCTGTTGTCTTCTGCCCCCTGAGGAGCTGCCAACCTCGGATCCCCGTCGTGCTCGGTGCCATCTCAAGGGCCATACTCTGTGCCTGCAGTGCTCTCGCCCAGCATAGATCTGCAGGCGTGGCCGGTAGTCGCCCCACCCCAGCCCCACTCCCACCCCCACCCCCACCCGTTGTGCTCAGTCCACTTGGGCTCCTCCTGGCCCTGCGGGGCTCTGGGTTCATGGTGGAAGCCCCCGCCGAGGGCCTGCACGAGCGGGTCAGGTTCGCGTTGACTAGAACAACAGCGACCCAGGCGCTCACGGGGACGATGGGCCGTGGAGACGACTCGCCAAGCAGGGAGGATGGTGAAGTCTCTGGCTGGCCGCGGGGTGACCTCGGAGAAACCTCTAGAAGCAGGCTTGGGGCGCTCTCAGCCAGGCACGGCCTCACGCTCCCTTGAGAGAGGGCCTCTGTGTGCCGTGGCCGCCCGCCCTGTCACAGCGGCCCCTCGGGCCTGACCCCGTGGCAGGAAGGGGCTTTGAACGGCGGAGAGCCGGCTGGGGTCTCCTAGCTGGCAGCAGCGAGCAGCCTGTCCCAGGCGGCCTGGCACAGCGGACACCCCCGGCTGGAAGGGGCCGAGGCAAGGCCGGGCGGGGGCCGCTCCGCTCGGCGTCTCCGGCCCCGGGAGAGCCGGCACTCGGTACCCAGCCGGGCAGTGGGAGGAGGGGCGCCCCCAGGCTGCGCCAGCCCTGCCCGTGCCCAGGGGCCCCTCGGCGGCATCTGTCCCCGCGCGGAGGCCCCGGAGGAGGAAGAGACCTGGCGCCCTCGGCACGCCGTCGCCCTGGAGGAGAACTGCTGCACGCGGCGTGGCCTTCCCCCGGGCGTGGGGGACAGGGAGCCACGGAGACGAGCGGGGCTCCCCGACCCCACTGGCGCCCGGCCCTTCATCCCCCTCACCGCACGAGGACACCCAGCTCACGGGCCCCGGGGAGGACCCGGCAAGGTGGCACGGGCTGCGTGGGCACTGGCTGGACGGGGATGGCTTCTCACGCCGCCCGACAGTCGCTGCTTTATCGGAGGCCCTGCTCCGTGGTGGCGCGCGGTGGCCGGCAGGCCTGGGATGGCCGCTCCCCCGCAGGAAGTGTGCGTGTGTCGCTCTGTGCAGCGGGGTACACGGCTCTGCCCCTCTTCCAGCGGCCCTGGCAGGGAGCACTGAGCTCGGCCCGACCTCGCGGCCCGTCCAGGGCAGAGGAGCCGCCCGATCGGGTGGGCCCGCCCCGCCTCCCGAGCCCTCCCCGACCCCCACCCCCACCGAAGGACCTTGGGGTGAGGGAGACCTGCGCAGCGTGGAATCGCCCTGCCATTAAAGGGGGTCTTGGCCCCGAGCCCCGCCTGGTTCCAGCGTTCCTGCCGTTCCGGGGACGGACACCAAGTAGGACCGTCCTACGAGGGTCCTACCCTTCTGTGGCTTCTTCCGCTTACCCGCGCATGGTCCCCCTCCACGCCCAGGGCCGTGTGCGGTGTTCACTGCCCGGCCTGGGGGTCCCCCGAAGACGCCCGGGACAGGAATCCGCAGCTGACCTAGGGCGTCTGTCCCGGCGTCGGGTGGGAGCGGCGTCCTCCTCAGGCCCGGCCTCGCCGGGCTCGGCTTCCTCGGCTTCTCCAGCTCCTGCTGCACAGGACATGTTGCTCCACCTTCACCTCGGCCATGGCCTCCCAAACTCCCCGTTCCCTCGGGTCCTACACCTCGCGTCCTCTCCCCCAGATATGGGGACCCACCCTCCCGACCCCTAGGGGCTGCTGTGCCCGCTGCGCCCTTGCCCGTCATTCTACCCGTTTTCCAGGTTGAAGATGTCCTGCCCTTTGTGCCAGCCACGCCAGGCAATTCTCTTCTACATGTTTGTGCTGATTTGTACTTTCTAGGAGGGGAAGGACTGAAACAGACTCATCGGACTCATGACATGGCCAGAACCTGAATACCCGGGCTGGAGGCGGGGCTGGGGGGTGAAGGATCCGTGTCACACGCCATCCTGGTGCCCTGGGGGAGCACCGGGCACACGGCATGTGCCACAGCCTCCCGCCTGCATTGTGTCGTCACGCTCTGTGTGTCGATGTTTTTTCACTTTCTTGCAGAAATATTTGCCCGCCTACTAGTACGAGAGGTCCCACAGTGGCTCTTTACTCGTGTAGCGTACCCTTTGGGCTGCAAAATATCCTGGAATTCGATGGTGGGGATGACTGCACAGCATTGTGAATATACTCGCCAACACTGAATTTCAGCCTTTCAAATGCTCAATCTTAGGTTATGTCAATTCTCTGTAAGTGAGAATCAGGTATAAAAATGGAGGAGAGATGAGGGCAAAAGAAGGAGAACGTTTTGTTCCCTTCACATCTCTTTAGTGACAGCAGCCCAGAAGTCTCCGTCACGTCAAGGTGCTCGGCAGCGGCCCTGAGCTCCTTACCCTCCTCAGAGGTCAGCATCGGGGAGTCCTTCTCACACGGGTGTGAAGAAGTTGCCACTTTGAGGGAGGATTCCGATTCATACGGGACTTGTCCGGCTGACCCACGCAAAGGCACTGGGCAGTCCCTAACGTCAGGCGCTGCTGGTCCAGGTGCCACTTTATTGCCAATTCACTCTCCTGCGTCCATCGTCCCGACCTGAGCCGGGAAGCGTGGAGTCCGGGTGGCCCAGGTGCCGGGGGCCTGAGCGCAGCTGGGACTGCTCTTTCAGCTGACACGTACACTGTCCTGTCACTCTCGCGCTGTTCATTAGGAGACTGCATGTCTGTCTGCTACAGTGACAGGATGCTTTGGTCTACTTGTGAGACGATGTCTATAGAGGAACTGTTCAAATACTAAAACCGCCAAGAAATCTCCCAATCTCCCAGTGAGCGGTACCCAACACCCAACAACAATGTTCTTTATTCTTTTCTTGAAATAAGCTGGAAAGGGGTTAGCCACCAACGGGGAGCCCGGTGGGTCAGTGTCCCTGGCTCACAGGGAGGAAGAGGAGTGAACTTGCTCTGAGGAATGGGGGAGAGACCAGACCCCCCCCCCCCAAGAGGGCCTCTCATGTCAGTGTGTTGCTGACGAGGATGGAAGCAACGCTCAGGAAAAATGTGGACTCCCCCAAGCGCACGGCTCCTTCTAACTCTTCCTCAATTGGGTAATCCGGGATGATATCCCTCTCCAAATTGGTAGGTCCCCCCTCATTGCAAGTCATAGCATTACAACAACGAACAAAATAGAAACTATTAGTTTTCATAATTCTAATGGCTTCAGGAGGTTCTTCAGATCGGTATACAAACGTGCAGTTGTATGTACAGTTCTTGTAAACGAAGAGTTCCCGAACATTCAAACCTACAAAAGTAGAGATGAAAACCACTGATTTCAGGGTTTCTGCTTGCAAACATTCAAGCACCCTCCACCCAGTACCACCTCCCTGCCCACCGTCTACGTCTGCAAACGCTTCTACGTTGCCTGGGACTCCTCGCTGGTAACACCCGAGTTCGTCCGTGAACAACTTCTCCTGGAGGTGTTTTTCTGTCTACATCGCCACCTCATCGCTGGCCCCGGCGCTGCCTACGTAGTGTGACGGCACCTTGGCGCATGCTGTACACAGGAATTCCCCATTCGTTATCTGGCCTAAGAATTCCAGGGCTCTAGAAATAGAATTGCTTATGACCCACGGGATCACGCAGTCCCTGAAGTGGAGTGGCCCCGTTAAGTGTGGCCCTCACCTGAATTTCTGCATGTGCAGCGGCCCCTCGAGGACGAGCTCCTGCCTGGGCCCCTCAGCCAGGTGTTCCCGGCTCCTGGCACAATATACGTGTGGATGCACCCTTAATGCCATCCTGCTCCCCAGCGCAGGCGGGACGCCCTGTCGCAAGCAGGATCGCACAGCCACTGTGACCGCCTTCACTGGTGGGCACACCCAACAGCCCCGGCCAACGAAGGCCACCTGAGTGAGGATCCACGTGAGGCCTCTTTGAGAGGCCTGGAGTTGAAATTCCTCCGCCCTCATTCACGAGTCCTGCTCCCCCGGTGACCCCAGTGTTGACTCGATTCTTTCTCCCTGGAACTTGCCACAGTTGACGTATCCGTTCACGGCTCTGGGGTTAAAGAGGAGGAACCAACATGTGGCTCCAGGCACTTGCTTTGCTTTACGCGCCACGCAAAGGCTTTAGAGAGGCCAACGCTCTACAGAAGAGCGCATGATCACAGGGCGACTGCTGGATGCATTTTCATGAAGTGCCCGTGACCGTATAACCAGCATCGAGTTCCAGAAACAGAACTGGATGAAAACCCTCGTTTCCTGCCTCTGTCCCTCCATCAGGCACCATAAGGAGCCAAGGCCAAAGAGAAGTGGTGTCCGGGTTTGTAAGCCTCCGTGTTAGTTTTACCTGCTTTGGAACTTGGTGAATATGAAATCCTGCATGTCTGCTTTGGCGTCTGGCTTCTTGTCTCTACTCTGTGCTTGGGAGATCGCCCCCTGCTGTGGCCCACTGTCGTGCGTGCTTCGCTCTCATAGTCGTATACTTGCCTACTGACGAATAGTCCACACTTGACGCTTGATGGACATCAGGGCTCTTTCTGGCGGTTGTCTACCCCCGGAGAGCACTGCGGGGAAGAGTCTGTCCTCTTGAGGTGAGAGTGCGTCAGTTCTAGGTGGTAACGCGGCGTCCTACGATGCAGATGTTTGGCTTTCACAGATGTTGCTGAAGAATTTTCCAGGCCACTAGTACCTGTTTATCCTCCAAAGGAGTGTGTGCACTTCAAAACCTTTGCCACCACATGAGTGGTCACCTGTGAATGTTCAGTGGTGCCTTTTGGTGTTACTGCGTCGTGGTTTCGTGTTGCATTTCCACCGATACAACGATGTTGGGCATCTTTCCAAATATTTATTAGCCACTGGGATATCGTTTTCTGGTAAACAGCCTTCAAGTGTTTTGCTCACATTTCCACCCAATGATCTGCTAGTTCAGTTACTGATTTGTAGGATGAAGTTCACTCTATAAAGTGAACACAAGCCCCTCGGCACACAGTGTGGGAAGTGGTTGGTCTTCACCTGCCGTTTCCAGTTTCACAGTCGTATCGGTATCGTCTCGGGGCAGAGGTTGTGAATTTCTAAGGAATCCCATTTACAAGTCTTCCCACATGTGACGGCCACTAAATTGTTCAGTTTTCTTAAATTTGTCATTACCCACGGATACAAAGATATTCTACCTTTCCCTTTGAAAAGAATAAAAAAAACCCGTCTCTTCTGTTATCTACATATTTATTGTATTATTATTTTTAAAAGATTTTATTTACTCATGAGACACACACAGAGAGAGCGAGAGGCAGAGACCCAGGCAGAGGGAGAAGCAGACTCCATGCGGGGAGCCCGACGTGGGACTCGATCCCGCGTCTCCAGGATCTTGCCCTGGACGATGGCAGGCGTGAAACCGTTGAGCCACCCAGGGATCCCTTAGAAAGTGGTCTCAACTATCATCTTTAAAAGGTGTTTAAATTCAATTTAGGTAACATATACCGTGTGATTGGTTTCAGAGATAGAATGCAATGATTCGTCAGATGCATGTGACAACCGGTGCTCATTACAGCAAGCGTGCTCCTCAATGTCCATGACCCAGTAAGCACACGTCTCCACCCTCCTCCCCTGCAAGAACCCTCGGTCTGTTTCCTTCATTCAAAGTCCCTTATGGTTTTGTTTTCATCTTATTGTGTTCTTCCTTCCCTTTCCCTATGTTCATGTGTTTTGTTTCTTAAATTCCACAAATGAAGGAGATCCTATGGCATTTGTCTTTCTCGGACTTATTTCGCTCAGCATGATACCCTCTAGTTGCATCCGCGCCCTGGCCAATGGCAAGAGTTCGTTCTTTCTGATGGCTGAGTAACACTCCACTCTGTATAGCGACCACATCCTCTTTATCCATCCCATCTGGGCTCTTTCCATAGTTCGGGTCTTGTGGACACTGCTGCTCTAAACACTGGGGTCCACGTGCCCCTTCAAATCACTGTTCGTATTCTTTGCGCAAGTAGGTACCTAGTAGCCCCTTGTTCTTTTGAGTTTTACGTGGAGATCTACAAAGCGAGAGAGAGAGAAAGAGAGGCAGAGACACAGGCAGAGGGAGAAGCAGGCTCCATGCGCCGGGAGCCCGACGTGGGATTCGATCCCGGGTCTCCAGGATCGCGCCCTGGGCCAAAGGCAGGCGCTAAACCGCTGCGCCACCCAGGGAATCCCTTTTTTTTTTTTTTTTTTTTTAAGATTTTATTTAGTTATTCATGAGAGGCACAGAGAGAGAGAGAGAGAGAGAGAGAGAGAGAGAGAGAGACAGGCAGAGGGAGAAGGAGGCTCCATGCAGAGAGCCTGACGTGGGACTCGATCCTGGCACACGCCAAACTGCTGAGCCACCCAGGGGGCCCCCATTCCTCGTTTGTGAACGGCTTTATGCATATCTTCTGTAGCAGAGTCACAAACAAGAGCCCGCAGGACAACCCAGTCCACCAGCTGTATCTATCAGTAAAGATTTGTTGGAACAAAGGAACCATGGGTATGTTTACTCGTCCTCTCTGGCTGCTTCCATGGCCTCAGAGGCAGTGCTGGGTACTTGCAACGAAGACCAGGTGGCTTTCCAAGCTGACACGTTTGCTCTCTGATCCTTTACAGAGACTTCGTCCAGCTCGGGTGTAGAGCTGTAGCAAGCTTTGTCACTTTGCTGCAGCACCTAGACTCTATGGCGAGAGATGTGTTAAGGACAATCACACTGTGACTGTGGATCTACTTACAGATCTACTTACAGTTCCCAAATCCTATGGAGGATTTTCTGTTACTTCATCCTGTTACGGGGCACGTGTGCATCTACACAGAGGTTTTATCCAGGTTTTCTTACCCCTTCCTCTCTGTGCAGTGTTGCCCATCACACCTGTAACGCTCTCGTATTAATGTTCGCCTTGCTTCTGTGTGGGCTTAAGAGCTTTCCCCTGCCAATATTTAAGTTGTACACTGTGTTTATATATGTTTTGCAAACTTTTTTACATTCTCATTTTAAAGTACATCTCTAGGGGCAGCCCGGGTGGCTCAGCGGTTTGGCGCTGCCTTCAGCCCAGGGCGTGATCCTGGAGACCCGGGATCGAGTCCCACGTCGGGCTCCCTGCATGGAGCCTGCTTTTTCCCTCTGCCTGTGTCTCCTCCTCTCTCTCTCTGTCATGAAAAAATAAAATATTTTTCTAAAAGCACATCTGTATGAAGCAGAATATCTTTTGCTGATTCTGAAACTCTTGGGTTTTTAATTGTATCTATTTTATTATTAACATAAATAATAACAGGTTAGATTCTAAATTGCTTTTCCATTCAACATTATACTTTTGATAATGTAGATTCCTAGCACTTGCAGGAAATACCTAAAGATCCCGTGTAGCTTTACTCAGTCACTTCCATGGTAACATCTTGCAAGACCACAGTGCAGTATCCCAAGCAGGACACTGGCTTCCAAAATAGTAAAGAAAAAAGACCGTTTTATCACCACACTCGTCCCTCATATGAACGCACTGACGTCTTTCCCAGCAAGATGCCCCGCCAGGGACTCCCCTACCCACGTGCACAAGACGCTGGTCTCAGTTGGTCATTTCTAGAATGGTCTCTAACAGGGAACATGGATTGTCACCTCTGTAGGTGGCTGCTTCTCCTTCAGTGTCATCCTCCAGACACGCATTCAGGTTGATGGATCGATACCCGCTTTTTACTGCCGAGGAACACCCTCGGGGTGGATGTACCATGGTTTCTTTACCCTTTAGGCACTGAAGAGCAGCCAGGATGTTTCCAGGGGTGACATGTTACCGATAAAGCAGTTGCGAGAAACCATGTGTTGTTTTATTTAATTACTCCGGGGAAAATACTCAGAAGTGCAACCTGGGAGAATGTATGGAGCTGCAGATTTAGTTTTTAAGAAACAAGACTGCGCTCCCCACCTTGGCTGCCCCATTTTTCACTGCCACTGGCAATGTATGAAAACCACGTTTCTTTACCACCCTGGCCAGCATTTGCTGTGGTCACTATTTTTCACTTTGGCCACTCTGATGCCCAACCTCGAATTGTGGTTTTCAATGGTCATCTCCCTACCGGCCAAAGATGTTGAAACCCTGCTCGTGGGTTCATCTGCGACGCGCGAACCCACGTCGGTGAAACGTCTCTTCATCTCTTTGCCCTTGCTCTCGGGAGGCTGTCTGCATTTCTGCTGTTGAGTTGTGAGACTTCTGTATACACCCAAGACCTGTGTTTCGTCAGGTACGTCGTTTGCATACTTTCCCTCCCGGTCCGTAGCTTTGCCTTTCCCTCCTCTGAACAGGACCTCCTTCCACACAGAAGTATCTACAGTTGGTGACATCTCACGTCCCCAGGTCCCTGTTTGTAGGTCATCCTTTGCATCAAGGTTACCCACGCTTTGAGTAGCCGGAGAGGCCAAAGGTTCTCTCCTATGCGCTGTCTTTTTCTTGTGGTTTTAGATATCTGCATTTTACATTTAGCTCATGCAGCCCTTTGAGGTATTTGTTGTATGATTTGAGATTTAGGGCAAGGTTCACTTTTGCCAGATCGAGCTGAAAGGCTCTATTTCCCCAGCATCCGTGTCTGCGTCGTTGCGCGATATCATGTGGGTAAATCTGTGTGGAACTCGTTCTGGGGTCTCTCGGTTGGGTTCTGTAGACTGGTCATTCCAGCCACGGATACACCGATGAGTCTGAGTGTGGGGCCATCTCAGTGTCTGAGGTTCGGAAGTGTTCTGTAGAGGTCTTTGGTTTACTTGCACAACCCCGAAGTCAGAAAGTCACATGAAGGAGAAAATATCCGAGCGTTGCAGCCCTCTGAAGGCTCTCGTAAATTCTCTGCGTTGGCGTCCACCAGGGTCACGTAGGACGAGCGAGCCCCCGAAGCCCTCGGGGATGAGTTATTAAACGCAGGTGTTTTAGCTTCCATGAGTGCGGGAGGAGCTGAGAGACGGACGAGTCTCAACGGCAGGCTGGTGATCAGAAGGCCAGTCCGGAACCAGGTCTACCCAAAGCTCAGGCTGGGGGGCGAGGGAAAGAGCCCACGGGGCAGGAAAATACGGACGCCACGCTTCTCTGCCCTCCCGTTCCGGCCCACCCAGAGGAACTCCTCTGGAGACTCTCTGAAGTGCTCGTCCACACACCTGTCGCCTATGCAGGCCAGCAGCCAAGCAACTACCGCGCTCTTAGGAACCGCTCCTGGTCTAGAGGCCCAGCAACGGGGATGGTGGGCTGGATACGGAGCAGGACGAAGCGAGGAAGGCTGGAGTCCCCTGGCGTCCACCACTGCGTGAGACCACAACGAGCTCCCAGAGCATCGGCCTCTCTTCCCTGAGCCCTGCCGGCCTCAGGCGAGCTCTCTCTGGGCCAAGCATACCCCAGAGCCATAGAGGGTGAGGTGCGGGGAAAGAGAGTCCCCAGCCCCCGGGAGCAGTCATCCCACCTCGGCCACGCACGACTCCCCGGGTCTCCCAGACAGGCCGCCGTAGCGCGGCCCTGGTGGTGGTCCTTCTCCTTCTGTGATGCAAGGGCCTGACAAGCCGTGGGTGCCAAGCCCCCTGCTGCAAAGCCAGTTTACTTTTACCCGGAGTAAACCAACCCCCAGGCGCTGACCAGGTGAAGAGCCAGCACCCACACACCCACGCCACCCGAGGCTCCTCTGCTTTCGAGATCTTGGTTGGGTCCGGAGGTGATCACTCGGGTCTCCTGGTTTTCCTCTCCCGCGTTCTCAACTCCTCTCCTTCTGGTTTAGCTGCGCCGGTGAATGATGTGCCCGAGAATCCCTAGGTCCCCCGCCTCGACCCCAAGAAAAGCAGAACCCCAAGCCCGTGCGGTTCCTCTGCTCCCCAGGACTTGGACGTGCGCCTCCAGGCCGCCCTGCCAGCTCTAGGACTTGTAAGCGCCGGGCCCTAGCGTTCCGAGGTTTCCCGATGGCTCCCGCTGAGGGCGCCCTGCAATCCCGTTAAGAACCATGGGGCCGTTCCGGCCACGTCACCACCCATTCACAGGCCGAGACCCGCACAGGACAGGTGCCCGGTGCAGGGACAGAGGCCGGATTCGAGCTCCTACCTGAGTCCCCAGTGGGCAGATGCCCGCGAGGTACGGCAGTTGGCACAACCCTGAGGGAGCAGCAAGAGGACTGTTCTGCAGGAGGCTCGGGACACAAAGGGCAGGGGATGATGTGGAGGGACGCTGGGGGGCACAGGGCCTGGGGACACGCCCTGAGCAGGGCCACACACTAGGCCTCTAGGCCCGGTGCAGAGACAGAACCGATTGGTTCCCGGGGCTCAAACTGACAAAATCAGAAGGCGTGAGAAAGCAGTACTTACGGATAGAGATGGTCAAACAGCGCCGGATGTGATAGGGACACGTCCTAATTTGAGGACAGTTGAAATTGTTGATATCCCAGCAATCGTGGCATTTCAAACTATAGGTCCCTGGAAGAGACTCAGCAGCATCAGGCTCAGGCTCCACGTACAACTTCCCCCGACCCCAACCCCGGGCCCCGGACCCCGTACCCCGGACCCCTACCCCCTGCCTGAGAGGACGTCTGCTCTGGCAGGGATTAGCTTCCAGCAGGGGCCAGGCGGTGTTCCTGTCCCCAGAGGCCGGGACACGCAACCCTGTGCTCTGCACACAGGCTTCGTCTGTCCCAGGAGGCCTGACAGTCACAAGAGGCCGTGTGCCCCCAGCCCCCCATGTGCCTGGACTCAGCCACCTCCGCCGGCTCTGGCTAGAATCGCCCCCCTGACCCTCTGGAGCTCAGGGGCACTCAGTCCACCCCGTGCCACCGAGGGCATGACGAAGGACCTCCCTGCTGGCTAAGGTGACAAGGTCCTCTCGAATCCTTTCCCTGACTCTGGAGGACACTAAATTCTTGTCGCCTCCAACCCCGCAAGAGGCTCTGACACTCACAAGCGGACACGGATTCGTTTTGATTGCTGACCAAGGGCAACCCGACGGCGAGGAGCAAGGTCCAGAAGAGCATCGTTTCCTGCAGGGACTGGAACCTACGACGAGGAGACAGTGCACGTGTGGGCAGCTCCGCGGGGGCCGAGAGCACCTCCCGGGGTGCGTGTGTGCAGGGTGCAGGGTGCAGGGCTCCCGGGAGGGTCAGCAGCCGGCAGCAGCACCAGCCACCTGCGCGCAGCTCTCCGCCGCCTCCCCACCTGCACCTGCCTCCCTGCAGACCCACAGCACTGCCTCTCCCCACTGCCGGGCCCTCCAGGGGACGCCCCCTCCCCTCCACCCGCAGAGCTGAGCCCACGCAGCCCGCTTCTGGTGCTGCCCCTGCCCCGGGCTCCCTGAGGCCCCCGATGATTCCCCTTCTGTCCCGTCACCCTCGGGAGCACCATGGGCACCGGCGGGGCGCCGTGCACCCAGCTATTTCCTGTTCTGCCAGCATGCGCACACCCAAGGGATGGGAGGTGAGTGCAGCGTGGACAGCGCAGGCCTCACTTGCATAGGATCAGCAGTGCGCCCCGGGAACCTCCTGCCACTCCAGTGCCTGCACACGATCAGCGGACCCCGAGGTGCACATTGGGGACGGCTGAGCCCCCACAGCAGAGCCTCAGGGGCAAGGGTGCTGGTCGGGAATCACTGACCTCCAGCGGGGGGGGGGGGGGGGGGGGGGGGGGGCCTAAGTCTCTGGGAGTGACCCTGAGTCATGTGGGGGCACGTGACTAGGTTAGGACCTGCCCATCGGAGGAGGGCGCCCGGCAGCTGGGGCCCATCAGGGGAGGGCACAGGGGGGTGGGGCCCGTCGGGGTATGGGAGCCAGAACTGGGAGGTGGGGCCCGTCGGGGGAGGCGACACGGGGGGTGGGGTCCGGTCGTGGGAGGCGACCCGGGCGTTGGGGCCCGTCGTGGGAGTCCACCCGTGGGTTGGGGCCCGTCGGGGGAGGGTACCGGGGGGTGGGGCGGTGGGGGGGGGCGACCCGGGGGTGGGGCCGTCGGGGGAGGGGCGCCGGGGGGTGGGGCCCGTCGGGGGGAGGGGACCAGGGGGTGGGGCCATCGGGGGAGGGTACGGGGGTCGGGCCCGTCGGGGAGGGTACCGGGGGGTGGGGCCGACGGGGGAGGCGACCCGGGGGGTGGGGCCAGTCGGGGGAGGCGACCCTCGGGGTGGGGCCAGTCAGTGGAGGGGACCCGGGGGGTTGGGCCGTCGGGCCCGGGGACCGGGAGTGGGGCCGTCGGAGGAGGGGACCGGGGAGTGGGGAGGGGACCCGGGGGTGGGGCCGTCGGGGGAGGGGCCCCGAGGGGTGGGGCCCGTCGGGGGGAGGGGACCCGGGGGTGGGGCCGTCGGGGGAGGGGACCGGGGGGGTGGGGAGGGGACCCGGGGGTGGGGCCGTCGGGCTCGGGGACCGGGAGTGGGGCCGTCGGAGGAGGGGACCGGGGAGTGGGGAGGGGACCCGGGGGTGGGGCCGTCGGGGGAGGCGACCCGAGGGGTGGGGCCGTCGGGGGAGGGGACCGGGGGGGTGGGGAGGGGACCGGGAAGTGGGGAGGGGACCCGGGGGTGGGGCCGTCGGGCTCGGGGACCGGGAGTGGGGCCCTCGGAGGGGACCGGGGGGGGGGGGAGGGGACCCGGGGGGGGGGCCGTCGGGGGAGGGCGCCCGGTAGGTTGGCGCGCTCCGTGGACCCTCAAGACCGTCCCGCCGTCCCCCCCGCCCCCCGCAGCCCCTGCTCCTCCCGCGCACACGCGGCCCCAAGGCGACCTTCCAGAACCTTCGGAGGCTCGGCCGCCACCCGCGAGCGCGACGACGCTCAGGCCCACACTGCGCTCCCCCGGCGGCGCGTCCCCTCGGGGTCTCCGGCCGCTCGAGTCCCGCCAGGCCCTGCGCCGCTGCGCACGCGCCCTGGGCCGAGGCCTTCTAGAAGGGTCCGCGGGCAGGACGCCCCGCCCCCGCCCCCGCCCCCGCCCCCGGCAGGTTCCGTTCCAGAAGGTTCCCGGAGGTTCTGGGCTGAGCCCCCGGGGCTGGCAGCGCGACGTCCCTGACAGCAGGTGCGGTGCGGGCGGCGCGGCCGCGGGTTCCAGAAGGTTCTGGCGTGGGCGGGGCTCCGCGGCGGCGTGCACCCGCCCCCGGCCCTGGCCTGCTTCCGCGTGTCGTGCTCTGGGCCGTGGCGCTCGCGCTCCGGGCCGTGCTGTGCGCCCGCTCCCGGGGCCGCCCCTGCGCCGCCTCCGCCGGGCTCTGCTAGGAAGGCGGGGCCGCCGTCCCGCCCGGGCTGGGGACACGCACGACCGCGGGGCCGCCGTCCCGCCCGGGCTGGGGACACGCACGACCGCGGGGCCGCCGTCCCGCCCGGGCGGCGCTGCCCAGACCCCGTCGTGCGGCGCGTGGAGGGTCCGTTCCTGCAGGTGCAGGTTCCAGGGGCGCACGCCTTGGCTACGAGCCTCGCCGCGGGTCACCGCGCCGGGGCTTGCGGGCTGCCTGACGCGAGGGGCAGCGCGGCTCCCCTTCCCGGGTCCTCGCCGTCCTCTGCCTGGGTCTGGGCGCCGCGTTCCTTCACGTTTGCACCTCGACTCGCTGCCGTGTGCACGTGCCGGGCTGGGTGCCGGCGCGTGTGCGGGCCTCTCGGTGTCGGTTTCGGCCGCGGCACCCGGCGTGGTGGCTCGGCTTCCACCGTCGTCAGGGTCGTGTCGCTCAGGAGGAGCGCTGGAAAGCCCTTGGCGGTTGACGTGCCGCTAGGACTACAGGGGGTTCTTCTGGGCCCTTCTCTGCTCCTCCCCGGGCCTTGCAACGGCCCTGTGTTGCTCAGGAGCACGGGCCCGCACGCGTGGGGTGATCTGTGTTCTCAATTTCCGTCTTGGGGTCGCTCTGGGGAGATGGCTGTGACGTGGCTTCAGGCTCCCCGGGTCCCCGTGGCTGTGAGTCCACTGAGGCGCCGTGGGCAGCGTTGCTCGTGTCCGCCACGGTGGTTGTGGGCTCCAGACCTCGCTGTGACTCGCAGACCTTCCGTCTGCACACCCACGGTACACGGGTTCTCACGCATCATCTGCTTTCTTTTCTTTGGCGCTCTGCGGGTCCCGATCCTGGTCCCTTCCCGTCGCTTGTCCCGTGACGGGGACGTCTCTGTTGTAGAGGTCTTGTCCTCCCGCTGCCTTGGCCTCTGGAAGCTGTTTCCTTGGCTCCGGGCTCGCCTGGTCTTCCGGCTGACAGTGGGCCCGCGGTGGGCGTTAATAGGCCGTGGGGGAGACGGGCCCTGAGCGTGAGGCTTCGCGTGCCGGGCCCTGGGACCGGGACTCTGTGGGATGTCAGCTGTAGCTCTAGTGCCCTTAGGTGTCACGTCCCTGAGCGAGCCGGTTTGTGCGTCCGGTTTCGGCTCACATCTTCCCCAGGCCTCGCTCCCAGGACGGAGGGTGTGTTCTGTGGCACTCGCAGCTGCTGTCCTTTCAAAAGAAGAAGAAAGGGCTTGGTGGCCAAGTGCCCGAGGCTGGTCGTGGGCTCTTGGGCGCGGGGGACTCCCGGGCACTGCTGTTCACAGCCCGCCTCCAGCACTTGGGCACAATTGCATGTGAGCGCTGCTCCCGGCCTCAGGCTCCGGCAGCTTCTGCTGCAGGTAAGGGGCTTTCGGGGCTCGTCGCGGGCTGCACCTCGCTCACGGGATTGGGCGCTGTCAGTTCTGTGACCCCAGTTCTCCGAGGGGCCTAGAGCTGTGTTTGGTTTTCGGTTCGGCCAGTGTTTTTCTTCTGGGAACGATGGTGCCCAGCTCCCAACGGGTAGGGCTCCATGCTTCCGGCTGCCGCCTCCTGCGGGGCGGGGGGGGGGGAGATCATGGAAGTAAGGAAGGGACCCGGAGACAGGAGAGGGGGACAGGCTCACTGCCTGCAAACGGCCATGATTCATCGGGTGACCAGGAAGGATACGGCTCCATGGGGAAGTGACAAACGGGGAGTAGAGTCAGTCGGGCAACAGGGAGAAGGAAAGTTGCTTCAAAAGATCTACGTGTGAAGGTAAAACCGCACCAAAAGTACAGAATTGAGCTATCAAAAGAAACGTTCAAAAGAACAGGGACAGGGACGCCTGGGTGGCTCTTCGGTTGGACATCCTGCCTTAGGCTCAGGTCGTGATCCCAGGTCTGGGGATCGAGGCCCGCGTCGGGCTCCCTGCAGGACCTGCTTCTCCCCCTGCCTGTGTTTCTGCTTCTCTGTGTCTCTCACGAATAGATAAATAAAATCTTAAAAAAAATAAAATAAAAGAGCAGGGGCAGCGCGTCACTCACATACCCAGCCACTGCTTGTATTAGGATCAGTAGGGTGAGAACCCCAACGTGGAGAGTGTCCCTGAGGGAGTCGAAAACAAAGGACCCATCCTTTGAGGAAAGTCAGTGGCTTCACTTTCTGGTGCCGCGGTTGGGCACGTGGGGCCGGGCCTGGGTGGCTGCTGTGCTGGGGGCGGGGGTGGTGTCAGGGGGCAGGGCTGGGAGTGGTCGGGTTGGGGCCGGATCCGGGATCTGGTTGGCATGGACGGTCGGGCATATACCAGCTTGCCAGCCCAGGGGATGCGCCAGGAGGTGCCCGCCGTCCCAGGAAGACCACCCGGCCACCCGTGGCCCTGGGGTGGACACAGAGGCAGCCAAGCGTAGTAACCCTGGGACCCCAGAGCTGACCACGTGTGCCCGCTCCTTGCGTCCAGGCCCAGGCACCGCGGGAAATGATGATCCTCCTTGCTTTGCTCCTGCTCGTGGACCTGCCGAGGGTGGAGACAAATGTCACCGTGTCAGGAACACAGGGTAAGGCTGGGTCCCTCGGCCTCCTGCTGTGAGGAGGCAGGCCATGATGAGTCTGGGACACAGGGTGGCCACCCGGCCAGTCGCCCCCACAGCCCCAGCTGGTTCTGGACGGGAAGAGCACAGGCAGCTGGGAGCAGGACAGCGTCAGGAGAGTGGCCCACAGATAGGGACGCCTGATGGGGCAGCCTCTTAGTGTTGGGCCCCCCGCCAAGGGGGGGCAGGCGTAGTCATGGCCGGAATCCCGGTGTCCTCCCCAGCACCCCGTGGTCCCCGCGGTGTCCCCTCTCACTGTCTTCCTGGGAGCCATCGGGGGAGCTAAGCCCACCTGGTCCTTCTGGGACCCTCCAGCGTTGTCTCGGAGGACTGGCACCGCCGCGAGAGGTTGACCGGCTCTCTCCTGGGAGTGGGTAACTGTCCTCATAGTGACCCAACAGTGGGCAACGGCATGGGGGCCAGGGTGCAGGCCCCGGGGGTCGAGGAGGGTGCAGCGGGTGCTGGAGGCGGTTAGCTGGGCCGGGAGGCCAGTGGGGAGGGCCCGCAAGAGCAGCCGGCCAGTCTCCTGAGCCCCCGAGCTTGAGACGCCAGGCCTGTGAGTGTGGGGAGCATGCTTGTGCGGGAAGGCGTGCGTGCGCAGGCTGCGGTGAGGCTGTGCGGGTGCAGTGCTGTGTGTGTGTGCGTGTGTGTGTGGCCGTGCATGGTGTCTGGGTGTGGGTCAGCCTGGGGGAGGCGGAGTAAACCCCAGGAGAGAAGACCGAGGACTCGGACCCACTGGTTGTGGTCACGTGGAGGAGGGAGGGGATGGTGGGCGTTCACCTCATAGGATTGGAGACTGGAACGTTCCACTTCGTGTTCATTTCCCCTTTCAGGCCTGCTGAGGTGTCATGTTTGTGAGAAGGAGCATAGTTTCAAATGCCAGAATCCAACAGAATGTCCGGAGGGAATACACTTGTGTGCCTCTATTGCCCTGAGTGAGTATCTCAGTTCATTTTGGGGTTTGCTGGCAGATCAGTAATAACCTGCAGCAACTAGGGTATGTCATGTTTTTCTTCTCAAGGAATAACTAATCAAAAGTCACGTTTAAAAAAAATTGGAGTAAAAAAAAAAACAATTGGAGAACAAGATCCTGTGACCAGGACTGGAAGGAAGCAGGTGGCCGAGGAGACCAGCTTGCGGAGGACCAGTGCCACCCCGGGGTCGACCCCCAAGAGTGGGAAAGAGGAAATAGTGGGTGTAGGAAGAAAGCAGCAGAGGTGTATTTGTGTCCATTTTTATTTTGCTAAGCATTTACTTAAGTACCCGAGAGAGGGAGAGGGAGAGGGAGAAGGAGAGGGAGAGGAAGCTCAGGTGGTGCATGCACCTGGGCAGGGGCGCAGGGAGAGAGAGTCCCAAGCCGACTCTGCTGAGCCTGGAGCCCAACACGAGGCCCGACCTCTCGACGCCGAGATCAGGAGCTGAGTCGAAACAGAGTCAGACGCTCAACAGTCTGAGCCGCCAGGCGGCCTGACCTGTACTCATTTTTGAATGAACGATGTGTTAACGATGTCCCCTGTCCCTCGGAGAGTAGCTTTTACGTGAGAGCCACCGAGTAGGGCCGCGGGCTGCCGTATGTTCTGGAAGGAATGCGTGTGCTGGAAGATGTGTGGAGACCATCACTCAGTCGCGTGTGAATCCCCCAAGAGCCTCTGGCCACACGAAGCCCTTCCCCCCAAAGAGGAGTCTGGAGGCCGGCACCCCAGGGCGTGGCCAGGTCAGGGCTCCCCAGATCAGAGGCAGTCTGGCAGCCGCTTCGGGAGGGCCCGCGCACATGCCCCGCGCAGACCTCACAGGCTCCTGGGGGGACGCGATGAGCACGAGGAACTGCCGATGAGGTGAAGCCAGAAGAGGGCCCCGCGGACAGTGCCGACCCTGCTGCCCGTGCAGGTGCACGGCGACAGCGCTGGCTCCCGGGCCCTGGGTGGCGGCTCGTCCAGAGGCCAGCGCTGAGCCCCGGGCAGTGGCGAGGACGGGCAAGAGTCCGAGCTCGCACGTGCGCCCGGGGTTTCAGAGGCCCGTGCACCTGGTAGTGAGAAGCTGAGGCCCAGGAGCCGGTAAGGTCCCAAAGGGAGAGCCCAGGCCCAGGCTCCCGGTGGGCGTGGACAGGCCGGGGGTGGGGGCACCTCTCGAGGCCACTCTGCAGCCAAGCCTCCCGGAAGCACTCTGATCACAGAGGCTGAGCCGATCCGCCTGGGCGGTGGCTCCAGATTCCCCCCTGGATGGAGGGGCCTCTTTAACCAGGAGCCTCTGAGCGGGGGCACCCCGAGTGGGTCAGGGCTGGGTGGGTACAGGCAGGAGGTGCTCTGGGGGACCTGCTTTCGATTCACGGCATTCATTTCTCTCTTTCTTATTTGCTTCTAGGAGTATATCCACGTTTCTTCTATGTTTCAAAGCAGTGCTCGAAGAAATGTCCAACAGTTGAACAGCTCGGTCGTATAGTCAAGTCCTTTGTCCTCATAAAGCCTATGCCTTTTCTGTATACGAGATGCTGCTCAGACATGTTATGTAATACAGAAGCACCGGAGATCCGGGATCCAGATTTTAGACAATCTGGGAGAGCGAGCGACGTGAGGAGCAGCAGTGCCTGGCTGGTGCCCCTCCTCATGCTGTCCCCGGGGCTCGCGGGCCTCAGGTTGCCGTGACCCACAGAGCATGGCTCGGGCCCACCTTCTGCAGGTGGCACAGATGACGTGGACCTGCTGCTCATGCTTGGAACCTGTGGCATTAAACTTGTTTTCCACCCACTGACTCACCGTCTGCCTCTGAGGGGCCTTAGGACCGGGGGCGGGGCCCACAGCCTGCCTTGGGGTGAGTCCAAAGCCTCTGACATGATCCCACTGTGAGTGTGTCTTTTTTTTTAATTTTATTTATTTTTAAAAAAGATTTTATTTATTCATGAGCGACAGAGAGAGAGAGAGAGAGAGAGGCAGAGACACAGGCAGAGGGGGATGCAGGCTCCATGCAGTGAGCCGGACGTGGGACTCGATCCCGGGTCTCCAGGATCATGCCCTGGGCCGAAGGCAGACTCCCAGTGGCTGAGCCACCCAGGTGTCCTTGTGTGGAGCCTTCAACCACGGAGGGAAAGAGAAGTTGCGGGTCCCCTTGGAGTGTAGGAAGCCATCTTTTAGGTGGAACTAGTTTCTTGAGGCACCATGAGCTGGTTGCCAGGCCCTCTCCTCTGATGTTTGAACTGGATGGGTCACCACAGGTCCCACGGGAGGTGCTAGGGAGGAGAGAGGCTGCAGACCTTGCCTGTGGTGAGCTGCCCGGCACTCCCCAGTCCTGACTGACGCACAGGGAGCTGCTGTCACGTTCCTGAACACACAGGTTAGCAGCAGCCTCTGCAGATTGGAACAAGCATGTCTGCTGTCTGAAACGTCATCCTGTCCCCAGTACTCAGCAGCCCCCTACTAACTCCTCCTGTTACAGTTTGGATACAGCCACAAGACATAATGGCCCACGAATGCTGGGATGAGCATAATTGCGAACAAAAGATAAATATTAGCTAATTGAGCCCAGGGCAAATCAAAGTTGTGGATAGGTTGTGACTGAGCGCAGCTTACTTCGGAAAGGTGAGAATGCTTCAATCTTACACAAAGACGTCGCTCACTCTCATCAGAGGATTCAGGGTAGGGATGTATGATCTTCAACATTCATCTAATGTGCTTTTGTAAAAATTGTGGAAGGGAAGGAAATACCAATAATTTATTAGAAGTTACCTACCTGAAACCTAAAACAAACATTCTTAATGGTGACACATTGAATGTCCATTTAAACTGGAAAACGGGGATCCCTGGGTGGCTCAGCGGTTTAGCCTCTGCCTTCGGCCCGGGGCATGATCTTGGAGTGCTGGGGTCGAGTCCCACATCGGGTTTCCTGCATGGAGCCTGCTTCTCCCTCTGCCTGTGTCTCTGCCTCGCTCTGTCTCTCATGGATGGATGAATAAAATCTTAAAAAAAAAAAAAAAAACTGGAAAACTTGGTTAGTATATAGTCTACACTATTTTGAGTACAATCAGACATTATTAGCATGGAGGGCTAAGCCATATAATAAAACACGAAAAATAAGCAGTATCGAAAGGTTTTACCTGGCCATATGCCTCAGTAGATAGCCTAAATTCCTGCTATTATAATACACTTTAAAATGTTGAATAAAATATATTTTAAGTACGTTTCAACTCTATGTGATGTCAATTTGAACATATCAGAGACAAAATTAAGAAAAAAGGAAGAGAAAAAAGAAACTGGATCATGACAATACATAATTAGCAAGTCCTGGAGCTGGCATCTGCCCGCAGGATACTTGCTTTTCTCTGGTCACCTAGAGTCAGTTGTGAGGGAGTGACTAATGTACTGGGTCAGCATTAGATAGGACATGAAAGTGAGAACCACAAGTGAGGAGCTTCAGAGGAGAGAGAGAGACCTCAAATTCAACTAGAATTAGAAACTAGAAAAACCTAGCTGCACACGGAAACATGTCAGTACTAAGTCTGCATTGAGAGAAACATATACAGAGACTTTCCTCTGAAAATCGAAAGCCCTCATGTAACTTTGGGGTTTGTGTTTCCAGTTCTGGTTTATTCCGTGAAGTCCAATACAAGAAATAAGTATGAAGTGGTAAGCCACCGTTGTTCTAGGTCTCTACTGTGTAAAAACAAAGGAAAATCCTCTCTGAGGGAGTATACTCGGTGAAAGTAAATGAAGGACACCTCACTAAAATCGTGTCAGGGAGGCCAGCAGGAGGCACTCTCACACCTGACTAGTCCAGAGGAATTAAAATTATTACAGATTCGAGAGGCATCCTCAGGCGGAGATAGTCCTGAGTTGCAGCCCCGGAGGGAATGATGGGGCTCCCCAAGAGATCAACCGCACCCCTGCAGCTCTGCGCCAGATCCCAGCGTCAGCCCAAAGCCCGGCTTTTCTCCAGTGGACTGTCCTTCAAAACCACCCTCCCAGCTTCTTCCTCCTTCACCCGGACAGAAAGTTCCTCCTCTGAGGTTGGGGGACCAGCCTGAGGTACATGCTTGTCGTGGCTGCAGTTCTCCGAATACACCCATTTTGCCAGCAACATCACTTTTATTTTGAAGGTCAACAGCCCTCACCTCAGAAGTCATAGAATCTCTCCGGTATCACATCATTAATACCTGCTAAAATAACAAAATTTACAAAAGAAATGTGTACATAATGTGAAAACTAGAAACAATATAAGTAGGGCACCCAACATTGGAAATAATACAGAATATAAAACAGATTTCCTTAAAGATATTTAAGAGCATTTTAAAAAGATCTAGGGATCCCTGGGTGGCGCAGCGGTTTGGCGCCTGCCTTTGGCCCAGGGCGCGATCCTGGACACCCGGGATCGAATCCCACGTCAGGCTCCCGGTGCATGGAGCCTGCTTCTCCCTCTGCCTGTGTCTCTGCTTCTCTCTCTCTCTCTGTGACTATCATAAATAAAAAATAAAAAAAAATAAAAAGATCTAAAAGAGCCTTCAATGAAAAAATATTAGGTGGGCCTCACACACACAAGAAAGAAATAAGGAAGGAAGGATGGAAGGGAAGGAGGGAGAGGGGGAGGAAACCTAAAGAGAAATTTCTAGAAATGAGAACTATAACCAGAGAATATAAAAACACGAGGGATAACAACAGGTTACACATCCATGGAGAGTAAAACAGTGGAATTTGACATTAACAGATTATTACAATGCAGCCTAGAAATAAAAAAGAGATCAAAGATACGCAGAACAGCCTAGAAGAGCCGGAAGAGGAGATAGTCTGAGGCAGGAGGCGGGACCCCAGAAAGGATCGGAGAGAATGGAACCCAGGCCATATTAAAAGAGCAATGGGTGAGTTTTCCAAATTGATGTAAGACAGAAATGCTCAGAACGAGCAATCACAACTGATCTGCGCTGAGACACATTTAGGGTAGAGCTTCAGGATTTCAAAGCCCAGGGGAAGTAGTAGAGGCTGCCTGGGAGAAAAGATCTAGGACAGATGAGCAGTTACACTTTGCGTAGCTCCCAGCTTCAGTATGGAAGTCGGAATATGAGGCATTCTTCCCTCCAAAGTGCTGAGGGAAAATAACCAAAAATTAGCCTGGAATTGAATACTTAAAAAGTATTTTCTGATTAAAAAATAAATAAACCAACAAACCTCAAATGGTTCACCATTGATCCTTACTAAAGAAACACCAAATAGGGATCCCTGGGTGGCACAGCGGTTTAGCGCCTGCCTTTGGCCCAGGGCGCGATCCTGGAGACCCGGGATCGAATCCCACATCAGGCTCCTGGTGCATGGAGCCTGCTTCTCCCTCTGCCTGTGTCTCTGCCTCTCTCTCTCTCTCTCTGTGACTATCATAAAAAAAAAAAAAAAAAAAAGAAACACCAAATAAACATTCTTTAAGGGGAGTGACAATAATCCCAGAGGGACAGAATCACGAAGAGTGATGTTAATATGTGGTGTGTATGGGCTGAGCTATGGTGCCTGGAAATTCCTTCGTTGACATCCTAATGTCAAGTGTGACTGGATTAAGGAATTAAGGTTGCCCGAGGCCCTAAGGTGATGCCCTGAGCCAAAGGAATCCGTATCCTTGAAGGGGAGACACCAGAGAGTGGTGTCCCCGCCCCAGGGAGAAGGGGGCACAGGCCAGGAAGCAGGTCCTCGCCAGGACCCGAAGCAGCTGGCATCTAGACTCGACCCGCCGGCCTCCAGGCCTGGGGGGAAGCTGTCGTTCAGCCCACTTGGGCCTCATTTTGTGGCAGGAACAAGAGGGGCCCAACGTGCAGAGAAATCAAGGCAAACCTCAGGGGCAGCGGCACAACCGTCGTTCCTTACCGGGAAGTCAAAGACGGCACCCCAGGCGGGAGGGGGTTGAGGAAGACCAAAGGCGTCCTGGTTTTCCCATGGCTTACAAAGTGGTTCGAGATCTGGATAGGATACAAGAGAATTTCACACAACTTCCACGAAAGACTCTTCCTCTCTCCCAACAGTGAATATGTAAAAAACGATTTTTGGCTCTCAGGTCCTATAAAAACAAGTTGCTAGACTGGCCTTCAGGCTGCCAGCCCTGCAGGAAGGGAACACGATTAGCCCATTAGCCCAGTGGCTTCACTCCTGGTGCTGACTTAGAGTGAGCAAGTCCGGATTCATAAAAATTAAAGCCCCACGGAACGTGCAATCCTGCGGAGGGGTGAGGCCGAGGCCGGGGGAGGGCTGGGGGGACCCTGACCCCCGGAGGGGTGAGGCCGGGGCCTGGGTCTCGGGGGTGCTACTGTACTAGCTGCGACGACGGAGAAGCCGCAACCGGGTCTGCAGGTGCGCAGGGCAGCGCCCCCCTCCCCCGCCCCCCGGCCCCCCCCCCCCCCCCCCCCGCCACCTACTCCGTCTGGTGCCCCCAGCAGCCTGCAGGCAGTCCCTGCCACAGAGAGGGCTGCAGGGGGTGTGGGGGGGGGGGGCTCGCCGAGCTCTGCTTGGGGCCTGGCACAGGACACAAAAGTACCCAGAGGAAGTCGGCTAGCCCTTCTAGTGTGAGGGTGAGGCAGCACCTGGGCGTTGCTATAATGCACAGCTTTTCATAAGAGCAAAAGGGCACACGCAACAGGCCGACCATATAATTCTACATTTGTATGCAGCTATTCAGAGCCTCAAAACCTATCAAGCAAACATCAACAGAAATAAAAGATGAAATGGTAGATTTCAGTATATTTCTCTGTGATGAAACAAGCCAGCAAATTAATAAAGAGGTAGAATATTTGAACATCAGGATTAACAACCTTGGCCCAATGACATATAGAGAGCGCTGCATTCAACAGCTGAAAACTCCGGTTTTTCAAGCAGATATGGAGTATTTACCAAAAATTTCCCTATATGCTGGATATAAAGCAATTCTCGACAATTTCAATGGATTGAAATAATCTCGAGTGTGTTCTGACCATCGTGATATTAAGTAGAAAACCAGTAACAAAAATTTAAATATTCCCAATGTTTGGTAATGAACATTTCTAACTATCCTAAAACTCAAAACAATGACAATGGAAGTTTGAACATATTTATATTAAATGTGTACATAATGTGAAATGAAAAAAAGGAAATTTTGTTTAGATGCAGAGGGGAGGCCAGCAGGGGAGCTCTCGCTTCCCGCCTGCCCTGGTCAACTGCAGGTGCTTCCGCAGGCCCTGCGCCTTGCACCCCGAGACTCTCCAGCGGAGGAGGGAGGAAAGTCGCCAAGCAACAGCCCAGCCAATGAGAAATCGCTTTACTTCCAGCTCCCAGTTTCGTTCGATGGGCTTTCAGTTTACAACAGCTCCTCCTTTCCCGGCTAAAAGAAGCTGCTGGTCCTGCCTTGCAATATTTTCCTGTCCTCCAATAACCGCATTTTTTGCTGGTAAAGTAACCGGTACATTTATTTTTAAAATGAACAGTAATACATTATTATTTGTGGTTTACTGCTAATGACTGCTCATAAGGAGAAATTTATTATCTAAAATCATGTATTGGGATGCCCCAGGGGCTCAGTGGTTGAGCGCCTGCCTCCAGCCCAGGGCGTGACCCCGGGGTCCTGGGATGGAGTCCTGCGTCGGGCTTCTTGCAGGGAGCCTGCTTCTCCCTCTGCCTGTGTCTCTGCCTCTCTCTCTCTCTAGGTCTATCGTAAATCAATCAATCAATCAATCAATCTTTAAAAAAAAAAAAAAAAGAAAGAAAGAAAATGGAGCAGAGGAGCAGAGGCCTGCCTGGAGGGCTCAGCGGTTGATCGTCTGCCTTCAGCCCAGGTCATGAACCCCAGGTCCCGGAATCAAGTCCTGCATCAGGCTCCCCGCAGGGAGCCTGCTTCTCCCTCTGCCTGTGTCTCTGTGCCTCTCTCTGGGTTTCTCATGAATAAATAAAATCTTAAAAAAAAAACAAAAACGGGAAACAAGTTAAATACCGTCCAGTGGGCAAGTGGTCAGACCAGCTGGGGTCCATCCACGCTGCGGAACACTTCTCAGCAATGAAAGGGATGAGCCAGTGATACAGGCAACAACCTGAATGGAACTCAAAGGAGCGATGCTAGTGCAAAAGTCGAGCCCCGTGCGTGCTGCAAGGTTCCATTTGAATAAGAGTCTCCCCGATGACACAGACTTTGTTAAACCACCCAGAACCCAGCGCTTGTTACGGGGAACCCCCTGAGACGGGAGGCAGCCACTTCTTCGGGGCCAATGATGAATAGATGAGTGCTGTGGGGTGAGCTCTCATTCCTCACTCAGCCCTGCATCTCACGGGTGAGGAGAGGAAGGCCGCACGGTTGCACGCGTGTTTCAAACTTGCCATGAGGGTAAAAGCCCAGCTGGAGACCTCCTTTCCCTTTGGGACACTTTAATAGAAAAAAGAAATGGTTCGATCAGCCCATTTGACAGGCTCTGGTGCCTCCCTGCTGGGCAGCTCCTTATCTCATTAGATATATTGGAAACTGGTCCAGGGCTCCAGAAGGAGCGGAGATAGGCGGAAAGTTCTGTGGTGGGTCTGCTCACTCACGGTCAAAGCCTCCACCTGCTCTTGGTCGTCGTTGTCGTATTCTTATTCTTATTCTTATTCTAAAGATTTTTATTTATTTATTCAGGAGAAACACAGAGAGAGGCAGAGACACAAGCAGAGGGAGAAGCAGGCTCCAAACAGGGAGCCCCATAGACTCGATCCCAGGACCCCGGGATCACACCCTAAGCCGAAGGCAGCTGCTCAACTACTGAGCCCCCCAGGCGTCCCTGCTCTTGGTCTTCTTTATGACAGAGGACGATGGGGTTCTGGTCACCCCACGGGGCCACTTAGATGAGGGGAACTTAAGAGGCATGTTTGGTTTTCAAGTAAAGGAATCGTTGTCCCTGCCACATCAGACACCCTAAGCATTAGTGTTGGTTTGTGTGGAGTTGGGGAGACAGGAAGCCAAGGGAAGCTTTTGTGATCTGAAGCCACACCCCCGAGACTTGGCCGCACCCCACATCACCTGGGGTTGCCTGGGGCGCTGAGAGCCCCCAAAACTGGCTATCTGGTGCTCAGTGCTCGAAAGGTTGCTAGTGTGGCGGATGCACTGAATTTTAAGTGTGACGTAATTTGAGTGAGCGGGACTTTGAGTACTCACACTCACTTTAGGTGATGTCAGGGCACAGCTCTCAGACCTTTTTGGCCACATCTTGCGATTTCTTATATATCTCTCTCCCTCTGCCCCTTCCCACTGCTCCCTCCCTCCCTCTCTCTCTCTCTCTCAAATAAATTATCTATCTATATAGATATATAAAATATTTTTAAAAAAAGGAAAAAGAAAGAAAATACGTTCAAGTCCAGAGTCCGGCAGCTGAATTCATCGTACAGCTTGTGGTCTTTTGTGCCTGTGCTGTCTCAGCAGCCTCCGTGTGGTTGGGGGACCCCGGCCACAGTCCCCACGGTGCCAACGGCCCCAGGTGCCGCCGGCCTGCCCTCTCCATAGACCACACCGTGGACCTCGCCTCTAGGCCACCCCGGCCCCTGGCGCCCCCCTGCCCTTGTGCCTCCCCTTCCACATTACTTTCCTGCTTGGTGTTCTCTCCGCCTGCTTTCTTCCCTTACCCCATCCTCCGCCACCGGCTGCCTCCCCTCCTCTCCCCCCACCACTGCAGGGACACGCAGCGACAGCAATGCTGTGCTCCGGAGCCAGCTGTTCAATTTTCTTTTTTTTTTTTTTTAAATTTTTTTTTAAAATTTATTTATGTATGATAGGCACAGAGAGAGAGAGAGGCAGAGACACAGGCAGAGGGAGAAGCAGGCTCCATGCACCGGGAGCTTTGGGATGCCTGGGTGGCTCAGCGGTTGAGTGTCTGCCTTCAGCCCAGGGCGTGATCCAGGGGTCCCGGGATGGAGTCCCGCGTGGGGTCCCCTCAGGAAGCCTGCTCCTCCCTCTGCCTGGGTCTCTGCCTCTCTCTGTGTCTCTCCTGTATTTAACATAAAAATCTTAAATAAAAAAAGAATTTGGGGAGCTTTCGTGAAGGATGGTCATATGTCAAATTGACCTAGATCACCTTAAAATTTAATAAATTATGTCACAACAGAGGTGATACTCAGAACTTGCTACCTCTGATTCTTTTGCCACCCGTGACCATCACCTGCCCTCCTGAGGTGGCTCTGCCTGCTGTGCTTGGCAGCGGGCATGGGGGGCTGGTGACGCCCCTTCCCGGCTCAGCGCCCGGGTGTGCGCACCGGCAGCAGGGGGAACCTGGGGGGACGGTGGGCACCACGCAAGTCTGCAGGCCATCAGAGGAAGCCACGTCTCCACGGATCGTCTTCTCAATTATTTCCGCTGAAGAAAGTGGTAGAGAAACGCTGATCGTGCAGACCTGGTGCTCTGCGGCTGTTAGCACTGCGAGTGGCACAAAAGTGGTGGGAAATCTTCCCGGATTTGAAAACCATCACAGAGACCTTGGGGCAGCGTTGAGAGGTGAGCCCCCCACCCCCCACCCCCATGTGACGTGTCTGTGGCTCCGCTGGCCTCGCACCTTTCCATATGGACAGAAACACCAGTTCAGCCTTCGAGTCAGGATGGGTGCTCCTGTCGTGTGGCAAGAAGACCCAGCAAGGCCCCCTGGCACCTCTGTGGGTGTGGAACGTACCCCGAGGACTATTGTGTATTATTCTCTGTGACTGGTGTGCTGCGCATCTTCTATAGGCATATAATTTGTAGTGAACTCAATCACACATCGGCTGCCCTTTTGTGGGTGAGCTGCTCCTTAACCCTGCACCAGTGTCCCTGAGGAGCTCCCCTCTGCCCACTGTGATTCTTGTTTTGTCGATGCCTCTCCCTTCTTCCCCCCTTTCTCTCTCATATCCCCCCCCATACGATTCCTTTTTGCTTCAAGTGGCGTAGGCCCTCCGAAGTCCTGGATCAATCCTTCTAGTTAGTGGCACTGAAGGTCATGGTCTTCATGACCTTTCCTTGCTTTCCCAGAGGTCATGATGCCTGTGTAGACACACCTTTCCTGGAGGATCCTGGGCTCCCAGAGCTCTAGGATGATGGCCAGACTTTAAGGCAATGGAGCATTTTGCACCCAAACACTATTGATCCTCGGGGCCAGCCTGGAGGACACCCCCCAAACCCAGCTCCGGAGACCGAGGCTCTAAGCCTGTGTGCCACGCTCGGGCCTCCAGCTACAAAACTGCCCAGCCAGGCCTTGGACCAGACCCTAGGTTCCCAACCCAGGTCTGCCTACCTGCGGCTGCTTCCTGAGACAGGGCTCCCTTGCTGGGGAGGTATCTGGCTCGGCTGCTGCTTGGTGACGTGTTCCTGGACTCAGCGGCCCAGGGTAGATCAAGCTACAGTTTCCTGGATTGTAGGCCACATGCAGACAGGTGTCTGGTCTACTGTGTGGACGCCTGCGGCCTCCCCAAGGGTGCCCGGTACTACTGGGGTGCTCATCGTTATTGCCGTAGCTGCTGGCGGACCAACCGTGCGCCGGCCACTGAAGGCACCAAGTTTGAGCTCCCCTTGACGCAGACCCTGAGGTGAGGGTCGGAGAGCCAGTGATTCATTCAGGACAGAAAGGGACGTCTCTAGGGGAGACGAAGAAAAGGCATCGCTCAGCCAGTTACCGCTGCAGGCTCCTCGCAGGAGAACCCCGTGGTGATTGTGTGGCGCCCTGACCTCTGACTGTCCAGTTGGGTGAGGGAGGGGAGGGCGCTCAGGGGCTGAGGGCCCATCCATTTCTTCAGCATTGCTGGCCCACCTCGCTGAGATCCCAGGATCAAGTTCAGGAGCAGGCCCCAGGCCAAGAAGTGTGGTGCCAGCCCTGGGAGCCAGGCATGGGCGCAGGGTGGCAAGGCGGAGGTGCAGGCGGGCACTCCCGCTGTCTGCTGGCATCGTCTCCTTGGGTCTGCACCAGTGCCCTCCCAGTGCGGCCACCCCGGGGGCCCTGTGGTAAAGACGAGGCAAGCCAGGAGGAAGCTTGCCCGAGGACTCGTGGCAGGGAGGACACAGCCAGGTGGGGGGCCCAGTGCCCCTGAAGCCTGAGCCCAGGGGTGTCTTGAATAGGTCTTCTCTACTGCCTGGGGCTGTGGGAAGCACACACAGAAGCCATTCCCTCGGGGCGCCTGGGTGGCTCCGTCGGTAAAGCGTCTGCCTTTAGCTCGGGTCGTGATCTCGGGGTCCTGGGGCCGAGCCCCACGTCGGGCTCCCTGCTCCGTGGAGAGTCTACTTCTCCCTCTCCCGCTTCCCCTCTCCCTGCTTGAGCTCACTCTCAAATAAATAAATAAATAATCTTAAAAACCAACCAACCAACCAACCAAAAGGAGCCGTTCCCTGCTGGCAGCCAGCACTCAGCACCCCCAGGGCGCTCCTTCCCGGGAGCACCTTGCCTGTGTCCTGTTTGCACACTGGTATCTGCCAGGGTCCAGGTGCCGAGGTGCCAAGCCACCCCGCTTCTGTAGCACGACCAATGAGGCGCGCCCCCCGCGGGGCGTTGCCGCCTCCAGGCAGCCAGCCGGCTTCCCCAGGGCCCAGCGGCCGTCCTGCGGGAGGCACCACAGTGACACAGGGCCCGCGGCTGGGGGACTCCAAGCTGCCCCGCAGGCACTGGAAGGTGTGCCCTTTGTGTGCAGCGGGCCCCGTGCAGGTGTGAACGGGGCACGTGGGGCGGAAGCTAAGGAACAGGGGGGGTTCCCGAGGCCGGGGTGCATGGCCGGAGACCAGCCCCTGGCTTCCCCCTGGTCAGCTGACTGGGCACCTGAGCGCACCTGTGCAGGGCTTTGGGAAGCCTCTGCAGAGCCACCTTTGCTGCCATCCTCCAGCCGGGCGGAGATGGCCGTGTCAGTCCCTCCCCGACCCTGCCCCTACCTGGCGAAAGGGCGTGAGCTCCAGGGCTGGGCCCAGCAGGGAACGGCTGATCCCCCGCTGTCTTCCCATGAGGACTGTGGCCCCGAAGCCGCCCTGCTGGACGCCCTCGGCGCCCTTGCCCTCTGGAGCCCTAGGAGCTTTCTGGGCCCCCTCTCCTGTTGCATGGGCCCTCCCAGGCCCCTCTGCAACGTGTCCCTCTCCCTCTGCCTTCCCGACGACTTGAAGAGAACCCCACGCCTTGGAGCCCCAAAGTCACCGCCCTTCTCTTCACCATCGCACAGCCTCCTGCCTCCCGGCTGGGCCAGGCATAGTGCACCCCCGTTAGCCCCTTCTCTCCATCCCACTGACAGAATTTAAAGCTGCAGGAGGAGCGGCCGCACAGTCAAGGCGGGATCAAACAGTCTGGGGCCACCAAAGCTTGGCTGCCCTGACACAGTGCTGCCATGTGGGCAAGGTCTCCAGGGTGTCCTCCTAGGACACGGAGGCTGCCTCCCCCTGCCCTCCCGTGCTGCTCTCAGCCGGCCCTGGGACGCACCAGGCACCGGGTCCCCCAGAGGAGAGCCTGCCACCCGCTCGCCTGGCCTCCCCAGGCCTCAGAGGCCACATTTCCGCTTTGCCAGCAGGAGGCGCTGAAGGGAACCTGATGCCGGCGGCAGGAACCACACCTGTGCGGGGCCAGCTGTAGGGAGCAAGGTGGAGTCACTCTGTCCAGCAGTGGCTTGTGTCAAGTGATGATGCAGTTAAGGACATTGCAGCTAAGACCGGACGTTGCTGAGACCAGAACTGCCGACGATGCCCCAGAACTGACAACCAGCAGAAGCGGAGGGGGCTTGCAGGGGGTCGAGGCCAATTAAACCTTTTTAAAAAGGGAAGATTAGGGAAGGAGTTAAAAATGACTGAGGAGTAGGGGACCCTAATTTCGTGAATTCAGTTAAAGAGCCGTCAAATCATCCTGAGCACCTGCGAAATCAACCGGAGATCTGAGAAAAGAATTGCTGCAATTCTACAAATAGAAAAGAGACCACTTTTTGCAAGGTAGGGGGTGTGGAGACGTGAATCCGGGGTGATATATTGGAAGATAAACCCCGGGAGCAGGGAGCCTCCGTTAGCTGGCTACCGGAAAGTGACAGAGCAGCAGAGCACAAAATCCGAACTTTTTGAGGTCGGCCTGGAAGGCGCTCAGGAGGTGAAGCGGGGGCAGGCTGCTGGGTGCGACGGCGCCATCCTGGATCCCTGGGGTCACAGGGAGACGGGGGTGCCTGAGTGCGCATGGTTCCCAGTCAGCGAGGCCAGGCTGGGCTCAGCTCGGGGTTGCCATAAACCTCTGGCTGGGCCCAGTAGGGCCACCCACACCCCCAGCAGGGCCCTGCCAGAGGCAGAACCACTGGGAGCCCCCCTCCCCTCCCCCAGGAGTTGGGGTACCAGGTCCCGATGCAGGAATCCGTAGGCTTCGGAGACTGGAAGCGAGGCCCGGTGCCTGAGATAGAAAGGCTCGGTCCCAGGCTGGGCGGGCACGGAGTGTGGACGGGCACCAGGGACGCAGGAGGGATGGACCGCTTTTCCCTGAGGGTGCATGAGGAGTAGGGGCCGTGAGCTTTCAGCTCTGGGGCTGGAGATGGGGGTGCCACCATTCTCATCCCTCCATCGACTCCGGAGCTGCTTCCACTGAGCCGGGCCCCCTGCAAGAGGTGTGCAGCTCCTTGGGGACAAAGACACAATCAGCACAACGGGCTCCTCCCCCAGATGCCGAGCAGCAGCTTCTGGCAAAAGCCAAGTTTACCAATCATGCAGAACTGCAGAACTCCAGCTCTGGGGGAAAGGAGTATATAGAATTTGTATTTTTCTTATGATTACTTAGAGTTTCAGTTTTATTTTTTCCCTTTTCAGCTATTTCCTTATTTTATCAATTTTTTAAGTCTTTTCAGTTTTGCATTTGTTTTATATATATATATTTCATTTTTGGTTTCCTTTCAATTTTATTTTTGTATATATATGTTTTTCTTTCTTTCCTACTTTGGTAGGTTTCTTTCCTACTTTCTTTCCTACTTTCCTCTAAAAAGCAGACCAAAATACACTCAGGATCTAGTTTATTGTTCTGTTCTGTTCTGTTCTACTTGTTGATTTAATTCTCTCTCTTTTTTCTTTGGTTTCTGTTCTCTTCTGATTTGTTTAGGGTATATCTTTCTGGTGTTGTGGTTGCTATTTTTGTATTTTTCTCTCCCCTTCATCTATTCTTTTCTGGACATAATGGCAAGATGGAAAAAATCACCCCAAAAGAGAGAACAGGAGGCAGTACTCACTGCCAAGGATTTAATCAATATGGATATAAGTAAGATGTCTGAACTAGAAATCAGAACAACAATTATAAAGGTAATAGCTAGGCTTGAAAAAAGCATAGAAGACACTAGAGAATCCCTTACTGGAGAAATAAAAGAACTAAAATTTAATCAGATTGAAACCTAAAGGCTATTAATGGGGCACCTGGGGGGCTCAGTGGTTGAACATCTGCCTTTGGCTCAGGCCATGATCCTGGGGTCCCAGGGTGGAGTCCCTACATGGAGCCTGCTTCTCTCTCTGCCTGTGTCTCTGCCTCTCTCTCTATGTGTCTCATTAATAAATAAATAAAATCTTAAAAATAAAATAAAAAAAAAAGGATTACTCACCACAAACCAAGTAGGATTTATTCCTGGACTGTATGGGGGGTTCAACATCCACAAATCAATCAGTGTGATACATCACATTAATAAAGGAAAGGACAGGGCAGCCCCGGTGGCACAACAGTTTAGGGCCGCCTGCAGTCCAAGGCGTGATCCTGGAGACCCCGGATCGAGTCCCATGTCAGGCTCCTGCATGGCACCTGCTTCTCCCTCTGCCTGTGTCTCTGCCTCTCACTCACTCTCTCTCTGTGTCTCTCATGAATAAATGAATACATAAATCTTTAAAAAAATAAAGGAAAGGACAAGAGACATATGACCCCCTCAATAGATGCACAAAAAATATTTGACAAAGTATACAACATCCTTTCTTGATTAAAACTCTCCAAAGTGTAGGGACGGAGGGAACATACCTCAGTATCATGAAGGCAATCTGTGAAAAGCCCACAGCAAATATTCTCGATGGGGAAAACCTGAGAACTCCCCTAAGGTCAGGAACATGACAGGGGTGTTCACTCTCACCACTATTGTTCAACATAGTCCTAGAAGTCCTAGCCTCAGCAATCAGACAACAAAAAGAAATAAAAGGCATCCAAACTGGCAAAGAAGAAGTCAAACTTTCACTCTTTGTAGATAATGATATTCTATGTTGAAAACCCAAAAGACTCTACTCAAAAATTGCTAGAACTCATACAGGAATTCAGCAAAGCGGCAGGATATAAAATCTATGCACAGAGATCAGCTGCATTTCTATACTCTAACAGTAAGATAGAAGAGGGATGCTCGGGTGGCTCAGTGGTTGAGCATCTGCCTTCGGCCCAAGGCTTGATCCTGGAGTCCCGGGATCAAGTCCCGCATCAGGATCCCTGCATGGAGCCTGCTTCTCCCTCTCCCTGTGTCTCTTCCCTGTGTGTCTCATGAATAAATAAATACAATCTTAAAAAAAATAAGACAGAAGAAAGAGAAATGAAAGAATTGATCTCATTTACAATTGCACCAAAAACTATAAGATACCTAGGAATAAACCTAACCAAGGAGGTAAAGGATCTGTACTCTGAAAACTGTAGAACATTCTTGAAAGAAATTGAGGAAGACACAAAGAAATGGAAAAACATTCCATGTTCATGGATTGGAAGAACAAATATTGTTAAAATGTCTATGCTACCCAGGGCAATCTGCACACTCACAGCAATCCTCATCAAAACACCATCAACATTTTTCACAGAGTTGGAACAAATAATCCTAAGATTTGTGTGGAACTGGAAGACCCCGAATAGCCAAAGGAACGTTGAAAAAGAAAACCAAAGCTGGTGGCATCACAATGCCTGACTTCAAGCTATCTTACAAAATTGTGATCAAGACAGTGTGGTACTGGCCCAAAACAGACACGTAGATCAATGGGACAGCATAGAGAACCTAGAAATGGACCCTCAACTCTATGGCCCACTCACCTTTGACAGAGTAGGAAAGACTATCCAACGGAACAAAGACAGTGTCTTCAACAAATGGTGCTGGGCTGGGGATCCCTGGGTGGCTCAGCAATTTAGCATCTGCCTTCAGCCCAGGGCGTGATCCTGGAGACCCGGGGTCGAGTCCCACATTGGACGCCCTGCATGGAGCCTGCTTCTCCCTCTGCCTGGGTCTCTGCCTCTCTCTCTCTCTCTCTCTCTCTGTGTCTCTCATGAATGAATGAATGAATGAATAAATAAATAAATAAATAAATAAATAAATAAATAAATAAATAAATAAAATTTAAAAAGAAAGCATAGTTAAAAAAAAACAACAAAAACAAATGGTGCTGGGAACATTGGGCAGCCACATGCAGAAGAATGAAACTAGACCATTTCCTTACACTGCACACAAAAATAGACTCAAAATGGATGAAAGACCTAAATGTGAGACAGGAATCCTAGAGAACACAGGCAGCAACCTCTGTGACCTCGGCCGCAGGAACTTCTTACTAGACACGTCTCCAGAGGCAAGGGAAACAAAAGCAATAATGAACTATTGGGGCTTCATCAAGATAGAAAGCTTCGGCCCAGCAAAGGAAGCCGTGGTCAAAACCAAAAGACAAGCTACATAATGGGGAAGGTATTTGCAAATGTCTTATCAGATTAAGGGCTGCTATCCAAGATCTATAAAGAACTTCTCAAAATTGACACCCAAAAAACAAATGATCCAGTGAAGAAATGGGCAGAAGACACGAACAGACGTTTCTCCAAAGCAGACTACACGTGGCCAACAGACACATGAACAAATGCATCAGGGAAATACAAATAGAACCACAGCGAGATCCCACCTCACACTGGCCAGAATGGCTAAAATCAGCAAGTCAGGAGACAGCAGGGGTTGGTGAGGATGAGGAAAAAGGGGGGCCCCCTGACCTGCTGGTGGGGATGCAGGCTGGGCAGCTGCTCTGGAGAGCAGTGTGGAGGGTCCTCAAGGGGCTGAATGTAGAGCTACCCTATGGCCCAGAAACAGCCCTACTGGGTACTTATCCACAGGACACAGACACGGTGATTCCAAGGGGCGCCTGCACCCCAACCTTTACAGCAGCAATGTCCACAAGAGTCCAAGTGTGGACAGAGCCCAGATGTCCATCAACAGATGAAGGGTAAAGACGCGACCTATGTATACAACGGAGTGTGACTCAGCCATCAGAAGAGTGAAATCTTACCATTTGCACAGCATGGATGGAACTAGAGGGTATGATGCCGAGCGACATAAGTCAGTCAGAGAAACACAATTATGCCTTGACCTCACTCATATGTGGAATTTGAGAAACAAAACAGAGGATCGGGGCGGGGGGGAGAGGGGAAAATACAGTAAGATGAACTCAGAGAGGGAGACAAACCATGAGAGACTCATAACTCTAGGAAACCAACTGAGGGTCACTAGAGGGGAGGCTGAGGGGACGGGGTGAGGGGGTGACGGGCACTAAGGAGGGCACGTGACAGGATGAGCACTGGGCGCTGCGTGCAGCTCGTGAATCACTGACCCCTACCTCTGGAGCTAATGATACACTATATGTTAATTCATTGAATTTAAATAAAAAACAAAAACAAAATAAATAAAAAGGGAAGATTTTTGTAGCAAACTGCCTGACTCTTCAGGCCTGACAGAGGCTCTCTGTGTGACCAACTCAGAAAGGCAGCTGCTGCCCCGGCTCTGCCCGGCTCGTCTGCGAACAGGATCCGGATCCTTCCCTGCTTCAACGCCAGACGCAGCAGATGCCCAGGGCTGACCCGGACCGGACCAGGCCGGAGCCTCCGCTCAGCCGCTTCCCATGGGCCCACCTCGCGTTGGCTGCACTAACTCCCTCCCTCTTGTTCTCTTGTTGGTCCTGTGGCTTGTCTTATGTTCTCTGCCGTGTGCAGTACTAATCGCGTGGTGAAATGTCACTGAATTTGGGATCTTGACCTTATTTTATGATGAAGTTGCCTTGTTTGGTGACTGAATAAAGCCAGCGTTGCGGGAAGACACGCCTGTGCTGTGCGCCTTCCCAGTGCGCTCACGACACCATCCCCTGGCGCCGCAGAAGACAGGATAGCGACACGTGGGACTCCTGGGCCGGCCTCTGCCCCGGTGTGCCATCACCTCCATGACACGGGGCCGGAACGAGGCCAAGAGCACCCTGCTCAGTGAGGGTGCTGCTCCCACGCAGACATTCCCTAGGACGGCCTCCTCGTCCACCTCGGCCCTGCTCGGGTGAGTGAGCTCCTCTCCACCCTTCCTGGCCTGCTGCCAGTGCCTGTCCTCTGGGAAGCTGCCCATGGAGTCCCACCCTGGCTCAGCCTCGACCTGCAGGGGAGGGCAGGCCTGGGCTGTCTCAGGTGCGTCCTGCGGGACAGGATGCTGGCAGCCGGGACACCCTTGTTTATCCAGTTTGCCATCTTGCCGCTCCTGGAAAATACCAGCCGCCCATACTTAGCAGCACTGGCGTCCCTACATCCTGGCTCCTTGCTGTCCAGACAGGCCAGAACTGGGTCATCCAGCCCACCTGGGCTCCCAGGGAAATTCCTCACCACTCCCCGCCCCCCGCCACTCTTCTCATCCCTCCCCTCAAAGGGACCGGCTGGGACATGCCCAGATAAGCAGCTCATTGTGTTTCTGTGTGTACTTTCAGAGAACCCCAAACCCTGAGGCTGGGATCCCTCAGGATGGATACAGACAAGCTAGTCTTCCCCATGCTATAGGAAAATGGAAGATGGCAGTGTCAGGGCAGGGAGGGAAAAGGCTAGGCTGACCAGGGCATGGGCCAGAACAACTCAGAACATCAAACTTTCTGCTCAAAACACTCAAGAATTGCACTAGTCTGACCCCTCCAGCTGCTCCTCTCTGCACCCCACCCCCTGCTCCGAGCAAACTGGCCTTTCTTTGCTCTTCCCCACACTCTGGTTGTAGGTCCTAAGGCTAGAACAGCTTCTAATCTCTATGACCAGGACTAAGGCTCAACCTATGAACAGGGTCAAGGCTCAGTGTGTGACCAGGGTCAGTGTCAGTGTGACCAGGATCAGGGCTCAGAGTGTGACCAGGGCCGGGGAGCAAGAATGCCTCACCCCCTTCACAGGGAGCAAGAAAACCTGCCCCCTTCAAGATCCTCCTAGCTGGATTAAGATTGAAATCAACACAAGACAGATTAACAGGAGAAATAAAATTTAATAGGTGCACTACAGGGAATCCACATAGACATGCAAATTCCAAAGGCAGGAGAAATGAGGTGTATGTGGCAGTGTGAACTAAGGAGAAAGTGGTTTGAGATTTCAGAGGAAAGGGATGCACTTCTCCGGGCGACAAGAAGAGCAGGTGTTTGGTATGAGCCATTTGCCCGGCTGTATAGATGGGGCGCTCAGATAACATTTATCTCTGCTAATAGCCCTTATTCTGGGAAAGACCCCCAATTCAGATTCTTCAATAGAGTTCATGGAGGGACAAAAGTTTCTCTTGAGGCTGAAGGATCTCAAGTGCCTTCAGCTCAAAATAGCCCACATGCCAAATTGGTACTATCTGTGGGAGTCGGAGTGGAGGACTGTCTTGAACCCTCCACCAGGCTCAGGGCTCAGGGTGTGACCAATATCAGGGTACTCTTTGGTCATGTAGGACAGGAGACCCCTTTTGCAGCCCCTGCCCAACAGGGAGGGGCCTCAGTTCAAATTCTGGGTCCCCCTCCCTTCCTTCCCAGCACAAGAGGGAGGGAGGGTAAGAAGCAGGGTAGAAAGGAGGGGCCAAGGGAAGGTAAGAGAAAGGGATGGGGAGGTCAGTGCAGGACTCTGCCTCTGGTTTGGGTGGAGGTCTTGGCGTTCCTAAGAACAGTCAAGATCTCTTCCTGGAAGGTAGGAGCAAGCGCTCTGGGCTGGCAAGGTCCATGCTGGGTGTCCAGTCCAGAGGTGCACTGCTGCCCCAGTTCCTCCACCTGCCCTGCACACCTGTGTGACAGGAAACCCCACGTCTCCCTCTCAGCCACTCTGAGGAGTGGAGTTCAATGCCAGGCGAGGGAAGCCATGCATCAATGGTGGCCTGGGTGGGAATCTGGGCCTTAATTGGAGAACACCCAGCTTATAAAGTTTCAGATGCCCAATTAGTTCAACAAGGGGTGGGTCCACCTCCTCCGCCAGCACCTGGGCCACCCATGCCAGGACAGCTCCTGTCCTCCTGTTTTTCCCATGGGGAAAGTCATTCCTTCCTTGAGGGTTGTCTCCCCAAGAAGGCAGGCCCTTCCTAGGGTCCCTTCCCCATGAGGCTGCAGCATTTTTGCCCCAAAGGCCCTTTAAGATGCACAAGGTTCAGCATTTCTCAGGTGACCTTATTAGAAGAGAATATACTCACAGAAACGCAGGAACATGGACCTTGAAATTTGAGAAATGCTGTGCCCACTGGGTAAGATCCAGCCAACTTTGCTTACACTGAGAGTTTTGGGGACTCATCACCCTGACTTGGCTGCTCCTTTGCATTGGCTCTTTCTCTACTTTGAAGAGTCCCCTTCTCCTCGCCCCTACTTCAAAATGCAACCCATTGGGTACCTTCTCCAGATAGAAGCCTCGGCATTGATAGAACTAGGCCGGGCTTGGGGTCCCCATCATGTTACCTGACTAATCTTGATAGTGCAGGTCCGCCACACCCCTATCCTCTGCACCAAGGGCTCGAGCCTGTCACTCAGTAGGAATCAGAGCTGCTGAAACCCATGAGCTACATCCATTATCTGGGGGGGAGGGGGTGATCCCAGAGTCTCAGGCTCTCTCCCCATCCACAGCTGCTCTGCTGCACATTCATACAGGCACAGGTTACCTACCGAGTAGAGCTGCCTGGGTGCTGGGGGTGGGAAAGTAAGAAGCAGGTCTGAGTTCATTGAGAGGAGGGTTGTAGTCAGTCACCCAAGATGGCGATGGCGGCTTGCACATGTAGGGATGGGCTCCCCTTCCCTGGAGCCCAGGCAGGGCCCTGCTAAAAGACCTGGAGAATCTGTCAGCCACTGAGCAAGCATCTGGCCTCTACTCTCTGGCCTCTGAGCTGGATCTAGGGCCAGCCCTTGCCTTGTGCTCCTATGTCATGGCATCGGTCTGGGCTCTACCGCACCCCTTCCAATTCTGGAGGCAAAGTAAGAAACTTTCTCAGGCCTGGGCTGAGAATGATGTGGAGTCTGGAAAGGAACTCAGTTCTCAGAATCCAGTCCCCATTTCAGGACAGCTTCACGCAGGGTAAGGGTTCAGGCGAAGGAAGCCAAGGACCACTGAGCAAGGCCAAGTTGGCTGTCACGGGCCATGGCTACAGGAGGTCACCAAGCTCAGAAGGGAGAGGAAGGTGGGAGGAGCGGGGTCAATGGAATGAAGTGTATTGGATGGTATAGGAGGAGCTGACTAAGTAGAATGCAGAGAGTAGATAGGGTAGTAGATGGAGCGAGACAAAGTAGACAGAGTGGATGGAGTAGGTGGGGGGATGGAGGGAATGGAGGGATGGGGGAGGGAGGGGATGAGGGGATGGGGGATGGAGGGGATGAAGGGATGGGGGAAAGGAGGGAATAGAGGGATGGGGGAAAGGAGGGAATGGAGGGGATGAAGGCGATGGAGAGGATGGAGGGTATGGAGGGAATGGTGGGGATGGGGGGATGGAGGGGGAAGGAGAGGATGAGGGGATGGGGGATAGAGAGATGGTGGGGATGCCGGGATGAGGGGATGGGGGATGGAGGGGATGGGAGGATGGTGGGGATGGAGGGATGGAGGAGATGGTGGAGATGGAGGCGGTGGCAGGGAGGTGAGTGAAGCGCCAGGCATGCTTGGACACTGGGTTCGGCCCCAGCGTCGCCCCCCTACCGTGTCTGCGTTTGCACAAGGTGGCCAGGGAGTGAGCAGAGCGCGTGCTGCACTGCAGGTCCTGTGAGCAGGTTCCTGAGGACGGAGGCCGCCCTAAGGTCTGGGTGTGGGCCAGTGAGGCTCACATACCCTAAGGCTGAAATTTGAACGTTCTAGAAGAAGTGTTAAAAAAGGTGACATAAAACGTCATGGACAAAGTTACCATCAAATAAATTGATGGACGTTTGGACGCCCTGTCCTGGCAGTGTCACTGGGCGGCGGCCGTTCGGGAGCCCGTCCTCCCGGGGTGTCACCTGTGCGCCCTGCACGGGCCGCACATTCAGCCCGGGGCAGCCCCCCCCCCCCCCCGTGCTCCCGCCCCACCTCCACCCCCACCGTCCTTTGTGGCCCTGTGTCTAGGGACGGCACCAGCAACGCAGCCCAGCAGAGCCTGGATGCAGACAGGAATACCCGGTCTAGGACCGTCCTAGACAGAGATGATTCTGTCCGGGAAGGAAAGGAGGGGAGGGCATTGGGACGTCAGGCCGGGCCTGGTGGACGGGGAGGTGTGGGGCCCCCGTGGAGGCCCAGGGGAGGCCAGGGGAGAACAGGCTGCCTGGGTGGTGCGCACCTGCGGGCTCTGCACGGACTGGAACCGTCCAAGTTGCGTGTAAGGTGGTGGCTCTGGCCACTGGGGAGGGGACTCTAGCCACTAGGAGAGAGAGCCTGGTGACCCTGGGAGGGGATGGGTGAGAGCCCACTCTCAGCCTCTGGAACTCCAGCCAGATCCCTAAAGCGCACCTGGGGCCTGCCTACCGTGTGCAGGCTGTTTCCTGCATCCTCCCAGGGCTCCCTGGGCACCCGTGGGCCCCAAGCCTGGCCCGGGGACCTGGGGCCGTGATTTGGGCCCCCTGAAGTGCCGGCCTGCCCCTCTGGCTCTGCCCATCCCTGGCCGGATGCTAGGGGGCAGGCTCTCAGGTCCTGCCTGAGCCTCCTGCCGGGATCAGCATTTTGTCTGAGCCCCGTGTGGTCGGCCTGCATAGACATGGAGACATACGGGCCCAAAGCCAGCCTCCAGCCTCCAGTGCCTCAGTGTCCCCACCACAATGGGCTTGCTGACTCCCGATTGCCCTGGGCCCAGGGACGGGCCCGGGGGAATGGCTGTGCTCACTCAGAAGGGCTGTGACCGCCGAGCCCTGAGAGGGGACCGCCACCTGCAGGCCATCAGGCCTCTTCCTGCTCCCCAGCCTGACCTGGGGCCTTGGGATACCTGCGGGGACCCGGATGCCAATGGCTCCGGACAGACAGACGGAGGGGGCACAGGCGACCTCGTGAGCACCCCCGGAGCCCAGGGTGGGGCACAGGGCGGCCGGGCAGCGTGAGTCACGCGGGCCTGCCGCCCCCAGCGCAGCTCCGCTAAATTACTAGGTCTGCGCGCGCTGGCCCTCGGCCCTATAAAGGCCGGGGTGGCGGCGGCTGCCCAGACCCCGCCGGCGGCCGCCCCGCAATGAGGCCACTCCTGCTGTCTCTGCTCCTGGCTACTCTGTGCGCTGACCTGGGTAAGGGCTGCTGACCCGGGTGCGACGGACGGGGACAGACGGGGACAGACGGGTGCTTGGCGGCCTGGCCCCCATCTGAGGAGTCTGTGGGGAGCTGCGGGGAGCTGCAGGGAGCGAGGGGAGCCCGCATGGCTGCTCCTCCACCAGCCCGACCGCACACCTTTGTGTCTCCGTGGGCACAGTTTCCGGTCTGGCTGTCTCTCGTGAGGTGAAAGACCCCGGGGAGGGGGCCCGAGTCTCCAGAGCCCTGGGCTGGCGCTGGGACCAGCTAGTAGCTGGGTGACTGCTGTCCTGTGTCCCCGACATTCCCGGGGGGCAGAGCTCGGGTGCCCAAAGCAGGAAAATGGGTTGGCCACACCCTTGCAACCCCAGCTCTGCCTCCACTGATGACTTACTTGTGTGACCTTAAAAAGCACCTGCTGCTTTTGGGGCTACCGGAAATGGGGCCTGGGGAAGGGGTGATGCAGCCCGTGATTATCAGCTAATTACCATCCAGGGATAATAGCCCCGCAGCGTCCCCTGAGTGGAGGTGGGGGAGGTGGGGCCTCCAGTCCTCGGGGACCAGACCCAGCCTGGGGGAGGCTAGAAACAGGGAGGGGACGCTTGGGCGGGCTCTGGGGACAGGGCAGGGGACCAGGCGCTGGTCAGAAGAGAGGCCGGCAGAGGTGTGGAGCGGCCGCCGGGGAAGCCCACTGAGGCTCTGCCCAGGCCCCCCCAGCCCGCGGGACTGCTCCAGTCCCAGAGGGGAAGCCGAGACCCTACGAGGTTCTTGTTCAGAGGAGCCTAGGACCCAACCCCAGCAGCACCCATGGCCGTAGGAACGATGGCTGGGGGTTCGCCCAGACGGACAGGGCTCTTCTTTTTGGAGGGTTCCAGAACCCTAACCTGGGAAGCTGGCCTCGGAGTCCAGGTTCTGAGCCTGACTTGATTGCCTGGACCCCACCCCCGGGTGCCAGCTCTTAACGTGGGCGCCGCCTCGCCCCAGCACACCGAAGGCCCCCCAGACCCGGGGCAGAGGTGCCCTTTCTGGCAACACAGCCCCTCCGTCCTGGGCAAGGCTCCTGGCCTTCCCCCGACCCGACTGCCCCGTCACAGCTCCAGGGACATCCATTCCAGGAAGCCTTCCCAGATGGAGCCCAAGCTCTGTCTGAGCCAGGAGTCCCACAAAGTGTCTATTGTACCTTCCCCTCCATTCCACTCAGGCATGTACCTCGCTTGGCCACCCCCGGGCGCCCAAGGGCCTCCTTGCTGTCGGGAACTGGGGCCACTCACACCGCACATGGGGTCGGGCCAGGGCCCTTTGCTGTCGCCTGCCCTGATGGGTCCAGGCTGGGGTCGCTGGCAGGTCCCAGGCAGCGACGGGCAGTAAGGAAACAGCTGGGAGCATCCATGGGAGGCCCAGCTGTGCTCTGTCCGGGCAGCAGACCGGGCCAGGAGCCGAGTGCGTGCGCTCGGTCCCATCTTACAGGGAGGACTCTGTTCCTCGGAGAGGGGCAGGGACCCTGAAACGCAGAGCCCACATGCCTGAGTTAACTGTCCTCGTGTCACCCCAGGCTGCCCGCCTCCATCCCAGGGTGGCCTGCAGGCACCCCGGCCACAGCCCGCACCCTCACTCCTGCTGAGTGCCCCCGGCCGGTGTGGGGCACCTGGGTCACCGCCCCCGAGTCCAGCCCCACCCCAGGGGACCAGGAGCATCTCTGGAGGTTGGGTGGGAGGAAAGTGAGGCTCAGGGAAGGCCAGCTGGGCAGTGGCCGTGCAGCAGGCAGCCGGGCCCAGGCCCCCAGGTCCCCCCCTCCGCCCCCCAGGGTCCAGACTGACCGGGGCCTGTGCTTTCCCCCCAGCCCGGGCCCTGCACTGCCATGTGTGCTGTGGCCACAAGGACTGCGAGTCTCTGGTGGAGTGCGCCCCAACTGACAACTACTGTGTGATCACGCAGGCCAGTGAGTACCCCGTGCCCACCCCACGGCCCAGCCAGGGGCCCACCCGGGGCCCCACGCACCCTGGCCCACCCTGGCCCTCCGAGGGTGCTGGAGGTGGCAGGGACGGACCGTCCCACTCTGACCCTCCCCCGGGTTGGTGGCGGGTAGGGTAGGAGCAGCTGTGCCAGCAGCCCCGCAACTACCCCGTCGGAGTCAGGCCGTACGCGGCCTTCCAGCTTGAGTTATCGAGAGGGAGTCCGGGTACGAGACGCGGGAGTAGGGAGCAGGCCGACGAGGGAGTTGGCAAGGAGAGGCCTGGAGGGAGGCTGGCGCCTGGAGACCCGGTGGGGACAGCCCTGCAGGGCTGCCCGGGGATAGCAGAGAGCACCATGGGGACCCGCAGCCCCCACCCCGGGCGCCTCTCCCTTGCCACCCCTGGAGCCCGCCTCCTCCATCCCCCGGCTGCCTGGGCTTCAGAGGTCACATGGCGGGAGTCTGAGCGGGACAGGGCTGCCACACTGCGGTGACCCCGAGGAGCGGGAAGCCTGTTGGGTCTCAGAGGGCTGGACAGGGCAGTGGGGAGGCTGGCCTGCAGGGACAGCAGGCACGGGTGGGGCCTCGAAGTGATGGGAGCTGCAAGCCCCTCGCCCCCGGGAGAGGCGGAGGCACCACGGGACACGGGTGGGTCAGCGCGGACAGCGGCGTGTGGTCCCGGAGCCCGGCAGGCAGCAGCATGTGCTCCCCGTTGCCGTCCATGGTGTCCTGTGTGTGGCGGTCCCGCAGCACCCGCAGACGCCCGGCAGGGCAGCCAGGCCACCCCTCCGGGCCCCAGCTCCCTAGAGACCCGCGGCTTTCCCGCAAGGGACACAGCCCCCTGATGACGAGGACACGTGGCATCTGGCCCTGGGTCACAGCTGGACCTCGCCCCCCGCTTGGCCGGGGCCCCTGTGAGGAAGCAGCACGAGGCCCTCAAGGCCCCGCGGGACCCTCCCCCATCAGGTGGTGGAGGACCCTGCCCAAGGACGTGCCACTTTCTCAGGGACGAGGGGACACTGCCCCACTTCTGGCCAAGCCCTGGGCGTGGGGGCCACAGCCAGGCTGCGCTCCTTTCGGTCACACGGCCGACAGCCCCGAGCCCCTGGGGGCGCTGCGGGCTGGGGGCCTGGCACGCGGCGGGACCTGTGGCTTCTTGGCCTCGGGCGGTGTGGGGGGAGGTTAGACCACTGACCTGGATGCGAGGGGGCGGGCGGGAGGGCGGCAGAGGGGCTGAGGGGGCACCGCTTCTCCCCGGGTCCCCAGCGAGCCAGGAGCCCCCATAGACTCCCTTTGCCCTTGAAGCATCTGTTCTGACGCCCTGGACAGGGCCAGACGCCCTGAGGGCCCCCAGCTCCGTCTCTGGGGGGGGGCTTCCTTTCGACCCCCCACCCTGCCATTCCCACCGGGGTCCCGGGGCTTGCTCCTCACTCCCCAAGCGGGTCCTCCGGGTAGGGGGAGCAGATGCGCTGACCACTGGGCCATAATGCGGTGCCCGGGATGACAGTGGGGGACGGCGTGCTCCTCTGAGACCCCGCTCCGTGGGGGAAGGGTGCTGGTGGGCGGGGAGAGGCGGGACGGATCCCGGGGTAGCACCCGGGGTGGGGTGGGGACAAGACGCCCCAGCTGGTGTGAGTCGGGCACAGGCAGTGGCAGGGTACTCACACCCACCTGCTCCCTGCATCACTGGGGCACCTCCAGCAGGTTGTGGGGACAGCAGGTGGCAGGTGGCAGGGGGTTCTGGCTCCCTGCTGGTGATCCCGGGGCACGGGGGGGACCACATGGTCGTCCTCGTGCCAAAGTGCTGAGCAGGTCTTTCGCAAAACAAAGACAAATGTCCTGCTGTGCGCAGGCCCCGTGGGTGTGCCCTGTGACCCCGCCGTCCCGCCGCGCATGGCCTAATACTCCATTTCTCAAGAGCCCGGCGGGGCAGGAGGCGGCCACACGGCGTCAGGGTCCCCAGGCACTGGCTCCTCGGGGGACACCCGCCCCGTCCCGTTCTACCCGCAGATATACGCTCCTGATTCCGGTAACCGAGCGTGGTCCTCACCACCTTCCTGTTTAACTGAGGAATGTTCTGGGCCTCGCGGCATCCTGCTCGGGCCGGGGCTCGGGAGGGGGACTGTGCAGGGTGGCTTCCCGAGGGCTGGGCCTGCGGCCAACCCTGAGGCCAGAGGCCGGGCCCCAACACCCTCCTTGTCCTGCCGCAGGGCGTCTGTCCCTCTCCTCTTTGGCCGAGTCAGGGCTCCGACTCCTGGCGCTGCCCCCCCCAGCCCTGACGCCGCTGCTTGCTACCTGCCGCCAGGAGCACGTAGTCCACAGGCTCCGGTGCCACGTGGGAACTTAGCTGATCCCCAAACAATCTCGGAGGCCTCCAAGTTCTCTTGTCCTCCATCTCCCAGATGAGGAAACCGAGCCAGAGAGATCGGCCCAGGGAAGCACCCCGGTTCCCAGGGCGCCACTGGCCGGCACTTCGGGATCCCTGTGCACAGCTGCCCCCGGGGTGCGGGAGCCCGGCCAGCAGGTCCCACGGGTGGAGGTGTCCTGCCCCCGGGGCCTCTCCCAGCGGCTTCCTCAGGCACTTTCTGTCCCCCCCTACCCCGTCCCGGCCTCCCCCGCACACCATTCCCCAAGGCCTCTCAGTCCTGGACCAGGTGGGTGCGGGTGGGGCCGGGCCCCCCCTCCAGACCCCGAAAGTCAGACACAGGAAGGAGCCCAGGCATCTGTGGGGGGTGTGGGGATCACTGAGTCCCACAGGGGCCTGGCGTGAGGGCGAGACGGGGATCTCCAGACCCACCGGCCCCACGGAAGGAGCCCCGAACCTCAGAAGGCTCTTTGGGGCACTCATGTTGGTGCCCCAGGAGCCCTGGAAGGGCCCAGGCCATGGGCCTGCCTCTCCGAGGGCTGGCTGCGTGGGGACGGATGGAGCAGCCACCCATGGGCCCTCGCCCCTCTCTCCACAGCGAACCCCGGTGGCATCCTGGTCATGAAGTCCTGCGCCCCCGTGTGCCCCAACAGCACCATGTCCTCGGACGGCCGCACCCTCTCCGTCTCCTGCTGCCAGGGCAGCCAGTGTAACCGCGCGGCCGGGGGCCTGGCAGCCAGTCCCGGGGCCCTGTGGCTGGGCGCCTGGGCCAGCCTGCTGGGGCCGCTGCTCCGGGCGGCCTGGTGAGCCCGCCCCCGACAGTCGTTCCCAGGCACCCGGCCACCTGCCTGCCCGCAGGGACAGTCCCCGGCTCCCCTGCCGCACCTCCCCCTACCCCAGGATACACCCAGCCCCGTCCTGGGGCTCCTACCCTCCTGCAGGGAACCCACCTCCAAGGGACCCTCCGCCCTCTCCTGGGGTCCCGGCCACGCGGGAGTGGGCAGGGCACCTCCATCCTCCCTGGCGCCCTCCGCCTCATTTCAGGGGCTTCCCCTGGGGGCTCATCCCCCAGCTTCCCTGTGCACGGGGTGGGGAGGGGCGGGGATCTGGGCGTCCCCTGCTCCGGCCACCGCTGGCCTCCCACCTGCATCCGTCCGCCCTCCCCTTCCACCCCTGACTCACATCTCGGTGGGCACACTCGCTCCTCGTGAACCCCCTGGGCCTCCTGCCAGGCCCCCCAGGCAGTCCTTCAGGGGCTCCCCCCACTGCCCACTGCCCGACTGGAGATGGGGTGAGGAGCCCCGCCGGGTGAAGGAGGCTCATTCATGGTCCCCTGGCTGCCCGTTGTGGGGGCCAGTCCGAGTCGGGTGTCTGTTCTCACCAGGTGTGGGGGGCCTCCCGCCTCCCCCAGAGGCTCCTGTGACAAGCCCACCCCCAGGACAGCTCGTAAGAGCAGAATAAAGCTGTACATCCTGTCCTGTCCCCATTCTCTGAGGCGTTGAACCTGGGGGTCCCTCTGTACCCCAGAGGCAGGAGAGGGGCACCTTTTGTAAGGGAGCACTCTGCAGGCGTGAACTCAGAGAGGAAAAAGCACACTCCCCTCGGACCCAAGAAGCCAGCACCCACTCCCATCCGCTTGGCCTTGGGGTCGCAGGGGTCCCCCAGCATCCGTGGTCAGCCCTGCACTATGTCCCGCAGCCCCCACCATCCCGCACCCCGGTCAGGGCCCAGCCAGGTCCCCAGGGCTGTCAGCTGGCCAGGCCAGGGCCTCCAGCGCCCCTCCCTCCCCGCTGCGCAGGGCCTCTCCTCGGGCCCCCTCGCCTTTCCCTCCCCCCACATCACTGACCCTCACGTCCCCCCGGGGGCTGAGGGCCGACGTCATGCCTGCCTGGCAGAGCTAGGTCCCCGCCTGCCCGAGTGCCAAGGCCGTGGGGCTCGTGACGGCGGGTCCTGCCCTAGCTGGGCGTGGGCCTCCTTCTGGGAGCCCAGCGGCAGATGTGCGGCTCCCACGCCAGCCTCCCCGCCGTCCTCTCTCAGCCTCCGCCCTCCCACACCCAGCTGCGTGCTCCTGTCCATTCCCGCGGCCACTCTCTGGCCTTGCAGAGCCACTGCCCCCCAGTGCCTGTGAGCCCGGCCTGCCGGGGTCCCCCGTGCCCATGATGGTCCTGTGGCGGCCGCGGCCCTTCCGTCGGGGAGCACAGTGCTCCGAGGGCGGGCGGGGAGGCAGGCGGGTGGAGGACGCCCGCCCTCCTGCAGCGTTTCTGTGGCTCTGTGCATCCTGGAAGGCAGGGTGGCCGAGCGGGGCCTGCCTTGAAACAAGGAGTGTCAGCGTCCCCTCTGAGCCTCCAATATGATTTCCCTTGGTGGCCGGGCCTCCAGGAGGAGGCGGTCATGGAGCCCATGTGAAGTGGTGGCCTTAGGAGCCAAGTTGGGGCCCGGGGTTGGACCACCCCATGCAGCCTTGGAAGGTTGGGTTTCTCTTCTTGAGGATGGAAATTCCCTCTCTTGATTCCTGTCTGACCAGCCTTCCCTCTAGGGCAGGTCCCACCCATACAAGTCCCAACGGAAAACCCCACTGGGTGCCACATGATGACCCATGGCCTCCTCCTCCAAGAGCTTCTGCTGTCAGAAGTCGGGGTGGCGCCAAGAGAGGCTTCCATGCGAGGACACTTGTTTCCTTGCTACACAGGACACTGAGACACAAAAGCCTTTCAGACTGAATTCCGGGCTGGCAGAGTGGTCTGCCCCAGAGCCCGAGTCCTCTCCGCCTCCGGCCCTGCCCCGGCCTGCAGCACGGTCTCCAAGTCAGTAGACACTCAGAGTGCCTGCTGCATACCCGGACCCGGACCCGAACAGACACGGCAGCAGCCAGCAAGGCCTTGCCGGGGCTGTGGGGGAAGGGTGGGGAGTTGCAGGGGTTGCCGGCCGCTCAGAAGGGGAGGTGACAGCTGCGATCCCGACCCCCGGAAGCCCGTGCGGACGACAGGTACAAAGGTCTGGAGGTGAGAAAGGGCTGGAGGGCCTGCGAGGAGGCCACGCGGTGGGAACACAGGGTGGGCCGCAGGTGCGTCAGCTGAACAGGGAAGCTGGGCTGGGGACAGAGCAGGATGCTCAGGGAGGAGCGTGTGGGGTGGCGTAGGTGTGGGGCCACAGCCGAGGACTCAGACCTTGACCTGTGACTCCTGAAGTGGCTGAGGGCACAGGCAGGAAGGCAGGGCGGCCGCTGGAGCTCAGAGAGCTTGGCCGATGTGCAGAGAGCAGCACGGCCATGGCCAGCCTAGTGGCCTTTGTCCTGGCTGTGTGCCCTGGGGTCACAGTTGGAGCTGGCTCCCGGGCCTGCGTTCAGCTCTGGGGGTTCCTGGCCCTCCCTGCAGCATCTCCTGCTCCCCGAGGAGCAGCCCTTCTCTGTTCTTACATAATATTCTCAGGGTGAGGTGACACAAGCCCCTTGATCCCCTAAGCTCTTTAGGCAAAGTAATGAGCTCCCTGCCAGGCCCAACCTGGGACCCACTCCCTGCCCTGGGGAGCCTGTCCCCACACCCAGAGCAGGTTGCAACAGCATGCAAACCCCCTGGACCAGCGCTGGGTGCCAACGCCGGGCCCCTGGGGCCACCTGGCTAAGCAGGGTGTGGCTGAGCTAGGCTGGCCCAGATTCAAAGCTCAGCAGCTGCCTGAGGCCCAGAAGAGCAGAGGCTGGGTCTGCTCAGCGTCTAGGCCCTGCGAGGACAAGGCACCATTCGCCCCAGGACACCTGGCCGATGCAGACACAGCCCGCCAGCTCTCACCATCCTGTAGCCCAACAAGTGCCCGGAACCCCATCTATCAAATGCGGGGTTGGAAAGAGGCCGAAATCCAGGCCTCACTGTGAGATGGGAGCCCTCCCCACCCACGGACAGTAGTCCACACCTGAGAACTTTACCGGCTGTTTCCAAAACATCTTTTTTAAAAAATCCAATTGTCCTGGCGGTGTTTTAGTGGGGCTTAAAGAGTGTCAGGACCCAACAAGGGGCCATTTCCTGTTCCCAAAGATAAGGGACAAATGAGAGGGTTGGGGATTCTCAAGGAAAGGGATCTGCACTGCTCCGTGTAAGAGGTACTAGTGGATAGAGACGGACAGACAGACCGACAGGGCACATGATGTATGTACGATATTAATTCCCCTCTTAAGCATTAGGATCATTGATGTCCTCTCAAAGCCACCCCTAACTTATTATACAATCTTAAGTAAAAAGAGTGTGTCTTGGGACGCCTGGGAGGTTCAGTGGGTGAGCATCTGCCTTCAGCCCAGGTCCCGGGATCGAGTTCCGCGTCGGGCTCCCTGCATGGAGCCCACTTCTCCCTCTGCCTCTGCCTCTGCCTCTCTCTCTCTGTCTCTCTCTCTCTGTCTCTCTTTCTGTGTCTCTCATGAATAAATAGGATCTTACAAAAAAGAAAAAGCACATCTGCACGTTGGGTGTCACAAGTCCCAGCGCTGCTTGCCAACCACTTGCAGACCTAAGACTCTCAGAGCCCACACTGGGTTTCACTCCACAGTTTGAGAATCGCTGTGTTCTCTTCTCACATTTGTGCATGTCAATGAGAAAGGGAAGAGGGGACAGGAGAGAGACACTTCATGGTAACTATTTCCTACAGGACACATACTTTGTGTGAATGGATGAGTGGATGGATGGATGGAATAATGGATAAATAGATGAATGATAGATGGGTGGGTACAGGGCTGGCTGGCTGTGGGTGGGTGGGTGGTGGATGGATGATGGTTGGATGGATGGTGGATGTGTGGATGTATGGACAGATGGAAGATGGATGGATGGGTGGATGGGTGGATGGGTGGATGGATGGGTGGATGGAAGGGGGGATTACGTAGGTATAGGTGTTCATTACTCTGGAACTTACACCTGATGCCATCATGGAGCTCAAGGGCTTGGACCCACAAGCTCAGGCTACAGCAGGAGGAGCAGTGAGCAGTGACACAGCAGAGGCGAGAACCTCGGATAGAACATGAGCACAGGGACACCTGGGGGGCTCAGTAGCTGAGTGTCTGCCTTCAGCCCAGGGCGTGACCCCAGGGTTTCGGAATCAAGTCCCACGTCGGGGCCCCCACGGGGAGCCTGCTTCTCCCTATGCCTGTGTCTCTGCCTCTCTCTCTGTGTCTCTCGTGAATAAATAAATAAAATCTTAAAGAAAAAAAGACCATGAGCAGCACTAACACTCTGTCTAGAACCCCAGAGGGAGCTTTCCTCACATGGAGAGAATAAACCCCCACAGGGTACCCAGTTCTAGGGTTCTCTGGGCCCTGAAGTTCTGGGGTTCCATGCTCTGCAAGCCCACACTGCTAAGAGCCTGCTCTCTTGGAGCTCTGAGGTCCCCAAGGCTGCTGTGGCTCTGTGGCTCCGTGCCCACACCCTCCACTTCACGAAGGGACACAATCCTCACTCTGAGAGCTTCTCCTCCATCACCAGGTCCCCTGAGTCCCGGTGCCTCTCAGAGATGCAGCCAGGGAAACTGATATGCAGGGCCCACGCCAGACCTCTGCTGGTGTGGGGTGCTGGTGCTGATGTTAGGTGCTATGTTGGTGCTGGAGCTAGGTGTTGGTGTTAGGTGCTGGTGTTGGAGCTAGGTACTGGTGCTAGGTGCTAGGTCCTGGTGCTAGGTGCTGGTGCTAGGTGTTGGTGCTGGTGCTGGAGCTAGGTGCTAGGTCCTGGTGTTAGGTGTTGGTGCTAGGTGCTGGTGGGGGCAGAGATCCTGTGGGGCCTCTCTCGGGGGGTTACCTGCCAGGCCTGAGAACTGGCTGGCGCTCCTGGCCTTCAGGAGCCTCAGGCTCCAGTCCAGCCGTTCCCGGGGATCAGGCTATGCCCAAGGCAGGGCAGGGCTGCCCGTATGCTGCTCCCTGGATTTGCACTCGGGCAGAGCAGGGGAGGAGGCCCCGCACTGGCCGCCAGGGTTTCAGGGGATGATCTAGGACAGGTGTAGGCCCTGGGAAGCAGGCGAGAGACACCCAGGTCTAGGCCTGTGGTCCTGTGTGCAAAGGTGAGTGTCCTGCACGGGAGGGGGGTAGGGAGGTTGGGCACGGGGGAAGCGCCCCGGGCCAGCTGGGGACAGAGTCGGGGAGGAGGGCAGGCCCCGCTCTGGTTCCCACTGGCTGGCTGTGTGGTCCTCTGTGTCATAGGAGGGAGGCCCTGGCTGTGTGTGCGGGTTCGTGAACGGAGGGGCAGAGCAAGCCTGACTCACGGGGTGCTCACCTCAGCCCTGCTGGGGAAGGAGGAGTCTGCCCTGCCCGAGCCCCCCACCCCCGTGCCCGGACCCAGGCCCAACCCCCTTGTCCTTGCCCCCACCCCTCGGCCTCCTTGATCATCCCATCACATGGGGCCTCAGATCCCCACATCCCCAGCTCATCAGGGGTCCTGGGGGTGGCCTGCCTTTCAGGTTCGGCTCTGTCCCGCCCTGAGCGTGGTCCGTCCGTGGTGGGCACCGCTAAGTGAGCCAGCGAGCAGGCAGGTGTCGAGCCCCCGAGTGTGGGCGGCCAGCACTCACCCTTGATGCTGAAAGTGAAGAAGCCTTGTCTGCAGGCCCCAAGGTTTGGGGGGTGCCTCGGGTAGAGCCCGCCTTGCTCGTCCTGGTGCCCACCCTCACCCACAGCGGGGCCGGACCCACGCCGCTCAGGCTGCCTTTTCGGGTCTGGAGTGGCCACTGCACTGACCCCGGCGCTTCCCTCTCTGGGCCACTCATCCCCTTTGTGTGACCCCAGTGACCCCACAGCCGAGGGGTCCAGGCGTTGATTCCCGCGTCGCCCCCCACCAAGGCCAAGACCCCGGGGAGAGGTGAGGAGGTGGGAAGGCAGGGCGGGGCCGGGGGCGTGAGCAGGGAAGCACGGCGGGTGGCAGCGGTCTGGGCTTGTCCCGGCGCCTGGCTTCCCGGCCCTCCGAGTTCGAGTTCGGGAAGCAGGCAGGGTGCGGGGTGGGGGTGCCCGTCCTCCCAGCCCCCAGCCTGGGGCCTAGTTCTACGGGCTCCAGGGACTGGGTGAGAGGGCTTGGGTTCTGGAGAGTGGCGGCTTTCTCCAGAGGAGGAGGGAGGACAGGAGAGGCCATGCAGCACAGAAGCTCCCGGGGTGACGTTGGCAGCGCCGGCAGGGCCCCCTTGGGACTCATTTCCTTCCCAGTAAAAAGATGTGGGAAGGGGTTCAACCTGAGAGGCCACGATGGCTCTTCTGTCCCCTGACATCTGCCTCCAAGGTCGGGGCAACCAAGTCACTCCCTGCAGGAAGCCCTCCCTGCCTGCAGCGTTCCCAGGACTCCCGCTTCTCGAGAGCTCCTGCGTGGCAATCGCCCACTTTCTCCCCAAGTCAACTGCGTGGGGGCTGCCGTTGATGGTTCTGCTAGGAAGCCCCGGGACATGCAGCTCGCAGCTGGTGGGCAGCCCGCGCCCTCGCTGGCAGTCCCGTCAGAGGCCCAGGCTTGCTTCCCGCGGAGCCAGGAGCCAGCTGCCCCCTCTGCCTCGGGCGGTGCAGGTCCGCGGGCAGTGAAGCCTGCGGTGGCCGCGGGGACGGGACGGGTGTGCAGGGGTCTCCTGCTGCCCAGCAGCCTCACGTCGGAACGTCCAGCCCCAGTCGGCCCAACACCCCCGGACCCCTTAGCTCTACCAGGCCCTACAGGAAATCCAATCCCCAAACCTGTTTTTCTAGTAGCTTCCATGCCCCTTGGCCTCAGTGAGTCACCCCTCCCCACCTACCATCCCCCACCCCATGCCAGTCACCGCCCCGTCACTGAGCCCTATGTCCTGCATCCACCATCCACCGGCCCATGAAGGGCTGTGCCTAAGGAATTTGAGAAGGCCTCAGAGCTTCGAGGGAGGGTGCGGGGTCCCCCACGTTCCCTGCCTTGTCAAGAGAGACCCCAGCTACCCTAACTAAGGCCCAGGGAGCCGGGGACCAGCCCGTGAGACGGGCTCACGGTGCTGACATGGGGCTGCCTCGGGGGCTGCTGCTTGCGCCTCTCCATGCCCACCCCTGGGTCCTAGGAGAAATGCCACACCACCCCTCCACCGTCGGCCTGGGGCCTACCAGGTCCAGTAGCATCTCTAGGGAGGGTGGCACCTGCCTGGACCCCCGGGACCGTGACACGGCCCACCTCACCCACTCAGGGGCCGGCCTGTCCAGGCCCCACCGGTGGGGGGAAGGGCCAAGGCTCCCCAATCTCTCCGGCCTGAGGCCACGGTGCTCCCGAGAGCTGTGGGCTGGCCCTGGCCCTGCCCTCCCTCTAGCCCATGCGGCCCTCCCTGCAACAGGCCCTGCCCCTCCAGGACTTGCAGAGCTGGGGGCTCTGCGCTCTGGCCCTACTCACCGTGGCTGTCAGTGAGCCTGTTGGGGGGGGGGGTGGGCAGGGCCAGGGGCCGGGGCAGGGGCAGGATCAGGGCAGAGGCAGGGGCTGGGGTAGGGGTTGGGGCAGGGGCTGGGGCAGGGGTTGGGGCAGGGGCCAGGGCAGGGGCAGGGGCAGGGGCTGGGGCTGGGGCTGGGGCAAGGCAGGGGCTGGCCTCTATGGGGCCCAGCCACGGGGCCCAGCCACATGGCCCAGCAGGGTCCCGCGGGGCACAGCAGAGCAGCAGGGGGGGGCCCAGGGCCAGCAAGCCGACAGGGAAGGGAGCGCCCCGCCCCTCCCGGGATGCCCCTGGTCCGGCGCTCACCTCTCTGCAGGCACGTCCAGCAGCCACACGCCTGGCCTGCTGCCTACCCCACTCCAGGATGGTCTCTCCCTCCCCTGACTACGCTGAGGTCCCGACATCTCAGCAAGATGCCTTGATCCCGAGGAGGTCCTACCCCAGGGCTCCACGGGGGGACCTAGCAATACTGAGCCCCAAGCCCAGGAAGGCAGGGCCAGGGCCTACTCCCACCTCGCTAGCCCTGTGGGCACAGCTCTGGGCACCCACAGGACACCTGGGTGGGCTTGAGACTCTTATCTGAGGGTGAGAGGGGAAGGTTGGAGACAAAGTGATCTAGGGCCGGACAGACAGCCAGAGAGAGAGGATGATGAGGCAGCGAGCACAGAGCCAGCGAGGCCTCTGTCCACAGCCTAGAGACGGGGGAGGGCAGACCCCTGCCTGGGGGGGTGGGCAGCCGGGGACCCAGGTCCTCCCGGGTGGCAGGGGCAGGGGCAGCCGTGCTCTGGGTGGTGGGTGTGGGCCAGCCAGGGTGGGGCGCATGGAATGCCGCTGCCTGGCTGGCTGCCCACCTCCACCCCTCCCACCAGCTCCTGCCCCAGCTATAAGGCCTCCAGAGAGGAGGGGCCCCCACTGCTCCCAGAGACGCCCCAAGATGAAGACAGCCCTGCTGCTCCTCGTTGCACTGGCTGTGGCCGCCGGGCCAGGTGGGTGAGGGCCCGGGGCGGGGTGGGCAGCGTGGACACGCACGGAGGCCTGGGATACCGGCCTTCAGGCTCAGGGTATCCCGGACTCAGGGGATGCCACACTCAGAATTTGAAACAAAATGAACCCACATCTAAACTTTGTGGAATCAGACTTAAAGTATCGCAGAACCAGGGAGTCTTAGACTCAGTCCCGGGATCAGACACGCAGAGGGGGAGAGAGAGGCGGGGAGCGGCTTGAGATGCCCCACCCAGGAGAGCCACTGCCCAGGTCATCCAGCCCTGACGCTCTGTCCCCGGGGAAGCCCCTCCTCCTGGGAGTGCAGTGTGGTCAAGCTGAGGCCCCTGGCCCTGACTTAGCCTCGGGTCCTCGTGACCATCGCTGCCCGGTGGGGACAGGCTCTGGGGAGGGGGACAGTAGTCCTGGGCTGCAAGCTGCTCTGTGCAAGTCTCAGAGCTCTGTGATGCCCTGAGGGGCCCCCCAGCGTACCCCACATCAGCCACCTTCCCACCAGTTCTCTAGACACACAGGCACCTGCTTGAGGCAGGAGGGGCCCCAGGGTCCCAGCAGCCGAGGACTGTCCCCTCCTGACTCCCGAAGCTGAGCGCAGGAGAGGAACCCCGGCAGGGCCTGGGGCTCCGAGGCGCCCAGCCTTGGGGCGGGTGGGGTGGCAGAGGGCTCTGTCCAGACTGTGACCCCAGACCTCCCTGCACCCGCCATCCCCCAGCCCGGGCTCTCCGCTGTCACGTCTGCTCCAGCTCCAGCAACTGCGAGAAACCCCAGAACTGTGCGGTCAACGCGCGCTACTGCAGAACCAGGACCAAGGGTGAGCGACGGGACCCGGGCGGGACGGGGGCCTGCGGGACCCCCCAGGGTTCTGTCCAGGCGCCGCAGGGGACAGGGCGCCATGGCTGGATGATTGGCGGGAGGACGTCGGGGATGGGTGGCTCACGGCGGTGATGGGGGCCGGGAACCGGGACTTGGGGTGCGGGGTCCTGACAGGGCCCGTCCGTCCCCAGTGGAGCCGCTGCTGGGGAACCTGGTGGAGAAGGACTGCGTGGAGGCGTGCACGCCCACCCACAGCCTGCAGGGCCAGGTGAGCAGCGGCGCGGCAGCCACGCAGTGCTGCCAGGACGACTTGTGCAACAGGAGTCTGCAAAGCAGCGCCCCCGCGCACACCCTGCTCCCCAGCACCGCCCTCGGCCTGGCGCTGGCCCTCAGCCTGCTCACCCTCTTCGTGGCCCCCAGCCTGTGACCCCCCGGGAGAGGCCCTCATCCCTTTCCGGGGACCTCCATGTGCCCCGCCCGGGAGAGGCCCCGCCACGTGGTGAGGGGAGGTTCCAATGGATGGGTGGGGGCCGGCAGGGGAGCTGGTGACCCCGAACCCCCCTCCCCGGAGACAAGAGGAAGCACTTCCCTGAGCAGCAGGAGGGGGCACAGGAAGCACTCGCACTCGGGCCTCTGCCGGTTCCGCCTTCACTCTGCTTGGTTTCCATTTATTTTTCTACTTGAGCCTCCGCATAGGAATAAATGACTCAAAACCAGTGTGGCTGTGTCTGTGCTTCTCCGGGGTGCGGGGAGGGGGGACACGCGGCCACATAGGCCCCCAGGTCGTGGAGCTTGTCACCCGGGGCCAGTCTTGGCATCGTGCATGACCCCTGAAATGCCACTGTCCCTCTTCACCTTCAGAGGAGACACAACAGTCCCTGCAGCCGCGGAGCAGCGGGAGGCTCCTGGGAGGCCTGCTGGGAGCCCAGGGCAGAAGGCTCGGGTGCTCCTTCTGCGCCCAGCCAGGAGGGTCAGGGACGCACGCGCCACCTCCGCCTGGGGACGTCGGCCCCAGGGCTGCTGAGCCACCTGGACGGGAGGGAAACATTCCTTGGCCCAACTGCCTGGGTTCTGGGTCCACTGCCTGGGTTCTGGGCCTGCTGCCTAGGTTCTGTGTCCCTGCCTGGGTTCTGGGTCCCTGCCTGGGTTCTGGGTCTCTGCCCGGGTTCTGGGCCACCTGCCTGGGTTCTGGGTCCCTGCCTGGGTTCTGGGTCCCCTGCCTGGGTTCTGGGCCCTTGCCTGGGTTCTGGGTCTGCTGCCTGGGTTCTGGGCCCGCTGCCTAGGTTCTGGGTCCCTGCCCGGGTTCTGAATCTGCTGCCTGAGTTCTGGGTCCCTGCCTGGGTTCTGGGCCCCCTGCCTGGGTTCTGGGTCTGCTGCCTGGGTTCTGGGTCCCTGCCTGGGTTCTGGGTCCCTGCCTGGGTTCTGTGTGCCCTTCCTGGGTTCGGGCCCCTTGCCTGGGTTCTGGGTCCCTGCCCGGGTTCTGGGCCTGCTGCCTAGGTTCTGGGCCCCTGCCTGGGTTCTGGGTCCGCTGCCTGGGTTCTGGGCCCCCTGCCTGGGTTTGGTTCTCTGCTTGGGTTCTGGGCCCGCTGCCCGGGTTCTGGGTCCGCTGCCTGGGTCCTGGCCCGCTGCCCGGGTTCTGGGCCCCTGCCCGGGTTCTGGGTCCGCTGCCTGGGTTCTGGGTCCCTGCCTGGGTTCTGGGTCCCTGCCCGGGTTCTGGGCCCGCTGCCTGGGTTCTGGGCAATTGGAATCATTGTGTCTGTGAGTGTCCAGCACCCAATCAATGCCAGACAAGGAGCCTTCCCCGCTCCTTGGAAGACCAGAGGCTCCTGGGGGCTCGCTCCTCCTCTGGGGCAGTCACGGCACTCTCAGGCCTCACGGTGGGTCAGACAGAGAGACCCGACTCAAGGGCCGGCAAGGAGGTGCCCCGGCTGGTGCTTGGCTGAGGGGTGGCAGAGATGGGAGGCCCAGCCAGGAGCAGGAGGAGCCAGACCGCATATGGTCTGAGGACTCTGGTGAAAGGGAGGAGCTGCCTCCAGAGCTGCCTGGCACCAGGGCCTGGCCTGTGCGCCCTCCTGGCAGCCCTGCGCACGGGCGCCCCCGTCTGACACACCTGTGACCCGGGTGGCTTCCCCTCCACCTCCCCCCCCCCCCCCCCCCCCCGCTCCCCTCAATCTTTCCCCACAGCTTTTCACCATCTAACATACTCTGGTCTTAGTTTCATCAAGGGACACTCGAGGTACAATAAACTGTACGCACCTAAAGGGCACGAGGTGCTGGGCCGTCACGCATCACATGCCGTCAAAACCATCGCTGCACTCAAGGGAACGAGCGGGAGAACGGCTCCCCTCCACAGCTGCCCGCACCCCTGTACGGGCCCTCCAGCCTCCCCTGCGCACCCACCCCAGGCGGCCACGGATCTGCTGTGCTCCCGGGGGGTGGGGGTGTCTTTGTGACCGCTCACACCCGGAAATCCCCCAGCGTCGCGGGTCAGCCCCGAGCTTCCAGAATTTGACCAGATGGAATCCGACAGCAGGCATTCTGCGGTGGCCATCCTCTCTCACTCGGCAGGGTCCTGGGGTGCAGCCCCGCTCCAGCGCATCTGGGTCTCTCACCCCTACTGGGCCGGGGCCTGGCGGGCTGGCCACCGAGGGGTCCATCCACGCACCTGTGCCCGGGCAGCTGGGAGGTTCTGGGCCTGAGCTCTCAGGGTGACGTTGCTATGACCATTCATGTCCAGATGTTTCCTCTCCCTTGGATAAAACCCAGGAGTGGGGTGCACGGGGCAGGTGACAGAGGGACCCTCCGCCCCCGAGCGACCACCAGACTCCTATTCTCCGCATGCCCCCGGCAGCGGAAGAGGGTTTCTGTCGCTTCACGTCCTCGCCGGCACTAGGCGTTGCCAGTCTTCAACTGGAGCCGTCCTGATTTCGGGGGTCCTGGGGTCTCACTGCGGGGTTCGTTTGCCCCTAACTAACACTGAGCATCTTCTCACATGCGTCTTCGCCGTCTGGGTATCTTCTTTGATAAACTGTTCAAATCCTCTTACTCCCTTGTTTCTTTTGGGTCGTTTGGATGCTTATTATTTGTAAAAGTCATTCACACATTTTCATTCATACAACTTCTCAGATACATATTTTGCAGATATTTTCTCCCAATCTGGCTCGTCTGCTCATTTATATGACATTGTTTTGTAAGAGCAAAAGTTTTGCTGTGATGCAGTCCAGTTTATGGATTTCTTTTCGCATAGTCTGTTTCTAGAGAAATGTTTGCCGTACCCACGGTCACTAGGATTTCTTCTGGTGCCGCTCTTAGGTTAGGTCTGTGGCCCACTGTGAGCTCGTCTGTGCGTGCAGCGTGAGTCCCACACTGAGATTCCAGTGTGCTCGCGTCTGGCTCACTGGTGGAAAAAATTGTTCTCTCTCCATCGAAATGACTTAGCACCTTTGTCAAAAGTCAGCTGACCAAACACGTGGGGTCTGCTCTAGGTGCTAGTCCTGTGCATTGGGTCTGTATGTCCATGTGACAGCCCTACCACAGTCTTGTGAGTAAATTAAGGCCTAAAATCAGGTTGTGTGAGACCTCTACCTTTTACCTTCTTTTCCAAAATGGTCTTAGCTATTTTAGATCCTTTGCATTTCCATATAAATTTTAGACTTAGCCTGCTAACTTCTTTTTTTTTTAAGATTGTATTTATTTATTCATGAGAGACACAGAAAGAGAAAGGCAGAGACACAGGCAGAGAGAGAAGCAGGTTCCATGCAGGGAGCCCGATGTGGGACTCGATCCCAGGACCCTGGGGTCACACACTGGGCCAAAGACAGACGCTCAACCGCGGAGCCCCCAAGATGCCCCAAGCTGCTAATTTCTTCAAGAAAAATGCCCTTGGGCTTTGGGCTGGGAATGCATCTAATCCATAGTTGGGTTCTGGATGAGTTCTCTCTCATTATTAAGTCTGCCCATCAGTGAGTAGGACATTCCGCTCCATCTGGTGAAGCAATGTTTAAAAATTTATTTTAAAAATTTATTTCAGCAATGTTTGGTGGCTTTCATTGGTGTTCAATTTACTAACATACAGAATAACCCCCAGTGCCCGTCACCCATTCACTCCCACCCCCCGCCCTCCTCCCCTTCTACCACCCCTAGTTCGTTTCCCAGAGTTAGCAGTCTTTACGTTCTGTCTCCCTTTCTGATATTTCCCACACATTTCTTCCCCCTTCCCTTATATTCCCTTTCACTATTATTTATATTCCCCAAAGGAATGAGAACATATAATGTTTGTCCTTCTCCGACTGGCTTACTTCACTCAGCATAATACCCTCCAGTTCCATCCACGTTGAAGCAAATGGTGGGTATTTGTCATTTCTAATAGCTGAGTAATATTCCATTGTGTACATAAACCACATCTTCTTTATCCATTCATCTTTCGTTGGACACCGAGGCTCCTTCCACAGTTTGGCTATCGTGGCCATTGCTGCTATAAACATCGGGGTGCAGGTGTCCCGGCGTTTCATTGCATTTGTATCTTTGGGGTAAATCCCCAACAGTGCAATTGCTGGGTCGTAGGGCAGGTCTATTTTTAACTCTTTGAGGAACCTCCACACAGTTTTCCAGAGTGGCTGCACCAGTTCACATTCCCACCAACAGTGTATGAAGGTTCCCTTTTCTCCGCATCCTCTCCAACATTTGTTGTTTCCTGCCTTGTTAATTTTCCCCATTCTCACTGGTGTGAGGTGGTATCTCATTGTGGTTTTGATTTGTATTTCCCGGATGGCAAGTGATGCAGAGCATTTTCTCATGTGCATGTTGGCCATGTCTATGTCTTCCTCTGTGAGATTTCTGTTCATGTCTTTTGCCCATTTCATGATTGGATTGTTTGTTTCTTTGGTGTTGAGTTTAAGAAGTTCTTTATAGATCTTGGAAACTAGCCCTTTATCTGATATGTCATTTGCAAATATCTTCTCCCACTCTGTAGGTTGTCTTTGAGTTTTGCTGACTGTATCCTTTGCTGTGCAAAAGCTTCTTATCTTGATGAAGTCCCAATAGTTCATTTTTGCTTTTGTTTCTTTTGCCTTCGTGGATGTATCTTGCAAGAAGTTACTATGGCCGAGTTCAAAAAGGGTGTTGCCTGTGTTCTTCTCTAGGATTTTGATGGAATCTTGTCTCACATTTAGATCTTTCATCCATTTTGAGTTTATCTTTGTGTCTGGTGCAAGAGAGTGGTCTGGTTTCATTCTTCTGCATGTGGATGTCCAATTTTCCCAGCACCATTTATTGAAGAGACTGTCTTTCTTCCAATGGATAGTCTTTCCTCCTTTATCGAATATTAGTTGACCATAAAGTTCAGGGTCCACTTCAGGATTCTCTATTCTGTTCCACTGATCTATGTGTCTGTTTTTGTGCCAGGACCACACTGTCTTGATGACCACAGCTTTGTAGTACAACCTGAAATCTGGCATTGTGATGCCCCCAGATATGGTTTTCTTTTTTAAAATTCCCCTGGCTATTCGGGGTCTTTTCTGATTCCACACAAATCTTAAAATAATTTGTTCTAACTCTCTGAAGAAAGTCCATGATATTTTGATAGGGATTGCATTAAACGTGTATATTGCCCTGGGTAACATTGACATTTTCACAATATTAATTCTGCCAATCCATGAGCATGGACTATTTTTCCATCTCTTTGTGTCTTCCTCAATTTCTTTCAGAAGTGTTCTATAGTTTTGAGGGTATAGATCCTTTACATCTTTGGTGAGGTTTATTCCTAGGTATCTTATGCTTTTGGGTGCAATTGTAAATGGGATTGACTCCTTAATTTCTCTTTCTTCAGTCTCATTGTTAGTGTATAGAAATGCCACTGACTTCTGGGCATTGATTTTGTATCCTGCCACGCTACCGAATTGCTGTATGAGTTCTAGCAATCTTGGGGTGGAGACTTTTGGGTTTTCTATGTAGAGTATCATGTCATCGGCGAAGAGGGAGAGTTTGATTTCTTCTTTGCCAATTTGAATGCCTTTAATGTCTTTTTGTTGTCTGATTGCTGAGGCTAGGACTTCCAGTACTATGTTGAACAGCAGTGGTGAGAGTGGACATCCCTGTCTTGTTCCTGATCTTAGGGAAAAGGCTCCCAGTGCTTCCCCATTGAGAATGATATTTGCTGTGGGCTTTTCGTAGATGGCTTTTAAGATGTTGAGGAATGTTCCCTCTATCCCTACACTCTGAAGAGTTTTGATCAGGAATGGATGCTGTATTTTGTCAAATGCTTTCTCTGCATCCAATGAGAGGATCATATGGTTCTTGGTTTTTCTCTTGCTGATATGATGAATCACATTGATTGTTTTACGGGTGTTGAACCAGCCTTGTGTCCCAGGGATAAATCCTACTTGGTCATGGTGAATAATTTTTTTAATGTACTGTTGGATCCTATTGGCGAGTATCTTGTTGAGAATTTTTGCATCCATGTTCATCAGGGATATTGGTCTGTAATTCTCCTTTTTGGTGGGGTCTTTGTCTGGTTTTGGAATTAAGGTGATGCTGGCCTCATAGAACGAATTTGGAAGGACTCCATCTCTTTCTATCTTTCCAAACAGCTTTAGGAGAATAGGTATGGTTTCTTCTTTAAATGTTTGATAAAATTCCCCTGGGAAGCCATCTGGCCCTGGACTCTTGTGTCTTGGGAGGTTTTTGATGACTGCTTCAATTTCCTCCCTGGTTATTTGTTTGGTGGCTTTCAAAGTGAAAGTTCTTGCATGTCTTTTGTCAACATCATCCCCAAGTATTGCATGAGATGTTTTTTATAAATGGTCTTTTCCATTTTCAATTATCAGTTGTTGGTTATAGGAATATAGAAATGCAATACATGTTTGCCAGTTAACCTTCTATCCTGCAACCTTGCTAAACCAACATAGTTCTAAGAGGCTTTCTTGAGGGCTTTTTTTTTTTTTTTTTGTACATTCCCTGAAATTTTCTTTGTGAACAGTCTTGTCATCTGAAACCCAGAGGCAGTTTTACTTCCCTTCCAATCTTTGTGTCTTTTATGTCCTTCTGTTCCTCGTTGCACAACGGGGCTTCCGGCAGGTGGCTGAGTAAGAACCATCAGAGCCTGCTCTGCTCCTGCTAGGGAGGGCCAGCGTTCAGGGTGTACCAATCGCCTGCATCCGCTGTAGGATTTCTGCAGATGCCTTCATCAGGCTCCTGTCCCTAGTCTGCTAAGAGATTGGTTGGTTGGTTGGTTGGTTGGATCAGAAATGGATGTGAGATTTTTGTCAAACATTTTTCCCAAATCTATGCAGATAGTCGGCTTGTGCTATGGTGAATCACACTCGTTGATCTTCAAATGTCAAACCAGCGTTGTGCTTTGTCGTTTTATATTTCCTTTTCTCCATCATTGGATTCATTTGCTGTATTTTTGTTCATGACTTTTACAGCTACGTCTGTGAGAGATGCCGGTCTGTCACGGTTCCCTGTAATGTCTGTGTCTGGTTCTGGTCATGGCGGGGAGGGCGGCCTCCCAACTTTAAATGCTTTGTAGGAGCGTCTGGGTGGCTCAGTCGGTTAAGCCGGTTAAGCCGCTGCCTTCTGCTCAAGTCACGATCTCTGGTTTGTGGGATGGAGCGTGGGGTCAGGCTCCCTGCTCAGCAGGGAGTCTGCTTCTCCCTCTTCCTCTGCCCCTACCCCTCCTCATGCACCCTCGCCCTCTCTCAAATATGTAAAGTCCTTAAAAATAAATACAATCAATCAATCAATGCTTTGTAGAATTCACTGGAGTTTTCTTTGTGGGCAGATTTTTAGCTACAAATTCAATTTCTTCAAAAGATGGAGGGATAATCACTTATGTATGTCCCGCAGAGTGAGCGCTGCTGGCCGTGTCCCGTGGATGTGCAGGACCCGGCCCAAGTCATCTACGTTGTGGGACACATTGGTGTAATGTTGTCGCGACCTGTCCTGATGCCCCCTTTCTCACTCCTGCTTTGTGCTTTGTCCCAGCTCTTCTCTTTTGGATCAGTCTGCACAGGAGTTTAAAAATCGTATTGATGTTCTCAAAGAATCAGCTTTAGGTCTGATTGATCCTCCACGTTGTTTTTCTTTTGGTATTTCATGGCGGGGTGGTTTTGCTTTTATTTTTATCATTCTCTGTATTTTGCTTCCTTGGGGTTTGCTTTGATCCTGTTCTAGTCTCGCTGTGTTGAGAGCTTTCTGGTTTTCTAATGTGAGTATTAATGCAGACGTACCCCCCTTCCGAACACTGCTTTAGCTGTGCCCACTAACTTTGCTGTGCTGCGTTTTCACTTTCATTGGGCTGGGGGTTCTAAGTTCCTCTCAAATTTCTCCTTTGACTCATAGGTTATTTAGAAATGCATTGCTCTGTGTCTAAATATCTGGGGGAGCTTACAAATATTTTTCTGTTTCTGGTTTCTAATTTACTTCTGTTGTCGTCTAAGGAAACAATTCATATGATTTCCCTCCTTGTAAATGTACTGGGATTTGTCTTATGGCCCAGAGCACAGGCCATCTTGGGAAATGCTCTGCGCATTCAGACCCCTCCACTGCGGCTGCTGCACTGGGTGGCCCGGGTTCCGGGGTTCCAGCCCTGGCCTCTCTGCGCCGCTAGCTGGCCCTGGCCGAGGCGCACACCTGGCAAGCCCTCAGGGCCCCGTTTATGTCGCTGCTTCTCACACCTGCTGCGCAAGGTGCTCTGGCCCGGTTTTCTTCATATTTCTTGTTGTTAGGGTTCATTGAGTTTCTGGGTTCCGTGTGTTTGTAGTGCTCAACAAATTCAGAAAGATTTGGCAATTATTTCTTGGGACGATGTTTTCCCTTCCTCGCCTCTCCTGGGACTGCAGGGACACGGCTGCACTGCTTCCTGCAGCGCTGGAAGTCATCATCACGTCCTGGCTAGCTCTGCCTGATGTCTCGTCTTCAAGCCTGTGATCTTTGACCCGTGGCCTTGTGTGGCTCTGGGGACTGTCCTGTCCCATCCTTCTCTGCAGCTCCCTTTGCGTCTTCGGGTAGCTTCCCCAAATGCGTGCCCGGAACCCTCTGCCCACCTCCTAGCTCTGTCCTGGGCAGCCCTCCTCGATCTGAGCTCTGCCCTGTGCATTATAGCTGCTCTGGCCTCCCCCACTCCCCACTTGCCTCCATCAGGGAGACCATGGGCTCTGTTTGGTCCCCCAGCACTAAGGCCTGCAGAGCCTCCTGTCAAGTCCCTTCGCCCAGAGCCACTGCCTCGGCTGACCTAAAAATGCTGCTTCCTCTATTCTCCCCTTTTTAGTTGTTTCAGGCAAGACAGCAAGCCCAGTTCTCTGTAATTCATCATAGACTGATGCTGAAGCCTGTGACATGCTCTGGTTTTGATCTGTGTTTAGAGTGTGAGCTTCATGAGGATGAGAATATTGGGGGCACATGGAGCATCTCAGTGACTACCGGCAACAGGGTGACCAACCATCCCAGTCTGCCCAGAGAGAGTGCCTCCATGGCTCTAGAGGCTTGGTGCCTAGGGCCCCCCAAATGGTTCACCGCTTTTATTGTTTTTTAATTTTTATTTATTTATGATAGTCACAGAGAGAGAGAGAGAGAGAGGCAGAGACACAGGCAGAGGGAGAAGCAGGCTCCATGCACCGGGAGCCCGACATGGGATTCGATCCCGGGTCTCCAGGATCGCACCCTGGGCCAAAGGCAGGTGCTAAACCGCTGCGCCACCCAGGGATCCCGGTTCACCTCTTTTAAAGAAAAAACAAAAACAAAAACCCTGTATGGTGAAATAAAATGTTTTTTCACATTAGAAAAAATGAAAAATGTAGGGCCCATGAATATCTTAAGTTTTGCCTAAAACAGAACAGAAGTCCCTCAGCAGCGAAGGCAGGGCCCGGTGGGGACCCAGGCCGGCTGACGAAGGAGCCGGGGGCAGGGGTCACTGAGCCCTGGGGCTGCGCCTCTGCGGAACCAGGCTGAAGGCTCAGGGCTTGGGGGTGGCGTGGGCGAGGGGGCAAAGTGCACCTGGCAGAAGCAGGCGGACAGAGAGACAGAAGATTGCACCAGGGGACTGTGGCCAGACCCCGTGGTGACGCCCCGAATGGTGCGCGAGCATCTGAGGATCGCGTGGGGGTGGCTGTGCGGCACTTGGCGCTGCCGGAGCCAGGCCTGGGGTTCCAGTCCACGTGGGCGGCGGCAGGCTGACGTGACAGGCGGGGGATGGGGTGGCAGAGGAGCCCGGGCAGACCTGGGGCGGGGGCGGGGACAGAGCCGGGGCGGGGCGGAGCCGGGGCTGCGGCTGGGCGGGGCTGGGGAAGGGGCGGAGTCGGGGCTGCGAGGGGGCGGGGCTGGGAAGGGGCGGAGCCGGGGCTGCGAGGGGGCGGGGCTGGGAAGGGGCGGAGCCGGGGCTGCGAGGGGCGGGGCTGCGAGGGGCGGGGCTGCGAGGGGGCGGAGTCGGGGCTGCGAGGGGGCGGGGCTGGGAAGGGGCGGAGTCGGGGCTGAGACTGCGGGGCTGGGGAAGGGGCGGAGTCGGGGCTGCGAGGGGGTGGGGCCGGGAAGGGGCGGAGCCGGGGCTGCGAGGGGGCGGGGCTGGGAAGGGGCGGAGTCGGGGCTGAGACTGCGGGGCTGGGGAAGGGGCGGAGTCGGGGCTGCGAGGGGGCGGGGCTGGGAGGGGCGGAGCCGGGGCTGCGAGGGGGCGGGGCTGGGAAGGGGCGGAGCCGGGGCTGCGAGGGGGCGGGGCTGGGAAGGGACGGAGCCGGGGCTGCGAGGGGCGGGGCTGGGAAGGGGCGGAGTCGGGGCTGAGACTGCGGGGCTGGGGAAGGGGCGGAGTCGGGGCTGCGAGGGGGCGGGGCTGGGAAGGGGCGGAGCCGGGGCTGCGAGGGGGCGGGGCTGCGAGGGGGCGGAGTCGGGGCTGCGAGGGGCGGGGCTGGGAAGGGGCGGAGTCGGGGCTGAGACTGCGGGGCTGGGGAAGGGGCGGAGGCGGGGCTGCGAGGGGGCGGGGCTGGGAAGGGGCGGAGCCGGGGCTGGGAGGGGGCGGGGCTGGGAGGGGGCGGGGCCGGGGCTGCGAGGGGGCGGGGCTGGGAAGGGGCGGAGCCGGGGCTGCGAGGGGCGGGGCTGGGAAGGGGCGGAGCCGGGGCTGCGAGGGGCGGGGCTGGGAAGGGGCGGAGTCGGGGCTGAGACTGCGGGGCTGGGGAAGGGGCGGAGTCGGGGCTGAGACTGCGGGGCTGGGAAGGGGCGGAGCCGAGGCCGCGAGGGGGCGGGGCTGGGAAGGGGGCGGAGTCGGGGGTGAGAGGGGGCAGGGCTGGGGAAGGGGGGAGTCGGGCTGCGACTGCGGGGCTGGGGAAGGGGGCGGAGTCGGGGCTGCGAGGGGGCGGGGCTGGGAAGGGGGCGGAGTCGGGGCTGAGACTGCGGGGCTGGGGAAGGGGCGGAGACGGGAGGGGCGGAGACTGGGCGGGACCGAGGTTAAATAGAGGGAGGGGCGTGAGCCTGGAAGCGGCGGGGGTGGGGCTGCGCCCAGGGGCGGGCTTGGGGCGGGGCGAGGGCGGGTCCAAAGCCGGGCGGGGGCGGGCCGGGGCGGGCCGGGGCGGGGCCTCCGCAGCGGCTCCCGCAGGGCTGCGGGCTCCTGGCCGCGGAGGCCGCAGAGGGTTATCGCGGCGTGGTCTCCGCGGGGCCCCCGGACGATCGCGCCGTCAGACCCAGGGGTCGGCGAGCGGCCGCGGTGAGTCCCGGGAGCAGCGGAGGTTCAGCGTGCTGAAGGTCACAGTTAAGGTCACCCCGAAACCTTCCCCCTGTGCTGGGACCGCAGTCTTTGGGGTGGGGCTGTGCGGGAGGGGGCGGGAGGCGCCGGAGCCGCAGGCCTGGCCTCACTCAGGCCTGTTAGATCCTGAAGTTGAGTGGGGGTGGGGGGGATGAGGCGGCTTGATGTTCCGGGGAAGGGCGAGTCTAATTAGTTCCCCTGGTGGGGACGCTGCGGCCCCACCCCCGCCGCCCCCGAGCATCCCCGCGGGCCCGAGGGCAGTGGTGGTCCAGATTCCCCCAGCCTCCGGCCGGACATTGGGCTCGGTCCCGACCCCCTCACCGAGGCCGAGCCGGGGAGCTGTGCGGGGGCCGTGCCCAAGTGCCCCCGGAATGCGCTCAGAGCGCACTTCCCCCGCCGCCTGCCCAGAGCTGCGGCTGCGGCCCTAGGAAGGCTGCGCCCCGGGCGGCTTCCTGGGAGAGCGAGCGGCGCCCCCGGACCCCGAAAGTAGCCGAAGTGGGGGACCCACTCAGGGATACCCCGGGAGCCAAGGGAAGGGGAAGCAGTGAGAGAGACCTAGCCCCAGGGCCAGTCCCTCACTCAGGGCCCCAGGTGGGGGTGCAGTGTGTCAGGCTCCCACAGGCCCCTGCATGAGTCCCCCCCCCCTTCAGTCTGCACCACAGGCCTCCTGGGCTTGTAGATACCAGTCTCTCGTCTTGGAATGTCCCCCACCCTGCTCCCTTCTCTTTTTGTGTCCCCTCCTTCAGGAAACTGGACACCCAGGCTGAGTTGGGAGGCTCTCCTGCCCACCAGCTCCCCTGCCCAGGTCCCCTTGGGTCCCTCAGTCTCTGTGGTGACCAGCTGCCTTTTGTCCACCTCTGTGCAGGGCTGCAGTGCCTCCAGTACAGCAGGAGCTCTGGGAGGGGAGGGGGTTGTCAGACACCCCGCCCCCGCCCCTGGGCCCTGCCCCAGCCGGAGTTGAATCCAGGACCAACGGCTCTTCACCTCACCACGCCCACTCTCAGCTCCAGCCATGGGGCCCCTGCTAACCCTGTTCCTGGTGGCCCTGGTGGGCCTCCCGCTGGGTAAGGCGGATGGAGAACAGAGAACAGGCGGCCCCATGTTGGGGGGTAGGAGGGGAGAGAAGCCAGATCTCCTAATCCCCTGTCCCTCCAGCTCTTCTGCTCTGGGGAAGGTGATGGGACCTATGGTCTGATGGGCTGGAGGAGGGGCCCCTCCCGGTTCTGGGACCCCCATCCAGCTCCCACCCCGTCCCCTGGCCCCCAGCCCAGGCTCTGGACTGCCACGTGTGCGCCTACAACGGAGAGAACTGCTTCAACCCCGTCCACTGCCCGGCCATGGTCACCTACTGCATGACCACGCGCACTTGTGAGTCGGCCGGTGCCCCAGCGGTCCCTGGGAGCATGAGGGGCTGCTCTTCCCCAGCCCTGGAGGGTGGGAGACTGAGCAGGGAGGCCCCCGCTTGCCCTAGGAGTCTCTTGGGGGAGCACCTGGGAGCACTTGGCTGCCCTAAAGGCCTGTGTGCCAGGGTTGGCCAACCTGAGTCCTGGCCCACCCCCGCTGTGCAGACTACACCCCGACCAGGATGAAGGTGAGCAAGTCCTGCGTGCCCAGCTGCTTCGAGACCGTGTACGATGGTTACTCCAAGCACGCCTCTACCACCTCCTGCTGCCAGTACGACCTCTGTAACGGCGCTGGCCTCGCCATCCCCGGAACCCTGGCCCTGGCCCCCATACTCCTGGCTACCCTCTGGGGTCTGCTCTGAAGCCCTGCCCCCACCAGGACCCACGCAAGGACAAGTTCTGAGAAGCCCAGCCCTACCCTTTCACCCTTTCACCCTGCCCCCACCTTCTGTGCTCCCAGAGACCACCCCCCGCAACCGCTCCAGCCACCATCCAGAACTGCCTACTGGAGGGACTCGAGTGTCCACCACCATCCTGGGCCTCGCTCCCAGACCACCACCTTCCATTTTCCAAAGGTTGACGTGGGACCTTCCAAAAGTGTCTGGTCTTGGTGGGAGAGCTCGCCCCTCCTCTACATGAGGATGAGGGCATCTGGAGAAGTGTGCCGCTTAGTTGGGGTCCTCAGTTGGCTGAGGAACACTGATGGGAAGGGAGACTTGGCCCACCCTCCTGGCAGCTCTGGGGGTCTGCCCCAGTCTGCCTAGTCTGCCTAGTAAGTGTGTGGAGGCGCTGGGGAAAGCAGGGACCCAGGGTGGGTGGGGGGCAGTCTTGGGAAGAAGGGCTTTCTGGGGCCCCAGGAGGTCTGTCCCTGTGATTCTGACAGACCAGGAGCTGCCCAGGGTAGGCGTGGCATAGAGGGCCACGCTTCGTCCCTGTCAGCCATCCAGGTGGGAGTGCCAGGAAGGCCTGGGTGAGGGGTGGGGGTGGCTCATCCTAAAGAGCCCCTGAGGCCCCCAGCCCCAGGAGCCTGGCAAGAGGCTCTTCCCTTCTTGCTCTGCCCAATCCCTGACCTTCCCCCCTCTGCACCCTGCCTGAGGCTGGCAGGCACTTGGGGGCAGGGCAGGCAGGCCAGATGGCTATATTTGGTGGAGCATGAGAGCTGACCCCAGGGCTATTTTTGGCAGGGAGAGAAGGGAGCTGGGTGGGACCAGAACAGCCTGATCTTCAGCCCTGGCCTGGCCCTTAGTGGAGGGGAGTGAGCCACAGCAGGTGCCTGAGAGTGTGAGCACCCGAATCAGCGGGGGAGGGTGGAGGGCGGAGGATGGAGGGCGGAGGTCGGGGTGGGGGGGTGCGGGGAGGATCCTGGGAGGAAGGAGAGGAGTCGGAGAGATGCTGGGAGAGGCCGACTCTGGGATGCAATGCAGATGACCAGGCTCCCTCTGGACACGCACCCCAGGATTTCCTCTGCAACCCCCATCCCAATAAGCACTGCCCACAGCGGCTTCCGGCTGGCCTCCCTCCGCTCTGGCCTGCAGGCCCCGCTCAGTGAGTGCTGGCTGAACTGGCCTGGGCCCCAAAGCCTGAGCCCATCAGCCTGCGGGTCTCCAGGGAACCCTCTACCCTCCAACTGTGCTTGAGGAGAGAGAGAGGCCCACCGGGGCTGGAGAGCTTCCTCTCTGATCCGAGGAGTGGTCTGCAAGTGTCCCCAACCTAGTGGGGTATTGGGACCTTCAAAGGCCCAAGAATTGGCATTATTTAAAGGGTATAAGCCTAGGTGAACCCCACCCCTGGCCTGGTTTCAGAGATAAGAGTCTGCCCAGCACAGACCATGCTGGATCAGGGTGGCCCAGGAAACGCCGGTCCTCCTCCCACTGAGGCCAGACTGCATGCCACATGGTGCCCCAGGTCACACAGGGCCTGCCTGAGGCCTTAGCTGCCCAGTGTCCCCAGCCCGAGGGTCCGGGGAGGGGCCCAGGAGCACCTTCAGGCTGTCTGGACCTAAGTGGGCAGGATTGTGGCAAATGCCTGTGTGGTGGCATCGTCCCTGGAATGCAGAGGCTCTTGGCCCCCAAGCGTGGCCTCGTCAAGGGAGACTGTGCTGGAGATCCCGCCTTGAGAGCTTCACCCAGTGCTTCCAGAACCCAAGGGATTAGGATATCGTGGGAGAGCCTGGGGGAGCCTCAGCAGGTGACCTCGGGCAGACCTGGTTGGACCTCCCAGAAGGTCGGGGAAGATGAGTTTCTCATCCTGGGCGGGAAAGGAGCTGCACCCCACAGAGTGTCCGGTCAAGGGCTCAGTCCCCACAGGACACCTGGGTGCCTCCTCCTGAGGCCCGATCCGGTATGAGCCCTTCCCTGGGGGAGGCGGGCAGCAAGCCAGACTCCAACTCTGAGCTCCCACAGGTCCTGCGGGACACCCCCCAGGAAGGGTTGGTCTCAGGAAGACCAAGCTCCCCACAAGGCTGCCTGGAGGGCCAGCGCAGGCCTCTACCTGCGGATGCCGGCTGGAAGAAAGGGTAGACAGAGTCCTCCAGCCCTAGCCGCCCTTGACCTGACTCAGTGGGAGAGGCTTGGAATCGGTTGTTAAAGTGCTTGTGTAAGACCTTTGTCCTGGGTCAGCAGGCATCCTAGGCCACGGCCGGGAGGAGCACAGGATCGGTCCTCCCTCCCCTCAGTGGCTGATGACGTTAGAGCCCTGCCTGGGCACCCGTGGGCTCTGGGGTCACTGAGAGCAGGGATCCAGGGAGCTGGGCTTGCCGCCGTATGGGGTTGCTTCTTACACCTGCCTTCTGTGCCCCTCTGTCCACTGTGACCTGGTCCAAGCCCAACACCCACCGCATTGCACCAGGCCCGCAGGACCGTGCCGTCCACCCCACCGCCACAGGCCGGGCTCTGGCTGGCTGGGCTGTCCTCAGAACCCAGCCCGGAGCCCTCAGGAGGTCCTCGACCAATACGGGGGCCCCGGCCCCTGGTGGGACGCATGTGACGCTGACCTGGAAGGGCAGTGCCGGTGGGGACAAGCACAGCGACCATGGGAACTGACTGTCCGGCTGCCCTGTGCTGTGGCTGTAAGCACTCCACGACCACCCTGCGAGGTAGAAGGCATTACAGGTGAGGAGGCTGAGGCACGGGGCGCTGGCGTGGCTGCCCGACACCCCCCACCCTGCCCCCGCTGTGCAGTCTTCTCCCATCTGCTGGGAGGCTGCGTCCCAGAGCCTGGGACAGGGAAGGGAGCAGGTTATAAACTTAGAACTATTTTGGCCTGTGAGATAATGATAAGAGCTGAGGGTCAGGAAAGCTCTAGAAGGGGAAAAGTAGAAGCAGAGATTTGAGACACCGTGAGGCCCAGAGGCAGGCGTCCAGCCCCGCGTCTGCGTCCCGCAAGCTGGGGTTGCAGAGGGGGGGCACAGGGGCACCAGGCCCGTGTCTCCAGCTGCCAGCGAGACAGTGGGCATTTCCACTGTGGGGGTCCCCCCAACAGAAATGAGTGTCCCGTCCATGTGAATCGATGCTCGGGCTCTTTAAAGCTCTCCGTGGCGTCCAAATCTCGAGTCTGGAAGCAGCCTGGGTGTCTCTGCTGTGCTGCTTCCTGTGGGCACCCTGGGAGCACAGCTGGGGAGCGGGGGCAGCAGGCGCCCACCCTGGGGACACAGGGTGGGCATCTGCAGCCAAAGGCACCCTCCAGACCTGTGTGCGGCCTGGCCCCGCTGCATACAGAAGGCATCAGGAAGGTGCGCTGGTGGTGGGCGGGCGGGGAGGGGGGGTCGACCAACCGCCCCATCTCCCTCCGCAGCTGCTGACTTGTTTGATAAACATGTAACTCATTCATGCTTCTAGACCTCTTGAGTTCTGTTGGGTCCTACAGCTCTGGGCTGGCTCATTCATAAAATGGGCATGATGCCCACCAAGCCGAGGCCTCGGGGGGATGGACGAAGCTGGGGGTGTAAGTGCCCAGCCCAGGGCCCAGCACACAGGAGGCCTCAGATCCATGGGTGGTCCCTCCTCCCTTCCTGCCACTGCGAGCTCTGGACACTTCCAGGGCCATGCCCCTGCAGGCAGCTAATGCCAACCCCTGACCCTGACCCTGACCCTGACCCGCATGAGACTCTGCCTTTGGGCCTGGGCCTCCTTCTCTGTTCACACTATGCACTTCAGTATCTCCAGTGTGAATAAACAGATGAGGACACATGTCTGCCCTTCTCTCTGTCTTCACCAGCCAGCGGGGCCTGACCTCAGGTCCCCCCTTCCGGTCTGGTGCAGCTGGTCATGCCGGCTGCGTGGGTCCCAGACTCCAGCTCATCCAGTCGCCCTCGGAGCCGGAGCCGGGGCTTGCACAGGGCAACGGGGATGACCCATGGGAGGGGAGCGAGCAGGACAGGCAGGAGGATCCGTGGGTCCAGGGAAAGCGGCTGGCCACCCAGTCACCCAGCTGCCCCCTCTGAGCAGAGAAGGCTGGTGGGGGCTGGGGGAGGGAGGCGGCACCCAGGAACCCCCCTACCACCTCTGGCTCTCAGGCTCCTCACCCTGGCTCCCCATCCGGGAGCAAGGTCTGAGTCTACCCGGCCCCCGGCCCTAAGGAGCCCACCAGATAGAGCGGCTGACAGAGCCAACGCCCCGGGACAGCCACTGCTTGGCCCCTGTGGTGCCCCAGGCCTGCAGCTTTTGGCCCGAATGGCTGGCTTCTGCTCCCAGGTGTGCCCTTTTGGGCTCTCACCCATCATGGGACCTCAGATACCTGTCTGCTGCCCACTGGCCCCATCTGATGGGCAGGACAGCTGAGGACGCGCATGCTCTGGCTCTCAGAGGGGGGCTGGTCTTCTAGCCCGCAGGAGGCAGCGCTGCTGAAGGTTCCCAGGGGCCCTGAGCATCACTGGCACGGCCAGCGGGAAGACCTCCGGTTCAGCCCAGGAGAAACCAGAGGCTGTGCGCCGAGGGTCTGCCCCGTGCCAGGCGCTCTTCCGTGGTCCCCACCTACAAGCTGGGATCGCCCTTGATGGGCAAGGAAAGAGGTCTGTGCGGTACACCGGGCCTGTCCTCAGGCCTGGGCGCTGGGCGGCCCGGCCAGCTTCTCGGCTGAGTCAGCAGCCACTGAGTCACACGGAGCGGGTGCGGCGGGGACAGCAGGTATAAGATGGCAGCGGGGGCCCGGGACCAGCCTCTCCCCAGGACACCATGCGGCTGCTCCTCGGGCTCTTGCTGGCGGCCTGCCTTGAGCCTGGAGCCGGGTGAGTCCAGGGGCCACCTCCTCCCCAGCTCTAAGCCCTCCCTGACCTCAGCCACCACCTCAGGGGCACCCAAGTCCTGCTCCTCCACCCCCTTTCCAGGGGCGCTGGGCCCTCCCCGCCGTCTGCTTCTGGAGCATTCAGGAGTTCTCCCCCGACCCCCTTCTGGGACCCGCAGGCCCCTCAGCCGAGCCCTCGAGGCTGTCCTCGTCCTGCAAGCGCTACCCCGAGCTTGATGCCTTTCTCCCCCCACCTCCCCCACAGCCCCACACTGAGAGTGGGGCTCCCTTCCAGCTTCCCAGGGCCTGCACCCCCTTCTGGGGCCTCCGAACTCTCCTCCGGCTGGGGCCCGGGTCTCTCCTCCCGTGCTCAGGCTCCCTCGTGGGGCCAGCTCCCCACTCTGGCCACCTCCATACTCGGCTGCACCCACGTCCGCTATCACTGGCCCCATCTGGTGCTGCTCCAGGCCCCTTGGACCCGATGCCTGCCTAAGGGCTGCTCGGGGGCATCTCCCTCGAATGGGACTGCCCACTCGTGGCCGCATCATCTTCCTGCCACACACGAGGTGGGATGGTATCTCCACCCACCCCCCCAGAGGCCCGAACCAAACCAGCTGGGCCCTCGATCCAACCGCAACCAGCCCACTCCTCCTGCCCTCACCTGGCAAGGCCTCTGTCTCCCCATCTGGGTCGGCTCCTCACGGCCAGTGGCCCTGAATGAGATCAACAGAGAGTGTCTGGGCGGCCCCGGGCATGGGCACAGGGCTGCACCTGGCAGCGTCCGGGACCCGCCGCTCTCTCCCTGCAGGAACGCTCTGTGCAGGCTCTGTCTGGTGGGGAAGGTCTGGGAGGCTCAGGGCCCCGGGGCCATCAGTGTGGATAGACCAGGGTGGGGAGAGCCTCTGTCACCACCAGGGCTAGGTCACAGGGGTTGGGTGGCATCTGGGAGTGGCCCCCACAGGCCCCTCCTCCCTCCCCTGGCTCCCCTCCCCTCAGTGGATCACAGGAGCCCCCTCCCCCCATGCCACGGTGCTGCCTGTGTCCTCTCCCTGCTACCCATGGGAAGCACACTGTCCCCCAGCACACATGCCAGCCCTGCTTTAGAGGGAACAAACGGGGTCCAGAGCGGGAGGTGTCCGCCTGCTGCTCCATGAACCAGGATAGGACACGAGCCAGGTCAGCTGCACCTGCAGCCCTTCCACCTGACTCACTCCTCCCTCCCTCCCTCCCTTCCTTCCTTCCTTTCTCCCTCCCTCCCTCCCTCCCTCCCTCCCTCCCTTCCTCCCTTCCACAAAGCTCTCCTGAGCCCCACTGGGTACAGAGGAGGATGCTCTGGGGGCACAGAAGAGGGGGTGAAACACCCCACCCATGTCCTTCACATCAGAGGCAGTGGGGGTAGGGAGGGAGCCCTGAGCAAGATCAGGTGGGGTGTGATCTTGTGACATTGTCGCCAGGCTAGGGCCAGAGGTGCCAGCAGCTCGTGGTGGGCACGTCCAAGGAGGAGTCATCAACTCTGCCTGGAAATCCAGGAGGGGGCATTTGAGCTGGGGTCTGTTTTGCCTGGAAGGCAGAAGGAACAGTATGGGCAAAGCAGGAAGGCATTTGGGAGGCCGAGCAGAGGAGAGCGGGAGGCCCTGCTAAGTCTCAGGGCCACAGACACCCTGCCTTCCAGGTGACATTCCCTGTCTGTCCATGAGGTGGCACATGCAGCTTACCACACGGTCGTCAGGTTAGACGTGAGGGTGGCTTCAGGCAGCTTCCATGGGCTTTGTGACCTGAGCTGTCACCTCTCCTGGACACGCGTGGGGTCTCGGATGGCTCTGTGGGGCTGGCTGATGGCCGGCGGCACTCCCACCATGGAGACTTCCCGTCTCCATCGCCTGCTCTGTGGCTCAGGGAGGAGGCCACTCACAGCCCCAGGGGTGAGCAGAGGGCTCAGGGCCAGCCAGGAGGGTGCAGATAGCCCTGCCCGGGCGTGTGTATGTGTGTGTGTGCACACGTGCGCCGTGCACACTACAGCCTGGTTAAAGGGTGTGGTTCATCATTGTGGCCAAAGGACCCGGGTCTGAAAGTGTGCTGCCCTGGGGCGGTGACGGCGGGGCTGGGGCAGCCCAGCAGAGGCCCAGAGGACTGACTGGGGCGTGGCCGGGGCGTGAGCACACGGCCTGGACTGCGGCACAAGCGTCCTGAGGCTCGGAGCCTGCACTCGGCGGGTGTGCGTGGCGCGGGCCAGCGGCTCCCCCGGCCCTTGGGCTGCGTGCGTGCTGGTGCCCGCAGGTGCATGAGGCCAGAGCAGGGCGACGCCGCACTCAGACGGCACACAGCTCGGGTGCAGGAAGCACAGGAGAGGCAGGGAGGGAGGCAGGAAGTTCAAGGCGAGAAGCATGGGTGGCGAGAGGGGACAGGCGACCGAGAGCCAGGCGGGTCAACGGGCAGGTGTGCCAGACGCTTATGAAATGAACTTGGGGTTTCAAAAGCCTCAGGGCCATCCTCAAAGAACACACGGGGCCGTGCCAGCCTCCTCCTGTCCCTTTTATTGCCCAGCGCTTCTGTCACCCTTGCCTCCCACTCCCCACGGAGGCCGTGAGGCCCCACCACCTCAGCCACCGGAAACAAGGTGCCTGAGGGGCTCAGGGGTCCTGTTCAGACCCGCAGACGTGTGGGCGAGGCCATGTCCTGGGGAGCCCTCGCCTGCTTCTCCCATCCCAAACTTCCCCCAACCCTCCACTCCCTCTGCTGCTCGTCCACTGCCGGCGGGGGGGCGGTGGGGGAGTCACACAGCGAGCCCGGGAAGACCCCATCCTGCCCCCCAGCCCAGTGCTGTCCTCATCAGAAGAGCTGCCTCCAGCTGCAGCCAACCCAGCTGTGGCCCTGGTCATCTCCCCCACCCCCCATCTGGGAGATCTTGAGGGGTTGGGCACCCTAGGACGAGGGGCTAAGGTCCTGAGGATGACAGGGGGCACCGGGTGGGGATAGAAGGGACTGTTAGGTGGGCGTTGCTCACACCTGTGTCCCTGTCTGTGTGTCCATCCACCCGTCCCTCCACCTGTGGCTGCAGCCCGAGCCTTGAGCTGTCACCAGTGCAAGGGCTTCGGAGGGTGCCTCCGTCCGTCCACATGCCCCTGGGGCTCCAACTACTGCGTCAGCATCGCCACCCGTGAGTAGGGCATGTGCGGGGTGGGCCAGCCGTCCCCTCCTTGCCCAGTAGAAGAGACCCAGGCCCAGAGGGTGCAGAGCTGATCCAGGCTCCCAGCTAGTCAGGAACAGGGTGGGGGTAGCATCCACCTGCCGCAGCTCAGGAAAGGACCCAAGGGAGGGGGTCAGTTACACCCACTCTGGGGACTGCCTCTGGGCTTGGTGGCAAGGGGCAGGGGGCACGGGCAGCTCAGAGCCTCAGAGAGCCTGCAGTTTATCTTCTGTCCACCCCAGGAGTCCCCTTCAGCGTCATTGACATGCCTCTGGTGACCAAATCCTGCTACAGTGGCTGCCCCGACATCTCTACCTTGGGCCTTGGCCCCCACGTGTCCATCGTCTGCTGCCAGTTCAGCCTCTGCAACACCGACTGACCGACTGACCGCCGCTTCCACCCCCCCCCGCGGCTCCCCCCACCTGCAGAGCTCAGAGCTGCACCCGCACAGAGCAGGAGGGCGGAACACCTACAGGTGGCCCTGGGCGGGTCAGAGGAAGCAGGAGGGGCCCTCGTGGAGTGGGAGGGAGCATGGAGGGAACAGAGCGGGCAGGTGGGTGGGTGAGGCTGGAGGCGGCTCTGCCCCCACCCACCCACAGGTGCATGCGCACGCACCCACCTGGGATCTTTGAAGCATGGCTCCAGCCAGCCTCCAGCTGTCAAGTGGACCAAGACCTCCCCAGTGACTCCCAGGCCCACCCCCCAGCCCTTTCCCTTTCCCCAGCCGCTCTCATGGAAGCCAGTGGAAAAGCCAGTGTGGTGGTGCAGCCCCCCAGGGGCGGTGGTGGGGAGCATCCCAGCAGAGAGCAGCCCCACACAGGGGCACAAGGAGGGCCTCCGGGTGGCGGGGCTCAGGGTGCATGGGAGAGACTCGGACAACCCCAACCGCAGAACAGCTCTGTGCAGGCGCTAACGCGGCGCAGAGGGGCAGCGGGGGAAGCACGACTCGGGAGGTGGGTAGCTGACCACCCCAGGAGAAAACCAGGCTGGCTCGGGGCCTTCTCTCCCATTCCAGTTGAATCAGAGATTTAAACGTAAAAAAAAAAAAAAAAAAAAAAAAAGGCCGGGGGGGGCACCCGGGTGGTTCAGCAGTTGAGCGCCTGCCTTCAGCCCAGGGCGTGACCCCGGGATCCTGGGATCGAGTCCCACGATGGGCTCCCTGTGTGGAGCCTGCTTCTCCCTCTGCCTGTGTCTCGGCCTCTCTCTCTGGGTCTCTCATGAATAAATAGATAAGATCTTTAAAAAAACAAAAAGACTTAAAAAAATTGTTAAAATGACAGCTTGTCACAGAAAATCTAGTCACCCAGCCCTCCCACCCGCAGGCGCATACCCACGACAGGGGAACATGTGTTCGCACAAAAACCTCTCCGTGAACACGCTGCCACGGGGCCTGGTGGCAACAACGTGCGAGGAGCGCAAAGGGCGGCAAAGGGCAGCGCTCGGAGGGACACAACAGTCCCCGCGGTGCGTCCCCGGCTCTGAGGCGCGTCCGTCCCTGGCTCTGAGTGTGGGAGTAGCAGGCGATGCAGAGCGCAGGAGGCCGAATCTGGGGGGCGGGGGGCCTACGACGGGCCAGGGCAGCTGGGGGGGGGTGCTGCTGCGCAGGGGGGGCCCGGGGGCAGGGGCTTCTCGCTGGGCCCCAGGGGATGGTTGCCCGAACCTGCGGGAAACACTTCCAGGGGGTGAATTGTGCGGAATGTGAGGGCCATCCAATAAAGCTGGCTAAAAACTAACAAGAAAAAAACAATGAGAAAAAAAAGAAAAACAAGATTGATAATCCACACTGAGAAAGATTCATGACCTCACAAAAAAATCTAAGAAATACATGAAAAAGTACAATACACAAAACGGAAACACAGAAGACAGGGTTGGAAATGCCTGCCACACGTGTGAAAAAAAGATGACCCCTTCCCCACTAGAGAATCCCAAAGAGGAGCAGAGAAGGGGGTGGCGACAGGCGGGAAGCAGCCCCCGCGCCGGTGTGGGGTGTGGGGTGTGGGGTGTGGGGTGTGGGGTGTGGGGTGGTGCTGCCCTGCAGGCGAGTCCGAAGCCTGCGCCAAACTCTAAGATGCCCCAAGAACTTTGTTGATGCCGCCCCCGAAATGTCACCACACACCTGTGGACGGGAGTGAGTGTCGGCTACTCGGGGCCTGCGCCTCCCCTGCTTAGGCTTGAGGACCAGGTGCATGGGGGGCGGCTCATGGGGGAGACGCAGCGCCCTGAGATCGCGGTTTGGCCTCTGAGGCCCCAGTTGTGGGCCTTGAGGCGTGAACAGCTGTCTAATGGTTTTCATCGAAGAGTGATTGCGTCTTTCACAAAGTTCCTGCAACGAATGGGAGTCATTTGTCAGCTTTGCCTTCCTGCAAACCTGCCGGAGGGTCAAGCGTGGTGGAGAGCGGGGAGGAGAAGCCCCGAGCCGGGACAAGGAGCCTGTGGCGCCGCGGGTTCAACGGGGGTTCCCGGGGGTCCCGGCTATGTGCCTCCCAGCGCTCGTCCCACTGGAAGATTCCGGCACGACACAGGGAGCAGCCTGATGCCTGCTAATACACAGGTGCCCGAACACTGGGGGTCCCTGTGTACATCCACCTGGGGGTCCCTCAGGAGGGGTCCAGCTAGAAGGCATTCGGGCCTGCCTTGGGGAGAACGTCACACCATACGCTGCTGTCACAGTGGAGGAAACACCTGCTTAGGAACCGTCACTCTACTCTGCTGGATGCCTCTGGGGGCAACGGGCGACTGGGGGCCTGCTGGAGCATGCGCCCTGCCTTCCTGGGGTCTGAGGACACCGCTCAGAAGAGGCCACCACAAGCAGCGGAGGAGGACCCTAGCCTGCAGATGGAGCGGGAGCACAGGAGCCCTCACCCTGGTCACACTCTGAGCCCCGATCCCGGTCACACCCTGAGCCCTGACCCCAGTCACTCTCTGAGCCCTGACCCTGGTCACACCCTGAGCCCTGGAGGCCCCTAGTAGAACTGAGGGGCGGCTGGAGGCCTCTCAGCGTGGAGGGGTCTTAGCCCACGCAGACTGACTGAGCCACATTCCCACCGGCCCTCAGTAGACAGGTGCCACCTGGGGAGTTTCACTGGCTCCCCAGGGATGGGGCCGAAACTGCCAGAGCGGCCCGGGGTGTGTTCCCGAAGCACAGGTGGGGCCTGGTCTGCGGACGAGGCGTCGGCGGGCCTGGGCTGCAGCGAAGGCGGCGGGCTGGCCGAGGGGGACGCCGGGGCGTGTGTGGCGGGTGTCGGATCCTGTTAGCCGCTCCCAGCTCCCGGCCCGCCCGCAGCCCGTGGCTCAGTGGGCGTAAAATCGGACAAGCCCGGTTGCTTGTTGCCCAGCCCGAGCTCGTGCCCTGGCCAAGCCAGCCGGCTGCTAGGAGCATCTGACCCTGTGTCCGCGGGATAGCTGTTCGTGGCGTAGTGAGGAAAGCACTGTCCCGCGGGAGAGGTGGCTGATGCACGCTGGGTGACACGGGGAGGTGACACGGGGAACCACGCGCCACGCCCTCGGCCCTCCCCAGGGCCCTTCCAGCTCCCACATGGAGGTCACGGGATGGGGGTCGGGGTCAGGTCCCCAGACAGAGAACTTCAACCACAGGAGGGCGGGAGTGGGCAGGGGAGGGCCGGGGAGGGATGGGCATCCCTGGGGACAGGAAGAGCAGGAGCAAAGTCTAGGAGGAGTCAGATTTGGACCCACTGGGAAAAGACGGAGGGGCTGGGTGGGGTTGCAGTATGGCCCCCGCGAGGCCGGGCGCCGTGGCCTTGACTGCCCGGCAAGAGGCCCTGGGACCTGCCAACAACCCTCCCCACCCCAGGGCTCACCCTGGCAGCCGCGGGCTCGGTGGAGGGTGTGAGAGTCACAGATGGAGCACGTCCTGGGAGGCTGAAGTGCAGGCACTCTGGGGGGGGGGGGCACACGTGTGTGTGTAAGCATGTGCACACGTGTGGGTAGGGGAGTGGCTGGAGCCCCACTTCCATCCTGTCTGGGCCTTGGACAAGGACCTTCCTGCCACCTCCCTGCCTGACAGTGGGAGAGGACACTGGGGACACGGGGATTAGCATCCCCACAGCGACCCTGCCCTCTCCCCTCCCCCGCCCTCCGTGTAGCACTTTTCTGTTGACCCAGCACTTCTCCTGTCCTTGTCCCCTTAAGCCTCTGAGTTCACTTTGGCTGGTTGTCCGGGCAGAAATCTGCCCCCATGTCACTGTGCCCCATGACACTGTCTCAGAGGAGCTGGGCGGGGGGGCATCAGGGCACCCTGGTAGCATTCAAACCCATAACCACCGGACCCAGACTCTGCCCTGGAGATAGGCATGAGGACCCAAGCGGGAAGGGTGCGGGGCAGAGGCAGGAACCAGGGTGGGGGGTAGGGGTGGAGGAGGAAGGAGACGGTGGGGAGCCCAGGAAAGGGAGTCACAGAGGGCAGTGAGGACCTCCAAACCACAGAGGGGGGCCCTCGGGGCCGAGGAGGGACCCGGGCTCTGGGAGGGAGGGAGAGTGATGGGAAGGGACAAGGAGGGCAGAGGAGTCCCCACAGAGGAACGGGGCGCCCAGTGGAGGCGGGAGGGCGTCAGAGGGCGGGAGGGGCGGGCCTCCACATCTCTGCCACCCACAGGAAACCCAATCCCACTAATCCGCCTGGCTGACCGGTTGGGTGGCTGCACTGGGTGTCCGCTGGCCCGCAGGCAGGCCAGAGGTGAGCGTGCAGAGGTGCGGTGTGAGGACCCGACCATGATGGGGACTCGGCTGGTGCTACTGGTGCTGCTGCTGGCCACCTGGGGCGAGCGTGGAGAGCGTGGTGAGGGGCGCTGGGCAGAGGGGTGGCGGAGGGGAAGCGGGGAGACCCAGGAGAGGCGGGGCGGGGAGCGGGCTGATCAGGAGGGAAGGGCCCAGCCCTGTGCTGAGCCCCGTGCCGAGCCCCGCGCTGAGGGAGAGGCCTGGGGCGGGCTGGGTGGGCTGGGTGGGCAGCACCAGCCCGGGGAGGGGGGCCGGCTGGGGAGCCCTGGGAGCAAGTCCCTGGGGCCACGGGCACGGGCAGGGCCGTCAGCTGGAGAGGGCATGGTCACCACCCTGCCCCCCGGCTCCGGCCTCGGGGGTGTCTTGGGGAGACCGGAGGCTCTGCCAATGGGGGCTGCCGGAGGGTCTGAGAAAGCAACTGGGGGAGACGCCCCTGCCCCTCGGGGCCCCAGCCCAACCAGAAGGGGAGCTGGGCAGAGCGGGACCCCGCCGGAGGGAAGCTGAGGTCAACTCGAGGGACACAGGGACACACAGAGGGGCAGAGGAGCCTGTGGCCTCCATGCGTGGATCAGCACGAGCCAGCCAGGCCCCCCGGGCTCCCATGGGGTGGGGTGGGGAAGAGAAACGCTCCCCGGAGCCCCACCCCTGCTGGCCCGCACCCCACCCTGCCTGGGGCCCTGGGCTGTGGCTCTGCCCGCCTGTGGAAGCTGGCACCTTGGGAGCCCTGGGCCGGCCTGCCCTGTACCCCACACACCTTCTCATCTGTGCCCGATGCACACTGCAGCCCTCTGGGTGCTCTTCTTTGCTGGTCAGGACCTGAGGGGCTGTCCGGCCACACCGAGGCCACCCTGACCCTTCCTGACCCTGCAGGGCTGGCTGGCGCCCTGCAGGCACCTTCTCGATGCTTCCAGAGCGGTCCCCTCCCCACCCGGGCCCCGCAGGCCGAGCCCATCAGGGGCACCCTCTGTCTCTATGGACTGCAGCTCAGACCTCCCAAGTCCTCCCAGGGGCTGGGTTGGTGGGCAACCAGAACCTGGATGGCACTGTCCCCCTCAAACCCGGGCCTCCAGGACAGAGGGTGTGGGGAGGGGCAGGGTCGGCCTGATGCATCCTCCGTCCCTCCTTACCCAGTGGTGGCCCTACGATGCTACACCTGTCATGAGCCTACTGCTGTGTCCAGCTGTGCCACCATCACCACCTGCGGTACCAACGAGACCATGTGCAAGACCACCCTCTACTCCCTGGAGACAGGTCAGCGGGTGCTGGGTGGGCGGGGCTGGGGTCCCAGGGCGGAGCTGCCTCCAGGACAGTCACCCCAGGCCAGCGATGCGCAGCAGGCAACCACCGCCTTAGCCATTTGCTAAAGGGTTTTTGGTCCAAGCAATTAGGCCTCCTTCCCTCCTCCCTTCTTTCCTTTAATGGAAAGGAATCCTCGCCTTGCCTGGGGGTCACCTGGAAAGGGCTTGCCTTATCCAGCCAGGACCCCCTGTGCAAGTCCCTGTATCCTCAGAGCAGAGGCGGCACTCAGCCCACGGTGGCGGGAGAAAAGAGGAAGGGGGGACGGGTCACGGACAGCCTGAGAGGCAGTGCTGACCCGCCCTGGGGGTCACGGGGCAGGGCGCGGGGGCCCGAGGGCCGAGCTGACCAGGCCCCCAACATGGCCCACAGTGTACCCCTTCCTGGGGGACTCCACGGTGACCAAGTCCTGCGCCAGCAAGTGTGTGCCCTCGGACGTGGACAGCATCGGCCAGACCCGGCCCGTGTCCTGCTGCAACACGGAGCTCTGCAACCTGGACGGGGCTCCCGGCCTGGACGGCCGCCGCAGCCTGGCCTTGGCGCTGGCGCCCCTCCTGCTCTGGAGCCTCGGCCTGTAGCGCACCCCCGCCAGCCTGGGCAGCCGCCCGAGCGCCCCTGAAGAAGCCTTGTCCCTGCACCTGGCCTCCTGAATCTCCTTTCGGGCAGCTCTGCTGCTGGGACCCAGGGTGGGGGGCCTCCAGCTGCGCGTCTGGCTCTGTCAGCCTCGTGTCCCCCTCGGGCCCCGTCTGGCTTTGTCAGTCCCGTGTCCCCCTAGGGACCCTTCTCAGCCCCTCCTGGCCTCTGGGGTCTCTCTGGGGCCCTCTTGTCACCCACATGGCCGCCCTCGTCTGCTTCCTCCCCGTGTCCCAAGATGTGCTAAGCAGGGATGGTCACTAGGCCATCAAAGCGGGCAGGGCTCTGCTCCCTGGGCCCTGTGGGGGCAGAGAGTGGGTTCCCACAGGCGGGGGCAGCACCCCACCTGCCAGGCCCAGGTCACACATGGTGGCTTCTCGGTGACTGATTGGGAGAAGAGACAGGCCCAGCCGGGTGGAAGGAAGGTCCAGTGCACTGAGAGTGGTCTGGGTCTGGGGTTGCTCCATGAAGGCCCCCTGCCCACTCTCCCGGCCCCTAGTGACATGTCCCCTTATGTTGGGTGGCACCTCCACCGCCTGCCTTCTCCAGGCCCACCGAGCCCACTCCCTGGTGCCCTGGGCAGCCAGGCTCCAGTGCAGAGGGGACCTTCACTCTACCTTGGCCCTGGGCACACATCCTCCGGCTCATCTTCCTGGGAGTCACCTGCCCCGCAGGCCTCTCGTCCCAGAGGACCCCTTGCCGGCATCCAGGTTGGGCCTCAGCACTCACACGCACACACGCTCACACACGTGGTCCTGGAAACACAGCGAGGGCTCGGCACTTGAGGAGGGACGGACCCCCCCAGTGCTCCCACCCAGCGCTGGCTCCTCCCCAGGACAACCTGAGGGAGGCGAGAGGGGAGGAGAGGCCAGAGCTTTCAGTCACCCTGGGGCCTGCCCCTCGTCTCTGGCCTCCTGCTCCAGCACCTTCTCCTGGCCCAGTCCTGGGAGGGGGCACAGCTCCTTCTAGCTCACCAGGGTGCTCCCGCCGGCCTCCGCCCTGAGTCCAGAGAGCCCTCGCCACCAGCCCTCACCCTCCTCCCGGGACTTCCTGCTCCGGGATGGGGAGGGCAGCAGCCTGGACCCGATGCAGCACTTTCCTGGCCCAGGAGACACCCCATGCCTCTGACAGAGACCAGTGGCCAGAAGGACCCCTCTCCCTGGGACCCCAGGAACCCCACACCTCTGCCTCCTGTGGCAAGACCTTCAGTCTCAGGGGCTCTGTGGTCCTGAGCCAGCTCCTGGGGGACAGAACCCCATTGCCCAGTGGGCCCCCCATGTGTCCAGCACAGACTGGCCACACAGCATGGCCACCATGTGCCCCAGAGCCCCTCGCGCAGTCTCCAGGACTGGCAGGGAGCTCGGGAGGCTGGGCTCGGCCAAGTGCTGTCAGCGCGCCTGCGTTTGGGGTTGTGGCCCTGAGCTCTGACTGTCACAGGGGAGGCACCGTCCAGTAACTCATCACGCCTCTCCCCTGGCGTTTCTTGTGTCTCCCACAAAGGCAAGGAGAGTGGCGGGGCCACTTGAGCCCCACAGCCTGGTCTGAGACACACACAATCCACACACACACACACACACACACACACACACACACGTGCACGTACACGCACACACACGGCCCTCCAGGCAAACACGGGAAGCTGTGTGCCCCCCTCCCGGCCGCCGCTCCCACCTGGCCTTCCCTCCCCTCCAAAGCCAGAGCAGGGCCCTTCCAGGCAGCCCCAGCAGCCTGTGGGGTCTCTCGCCCTCCTGCCTACGCCCGTCCCAGGTCCACGCCCCCCTCGTCTTTACGGCTGCCCTCAGGCGCTGAGGCCGCTCTGCCTGGCTGATAGGTGGAAGAAAGGGGGTCAAGGGCTCATGAGCACACTGGCCACGCAGGAGGTCAGGCGGGGCCAGGACCCACTGGATCCATCAGACTCCACACTAGACACTCCCTGGCTCCTCTTGCAACATCCTGGGCGCGATTGTGGACCCGGCCCCGGGGAGGGGCCGCCCCGGTGCTGTCTGTGCCTGCACCTGCCGTGTGAGGCCCAGTTGTCGGAGCTGCAGCAACTGCCGTCTCGTCCTTTGCAAGCAACGCCCTCCCTTTGTTTCCTCAGTCCACAGGACCAGGTCACGTCTGCCCTCGAAACTGCCCTAGGTTCCCAGTCCCATCCTACAGACAGGAATGCAGTCTGGAGGGGCAAGGGAGTCACCCCAAGGCCGCACGCAGAGCCAGTGGCAAAGCCAAGACCAAAACCCAGGCCTCTGGAGTGCCAGCCCAACCTCCTCCCAGCATGTCATCCTGCCTGGAGATTGGGGTCTGACTCCATACCTTGCAGCGGGGCCCACCACCCCCTCCACACACCCAGCCGGCAGCACGCTCGCATTCCTTCATCTGCCACCTACCCATCCACTTGCTCTTCCGTCTACTCATCTACCATCTCCCCCCATCTTTCCTCCCTCCATTCATGTACTCTCCAGCCATTCACTCTGCCCTCTACCCATCCACTCCCTCAAATATCACCCACTCACCCACCTGCCCACCCATCCATCTATTCACCCATCCATCCAACCATCCACCCATCTTCTCATCCATCCACCCGTCTACCCATCCATCTACTCACCCATTCACCAACCCACCCATCCATCCATCTGCTCACCCACCCACCCATCCCTCCACCATCCATCCACCCATCCATGTACTCACCCATCCATCCATCCATCATCTACCCACCCATCCATCTACTCACTCACCCATCCACCCACCCAACTATCCATCTACTCACCCACCCACCCTCCATCCATCATCTACCCATCCATCCATCTACTCATCCATCCACCCATCTACCCGTCCATCCACTCACCCACCCATCCATCTATCATCCACCCTCCCAGCCACCCATTAGGCCCTCAGAGGACAGAGGAAACAGAGTCTGGAACACCAGGATGACCTCTGGATGAGGGGCACCTGGACTGGGCCATATAGCATGGGGAAGACTTGAGGCTAGGATGGGAGAGTAGAGACGGTGCCCACTGAGACGCAGAGGTGTGGGCACGGGAAAGCCTGCGGTGGGATGTGGGCAGTGAACAAAGTCAGAGAAGGCTATCAGGCCGGGAGACGGGGTGGGCAGGATCCTGTTGTCTGGGGCCTAAAACCTGGAAGCTCAGGCTTGGTCTAAAGGTCATTTGTAGGGAAGGGGCTGGCAGTGATTGTGGGGCCTGCCTGGAGCCTCACACCCATCATCCCGAGAGGAGCCTGGGCTCCCACCCCACCCCACATGACACCATCCCCTTGCCTCAGCAGACACTCCCCCTCCTCCGCACCTGGCCTGACTCCCCACCTCCGGGCCTGTGCTCGGGTGGGCACCTGTGTCAGGGCAGGACATCCAGGTGTGAAGGACACCGGTCTTGGCCCTGGCTGGGTTTGAGATACACCAAGTCCAGACTAGGGCCTGCCGAAGGGAGCTCAGTGCCTGTGCGGTGTCCATGTGGGCCACCACCAGGTGGGCTGGAGCCACGAGGGGTCCCACTGCCTGAGGGTCTGTGAGTGAGGCGGCCTGCCTGCCCACCATCCCGCCCGCTGCCTCCCATTCTGCCCTGTGCCACCCTGCTGACTCACAGCCACTTCCGCCACCACCCTGGCTTGCGCCGCAGAGGGGAGGGTATAAGTGCCCAGAGGGTGGCCCCGGCACTGCCTCTCCCAGCTTCCGAGCACAGCAGATGGCCCGGTGCGGGGCTGCACTCCTGCTGCTGCTCCTTGCAGCCGCCAGCTTGCGCACTGGTGAGTGGCCAGGCGGTGGTGTGGCTGGCGAGGGACCCGTCTCAAGGCCTCACTCGGGAGGGGGCCCTTCAGGGGCTTGGGCAGAAGGCCTCCTTCAGCCCCTACTGAGCTCATTTCCCTTGGCCTCAATGGGCTTTCTGGGCCCTAGAGCCTTCACCCGGGACAGGTTCCCAGGCCCCATTGTCTAGGCAGGGAGACCAAGGCTCAGAGAGGAACGCAGTGTCCAGGTCCACTGGTCAGAGCCCTGGGCCTGAAGGGCCTCAGCAAGGCGGGCTACCTCCCCAGGCAGGGGTGGGAGGGGAGACGGGCCAGGTGGGCACTGGGGGTATGCCCAGGGGCGAGACCCTACGGCCTCTGCTCTAGCCTCCGAGAGGGCTCTCAAGGCTAGGTGATGAGTTTGCCCATCCCTGCCCAGGTGAGGCCTTCAGATGCTTTACCTGTGAGCTGCCCACACCTGTTTCCTTATGCAAGAACATCTCTGTCTGCAAGCCAGAGGACACGGCCTGCAAGACCACGCTGCTGCAGATTGAGTCAGGTGAGTCTGGCCCACAGCGGTCTGGGGGGTCCACTGCAGTCACCTTCCCCACGTGGTCCTCAGGCCTGGAGGTGCAGGGGGCTGCGGTGGAAGGCCCACAGACGGGCTCTGTGCCGCAGAACCCTGGGCTCCTGCCCCCAGGCTACACCGCGGGCCCCAACAGGGGCCTGGAGGGAGCACGGACAACTTCCCAGGCCCGGCCATTAGTTTGGGGGTCACAGGGTATCACTGGAGGGGTCAGGAAGGATCAGATCAAGTGCATGGAGGTCGGGGCAGCTGGGCAGGCCCGGGGAGTAGAGGAGCAGGCCCTGACACCTGCCCACGGCCGGCAGAGTACCCGTTCCACCAGAGCCCCATGGTGACCCGGTCCTGCTCCAGCTCCTGCATAGCCACCGACCCCGACAGTATTGGGGCCGCCCACCTCGTCTTCTGCTGCTTCCATGACCTGTGCAATTCAGTGCAGGCCAGCAGGCTCCTTGGCCACCTTCCCTGAAGGTCCTGGCACCAGCGGAGGTCACCTCTACCCACTTCCGTGAGCTTCCCGAGCCTCAGGTTAATCATGGGACCCAAAGGGTGAGAGCCTTGCAGGGGGCACTCTCTGGCTCCCACCCTGGCAGAGAATAAAGCAAGCCAAGGCACAGGCGACCCCGTTCCTTCCTGGGTGCCGAGAGCCCATGGAGCCTGGCTGCAGGAGCACTGGGCTGAGTCGGGCCACTCTGGGCACTCGGGCTGTTTGGACTCATTTCATGGAAGGGGGAGCGGTGGCTTCGGGTGCGAAATGCATCCTGGGCTGGCCTTCGTGGAAACCAGTCCCAGGGCACCTCAGAGCAGGACCAGCTCCTGAGCCCAAGGGAAATCTGCCCCCACTCCCGCCCCCCAGGTAGGAGGGAAGCAGGAGTGAAGGGTGCGTATGTCCGCCCTGGGGCGGGGGGTGGGGGCTGGGAGCACAGCACATGGTCTCCTGGAGGGGGCACGGGGTGGGCTGCGTCTGGGTCAGGTGTCACCCACACACCTGGCCTCACTCACCTCCCCTGACCAGGGCCCACTGAGTCCTTGGCCCTGGGGACAGCCAAAGTGAGAAGAGATGGGGTGTAGGAGGCGCTAAGGACATGCCAGCTTGGCCCAGACACCAAGGGCCAGTGCCGGGCCCTGCACCACACTGGACATGCGGCACCCGGGGTGGGGACGGAGGGGCCAGACCTCGGACCCTGTTTCCCCTGCAAGCTGCCCACCATCCCCCCCCGCCCCCGGCCCTGACCTGGCTCGGCAGCCCTGGGGGGAGGTGGGGCGGGAGCTACGCCCGGCGCACTGGCAGCCTCGGAGCCTGCTTGGCCCCAGCTGGCCGCCACCCCTCCCCAGGCCCCGATTCCCACTGGTGCCCTCTGGGCCGGGCAACTTCCAGGTTCTGCATCTTGGCCAGCCTTCCCCAGAGCTTCTGCAGCCAAGAGCTCCAGCATCCACTTGCCCACTCCCCGTGGTGAGACGGGGCCCTGGGCCCAGGCCTCCAAATCTGGGGTCCGGCAGCTTTCCTTGGGCTGGGGCCGCACAGCTGACAGAGGGTGCCCCTGCCCAGAGCCCGTGAGCTCGGGCGGCCACCAACGCAGCCGAGCGGCCTGAGCCCAAGGAAAGCCCCTGACGTCTGCAGGCCTGAGAACGCCTGCCAGCCCTGCACATCCCGCTGTCTCCTCGGGAGCTGGGGACGCCACGGAGGAGGCCTTGGGACGGCTGGCCCTGGCGTACCCACAGCGGGGACAGGAGCTGCTCACACAGCTGGGGGCACTTGTGGCCTTGGGATCCAGGAATTGTCTGTGGGGTCACAGAGAACACAGGAGGGGAGATGCCCACCAAGGGTGATCCGCTCCACAGGCAGGATGGCTGAGGCTGCTCAACGCCCTCTGTCCCCCGGCCCAGCCCTGGGCCCTCGTCAGGATCCTCCTCCCTGGTTGGAGCTCCTCCAAACAGAACGAGTGAGACAGCCTCCCCTCCCGTCCCCACTGGCTGGGGCATCTCCCTTGAGTTGACAGAGAAACCCCGGTGCCCCTGGGACACACGATGTTCAGCCCAGATGCCCCCAACCATCCTGAACACCTCCTAACACAGACCCTGCCTCCCAGCCCCTGCCCTGCTCCAGGGTGCCAGCTGGCCGCCACCACTGCAGGGACCTGCTGGGACCCAGACCCACTGTGTGCACACCGCTTCCTGTCCCCAGTCCCACCGTGTGACACCTGGGGTGACCTCCACGCTCCCCCACCCCCCGTATGTGCCCCACAGGACCTGCACGTACACCTGTTAGACGGGCAGACACAGACGTTCCACACGGATACCCAAGCACCCCTGTAGGCCAGGCACCGCTGCCCAGGGTGGGTGCGAGGCCCAGCCTGGCCAGCCCCAGGGCCCAAGGGCCAGGCGGGACGTGGGAAGAGCTGAGCTTCAGCCGACCTCCCTCGGCCTCAGCCAGGCCGCAGCCTTCCCTCCCCAGTGCCCACTTCGAATCCAACTGCCGGTTCTCTTCCAGGCCCTTGGAGCAGGTGGTCAGGGCACGACGTGGCCCATAGCGCCCCTCACCCGCCTTATGTGCCGGCCCCACCTCCTGCCCTCTTTGAGGGACTTACGGCACGGGACCTGGGGGACCCCACCTCCACCCGTTAAGGCCCACTGACCTCTGCCAACCTGCCGCCCCCACCTCACCCCAGGAAGCCCAGAGTCTGAGGCCTAACCTCCCAAACTCCTCTGGGGGATCCTGGGACCAAACCACAAACGTGCACCAGCCGTCGCAGCCTGGGAACGAGAGCATCAGGGCCCCGGGCCCACATTCTGTGAAACAGGAGCAAGTCGTGCCCTGCCCTCCTGGTCCCTGAGGTCACGGGATCCCCAGAAGCTCAGACAGCGCCCCACCCCGGAAGACACCGCAGGGAGTGGCCCACGGCTTCCCCAAGGGACCAGGGCTTCGGGAATGAGGACTGCCTCCAGCACACGGACTTTAAAAACCCTTTAATCTCGGGTTTTCTTAAATAAAACAAACGTTGCAGCTTTCCCTTGCGGCTGTAAGGCAGACGTCAGCGAGGGGGGCAGGAGGGGGGCAGGAGGGGGCAGGCGGGACGTGGGTGGGCTGCGCTTCCAGCTCCAGCTGGCGGGGCCCGGCAGGGCGGGGGGGGGGGGGTGGCCCCAGCCACACCACGGGCTGGTGGGAGCAGGTGCGTGGCGGCGGCCGCCTCGTCCTGGGTGAGCAGCAGTGCCACCCCCGGGGCCTGAGCCGCGTCTCCAGCCACCCAGAGCGAAGGCTCCCGGCTCTGCCCACCTGGCTGGGCCGCTCTGCGCCGGGTTCTGCTCGTCCCCGGGCCTCCTCGGCAGGAAGGCGAGCGAGGCGGCGGGGACAGGCAGCTCGGCTGGTGTTCCAGCAGCTGGTGACCCTGACAGGGAGCCCCTCAAGCAAAGCCGTAAAGACCCTTCCCTGGCCCCAGCGCTTGGAGGGAAGGAGGAAGTCCCCAGAAGGCAGATGGGGATGACAACCCCAGGAGCGCAGGCCAATGAGGTGAAGGCCCAGAGAGGACAGGGCCCTCACCACAGTCAGAGCACAGCCCAGTGAGCACCCAGTGGTGTAGAGAAGCGAGGGCAAAGTGCAGAGGGCATGTGGGCACAACCCTGCTCCCTGCTCTGCTTCCTCGGCAGCAGCAGGCCCAGCTGGGACGGGAGGCTCACCACCAGTACGGCCACAGGAGACTCTGCACCCCCCGACCTGCACTGGGCCCCCGCACATGCTCCAACCACAGGTCCTGCCCCCACCCCAGGGGCGCCCCTGTGCCCTCTGGTCGGTCTGCCTGGCCCCGATTGCCCAGACCCCACCCTGGGCCTGCCCCGGTGTCACCTGCGGCCAGAGGGATCTGCTGTTGTGATCAGGCCCCACCCGTGCCCCAGGGCTGCTCTGGCCTCACTCCTGCCACAACACTCCCCGCCCCACCCCCAGCAGCTCTGTCAAACTCAAACTCCAGACTCCGGGGCTCAGGGTGCTTCCAGCTGGTCCCTCTGGTCCCTCTGGTCCCAGCACTCTCCCGACTTGAGCCTACGGAAGCCTGGGTCCATCAGCAGGGTGGGGCCAAACCCTCTTCCCCCCCACAGCCCACAGGCCGAGGGCCCTGGGCCTCCCACCTTCCTCGTCACCTCCACCCCGAGGGCAGAGCTGGAGCCGGGCACCTGTGTCGCCCTCGTCCGGTGCCCAGCGTTGTGTGGGGGCAGGGGAGGAGCTTCCAAGACCAGCAGGGGGAGGGAGGGCCAGAGCGTCGGAAGGGGGGCTGGGATGCAGGCCACTCCAGCGGGGAGACGACTCTGTGCCAGCCCACTCTGTGCTCTCTGCCCCTGACATGCAGGGGCGGGTGGGCAACTGCCCCAGGGCGAGGCCGGTGGGGGGCGTGGTGGTCACTGGTCCTTGACCACGTCACTGAGCCCGCTCTCAGCCCTGAGCAGCTGGCTGCTGGTCTCGTTGTAGGCGATCCAGTGCCGCAGGTCTTCTGGCAGCTCCGGGGGTTCCACCTGCAGGGGGAGAGAGTATGATGCCCACGGGCACCACTGCCAGTGCGGCCAGCAGGGGTGCGGGCAGAGTGCCCAGCCAGGGTGTTGCTTTCACACCACTGGGCCTCCCGCCGTGCTAGCTCTCAAGACACCATCCTCCTTCACCAGGCCCGTGTCCCCAAGAGGGCCACACCGGAGGCCACGCCCGCTGCAGGGAGAGAAGTGACAAGAGACAGGAGGCCCAGAGGGCTTCAGGAGTCGGGGGGGGGGGGGGTGCGGGGGGGGGGAGGATAGCAGGGCGGAGAGGAGGCCGTCAGAGCGCCTCTGCTGGCAGAGTGCTGGACAGGGGCCTGCCTGGGGCCCCTCTGTCCTCAGTGCATCAGGAGAGGCTGAGCCTGTGGCCCTGGGCCTGACTACTGTGTCCCCAACCCTGCACACTCAGCCACCAGCGCGATGGGGAGGCTGGCGAGACGCAGGGTGAGGGGAATGCCCGGGTGGCTCAGGGGCTGAGTGTCTGCCTTCAGCTCGGGGCATGACCCCGGGGTCCCAGGATTGAGTCCCGCATCAGGCTCCCTGCAGGGAGCCTGCTTCTCCCTCTGCCTGAGTCTCTGCCTCTCTCTCTCTCTCTCGTGAATAAATAAATAAAATCTTAAAAAAGAAAAAAAGATGTAGGGTGAAGCCTGAGCGGTCAGAGGCCTCGTGGACAGGCTGCGGGCGTTTCAGGGCCAAGGGCAGAAGCACGGGCAGAGGCACTTGGGGCTGCGGCCCTGGCTGGCCCTATAGACGGGGGAGCTCTGCTCAGCGTCCCTGCCAGGCTTTTGGGAGCACCGCCCTCCCAGCCCGCTGCAGCGACCAGCTGCGGTGCCTCTGTCGCCCCAAGGTCACCCTAATTTCAGCAGGCAGGATCACTGGGCACTGGACTTGGATGGCCTTGCGCTAAGCCTGGGGTTCTGTCTGGGGCCCCCCCAGGCCGTGGGACTCCTCCGGGGCCCCCCTCCTGCAGGAAGAGCTCTCTTCTCTCTTTTAACCCCAGCTCTTGGTCCCCGATTAAAATCCTTCATGGCCAGTGACTGCCCATGCCAGCCTCCTAACATGGGAAGGGACGTATGGAGCAACTCTGCCCCCACAGGGTGGGCAGCATCCAGGACCTCTGGGGGTGTGCTGAGGCAGAGAACCAGGGAGCTGTGCCCATGGCCCGAGGTGTAGCCTTGAGCAGTTCCCACGGCCTCTTTGAGCCCCAGTTTCCCCACTTCTGATACGGGGGAAAGGCTGGCCTGTCACAATGAAGGTGAGCTTGTGACCCTCCTTGCTCAGGAGGCGCCTGTCCAAAGCCAGAGAGGGCAGTGCCCTGGTTTAGGGCACTAGGGGTTGGGGCAGGCTCTGCCTTTGGCTTGGAGGCTCCAGGCAAGTTTATGGGAACCCGCCTGAGGCTGGGGCCTGCCTGGAAACGATCGCCGTGCTGGTGCCCTGGCTCGTCCCCAGGGCCCCTGTTGCCACGCTGCAGGAGCAGGCTGTGCTGAGCTGGGAGGAGCGGGCCCTGGGGAGGGTGCTCCGGCCCCACACAGGCGCTGCGGGACTCTCTGCAACTGGGAAGCAGAAAAGCTTCTCTGGGGCTCAATCCCCTGGGGCCCAAATCCAGGTGACGGGTGACCCGACCCCTCAGCTCCCAGCTGTGTGAAGGGCAGGGGGAGGGTGGGTGTCCTCAGGTCCTTGGAACTCCCCGTAACCTGCCCTCTCACTGACCCCACCACTCGCATTCAGAACCAGGGGCCGGAGACGGTGGCTCCAGAGTCCAAGCCACACAGCAGCACCAGGCCTCAGGCTCGTCTGGGGCTCCCTGTTCTGGAAGAGGTGGAGGGGAGGGCGTGGAGTCCGAGGGGCAAGGCTCGGCCGCGGCAGGAGCGCATGGAGCCGATTCGGGGGCCCTGGGAGTTCCCGGGAAAGGAGCATCAGTGGAGGGAGGCCCTGGGCCCGGAGGAAAGGCCGGAGGGGCGCTCAGAGGCAGGCGGGCACCCGGGGGGCTCAGGCAGCTGGCCTGGGCGAAGGGGCAGGGCCTGGAGCCCCGGGGCCGGCGGAGGGTGCTCACCCGGCGCTTGCACAGGTGCCGCACGACGCGCTCCGGCGAGGTGCCCAGCACGTGCTGGCGGGAGCGCAGCAGCGCGCACACGAAGCCGTCGCGCAGGCTCACGAAGCGCGCCTCCAGGTAGAAGGCGCGGGCGTCCCAGCCCAGCAGGCGGGTGCGCACCTCGAAGGGCTCCAGCAGGCGCAGCGAGCGGCGGTAGCGCGCGCACGAGGCGGCCAGCACGGCGCGGGCCCCGAGCGCGCGCAGGGCCCCCAGCACCCCGCAGCGGGCCAGGTGCGCGGCGCGCGCCACGTCGGCCTCGCGCAGGTAGCGCGCGTTGTTCATGTGCAGCAGCAGGTCCAGGTCCGAGGGCAGCACGCGGCCGGCGTAGCGCTGCTCGGCCAGGAGGTCGCGGACGCGCGGCTGCAGCAGGCGCGCACGGAGCACGGCGCACGGCACGCGCACCAGGTACCAGCCGTCCAGCAGCGCGAAGTAGGCGAGCGCCACGGCCAGCGACGCCACGGCCAGCCCCAGCATCGCGGCGGGGCGCGGGGGGCGCGGGGGGCGCGGGGGCGCGGGGGCGCGGGGCGCTGCTCGCGGCGCTGCCGGTGTCCGCGCCCCGCCTGCCGGCTCTCCCGGAGCGCCGCCGGGCCCAACCACCTCGCGGGCCGGGCCGGGGAGGGACGCGCCGGAACCCGCCGGGGCCGCAGGCCGGAGCCCCGCCCCCCGCGCGCCGCCCCCCCCGCGCCCGCAGTGGTGCGTCCCCCGCGCCCGCCCGCCCGCCCCGCCCCTTCCTCCGGGCCGCGCCACGGCGCCCTCTGGCGGTGGCTCCCCGCGCTGCAGGCGCAGGAGGTTCCGGGCTGGGCCGCCTGGCGGAGCCGGAACCCCGCCTGCCCGTGTCCCCCCCGCCCCCCCCCCGCCTGCCTGTCCCCTCTCACCTGCCTGTCCTCCCCCGCCTGCCTGTGTCGCCCCCCGCCCGCCTGCCTGTCCCCCCTCCTGCCTATCCCCCGCCTGCCTATACCCCCTCCTGCCTGTCCCCTCGGCTGTCCCCCTGCCTGTCTCCTCGCCTACCTGTATCCCCCCCACCTGTCTCCCCCTTAGCCATTCCCCCTCCTGTCTGTCCCCCCACCTGCCTGTCCCCCCCGCCTGTCCCCTCGCCTACCTGTGTCTTCCCCCACCTGCCTGTCCCCCCCACCTGTCCCCCCTCCTGCCTGTCCCCACCTCACCTGCCTGTCCCCCCCACCTGCCTATCCCCTCGCCTACCTGTCCCGGCTCCTGCCTGTCCCAGAGACTCAGACCCTGGCCTGAGGGGGGTCACAGCGCTGGCGTTTCCTGGCCCAGGCGGCAGGGCCCTCCGAGAGCGTGGGTGCAGTGGTCCCCGGGGCATGGACCTCGGGACTGCTGGAGACCGACCATCCCACGCCCCTCAAACATCCAGGGGCTGGCTCCCCACCCCCACCCCGCAGGGCCACAGCCCCCATGCCGGGCAGCGGTGCAGGGTGCGTCCCGGTCTGGCCCCTACGGTAACCCAGCTCATCACCCCCAGGTCATCTCAAACTCATTCCCGAGCGCTCCCATCCCTGGTGCTTTCAGAAAGGGAACCAGTGACGCCAGGGATGGAGGCTCAGAGTCGCAAATGTGCAGGACTCTGAGGTGTTGTAGCCCCTGGCGGTGGAGTGTGGACGAGCAGCCTGTAGCCCGCACTCCAGCCTCCATCCCCTTCTCTGCATCCCTGGGGAGGAAAGCCCAGAGGGGGTCTGTCCTGCTTCCCCTGCCCCCCACGGCTGGCTGGTCCCCGGGGAGGCCCCCTCCGCAGGTCTACCCTGGAGCCCTGGAGAACACCGCCCATCCTGAGAGGCGGCTGAGCTTTCATCCAGGCCACAGCAGGCCTGGGCTCGGGTTAACTGCCCTCCGAAAGGGGGGGCTCCCGGGGCAGTCCCACCACAGCAGGTGGCTTCCCTTGCCCTGGGCACCCTCTGGGCAGAGGCCAAGGTCTTTACTTTTCTGGCCTTGCTTCCAGGGCCAGTAGTTGGTAGAATGGGACCTGGGTTTCCTGGATCCTTGGATCTGCTTGGATGCTCCCGGGGACGGGAAGCTCATTCTCTATGGCCTAGGAACCGCTGGAGGTAAGACAGGCCTTCCCCACGTGGGGCTCACACTTGTCTCTGTCGTGCTGGAGCTGTCCCGGCTCAGCTCCAACTGCCTGTCCCCGAGGTGGGTGGCAGCAGGATGGCAACGTCCTGAGCCCCCCCCCCCCCCCCCCTGCAGCCGCTCTGTGAGTGCAGCCTGGTCACTCACCTGGTCTCATCCCCACAGGGGAGGGGCCGCCCCCAGAGGCCTGTTCTCAAAGCTTCCTTGGGAGCTTCTGCCAGCCACGCTGAGCCCCCCACCAGATGCACACCGCAGGTACCCTTCCCTCTGCCAGGGACCCTCCCCTCCCAAGGTTCCCCTCCCTGACCCCCAGACCATGAAGTTCCCAGAGTCCCGGGCTTACCCCGCTTTTGCACAGGCTCAATTATGTGAGCCGGGGGTGCACCTCCTGCTGGCCCCTGAGAGAGGAGGCCAGGCAGGGCCTTGTGGGCCTCTGATGGTGCAGGCCCAGGGCCAGCACGGTCCACAGCCCACTCGGGAATGCCGCACGAAGCAGTTCCGTCTCAGCTCCCACCATCCAGCTGCTTCGGTCCCACACAGCAGACACGGGTGTCCTGGGGTGGTCATCGGCACATTCCTGGGGGTCCCGGTCAGGCCAGGGACCGTTGGGCATCGGACCTAGAAGCCCCTCCCTCTGCACTGGCTTGAGGTACGTGAGCCCTGGGAACCGCGCAGGGTGGAGGAGCTTCGGGGTGTACTCCTGGGTCCCCCGATTCCTCCAGAATTGTCCCATCTGGGTAGCGCCTGGCGTCACCGACAGAGGTGGCTGCCGCCGGGGTTCAGGGCTCCCAGGGTGCAGGGAGAGGGGGAGTGCGGGCTCATGGCGCCACGCAGCGGAATGGGAGCCACGGTGCCAGCATTTGGAGCGGCGCCCCCTCCAGCCCCATTCCCAGGCCGGCCCCAGGCCTTGGCCACTGTCACACTGCCCGTGAGGGAGTCACCCTGCGAGGCCAAGGGGGGTTGAGAGGGTCCAGAGCCGTTTGTCTAGGTTCCCCCCGGGGAAGGGGGGCGGGGGGCCCGTAGCCAACTGGGGCCTCAGGTCCGTGGAAAGGGAGAGGTCGCGAGCTGGTGGTGGCTCCGCTGCAGCTCTGGGATGTGCTCCGGGGGACAGTCAGCCTGTTGCTCCTGCGGGGTCACCCGCTGGGGCTGTTTTCTGGGTGCCGTGTGCCCATGCCTGGGCTGGGGGCAGGAATGCTGCGCCGTGAGGCAGGCCGTGTGTTCCACGGGCTCATGGTGACGTCCAGGCAGCCGGCCAGCTCGGGGGCTCAGGGCTAGGGTAGCAGCACAGAGCCGGGCCTCGCACAGAAGGGCGCCTCCCCAGGGTGCCCCCCGCCACTGTGGCCTTTGTGGAGTGGGCAGATGGGGTCCCAGCTCTGTGCCCTGCAGCTCTGGGGACTTGGCGGGGGCGCCAAGCCTCTCCAGGACTGGCGATGGGCGCCAGACACCCGTGCCCCCCCGTAGGGCCCCCGCGCCCCAGCCAGGGATGCAGGGCTCTTTCCTGTCTAGCTTGCCTCCTGGCTGCGGCTGTGTCCACCCTGCGTGGCCTCAGGATGGGAAAGAGGGGAGCCCTGAAGAGGTAGGTGGGCTCCCCGCAGCGGAGAGAAGGGGCTGCGGAGACCCAGGCCGAGGGCGAGGTGGGGCTTGGAGCCAGATGCCACAGACGGAGCCTCCCGAGGCAGGGGAAGTTCAGCTCTTTGCCCGCCCCCCGCTTCCTGGCCTCCAGAGGGGCTGCTGTGTCACCCCTCGGCAGCCGCCCTGCCCCCACTCAGCAGCCCTCCCCCTGCACCCCAAGTCCAGCCAGGGAGGGGTGGCACCTCGCAGAGCAGGGTCCGGGCTGCTGACCGACACAGTGACCTGTGCGCCCGGTCCTGGGCCAGGTGGGCCGGGTGCTCTACAAACACCTGAGTGATCGCAGGTGGAGGCCTCGCTGGCCCGGGGTGGGGCATCGATCCCGGCCCTGCAGCGGCCAGACAGGCCTGGGCAGATGGTCAGGCCGAGCCAGCAGGCCGGGGGCAGCACGGCACGGGAGGCTGGGCGTGACACCAGGGCCAGCGATGCCCACCCGGGGATGCCCCTGGAGGCCTGATTTGGGCTGAATGAGCCCACCGGGGAGGATAGCTAGGAGCCAGCCCTGTGCCCCTGGGTCGGCTCCTTCACATCCCTGCGCCTTGGGTTTTTCCCTGTTCAGGGTGGTTGGGAATCAAATGCTCGCACGGGAGGCCCGTGGGGGAGCCTGGGCCTGTGGCAAATGGTACACTTGCTACTGTTGTCACCTATTGTGATTGATGCCAAAGGCCCAGACGGCGTCCCCAACACCGTGACTACTCAGGAAATGGCATCGTATAAACGACCCCAGGTCTGTCCGGCCAGGGGAGCCCTCAGCCACCAGACGCAGCCGTGAGGGACCCCAGTGCTTGCTGTGCGAGGATCTATGTTTAGAAACTGGGAAGCGTGTGCATGGTGACCCCGGTGTGCACGTTGGCGTGCACCTGTGTGTGTGTGCACAGGAAGCACCCCGGGGATGGTGGGAGAAGCGAGCCTCGGGTGCAGGGATCTGCATCCTGCACCCCTTCTTTCTTGCTTTTCTGTAGCTCATAAAGATGAGACGGTGCAGGGAGAGGAGAGGAGGCCCCCCCCCCCCCCGCCCTGGGCCAGCTGCTGAGGGGCGCAGCGCCACCGGTGGGCTGCTCTGCAGGTGGTCAAGCCCCTGCTGACCCCACCCCCAGAGGAGGAGCCCCCGCAGAGGACCAGCGCCCGGCGTGTGCTGCGTTGGGAGGGGAGGGAGGAGGGGCAAGGCCAGCGCCCGGGTTCTCCGCGTGAGGCAGCATGAGCCTGGGGACAGCCCAGGAGGTCAGAGGAGTCCGTGGCCTGTGGACACGGAGAACCCAGCTCTAGCTCCGTTGTCCCAGCGCCCGCCCTCTCTCCCCTCCTGCTGGAGCCCAGGTCGGAGGGGGGGGGGCAGGCGGGGAGGGGAGGGGCACCCCTGCCAGGGTGTGCCTGACGTGTGGGCTGCCGTGGGCGCGCCACTCTGCTCGGCGGGCTGTGGCCCGTCCCTCTGGGCTTCCAGGCCTGGCCACACTGCTCTTTGGGATCCTCTGTCCGTGCTGTGCTCTTTCTCGAGCTCGCCTGCTGACCGCTACGTATTTCTATATTTGCCTGTTCACCAGGCCCCATTGTCCTGTAAGCTCCATGACCTCGGGTGGCTCCAGGGCTTCAAGAGAGGTCAGGGGGTGGGGGAATCCGTCCAAGCCCAGGCGACTGCAGTTTCTGGGTGCCTGGAACAGTGCCTGGAACAGAGTAGGTGCTCCGCAACTGTTTGCTGGGCAGATGCACCCAGTGTCCTCTGTGGTCACCGGGACAGAGTCAACAGGCCTGGGTCCCACAGGAGGGAGGCACAAAGTTCCACTGGAAGCCCCGTCCTTGGTGTCCACCAGTCCTCAATCTGCTGTCCGCCCAAGCTCCAGCCCGGGCCAGACCCCGATGGGCCTAAGGGTCTGCCCAGGGACCCCAGGTCTGTGGTGCCCTCCCAGGAAACAGAAGCCTGGCCCTGAACTCTGGGCCCTCGATCAGACCCCGGACCGGAGTCAGAGGGGCATCGTGGCAGAGGCCATGGCCCAGAACTCCCCAACAGGAGCTGGGCGCCTGGGCTGGGAAGGGCGCAGTGGGGAACTCTGCCCTCCCAACGGTGCGACCCTGGGACCTGGTGTCCTGCCTTGGGACACACTGGGGGAGACTCGGAGCCTCTGGCCCTGCCATGTTGGGCAGTGTGACCCTGCCCCGCCCCCACCCAGAGCTCCAGATCCCAAGTTCGAATCCTGCTGCAGCTACCACTTGGTGTGTGTCTTGGACCAGGACCAGAAGCACCTCATGCAGGTCCCCGCCCTGGCCCGCGGCCCTCACGGCCCACCCCCCTCAGGTGGCCTCCCCCAGGCCACAGGTACTCTGAAGGGAGCCCCAAGAGGAGTGATGGGGGCTCCTAGAGCAGGGAAGGACAGGTGGTCGGGGGCGGGGAGGCCCGTCTGCTGGGGACCCTTCAGCGTAGTTTGACTTTTTCACTGTGGATTTGGAGAACTTACAACAGACAAAAAAAAATTTAAGAAGCAGACGGAAGGGCTCTCCTCAAATGAAGGGGAAGGACAGGGCGGGGCCGCCGTGGGGACCTCACTCAGCAGCAGCCCCTCCCACCCAGAAACCCGTGTCCTGTGAATCCTCAATTCTCACAGCACAGAGGGGTCACAGGTAAGTGTCTGAGGCTCAGAGAGGTCGAAGGACATGAGTGAGGCCACACTGCAAGAGCCGGGATCCCCAGGATGCTGCTTCCCTCCAGGCGCCCATCACGTGCTCCTGCCAGGCCAGAGCTCCACCCCACGTGGCTGGCCAAGGACGTGGCCACAGCCCATGGACACAGGGCCAGGTGGCACCCCAACACAGGCCTGCACCCCAGCCTTGACCCCACGCAGGGGCATGCAAGAATGGAGCTCTCTGCAGCTAAGTCAAGGGGACTTTATTAAGGGCCTACCCTGTGCTGGGGTTCCTGCCCCAGGACTCCCATGGCCATGTGGAGCTGGAACCCCCTTCCACACCTCATCTTTTGGGACCTGTGGGACCTTACACCCCTCAGCCTTCATGGGGCCCTCCTGAGTGCCAGCGACTTGCTGGTGGTGGGGGACACCATGGGTGGGACATGGCTTAGCTGACGGAGGGGGTGGGCAGGGAAGGCTTCCTGGAGGAAGAGATGCCTGAGCGAGGGTTGTGGGGTAGGCTGGAGCCTGGGGGTTGGACAGACTGTGTACGGGCTGGGTTCTACTCATTTGGGACAGTGCCACAGCAATAGAACCCAGCCTGCTGAGCAGTAGGAGCTGGGCAGGGCTTGTGGGGGGAGCCACAGAAGGCTGGAGAAGGCAGAGGGGCACGGTCCAAGCTGAGTTAGGGTCTCGGAGGAGCCTCAACTGGGCCAGGTGTGTGTGAAGAGTGCTCTGGGCCCCTGGACATCAATGCCCAGCATGGGACAGCGGGGTCCTCCTGGATCTTACAGCCGGCCAGGGCCCCAGAGCAGCAGGCCACCGAGAGCAGTGAGCAGTGCCAGGGTGACAGTGGCTGGCTGCAGGGCATGGGCCCCACTGGCGTTGCACAGGTCAGTGGAGCAACACGTGATGTTCTTCTTGCCCACGTAGTAGTTCTGCGAGTCCTCCACACAGTGCGAGCTGCAGCCCTTGCTAATGAGGGTCAGGACGCCAACCGCACCTGGGAGTGAGGGCCGCTCAGCTAGGGCTGGGTCCTGGATGCTCACCCACCTGGCCTTGTCCCCATGCCCATGGCCCTCTTCCTGTCCCCACTCTAACTGAAACTCTAGAGTAGTCAACTCCAGACTGCCAGCAGTGTCAGGGCAGGCACCTGGCCTCATCCATGTCCACATGCCCGGCCAGACCTGCTGGGCACTCAACATGCCTGATGAGTGAACAAATGCAGCGATGGGTGAATGAGTGATGGATGGGTGGATGGATGAAGGGGGATGGATGGATGAAGGAAGGATGGATGGGTGGATGAGGGAGGGGATGGATGGGTGGATGAGTGAGTGATGAGGGGATGGATGGATGGATGGATGGGTAGATGAGTGATGGGAGGGATTGATAAGTGACAGAAGAGGGGATGGATGAGTGATGGAAGGGGGATAGATAGATGAAGGAGGGATGGATGGATGCATGGATGAAGGAGGGGGATGGATGAGTGATGGAAGGGGGGATGGATGGATGAAGGAGGGATGGAAGGGGGATGGACGGTAAAGGGTTGAGTGATGGACAGACAGACAAGGGACGGGGGGATGAATGGATGGGAAGCTAACCACCTGTATCTGGGGGTGGATAGATGAAGTCAGCAGGTGGACAGGAGGTTTTTTGAGCCCCTACCACCGGGGGTGTGTGCAGGGAGTAGAAGGGATGGCGGGAGGCAGGGCAGAGCCACACCCAGCCCTGGGAGAGTCTGGGCAGGTCACGGGAGGACTGCGGGGGCGGCAGGGCCACTCACGGATGTGCTCGGTCCAGCACTGCGTCTCGGAGTGGGAGCAGTTCTGCACGCGCTGGCAGTCCTGGTTGCTGACGCGGGCCTTGCAGGAGTAGCACTCCAGGGCGGTGCCTGCGGGGCGGGGTGCTCAGAGGCTGCCCTCCCACAGAGTGCGGAAGCACCACCTTCCAGGTGCTGAGAGTGCGCAAGAGCACAAGAGCCCACTGCAAACCGGGACGGCCCCAGGGTGTCACCAGGGAGGCTTCTCTGCCCACTTGCTGCCATGGCGCCGGGAATCCACCCTTCGTGCCCCAGCCTGTGGTCTGAGAGGGAAGGGCGTACACGCCCCAGGGCGGGGACTGGCTCACCCCACTTGGCAGGAGGCCCAGCTGAGCGCTAGGCAGCTGAGGGCGGCGGGGTGGGCAGGACCCCTCCCAGGATCGCTCGTGCCACCATCCAGGCCCTTCCATCACGGTCTCTAACAGCCTGTGTGAATCCAGCCCAGCCCCCCAGCCCCCAACCCTTCCCAGGCGTCCCCGGTGCCAGGAGACCCTGCGTGGGCCCCTGGGTGCCGGTCATGATGCGGTCCCTTCCGGTCAGCACACTGATGGAGCTGGGATGCCAGCCCCGTGCAGCCAGCCCTGTGCCCACACACGAGCCGACCCCCAGCAGCCTTGGGGGCCATCGTCAATGATCCCCACTTCCCAGAGGAGGAAGCTAAGGCTCTAAGAGGTTTAGGGACGCCCCAAGGCGGGAAGAGCCCCAGCTGGGCCCGGTGTCGGGACCAGAGCAGCAGAGGCCTGCCCGGTTTCCATGGCCTGTGTCTGCTGTCCTGGCTCCCTGCAGCGGACCCGGGGCCGGGCCTGGGGAGAGGCCCCAGGTGCTCTTGGGATGCCCCCCAGGGCCCCCCCCCCACCCCATTCTGCCCTCCTTGCCTCTGTGGCACTTCTTACCTTGAGGCGTTTCCCCAGTGCCTCCCCCAACCCTGCAGGTTCCCTGCGCCGCTGTCTGGCGGTCTGGCCGTCGGAGAGCCAGGGCCCGCGCCACGGCGGGTAAAGGACTAGAAGCCCCGTGCCCTGCCTGCCTCTGGGTGAGTCCCTCCTGCACTTGCCCCGAGGGGGACACCGGCAAGGACCGAAGCCCCTTCATCCGGCTGCTGCCTCGCTTACCTGCCACCTGGCATCCTCCTCCCTGTCCCCCCACCTCCAGCTCCTCTCTCTGTCCTTCTGGGTGGGTCCTCTCTCTGGGTGCCCCTCTGGGCTCCCTGGCTTGCCCCTACCCATCCCAGCTCCCACGGCCCCGCCCCACGGTGGCGGAGGTCTCACCTGGCCGCAGGGCCAAGGCAGCTGCCAGCAGGGCGAGGAGGACGGCCTTCATGGTCACCAGTGGGCAGCGGTGGCCTGGACCTCAGGGTGGCTTTATATTGCTTTGACCAGCAAGGGGGAGGCTCCGCAGCCCACTGTCAACACGGACGGGCTCCCCACAGCCAGCAAGGCCTGCAGGGCGGGCAGATCCCAATCTCCGGCCACCCTGCCAGGCTGCACCCACCACTCCCTTTGTCCTCCTGTCTGCTTCCGGGAGGCAGGGCCTGCCACGGGGCAGGGGCACCCTCCCCACCCACGGCCGGATCCCAGCCACCCCAGGGGGCGCAGTGAGGCCCGAGGAGGGTGACTGCCTTCCTGAGAACCATTCATTCCCCTGGCCCTTCAGCCAAGGTCAAGGGCCAGCCTCCCTCGGAGCTGCTCTTGCTCCCAGGCCTCCTGGTCGCCCAGGGGCAACAGGCCTCGAATGGCTGCATCGAGAGGTGCCACGGGGAGGGGGGGGTGGCAGGGAGGCTGGTCGGGGAAGTGCCCGGAGGCTGGAGGGCGCCCGGCACAGCCTGAGTGCACAGATGTGGTGCGGGGAAACGTGTGCGGCCAGGTGCACGCTGCACCCTCCAGACCCTACTTAGTCCCCACACAACACGGAGCTTTAGCTGCAAGGGAGTCTGCGAAATCGAGCGTTGGCGGCCTCTGGAGGAGGAGGAGGAGGAGGAGGACGGGGGTCGGCACCAGGCTGGACGCTGTCTGCGCCCAGGCCCACTCTCCTCCTTGCTTGTGCCCTGGCGCCCAGAAAGGGGCGGGAAGGGCTCCCTCTGGCTGGAGACCCCGGCAGGACGTGCAGAGGCCGGGCCGTGTCTTCTGGCTGCAGGGGCCGTGAGTGGCCGTGTGCAAGGACCGGCCTCCTCCCTGCCCACCAGCCCTGGCCAGCCCGTGGTAACTGTTCCGTCCCTCCAAGCCCCGAGGTCGGTGGCTTCCTGCTGCTCTTGGCCTGGGGCCCCTCTAAACATGATCCTCCCTTTGTAAACAGCCTCCCCATGCACCCCAGAGTGTGCAGCTGGCTGCTGGCAGCTACGGGCCCGCCCACCACCGCTGACCCCACGCATCGGGGGGCTGGCAGGTCCCTCCCAGAGGTGGGGGCAGCACCTCTCCCTTCCCGATGCTCTTCTGGCTCTGGGGGGTGGGCATCTTGACCTCACTTTCTCATCTGACCTCGCTGTCCTGGGGTTGCCCCTGGGACACAGCAAGGCCGAGCACATGTTGCTGGCAGGGCACTGGCTCGGGGAGCCGGCTCTGTGCCCCAGGTCCTGGCGGGGGGCAGCTCCCACCCCTTCACCGTGAGTCCCGGATCAGGATAACGCAGTGATGTGGGGCAGGGGTGAGACCCTGGGCTCCCTGGGATTCGCTGCGCCTCTAGAGCCTTTTCTGCACAGCGCCCCCCTCCAGCACCCATCGTGCTGGGCCCTCCTTGGGGGGGCTCTTTCCCTTGGCAGGTGAGGAGCTTGGGGCCCCAAGAGGGCCAGGACCTTGCTCAGGGTCACTGCGGGGTGGGGGAGCGTGGCCCCTCTGCCAGCCTCCTTCCTGGCCAGTCAGAACCTTCTCCCTGGACACCCCCACTGCAGCCCCAGTCCCATCACTCAGGTGCGGCACAGGGCACAACGTGTGTGACTTCACCGTTTTCATGTGTGGCAGTCTGCCTGTCTGCTCACCCCCAGCTCCCTCCCCGGGATTAGGGGTGCCCTGCCCTGGAGCCTTTCTTATCTGCCTTTTTATTCAAGGCACCCAGCACCTAGGACCAGCCCGAAACATTCATTCCTCAAATATTGACAGGTGCACAAATGTTTGTCAATCTGATTTGATATGCAGGGATTGTGGCCGAGGTTCTCAAGCAGGGTCCTTCTGTGCCCGGGGGACGTTTGGCGATGCCTGAAGATGTGCCATGTCCCAGCAGGGGCTGCTAGTGGCTTCCCGGGGGTGCAGGCCGACAATGCTGCTCAGCACCCCGCACAGTACACCCTGCTACGGGGACGTGGCCAGCCTGTCGTGGGCAGACCCGCAGGGATGGGGGCCCGCCCAGAGCGGGTGGGTACGGAGGGCAGAGAATCAGACCAAACGGGGTTGCCTGGGGTCTGAGGAGCCAAAGAAGTCGGCCTGGCTGGCCCCGGGGCTTGCCTGGGATCCCCCACGGCCTCCTTCCTTCCCATTGCTCCCTTGGGGAATGGGAGGCGGTGGCCCTGCTGGCGTCTCCGCTGTCTTCTGGAAGCACACGACTTGTCTGCTCGCCCAGGTTTCCAGCTGGAGGATCCTAGTCTCGCCCAGACCTGATTCACATGGTCCCAGACGGACCTTCGAACTTTACTAGTCTGAGCTGGCGCTGAAATGAGTTAGGACTTCGGGGCTGTTGGGATGGAATGGGTGTACCTTGCTCCGGTCTGAGTTATGTCCCTCCCCGCGCCCAAAATTCCTATGTTGGAGGCCCAACCCCGAGGTGATGGTGTTTGGAGGTGGGGTCTCTGGGAGGTGATGGTTCCGATGAGGTCATGAGGGTGGGGGCCCCCGCCATGGGGTTCGTGCCCTGATAAGATCAGACACGGAGCTCCCTCCACCACGCGAGGGCACCTCGAGAGCGGGGCCGTCTGCAGGCCAGGAAGTGGATCCTCGCCAGACCCCGACGCTGCTGGCACCCCGACCTCAGACCTGCAGCCTCTGGAGCCGTGGGAAACGAACCGTGTTGTTTATATCACCCGGTCTGGAGTGTTTTGTTACAACAGCCTGAGTTGACTGGGCCGCTGGCCTGGGAGCCTTGGCTCAAATATTGCAGCCACCGCAGGGACGCCCTAGACTCGGGTATTAAACTCCACCCCCGGTCGCAGGCTGACCTCTCACCTCAGCCCCAAACCAGGCCTGAACTAGGTTCAGTCTGAACTCTGACCTTGCTTACCATGTAAGCCCTGATCCGGTCACCCAGAGGACCTGCCCCGGTCCCTGACTGCGTCCTGGCCCACCATCCGTGCTTTGGGCACACACTGAGTGCAGCCCCTCAGCCTAGACCGAGCCTGGATCCCCCCGTGTCCCATTTCCTGGGAAGTTCTGTCGCTAAAGGGCACAACTCCCTGCAGCCCCTCCCGGCAGTGGACGGGGTCAGGGTGTGGCTCCTATGTGACTCATGCTTAGCCCCCGTCCTCTCCTCTGCTCTGCTGTCACCTTCTGGGCCCCAGATTTTCCTGTTCTCTCTTGGCTCTCCACCGACCCGCCCAACCCGTTGGGTTCTCTTGAGATCCCGCCCTCTCACATTCCCCTCTCCCCCGTTGCCAGGAGGGAAGGTGGGGGTGGGGGGTGGGGACTGGCATCAGGGCCAGGCCCTGGGAGGGGGCGGTCGCTGACCATGGCCCTGTCCCACACTTGAGTGGACACTATTTTGGGCGAATATTATATTTTATGCAGAATTATTTTTTTAAAGATTTTATTTATTCATGAGAGACATAGAGAGACACAGGTGGGGGCGGGGGGGGGAGCAGGCTCCATGCTGGGAGCCTGATGTGGGACTTGATCCGGGGTCTCCAGGATCATTCCCTGGGCCAAAGGCAGGCGCTAAACCACTGAGCCCCCCAGGGACCTCATTTTATGCAGAATTAATTTAAAAAATAAAGATGGTATGTTAATGACAAAACCACCACTGACTTCACCTTCCACTTTTGTAGACCTTGCCTTTAGAAAAGCGCATTCGTAAAACCCAGAGGGGGATCGGCACGCTGCCAGACCACGGACAGTCGGGAGAAAGCGTGCTCAGGGCCTGGACTCCCAGTTTGGGTTCTTGGGATTAAGGCATCTAGCGAGCTGTGTGTGTGCGTACTGAGGTCCCACGGGGGGCCCTGGGGGCCTGCGTATGACCCGCCACCCACCGTGGCCAAGCCCCCACGGCCCACCCACTGCCAGCCCGGGTGCCCGTCCACCTGTAATCCTGCGAAGGGCTTTGGGCCCCTGGTTCTCCCAAGGCATCCTGGCACCGTCCGTGGCTCTGCCTCAACCTCCCCCCCGCCCTGCCTGTGGCCTTCAGTCCAGCCCCCTGCTCGTTCCCTGGTCCGTCTTCTCTGCCCCACTCCCCTCCCTCCTGGATGGGGGTCACTGAGCCCAGGACACCCCGCCTGCCTCAGGCAGCGCCGCCCCATGGCCACAGGGTATGGAATTCACAGGCACCCTCGCCTGGAGCCGAGGCCCCCCTCCTTGCCAGGAGAGACCTGTCACCCCAAGAGCCCCCTCCAGGGACTGGCTAGTGATGTGTCCCCACCTGAGGCCTCCAGAGTCTGGGTGAGAGGCTCTGCTCCTGGGGGAGGCCTGCGAGCTGAGGGACCACCCGTTGGGAAGGAACTCCTGTGGGCTTGGAGGGGACGGTGAGAGGCGGATGTGGTGCGGCCTGCTGGGGACCATTCTGGGGCCCGCTGGGAAGCCGGTCGGGGGACGGGGGCCCACTGATGCTCTCAAGGTCACTCTGGCTGTGAACAGGGATGGGGAGGCTGTTGTGGTGATCAGGTGTAGTCAGGGGGCTCAGTCCTGTGCATTGGGGGTGATGGGGGTGCCAGTTCCCAGGAGACACCAGTTCTTTCTCCTCCTCCTCCCTTTCTGCCCCCTTCTCCGCCAGAGCTGGTCCCCAGGTGACCATGGGAGCCCGTGCAGGGTCTGGGAGGTGCATGCAATCCCGTGTCCACGAGGTGGCAGCAGACTGTCACACACAGGATGGAGCCAGCCTTCCTGGGGGGGGCCACCTGGCTGCCCCAGGAGACCCTGCTCAGTCCCGTTTTCTCCTAACACATCTGATTCTAGCATCCCCAAATTCCTGACCCACAGAACCATATGCAGCAAAATGGTTACTGTTTGGAGCCACTGAGTTCTGGGGTGCTTCATCAATGGCTGATGGGGGGAATACAGAAGCGAGGCGACCTGGGCCGGCGCCAGGGACAGAGCAGCCGTGGGGGTGGGGAGGCCGGTGGGGAGGGTGGGGCTGGGCAGGGCTGCTGGTCAATCGGGCGGGCGGGGTGGGGACGGCTCGTGTGACCGCAGAGGTGGGGAGCGTGGGGCAGGGGCAAGTCTGGGCGGCGTCAGGACTTGGGTCTGGAAATGCGGACAGTGCACACGGAGGTATGGGGAGGGTTCCCCAGAGGGGTCCTGGCAGGGGGGGGAGCTGGGACATTGGTGCCCACTGGTACTGCCAGGTCACCTGGGGCGAGGGTGTGGGGAGGGCTGGCGGGGAATCCTGTGGGGGGGGCCAGGGCAGAAAGTGAATGGGGGGGCTATGGAAGTCTCTCAGGCCCCGTGGCCGTGTGACAAACACTAGGCCTTCCGCTGGCTGAAGTACCGCACCCGGGGGCAGGGCCCTGCTCCTCCTGGAGGCTCCTCGGCCTGCAGCCCCTCCTCACCTGCAAAGCACACACTCCGACCTGTGTGTCTCGTGACATTTCCTCTTGTCCTCTGCTCCCGCCGACAGATGCTCCCCGACTGTCCCCCCACCCCGCCTCCACGAGACCCCGTGGTTACACTGCCTGCCCCCACCCCATAATCTGGATCATCTCCCCATCTCAAGACTCTTAAGTTAACCCTATCTGCAAAGCCCCTGCTGCCACCTGAGGTCACGGACCCCTAGGTTCTGGGGCGGGGGTGTGTGGGGGACACGGGTCGGCCTCCCGGGGCTCGCTGGGCTCCAAGGGCTCATCTGTCCCCGCCACGCAAGCCGCATTCGCCCCATCCCAGGGCCCCCAGCGGGCTCCGCTCACGACGGCGTCAGGCCCAGGGCAGGTGGCGCGAGCTCTGAAGTCGCACACGTCACCATCACGCGTGGATGCGGCGCCAGCTGAGGACGCGGCCCCGGGGCACGAAAGCCGCGCCGGCCGCCGCATTTCACGGAGGGAAGGGCCCGCCCCGCCGCGCCCCTGCCCGCCGGGTGGGCAGGAGCCCCGGGTCCCGCAGCGCACAGCGGACGCGGCTCCGGCAGGGGCGCCCGAGCGGCAGGTGCAGGGGGCGGGGCGCGGCCCGCGCGGACACCGAGAGGCCGGCCCAGTCCTCCCGCCGCCTAGAGCGTCCCGGAAGCGGCCGGGGAGGCGGGCGCGGGCCGGGGGCGGGGACAGCGGGGCACTTCCGGCGGCGGCGGCGGCGGCGGTGGGTCGGCAGGTGAGGGGGGCCGCGGCGGGGGCGGCGGGGGCGGCGGGCTCCCGGGCGGGCTCCTCTGTCCCGGCCCCGCGGCGCGGAGGGTGGGCCACGGGGTGCGCACCGTCTCCCTTGTTCCCTTCCCGGTGTGTCCCGTTGCCCCGGGCGGCCCCGCGGAGGAAACGCTGCCGGAGCACGGGCCCGGTTCTCGCCACGCCGCGGCCTGCGCTGCCCGCCGGGACCCCCAGGGCAGCCCCCCAGGACCCCCGCCCCGGGCAGCCCTCCAGGACCCCCCCGACAGCCCCCCAGGACCCCCGCCCCGGGCAGCCCCCCAGGACCCCCACCCCAGGCAGCCCTCCAGGACGCCCCCACAGCCCCCCAGGACCCCCACCCCGGGCAGCCCCCCAGGACCCCCCCACAGCCCTCCAGGACCTCCGCCCCGGGCAGCCCCCCTGGACCCTCCCACAGCCCTCCAGGACCCCCCCAGACAGCTCCCCAAGACACCCCCCCCCCCCCCCCCGACAGCCCTCCAGGACCCCCTCCTGCCCCATGTCCCCAGCAGGTGCCCCCAGCACTCCCTCCTCAGCCCTCCTGCCCCCTGGAGCCTTCCCATCTTCCTCGGTGGTATCCAGAGTACCTCTTCTCTTTAGTTTTTCTCCAGATGGCCCCCCCTGCCCCCACCGCTCCACTTCCTTCTCCTTAACTCCTCAGGCCGGGTCTAAGGTTCCCTCTTCCCTGGAAGGACAAGGGAGCTGTGCAGGGGTGCAGCTGTGAGGGGGTGCGCCCTCCTTGCCCTCCTGCCCCCTCTATGCCCTGTGTTCTGTGGCCCGGCTTCAGTGCTGGCTTTGAATCCACACACGGACACCTCCTTCATTCTCTTGCTCTGCGAGGTTAGTTAGCTTTTGGTTTAAGAAGTTGTTTCAGAACATCAGAATATGTGGGTTTCAGCTTAAAAAGTATGTCTGGAGAGCTGGACCCGTCCCCCTGCACACCCCCCAGGACAGGACGGGGAGGCATCCACAGGGAGCCTGCAGCCCCAGTTCCTCCCTCCCCCTCCCCCGCCCCCCCTGCTGTGCTCTGAGTTAGTCCCTGGTCCTCTTCCTGTGCTGCTGAGGCATCGCAAGGCAGTCGAGGCCTTTCCTTCTCCGCAGTTACTCGTGCCCAGTAAGTAGGATGCAGCTAGGATCCCTGAAGGAGCAGCGCGCTCACATGGCCAGGAGGCTGACTCGGGGAGGACGTGCCCAGAGCTGGCCTGGCTGGAGACGGGCCTACGGTCCATCTTTGGTGCTGTCCCTACATTTGAATAAACTTCATTTTTCTTGAGTTGTGGTCTCAAGGGGCTGCACGAGTGGTCCCGGGGCCTCAGCATCCCCACAGGTAGGACACAGCCACTGTAAGGGTCTGGGTGGCAGGCGGGGTGGGGAGTTGCTGGAAGCCCACCCATGAGTCCTGCACGCCCTTCGCTGCGGGACATGATGGCTGGCAGCGAGCTGGCTGTAGTGGGCGCCCTGGTGACCGACCATCCCTCCCGGGTGGGAGCGGAATGACAGGCGGGGGGTCAGGTCATGAAGGAAGTGAGGGGACACGCAGGCTGTGCGGCAGACGACCTTGCCAGCAAACTGCGCTGAGTAGGCCAGCGGGGCGGTCACTGTCAGGGCAACAGCCCTCTACTCCTCACGGGCTGGAGGATGGTGGCGTCTTAGCCGGCGAGGCGCAGCAGGGGCGGCTCTTGAAGGATCCAGCCAGGATGTCTCAACTCTGCCCCGCGCGTCTGCTCAGCAGCACAGGGAGGCGTCCAGCTGGAAGGAGCCGTGCTGACCGGGAGGTCGCTGCGCAGCTGGGCGGCCTCCCAGACATCACGCCCCTCGGCCGGCTCCCGTGTTGGTCACCCCTGCGACGCTCTGCTGCAGCTTCCCCGCGTGCCCAAGGTAGCGAGCACTTGCGTGCAGGTGGCCCAGGTACACGGTCCGTGACGTCCTTTCTTCCTCTGTTGTGCTTTCCAGTTCCTAAAGCACGTTGGGCGAGACAGCACTGTGAGCCCAGAAAGGCGTCCCCAGCACAGACCGCACAACCTTGTTCAACCAGAAACCAGTCCCCAGGACCCCAGTACTCGATGGTCCACGTTTGAAGGAAGGAGCTGCCACCGTCCGCCTCAGAGAAGGCCAGAGGTTCCAGCAGGTGGACAGGTCCCCCAGGAACCCCCCCGTGTGCCAGTGTCCCCTCCCGCAGAGAGGACGGGGAGCCCGGAAGACCAGCAACAGCCGGGGCGAGGGGCGGCTGACACTGGAGGGAGGAACGAAGGAGAGGCTGGAGAGGCTGTGCCCATGGTGACCCAGGCTCGGTGAGACGGGACAGGCAGGTGAGGGAGCAGAGGAGAGGGGGCAAGGAGTCTGCCAGGACCCCCCCCCCCCCCGTGTGTGTCCCCCCAGCCGCTGGGGACAAGCCACCCCCAATGGCCTCCAAGCAGGCGGCCGGGAGGAGCCCGGGGGAGAAGCGCAAGAGGGTGGTGCTGACCCTGAAGGAGAAGATTGACATCTGCACGCGGCTGGAGAAGGGGGAGAGCAGGAAGGTGCTGATGCAGGAGTACAATGTGGGCATGTCCACCCTGTACGACATCAAGGCGCACAAGGCGCAGCTGCTCCGTTTCTTTGCCAACTCGGATTCCAACAAGGCCCTGGAGCAGCGGCGCACCCTGCACACGCCCAAGCTCGAGCACCTGGACCGCGTGCTGTACGAGTGGTTCCTGGGCAAGCGCGCTGAGGGCGTGCCCGTCTCCGGCCCCATGCTCATCGAAAAGGCCAAGGACTTCTATGAGCAGATGCAGCTGACAGAGCCCTGCGTGTTCTCTGGCGGGTGGCTGTGGCGGTTTAAGGCCAGACATGGCATTAAGAAGCTGGACGCGTCCGGGGAAAGACAGGGGGCCGACCACCGAGCGGCCGAGCAGTTCTGTGGGTTTTTCCGGAGCCTGACCGCGGAGCACGGCCTGTCCCCTGAGCAGGTTTACAACGCTGATGAGACCGGCCTTTTCTGGCGGTGCTTGCCAAATCCCGGCCTGGAGGGCGGCCCGGCGCCCGGCGTCCGGCAGAACAAGGACAGGCTGACCGTCCTGATGTGCGCCAATGCCACCGGCTCCCACAAAATCAAACCCCTGGTGATTGGGAAATGCGGCGCCCCCCGGGCTTTCGGGGGCATCCAGCACCTGCCTGTGGCGTACAAGGCCCAGGGTAACGCGTGGGTGGACAAGGAGATTTTTTCTGACTGGTTCCATCATATCTTCGTCCCGTCCGTGAAGGAGCACTTCAGAGTGGCAGGTCTGCCCGAGGACGGCAAAGCCATCCTGCTGCTGGACCACGCCCGCGCCCGGCCACGGGAGGCCGAGTTGGTCTCCGGGAACATCTTCACCATCTTTCTGCCTGCCAGTGTCACCTCCTTGATTCAGCCCATGGACCAGGGCATTCGGAGGGATTTCATGAGGCACTTCCTCAACCCCCCCGGCTTGCTGCAGGGCTGCCACCCCCGCTACAGCACCAACGATGCCGTCTTCAACGTGGCCTGCGCCTGGAGTGCTGTGCCAGGCCACATCTTCAGCCGCGCCTGGAAGAAGCTGTGGCCCGCGGTCACATTTGCCGAAGGCTCGTCTTCTGACGAGGAGCCAGATGGCCTCCAGGTGAAGCCTCACAATCAGACTTTCGCGCACATCCTGGAGCTGGGCAGGGAGGCCCCCGGTTGCCCCAGCAGCCGGCTTCACCGCGGCACAGCCACTGAGCAGAGCGGGCCAGGCTGTGCGGCCGGGGAGGACCCAGCCCCGGCTGTGGGGAGCCTGGAGCTGGCCGAGAAGGACGGTGATGAGGCCGCCTGGGAGCAGGCGGCGGCGTCCTTTGACGCCGTGGTCCGCTTCGCCGAAGGGCAGCCCTGCTTCACGGCACAGGAGGTGGGGCAGCTGCGCACACTGCGCTCAGTGTTTGTCAGGCAGCGGCAGGTGAAGCGGCGGCGCGTGGCCCTCAGGGCCGTGGTCAAACTCGAGACCCCCCCGGAGGCCTCCCCTCTGCCCTGCTCGTCCACGGCCGGCGAGCACTGACGTCCGCACAGCCCACGCGGGTGGCCCGGAGCTGGCCCAGGAGGTCGGGGCACCCGGTGTGGGGTCTCGGCCGCTCAGGATGGCCCATCCCCGTGTGTCTGTCATCGCGGGCTTACTGTGCTTTCCGTCCTGGCACGGGAACGTGAGCCACCGTTCTGGAAGGGCCCCCCACACCCGAAGCTGACCGGAGCGTCCCGTGGCCAGAACCCAGGACCATGCCAGTAGATTCTGGCCCTGTGTTCTCCGGCCGAGCTGCGCGCGTGGGTGGAGGTGTCTGTCTGAGGGAGGAAAGCCTGCCCTTGAGCCACCTGACGGCAGTGCCTACAGCCAGATGACGGGCTGGCGTTCCTCCCTCGGGGCTCGGTTGCCGTGTGGCGGCCGTCCCTGCTTGTGGCTTTATGGGTGGTGCGTTGTCACCCTGCTGGTGACTGCCGTGGACTTGCTCAGCCTCATCAGGCTCCTGAGAGTTCCTCCACGTTACCAGGGTGTCTCACCCCTGGGGCTGGGCCCCGCAGGACGTGGGGGCTGCACGCGGGGTTGGCAGGGCGGGGCCGCGCCCCCTAACGCAAGCAGACTGCCCGGGCCTGCAGGTTGCCCCGAGGACAGGCTGGTGGCCCCCTGGGCGTGTGTGGGCTTGGTTCCAGGTCTGCGGCATAGTCTGACACCCGTGTGCCCCGGGAGTTTGCACTTACCACCTGTTTGTTCCTGAGTTTTGCTGAGGCGTCCAGAAGTTAGTCTTAGGTGTGTACGTGCGACCCAGCAGTAAGGGAGCCGGTCAGATCTCTAGCAGTGTCGGGCTTCTGTGTTCGGCTGCTCGCCCCTCAGTACTCCATGCGAGGAAGAGCAGGGTGCCTGGCTTGCCTGTGGGAAGACGTGAGCGTCTGTCCCGTGGCTGCCGGCAGGCTCCCCGCCACCCACGCTGAGGCTGGCAGGGACCGTAGGCGGAGGCGCGCACCCTCCCTGCGCACCTCTGGGCCGTGACTGTGTTTCATTGCTCTGCCTTCGGGTTCCAGCCTGGCCACCCTGCTGGCTCCTCCACCTGTTGGGGCCTCCCCCGGCGGCTGAGGGGACGCAGTGTCTGGTTCGTGCATTACGTCTCCGCAAATCCTGGGGGGACGGCCGTTGCTGCCGTGGTGCCGCCCTGGACATGGTGCTTCCTGCTTTAAATGCACGTGAGGATTGGGAACCTAGCAGGGCTGTTTTCATTGTGGAGTCTTGGGGGCACACGGCCTTGGGGCTAAGCCACTGTCCCTCGGCTTCCTTCCTGTGCCGGGGTGACATCTGCCCCTGTGTGCTTGGCTGCCACAGTGGACTCGTGTGGCCCGTGCTGTTGAATTGCGGCTGCTTGTGGTGCCACGGGAAGTGAGGTGTCAAGAGTCACGGGGGCGTCTGCCCTCACCTCGTGGTGGTGGCGGCAGTGGCAGCACGGGCAGGTGGACAGACGCTGAGAAGCTGTCTCCCCACAGCCTGTATGGCTCTTGAACAGCAAGGCTCTGCGGGGTGGTTGGAGCCGAGCAGGGGCAGGACAGGTGGGCTCCCGGGTCCCCTGGGGAGGCTTTGTCCAGACTGTAGACCCCAAGCTGTGGATTCTCATCCTGCCTCAGCACCTGCCCGGCCGTCTCATGGCCGGTCAGTAACTGCTTGTCACCAGACGGCCTGAGGGGTGTCTGTGCTCAGGGCGCTCCTTCCAGAAGCATCCACGGAGCCAGGTCGAAGCCTCAGGCTCCTCGGGAGGTTCTGGGGCCCAGCGGGCCTGGCCTCGCTTGCCTCCCTCTCTGACGGACAGTGTGCCTCCCCGCACGTGGGCCTCGGGCGGAGCCAGGTGCCCCGGGCTGCAGTCGGCTGCGGGGCCACGTGGAGGGCCGTCTGCAGAGCCGTGTGGCCCAGCGGCTGGTGAGCGCCTCCGCCCCCGTCCTGGTGCCCCGTGCTCCTGCCAGAGACCTCTGCACCCACCTGTCCTCCCAGGACCTTTCCCAGCTGCCTCGTTCAGCACTCTCAGGCACGGATGGTCAGTGCTTTGGCCTCAGGATCCTTTTTCCGAGGCCTTTCTGGGGGTGAGACGGGAGCTGGGAGGGACCAGTCCCGTCCCTCCCTCTCCGGTCACTGTTGAAGCACCTCAGGAAGCCTGGGCGCTGCTCCCCCCCCCCCCCCCAAGTACTAGGCCCAGAGCCCCGGCAGTGGGGTCAGCGGGCATCTGGGGGCCTCTCTATCCTGTTGGGACGTGCTCGCACCCTCTGGCTCGTCTTACCTGGGCCAGAAGGAGATCTGTCGGAGGCAGCTCAGGGTTGGGATGGCCACGAGGCAGACCGCGTGCTTTCCTGGGAGCCCGTGTGCGCAGGAAGCAGAGTGTGTGGCAGACAGGGTCCAGCGATCTGCCCCGAGGCCCAGCCTGAGCTGCTCGGGGAGGCGCCGTCACAGGTGCCAGCTCCTGGGCTTTCTTGGCGTGTGAACATTGTCACGTTTCATCCATCGTGTAGCCTAGAGTGTGGCAGGTATCTAGTGCCTGCTGTGTGCCGGGCATTGTGCTCAGCCTGAGGCCAGGGGGTGGTCATCAAGGCCCTGTCCTGCCTCCAGGGAGCACGGGTTTACCAACAAGGGCAGGACACTGCTGAGGAGGCTGGGACACAGGTGAGGGGCTGAGGTGGCTTGGGTGTTAGTAGGTCCATGAGGGCAGGAGAGAGAAGCCAGATTCCCACCTGCCCCAGGTGTAGCCGGCAAGTCCAGGAGGCTGATCCGGGGTGCCGGGCTCCTGTGCCACCTGTCACCTGGGGCTCCCACTTCCCGTGTCAGGACAGTTCCAATAGACACCCTGCCATCTTCCTGCCTGGAGAAGCAGAAAGCACGCCGCTTCCCCTGAGTATCCTCTCAGCTGGCACAGGTGACTTATGTTCCTGTGATTGGGGCCAGGTCCCTGTCACACAGGTACCAGCAGCCACGAGGACGTCTGGGCAGTGTGGCTGCAGAAAGCCAAGGGAGCAGCCTGGGAGGGCCGGGCGGGGTCTCCTGGCTCCCTCCCTGCACCATGGCCTCGCCTGCAGCCACGTTCTGGCCTCAGCCCCCCTCTGCCAGGACACAGCTTGTAGAGGGAGGAGGCAGGCGATGCAGGGTGGCCTCGAGTCCTGGAGTGGGGGCTCCACACGGGGGCAAGCCCTGGGGGGCTAGGAGGGCGGCCCCCCACCCCCAGAGCTGTCAGAGAGGAGCAGCCCTGTGTCTGCGCCTGGTGCCAGGGCTGCAGCTCAGAGGTTCTTTCAGGGGAGAGGCGGCTGGGGCGCAGTCCCCCTCCCTCCACAAGAGGACTGACCACTTGCAGCAGAGCGTGAGGTTCAGTGGTGCTCGTGAAAGGGGGAGCTTGTAGAGAAAGCATGTGGGAGGAGCGGTGGGTTCATCAGTGACACAGGCTGAGCCGTAGGCCGGCTGTGGGTCAGGAAAAATCTCCAACGCGGATCTCAGGAGCTGTTCTTTCGAAGCCAAAGTTGTTGGATTAGGCTCCGAACCATTTACGCCGAGGGTGTGACTGCTGAAAACATAGCACTCAGCAACCAAGGAGCGGAGCCCAAGAGCTGGTGTGGGAGGGAGCAGGCCAGCAGCTTTGCCGGAGCCACTGTCCTCCCAGGGTGACTGTGGGCGAGCCCTGGGCTGCAGGGGGGCTGCAGGGGGCGCGGGCGAGGCACAAGCAGCCCCCCCACCCCGTGCAGCACCAGCAAACAAGGTAAGCTGCAGGCTAGCAGTGACGCGACCCCGCAGAGTACCAGGATCCAAGACTGCTGCAGCGTGCGCCCTAACAGGACGTTTCCCACCTGAACATGAAAAGAACAAGGAAGAATGGCCCAGACCCCAGGAGAAAGGTAGTCTGTTACAGAACCGGCTGTGTAGAGACTTGAACTTGGCCATTGTGCGCACGGTCAGAGGGTAGGAAGGCACAGACCACAGCATCCACGGGAAGATAGGAATTACCACCCTCGAGAAGAACCGAGTGGGGTTCTGGGGCCGAACGGTACAAGGTCCGAAGTGAGTTCCCGAGAAGGGCTCAGCAGCAGGAAGAACCAGCGACCTTGTCTGACCTGGAGACCCAGGTGACCACACGGCGCAGGGGCACCGAGGTGCAGGCCGTCAGAGCCCTGGAGGAGAGGGCAGTAGGCAGGAATAGAAAAAACAGTGTCCCCCAAGCCCCCAGATTTATTGGGAAATGTTCATCTACAAATCAGCAGTCTCGCTGAGGTCCGGTGGGACGAACAGTGGGTTGGAGAGGCGGGAACGTGGGGAAAGCTGCCCCGGGCCCGAGCGCGCCCAGCAAGGCTGGTGGCAGGGCGTGGGCAGGGCTGGCATGGTCTGCGTGCTCAGAGGAGACCATGGCCCCGAGCCCACGTCCACCCAAGATAAAGCGAGTGAACGATTTCTGGGTACACAGAAACACCTGCGGCTGCAAGGCCCACCTTTGCCCTCGGAGCAAGTGACCCAGACGGCAGATCAAGTCCACCCAGAACAAGGAGCCGCGGCGAAGGTAGTTCTGTCCTGAGAGGAGACGGCATGCGCTTGACCCCTGGACACCCCTGGGTTAGGGCACCGACCCCCTGCTACCCTTTCTTCTGGTTGCAGCTTTTTTTTTTTTTTTTTTTTTTTTAAAGAATTATTTATTTGAGAGTGAGCACGAGCGGGAGGGGCAGAGGGAGAGAGAGAATCTGGAGCAGACTCCCCGCTGAGCACAGAGCCTGATGTGGGGCTCGTGCCCAGGACCCCGATCGCGACCCGAGCCAAAACCAAGAGTTGGACGCTTTACCGACTGAGCCCCCCGGTGCCCTGCGGCTCCTTCAGAGCTTACATAACGTTCCATGGTATGATCGTGTCGGCTTTGCCACGTTCACAGGTGCTGAGTGTCAGCTGCTCGAAGGGGGCTCCGGCAGGAGGGGAGCAGGCATGCGTCCCAGGGGCATTCCCGTCCGCCTGAGAGCAAGCACTCAGGAGATAACCCAAAAGCAGTGAACAAATCCATCCCGGAAGGAAGCGTAAGTGCTCAGTTAGACGAAACCATGTGAAAGCAGCAAGTGAACGGGGCAGGAAGGTGGGCGCACCTGCCCGCGGGGGCTGCGCAGCCTCCTGGCCCACACGGAGGGCAGCGGGGTGTCCCTGCCACACAGGGCAGGGGGCGGGGCCCTGAGCCGCTCTGCACCATGGCGCAGGCCCGGCTGCAGCCCCGGGACGCTGTGTCCCCCCTGCCGTTGCGGGCTGCACAGCACTTTGGGCACAGATTCATTTAAAATTGACCTTTTCTCAGTAAACTTGCCTCAGAGAACCTGTTCTGTATTTTGGCGCTGAGGCACATGTCATGGACAGGGGGGAGACGCCGCTCCTCTGCGGGCACCCGTACGGGGCAGTGTGCACTTCTGTGCCCCCTACCCGCGGGGAATCCAGCCCCCGGCACCCAGAGCAATGCTCTTTCCCACCCCGGTAATTTCCAGGGAGCCTGGCCTGGCAGGTGGAGCACGATGAGCGTCTCTGGCCTCTGGGTCCCGGGGAAACCCGGGAAGGGGGCTGCGGGGGTGAGGGCCCGTCCAGGCGGGCAGGTGGGACCAAGAGGGGCGGGCTGCCCCCCCAGCCCAGCCCACGTTCTCCAGCCTCCTGCTCGGAGTGGAGACCCAGCCCCCGGGCCTCCAGCCCCCGGGCCTCTACGCATGTGGATATCCGTCTAGACTGGGGGCCTCCAGAGGTCAGGACAGGCTGCATCGTGGGCCCCACACTGGCCGGCGCAGGAATGTCAGCAAGGCGAGGGCAGGCAGCGGTTTTTGCAGCCGAGGAGCATCTGCGGAAGCCCCGTGCTGGCTCCGTCCAGGCCTCGGGCTGTGCTGCACCCCGCCCTTCAGCCCCAGAGGCCCAGGGAGGCAGGAGGAGAGGGAGCCCAAGTTAGTGCCCCAGCTAAATGCTCGTGGGAGGAGCAGGGCAGCACCGTTCCATGGGAGCCAGCCTGGAGCCGGGAGCCAGCTGGAGCCCACGAGTCTCCTGTGCCGGGTGCCAAAAGGTGGCTCTCCCAGTGCCACCTGGGCCCAGAGTTGTGGGGTGGGGTCACTGACTGGACTTTTTGAAGGTTTTCAGGGTCTGGGGGCTGCCTGGCTGGTGGGACAGAGGTGACAGAATTAGTGTAGCCTGACAGCTATCCCTCAAGCCGCTGAGCAGAAGGTTGGGGTTGCAGGAGAGGCTTGTGGGAAACAGAGAGGGCTTCATGGAGGTGGTGAGCTTGGAAGTGGGCCTGGGAGGGCACGTTGGCGTTCTATGGCTGAGGCTGGGAATGGGGGCTTACGCACAGATGGGGGCTGGGGGGCTGTAGCAGGGCACACAGGACACGACACCCAGCAGGTGGGGTCGCGGTGGCCTGAGAGGGTGGCCTCGCTGCCTGTCACCCGCTGGCCTCTCTCTGGCTCTTCCCTAGCCTGTTTCCATAAGAGACGCCTCCTCACCTGTCTGCGGGGTGACTCCAGGACTAAGCGCCCCAGTCTACAGCAGGAAGCCCAGGAGAGAGAGAATCTGGGGGGGCTCCGGATGGCCTGTGCCCCTGGGACCTGAGCTCACTGGGTCTAGTGGCCTGGAGCAGCCTCGGACAGGCCAGGGGAACCCACCAAGGACACCATGTTGGAGTCTGGCCATGGAGCAGCCGTGCTGTTCCCACCAGGGTCACCAGGCTGCCCACCCCGTGGAGACCCATGTAGTACCAGGGGCCAAGGGGCCTGAGTGTGTCGGAGATAATGGGGGGGCTGTAGGGGGGCTGGCCCTGGGCTGTTGGGCCGTGTCAGGAGGCTGCCCAGAGGCCAGTGCCCTCCCTGGGTGGCTGCCAGGTGGGCCCCCGCTGGGAGCCAGAGCCCCGTGCCAGGCACGGCTGTGTGGCCGGAGCTGTCAGGTGCGGCTGCCTGCCGCGTTCCCTGCCGCTGGAGGTGCGTGCCTGGCCCCAGGGCTCTGGGTCTACTGGGTGGGGGGACCTGGCGGGTCCCCATTGCCTGGGCGCAGTCATGACTAGCATCCCTTCACTTTCCAGGGCCTGGGTGTGGCCAGTGCACCCCCTGGGGACACCCTGTGGGGCCCACTCCTCACCCTGCTCAAGCAGACAGGCCCCCAGATGCCACTGGAGCAAGCCTCAGCCCGGCCTATGTGTTGGGTTGGGAACCACTGTCATAGGGTCCATCCTGAAATGGGGACCGTGAGCTCGCTGGGCTGGGGGGGCCTCAGGTGGCGGGAGGGAGGCTGTGACCAGGTGGGGTGTGCGCACCTGCCCTGCAGGGTTGGAGTGCAGGAGAGTGTGTACTGGGGGCCCTTGACCTTGGGAGCCAGGGGCCTGCAGAGGCTGCAGGTGGCTCCCGGGCCCAGAGGGCCAGGCCACACACCCCGTTGCTGCCCCTGCCCCGGGCTCAGTGGGCTCATTACTCCAGTCGGCGGGGCGGGACCCTGCAGGGCTGGAGGCCCCCGTGTCCTATCCATGCCCCGACGGTCTGCATGTCTGCCCGCTGACAGATGTGTCCTGAGCCAGGCCCCAGGTCTCGGCCGGCAGCTGGACGCCGTGGGGGGTTGGGGTGGGGGTCCCTAAGCAGGGGTCGGCCTGTACCCTGAGGAGAGGAGCTCGGCTGCGCATCTGTCTGTGGCCTGGGTTTCTGGGCCAGGATCGGCTGGCACTAGGGGCCGCCCCTGCCCTCTACAGCCTCGCGGTCCCCACACACCTGTGGCGTGGCCCACAGCGCCTTCTCCCCAGGAGCCAGCCCTCCCTGCCCGCTCCCACTGGGCCCTGTGTCCCTGCCATCACCCTCTCTGGGGTCCTGGGCTGAACCCTGCGGTGGGACGGCCCTGCCCCAGCTCAGCCCCTCCCACCTGCCCCTCGCTGGCCGTCACTGCCCCTTGTCCCTCCCACTTGTCTGCCAGCCACTTGTTCTCCTCCCACTTGGGGTCTCAGAGGCCCTGCTGCTGCAGGGGGCAAGAGTGGGGGTCCTGGCCGGACCTGGGGGATGACAAACATGGAGAGACTGGTGGGGGCCTGTGGGGGAGCTCTGGCCACCCCGGCGGGCCTCTGGCAGGGGCAGGAGCCGTGGCAGCTCGGGCAGTGGTGGCCAAGGACACAGCCAGTGGGAGGAGGTGTGGGCCCTTGGTGGGGTTGGGGGGAAGAGAGGTTCTGGCTGGGGCCTGAGGCAGCGCGTGATGTGGGCGGTGCTGGGTCCCTGGGCCGGCCTCCTGCTTCTCTGGCAGACCCAGCCTCGTTCCTCTTTCTGCTTGAATAAGTCATCCTGTCCCTGTTCATGGGGCAATAATTTTAATAAAGTGCTTTTTTTCCTGTGAGCCCAGAGCGCAAGACTTCATCTCAGCTCAGGAACATGCCCGTTGCCAGCAGCTCTATTGAGGGCACCCATGAATCTCTCTTATTTGTGGCTCCAAAAATGAGGCCATGGGCTATTGCTGTGCCTCGTTCTTTAATTAAGCAGATGTGAGAACAGCAGAGGGGCCAGGGCGCCAGGTAAGGGGAGGTGCCAGCGGGAGGGGCCCGGGGCTGGAGGGGACGGTTGGGCCAGCTGCCACTGCAGGAGCCTCCGGCCAGGCTCACCCTCCTGCGCTGGGCAACTCTCACCCCCGGCCTGCCTCGTCTCCCCTCTTTCCTGAAACACTCTGTCATTCGTGCAAGACGCTGCCCTGCAGGGACGGCCACGTCCACCCCTTCCCAAGGATGGGAGGGGAGCGGCGCACGCACGCTTTACTGCGGCTCAAACAATTAAGGCAATAAAACAGCCTTTCTGTTTACTGAACTTAAAGTGTTCAATTAATTGAATTCTCTTCTCCAGCTCCCTGGCTGCCAGGTGATAAATGCGTTACGGGCCTCTCTCTCGTTCGCATCCACGTTTTCTGTCCTCACTTTGGGCGCCATCTGGGCAGCCCTGGGTGATTCCGAGTCAGGAGTGGGGAGCAGGATAGGGGCTGAGTTAGGATTTCTGGCCACTGTTTTGGGGGCAGATGTGTGACCCTTGGGTCTCCGGTCCTCCTTGGAAGCCCCAGTGAGGCCCCGGGGCGTGTGGCCCTGCCAGGCGCTCTATTGGGGCCTCTCCACGGAGCGCCAGGGCCAGTGGCCATGGGGAATTGGCACTTAATGCCACAGAGCGTCTGATGTGAAAAAAATGTGAGTGAAAAAAAAGTTCGGAAATGGTGGTGAGGGTTGCACAACGTGAATATAGTCAGTGCCGCTGAACGGCACTGAAATGCCAAGGAGCATGTGTACGTTTTGCCACAATAAAAACACAGTTATAGGAAACAAACACAGGGACTTGATGGTCCAGGCCTGGGGCGTGGAGGAGCCTTCGCGGAGAGGTGAGGCCGCGGAGAGGTGAGGCCACCGAGAGGCTAGCAGTAGCAGGCGAGGCAGCTCAAGGGAGGCACCCAGGGCTGCGGGCGCCTGGGTACCACAGCCAGAGGAGGCAATGCGGGGAGTGGGGTGTGGGGAGAGGTGCCCCAGCCTGACCTTCTCGTCCTGCCTCCTCATGCCCTCAGCCACCCAGCGCCCAGTCCACAGGGAGGCGAGCCTGGGAAAGACCGTGGCTGAGCTTACAGGAGGGACCGGCCAGGGGGCGGTGGGGCTGGCACGGTGGGAGGCACTGGGGTCTTTTGCTTGGTCCTGCTGTGAGCAGACGTTTACTGAACAACTACTGTGGGTGACCTAGGCCCAGAGAAACAGGCAAGAGGCCAGACGCCCCTCCTGCCCCACCCCTTGGGGGGCAGGCCTGGTCCGGGGAGGCAGCAAGCCCATCATCCCTCCTCTGTCCCTTTCATCACCCTAATAGAGCCCCACTGTGTGGTGACTCTCAGGATTCTGCTGTGTGACAGCGGCCCCTGTGGCACGGGACTCCCAGGCCAGAGGGAGACAGTGAGGGGAGAGGCCTTGGCTTTTCATCCTGTGTTTGCTGTGAGCCCAGGAGGGTAAGGGGCAACTCCAAAAGGACTGGTGTCAGCCAAGAGTGAGGACCAGGCTGTTCAGGGACATGGCACTCCTAGGCACGGCCCTGCTTTTTTGGGTTTGTGCCTGGATGTTTTGAGGCCTTGGCCTAATCTCACTGTGCAGCCAAGAGTACACAGCCTTTGCCATCACAGACCTGGCTCTCGTTCTTCACCATGCCAGTCTCCACCACCCATTCACCATCCGTCCACCCGTCCATCCATCCACCTGTCCATCCACCATTCATCCATCCATCCACCCACCCATCCATCCATCCGCCATCCATCCATCCACCCACCCACCCATCCATAAATCCACCATCCATCCATCCATCCACCTACCCATCCATCCATCCATCCACCAACCATCCATCCACTCATCTATCCATCCATCCATCCACCCATCCACCATCCATCCATCCATCCATCACCCATCCACCCACCCACCCACCCATCCACCAACCCACCCATCCATCCATCCATCCGTCATCCACCCATCCACCCACCCATCCATCCGTCTGTCCACCCATCCATCCACCCATCCATCCATCCATCCATCCATCCATCCATCATCCACCCATCCATCCATCTGTCCATCCACCCACCCATCCATCCACCCACCCATCCATCCATCCATCCACCCACCCATCTATCCATCCGTCATCCACCCATCTACCCACCCATCCATCCACCCACCCATCCATCCATCGCCACCCACCATCCATCCATCCATCATCTATCCACCCATCCACCCAGCCACCCACCCATCCATCCACCCACCCACCCATCCATCCATCCATCCATCAATCCGTCATCCACCCATCCACCCATCCGTCCACCCATCCATCCACCCACCCACCCATCCATCCACCCACCCATCCATCCATCCATCATCCATCCACCCATCCATCCATCCATCCATCCATCCATCATCCATCCACCCATCCACCAACCCTCCACCCACCCACCCATCCATCCACCCATCCATCCACCCATCCATCCACCCCCCATCCATCCATCCATCCATCCATCCATCCATCCACCCGTCCACCCATCCATCCATTCAACCATCCTCCCTCCCTCCATTCACCCATCCACCCACCCATGGCCACTCCCAGGGACCTGCCCATTCCCTGGAATAGTTTGGGTTCCAGGAATGACAGGTAGGTCTCTCTCTGCCCACCTGGAGCCCACCAGCCATCCTGTGCTCTCTGGGTTTCTGGGTGGGGGACAGAGTGGGACCCTTCCACTCCTGCCTTCTGCCCAGGCATGGGCTTTTCAGCACAAGGTGCTGGACTATGCCACCAGGCCATGTGGTTACCAGTCACAACCTTCTTTGCCTTATTTGAGGTCCAGGCCACTTAGTGATGGGGACCTTGAGAGGAAGGCAGTGAGCAAGCAGGATCCCTGGGCCCAAAGAAGCTTGCAGGCCAGCCTTGTAGACGGCAGGTGTCCCTCAGTGCCGCCCAGCTGCCTGGCCCCCACCCAGGGAGCCCGCGTACAGAGAAGAGGGGACTTTGCCCCAGGGAAGGGACCCCTGGTTGTAACCAGGGAAGGAGTGCCAGGGAAAGGTGGATAATGGGGAGAAATACAAGGAGATGGGATTTTACTGTTGTGTTTGCTCCAGGGTTTGGGACAGTGCCTGGAACACAGTAGGTGCTCAGGGGTCCCACCTGCCTCCCTCCCTCTGCCTCAGCCACCTGCCTGACCACTGGCTGTTGCCACAGAGGAGGGAGGCCTGGGCTCCTGCCCCTCTGGCCCTGGGCCCTTCTGCGGGGACATCCGGTCTCAGGTGACAGGATGCCCAGGGAAGAAGGCCAGCCTCCCCATCGTGGACCTCTAATCCATGGAGAAAAGAAGGGACGGTCAACTTGGGCCATGGCCCTGTAGCCCTCCCAAGCCCTGGCTCAGCCACCCTTCCCCCCGATGGCTAGAGCACATCCTCACCTGCCCCCAGCCCACGGGCCTTCACAGCAGGACCTTGTACTGACCCCTCCCCACCTCCCGCCTGACATTCCAGGCCTCCCTGGGCTCTGTCCTTCTGTTTCTCCAACATGTCAAGCTCCTTTCTGCCTCAGGGCCTTTACATGTGCTTTTCCTCGGAGCCTGAGTCCATTCAGGTCCCTCCGCGGAGGCCTCCCTGGCCACCCCACAATGGTGGCTCTCCGGCTTCCAGCACCTGCTGGTGACAGGTTTCCTGGCGCAGGCATCCATCTCACTGTCCGGCACGGAGGGCTGTCTCCTGGCTGGCCCCCAAGGCCCCAGAGCGAGGGTGGCCCAGCAGGAACCACACACGATGCAGGACCTTGGTCACCCTGGACTGGAGAAACCAAGTGGCCGGGGCTCAGATCCTAGCGGGGACTCGGCAAATGTTATTGGCATCCTGAGTGACATCCCTTTGTTTCCAAGAGGCTTCGTCTCACAGACGCATAACAACAGATTTACAGGCAGAAGGATGTGGGGTGTGGGGTTTGCTCTAAGATGCTCCAGGAGAAAGGGGAGACCGAGCCAGAAGTGGGGAATGTTGGGAAGGGCAGGGGGACCAGGCATGGGCCCTCCCCCACCCCACCCCACCCCCGCCGACGGCTTTCCCTGTGGCCCAAGGAGGGGCCCCCGAGCCTCCAGACTGGACCCCAGGCCCGGGCGCACGGGGGCCCTTCTGCTCCCCCTGCATACAGCTGGTGCCTCTGCCACGGGGCCGCTGGAGCGCTTTCCTCTGAGGCAGAAAGCAGGTGCCCGGAGATGCCCGGGGGGTGAGCCAGCCACCGCCCCGTAGGTGACTGCTCGTGGGTCACTGCTGTCACTCTGGATGCGGGGGGGGGGGGCGGCGCAGGGGGCGCCCTCAGCCACAGACGGGCACAGCCTGCAGAGGGGCCCGTGCTGTGGGCTGGGCTGTGAGGTGTCCCGTCCTGCCGCCTCCTGACCCGTCCCCCCTACTGCCCGCACCACCCTGGCCGTGGCTTCCCCCAGTGCCCTTCGGAACCAGGACTCACCTTGCCCGGGGTCACACAGGCCTAGAGGGTGGCTGCGGGTCAGGAGCCCTCTCAGCCGCAGGAAACCAGACATCAGACTCCCCACCTGGGACCGTGGCGCGGGGACAGCCCGCTTCTGCCCACGTAGGTCACACATGCACGGACCAGTCACAGGGCTTCTGTGTCCTCCTGACCTGCGCTGCTCCCTGCCACCTCTCTGGTCCCAACCAGACCTCGGATACAGGGGCCTTTGGAGGGGGCGAGGCCAGTCCAGGAAGGTATGTGTGGAGGAGCCCCGCAAGGGCCCGATTCACAGGGGTCCCGAGGCCGCCCTGACCACAGGCCTCCCCCTGTGTGATGCCCAGCCAGTGTGCCCACCTCTCTGGACCCTGTCATACCCTGAGCCCTGACCCCGGGCACTCTCTGCGCCCTGACCCAGGTCATACCCTGAGCCCTGACCCTGGTCACACTCTGAGCCCTGACCCAGGTCACCCACCCTGAGCCCTGACCCTGGTCACACTCTGAGCCCTGACCCAGGTCACCCACCCTGAGCCCTGACCCTGGTCACATGCTAATCCTTGAAGGTCATCACAGGCTGAGCTCCCACCCTGGCCCCTGTATTTTCTGAGCTTATAAAGAGGACAAGACCAGGGAGCCTGGAGCCCCTATATGTGTTTTACATTTAACCTAGAAAAACCAAGAGCCTGTGCTGACCTCCTGCCTCCTCCCCCACGTGTGACTCAGTGCTCTCCTTGGCCAAAACACTCCCCCCAGTCCGCCTCTGTCACAACTCTCACTTTGAGTGCTGTTCTAGGTCCTCTGGGTGACAGTAGCCGTCCCGGGTGTGGGGGTGGATGAGTGGTCATGGAGCTGACTCACTGAAGAGCCGGGGGAGGTGTCGGAGTCAGAGCTGGGCTCCCCACAAGTTCTGATCCCAGCCGTCCAGGTGGCTCCTGGAGGAGCTTCCCCGCAGGCTGGAGCACGTCCGGGGGTACAGTGGGCAGGGGCCTGCAGGGACCAGCTCCCTCTGTGCTCGCTCCACCCTCAGTGGCTACCTGCCCGCCTTCCCCCCCCACCTCATAGGGTCTTGGGCTCTGGCCTTTCCTGGTCACCAGCTGGAGTCAATGCCCTGTTGCTGGGGAGTCAGAAGGTTGTAGGTCCCAGGGTGAGGGAGAGGGGCCCCCTGCGGGGACAGGAGCTCTCTTCTCTCAGCGCCTTGCCTGGCCCTGTGCTCACAGGACTCAGCTCCCACCTGGAGGGGCCTGTGGAGAGACCTGCCTGAGCCCAGGGGCTGGGGGTGCAGAAAAGAGCCTGGACAAGCTTCCCAGGGGGACACTGAGGGTAAAAGATCCCGGTGAGGGCAAAAGGTCAGTTCCTGGGAGGGAACGGGGGGGGGGTGCCTTTGTGTGTGGGGGCAGCGTCCAGGAGGGGGTAGGGCCGCATCTAGAGGAGCCCAGATCCCACTTAAGGGCTCTCTCCCTGACTCTCTCCTTTTCCTCCCCCCATAAGCAGCATGCCCTACAGCCTGACCAACAACTAGGGAGAAGCTGGAGCCTCCTACTGGCAGCCATGCATGGGGCTCAGGAGCAGACGGGTCCTGGGTTCATCCCTCAGGTGATGCGGGCACCAGCCTCCTGGGGCCCTGAGCAGAGCCCCGTGTGAGCCCAGGCCCTCCACATTCCTGCCCCATGGACGCCGAGAGGAAATACAGGGATTGCTGCTTGAAGCTGCTGAGCTCTGGGCAGCTCGTGGCACCGCAGACATAAATAACATGCCCCATCTGTCGGGCCCACCCAGACCCCTTCACTTGGGGTGCTGCCCCAGCTGCTGTGAGTGCTGGCTGGGAACAATCACAAAGCCCCTCCTTTGGAGAACTGCCCTCGGTGGTGAGGGACCCCCTCTAGGCCGACAGAGGCCACTGACTGGCTCTGGGGAGCCACGTTCACCCTTTGGAGCTCTGCTGGGGCTGCTGAGGCTGGACTTGAGCTGTGCCCCCGCCCCCGCGCCCGGGCTCTGCTGAAAGCCCCCTCAGTGAACGGCTGGAACAGACGTTGGGAGCTGCTCCCAGGAAGCTGACCGGAGGCCATGGCCGCCCTCAGCCACTCCCAGAGGTGGGCCCTTGGTGTCCAAGCCCATGGGTGCCGAGACGGGCCCCCGACAGTGGTGGAGTGCTGTTGGGGGACAGGGCGGCTCCCTGGGCTGCTCACAGCTATGCGCATGGCCAGGTTTGCTCTGCCCAGGGTTCGGCTGAAGGCCCCGTCACTCAGAGGGCGTAGGGGAGGTGGCCTCCAGCCAGGCCCTGGATGGAAAAACCTTGGCCAACATGCTTGAAGACCCTGGTTCAGCCTCCTTTTCCTGCTGGGGTTGGGCCAGGCCCTTCTGGGGAGGGGCTCAGGGAGAGAGAGAGAGAGAGAGAGAGAGAGAGGGAGAGAGTGCACACGGGGAGCTGGAGGTGGGAGCTTTGTCTCCCAACCTGGATTGCAGCTGGGCGCCGGGGCTCAGTGACATCTCTGCGGTGATTCAGCAGATAACCACCCCCAGGGCTCCTCTGTGCTGGCAGCCTCGCTGCGTAGGGAGCACAGATGCAGGCGCAGGGGCCAGGCCTACGGTTCTGGGTGCTGGAGCTGGTCTGGGGGAGCGGGGTGGCGCTGCGGGAGTGCTGCCGGCCAGGCAGAGGGATGCTTGGGCGGGTGGGGTTCGGCCCACTGTGGGGTACCTGCCAGACCTCAGTCCTTCTCCCCGTGAGGTGGCTGGGTGGCTCCCCACAGGCTTGGCCTTCCCTGAGATCCCTGTTCTTGGATGTTTGCCTGCCCCAGGGCCGAGCCATCTGAACCCCTGAACCTCTGCAGCCCTCAGCATTCCCACCACGGGTGAGAGCCACCTGTGAGCAAGCCCAGATCCCTCCAGAGCAGAGGTGATGAGTCACTTGCGCACTTTCCCAACGCCCTGTATGGCCAAAGCACGTCACCGATAAAGAATTGCTGAATAGAACAGATGGATAAATGGGGAGGCCCTTTGACACACAAAGGAGGAGTTGGTAAGGAGTCAGCTTGTCACTGAGGGCAGGACACAGGAGCTGTGCTCTCTGCGAACCTCAGACCTCCCAGGTCTGGGGCTCCCTGCAGAGCCTCTTGACCCTTGTGTGGATGGACAGACACTCCCAGGCTCACACAGATGCCCACACTCAGCCACATTCACCGTCCACCCACTCCTTAGTAGCTGTCCTGCGCTCTGCCCCAGAAGACCAATGGTTCTTCCTCTGGTCCCATGAGCCCTGATGCACACTTTTAGCCCCTCATGGGCTGTGCCCCAGAGGCCTGCATACTTTGGACTCTGTGGGGACTGTGGCTTGGTCTTAACCATCCTTGCACCTCAAAGCTTGAAGAGTTGGGTGGACAGAAGCTGGGTGGGGAAGGTCTTGGGAGATGGAAGACTGGAAGGTTAGATGGTAGATGGAAGGATGGAAGAAGGATTCACTATGATTGTGGGGTTCATAGTTACCTAGATAAGGCCAAAATGGATGAGCCGTTGGGTATCTGGAGTATTGGTGATGAAAGTGGTTGTCATGATGGTCATGATGGTGATGGTGACAGTAAAGATGCAAGCGATGGCAATGAGGATGGTGTTACTGACAATAATGATCATGGGAAAGATAATCATAATAGGGCGATGATGATCACATCTTCATGATAGGAAGAATGTGGCCACAATGTGGGGAGGTTATTTGTGATATGATGATACTGTAGTAATGATAGTGATGATCATGATAGTGGTGGCGATGGTGATGGTCATGGTGGTGATGGTGATGGTGGCAGTGGTGATAGGGAGGTGGTGGTGATGGTGATGATGGTGGCGATGGTGATGGTCATGGTGGCGAAGGTGATGGTGAGGATGGTGGTGGTGGTGGTTGGGATGGCGATGGTCATGGTGATGATGGTGAGGATGGTGGTGGTGGTGGTAGTGGTGATGGTCATGGTGGTGATGGTGGTGGTGGTGATGATGGTGGTGGTGGTGATGGTGATAATGGTGATGATGATTGTGCTGTCACAGTGACATGGTGAAGGAGTGCTGGAACTGGTGATGATGGCATCGATGACTGGCATTTGGCGTTGGTGGAAGTGACAAGGACGTTGGCCAGGTGAATGCCAAGGGTGGTGCCAAGGATGGTAACAGTGAGATCAGGCTCTGGGGCTGAGCGGACCGAGAACTTTTTCCAGGGCTGGCCCAGATGACTGTCTGCAGATTTAAGCCTTGCCCTGCCCCGCACTCCTGCCCCGGATGTGGGCTGGCAGGGGAAGTTATTTTCATTCTCTTAAGTTTGTCCTCCAGGGAGGCTGCGACGCAGCCCTGGGCCCCGTGGCAGCGGGTTTATGGGAGTGCCTCCTTGCTGAGCGCGACACCCGGAAGCGGCCACACTGCTCCTACCAGGGGCAGCCTGAGCCTGGGGGCCGTGGGCTGGCTCTCCAGACCCCTCTCCTTCCCGTCGGGGTTCACTCTCAACAGGACACGGAGGTCTTTGTAGGCTCCTGTCATGGCATTTCATTCTTATGTAGAAAAAAGCAGCGTCTCTCAGGCCGGGACTGTGCTTCCCTCGTGGTGGTTGGGCCACGAAGGAGGGGCTCCCTTCGGCTGGGGGTGGCGGGGTGGGCAGGGGACTGGCAGCTCCCGAGCTGCACCTGCTATGGAACCGGGGCAGTCCGCCGGAAGTCCCCGTCAAAGCCTCTGCCACCATCTCTGGCCTGGGTGGCGTCGAGGGGGCGCCTGGGGAGGGGAGCCCCTTGTCTGCCCTGTGCCCAGCCCGGCTGCCCCAGGTGTGGGGAACCTCCTTGCCGCTGAGGCCAGGGTCTGGGGTCCTGACTTCCTCCAGGAGGCTCCCCAGATTCCCGGCCCTGCCTGGATCCAGGTCTGAAGGAGCCAGGACCCCGAGCCCCACCTGTGGAGGCTCCTGGGGCCCTGAGGACAGCCCGAGGGGTCCGGCATCGGCGGGTGAGCATCCCTCGGTGGAGAGGGAGGCGAGGACCTGCCTGGCACCTCCCAGGGCCGCAGTGTCCCCCACCACTGTCCTTCGGTGGGAGGGGGAAGCTGCGGCTTCAGTTGAGGTTTTGAAGGTGAAGGGGTGTGTCCTGGGCCCTCACAGCACTGGGTCTGGGGGCCTAATGAGGGGAGGTCTGGGGGCCTGCTGGGCACAAGGGACCTCTTTCTCAGCTCCAGGGGGCACGTCCGGGTGTGGGTGTGGGGAGCTGAAGCTGCAGTGGGTCCGGCGCACCCTCAGGGGCCCTGTACTCTCGCCCTGAGCTCCAGGCTTGGGGGGCAGACAACTGCCCCCAGAGGCCAGATCCAGGACCCTCCCCCAAGCTGCTCCTCTCGTCTCTCACCTGGTGGTGTGTCCCCAGCCCCAGCCCCACACAGGGAGGGCCTGACCTCCTCCTGGGGGCAGCGAGGGAAGTGGCCACAGTGACCGCCATCTGCAGCGAGGGCGGAGGGGTCAGGGCAGGGGACATCAGGCCGGGACACAGGGAAATTGAAGCGGAGCAGAGGAGAGGGGGGCGGGAAGGGGGAGGAAGGAGGGAGGGAAGTGGGGAGAGGGGACGGGAGGCCAGAGAAAGTGCTAGGTGGGCACGCAGCCGGCAGGTGGCGCCCCGGGCCTAAGATGGGCCTAGGAGGCCACGGTGGGTCAGGGACAGAGGACAGAGCAGAGGGCAGGGCCACGGGTGCGGGAGAGAGCGCTGCGATGGGAGGAGCCCTGGAGCCCACCCCTACCTCCACGGGAGACCTGGTGGGTCCCAGAGCCCCCTCACCGCCAGGTAAGGGACAAGCACTACGCCCCGCCAGGACACCTGCCATGGAGGGGAGGGGACAGTTGCTCTGCAGGTGGCAGTGGCCCTGACCCCCCCCCCCATGGCTGGCGCCAGCTCTTCCTCACTCTGCGGCCTCACCCAGCCCAGTGCACAGCAGCCTGCCTGCTGCCCTGCTGCCCCCGCCACCCTGGCCCTGTCTTGGGGGCCTGTCCCCTGAGATGCCACCCCCCCACTGCCCCCACCCTGGCCAGGGAGAGTGGCCACGCGTTGGAGGAGTCCACGGAGTGGGAGAAGCCCAGACAGGAGGCCGGGGTGCAGACAGTCTTTTGTTCTGTGCTGTGCCTCCATTCCTCAGCCACCTTGGGCAATTCCTGACCCTCGGGGTTTCAGGGTCTCAGGGGCCAGCCTGGAGCTCAGCTGGGCAGGGAGGAAGGGACAGAGGCCGGGTCCCGTCCAGGGACAGCGGCAGGAGCCCAGTGGTCACACCCTGGCCTTCCCACCCGAGCTCTGCCGTCCACACTGGCTTGCGGGGTAGAGACAGGTGTCCCAGAACCAGGAGGAGGCATGTAGGGCGGGCAGCGCCACAGAGGCCATGTCCCACCTCGGAGCACCCCCAACAGTAGGCGTCACGTGCAGAGGTTGCTGTCACCGCCCCCCCAAACTCCCGGGTCAGGCGCTTGCCCCGGACACGGATCTGAAGACCAAGAATGCAGCATCAGGGATGTGGGGTGTGAGCCGGCCGAGCTGGTCAGGGGTCCTGCAGGCGCCGCGGAGCCACCACGGGGTCCGTCAGCCACGGTGAGCCTCTGCGGAGCAACACTCCCCGCAGCTAAAGAGGCCAAGGCTCAGGGGGCGTCTGGAGTGGCTCAGTCCCACGCTGCGCAGCGGCGGACGGTAGTGGACAGGGTAGGACGGGGGCCGCGGGCTCCCTGGGCAGGATCCCCAGCATCCCCCACCGCCCAGCTAGCCCAAGCTTTGGGGAGATGCTCAGCATGCAGTGGGGTCCCCTTTCTCCTACGTGATCTGATCTCTGCGTCCACACTCTGTCCAGAGAGATCACAGGACAGCGGACCCCCACCCCCAGGACGGGGAAGGACCCCGGCAGGTGGCACTGGCTTGTGGGGTTCACAGCAAAACAGAAATGGGGGCCTTTTGTTCAAAGTTAGTAAGAACTATAGGCCGGCTGTGGTAGAGCGAGGCCTGGAGACCACAGAGAGGGGACGAGGCCCTAGGGACAGATGCCATCGAGGCACCCCTGTGGGGAGTGCCGCTGGGGACAATGAGCCCCATCTGGGAGACCGGTGGGGGGCCTGCGCCCAGCAGACACTGGGCCCCCGAGGACCCAGAATCATCACGGCTCATGCCCGGCACCCAAGAGGCCCGCAGCGGGCAGGGAGGCGCCCACGTCCGAGAAGTGGGAGCCGGGACGATGCCGGACGCCAGCGCGGGGCCGCTGCGGGGCCTACAGCCGAGCAGGGTGGCCGGGCTGGCGGCGGTGGGACATCCAGGTCCAGACCCCAGGACAGGGCCTCCCCTGGACAGGATGGCCCGGGGCATCGAGGGGCCCAGGCCCCAGCCCCAAGGGGCGAGCAGACACGGCGCACAAGGGACCCCTAGCCATTTCCGGCAGGGGGTGGTGCGGGGCCGGGGTCCCTCCAGGACGGCCCCTCTCGGGTGCAGGCGCAGTGCGGGCCTGCGTGCGTGGGGAAGCTCCGGGCTGCGTCACACTGAGCTATTCTCAGCCTCTCCTTCTACGGCTCCGGAAGTGTGCCTGGGAGCTGGTGCTCCGAGCCGGGAGCCGTGTAAATGGGGATGCAGAAGACAGCAGGAGAGTCGCCGCCACCCCCTCCCTGGACGTCCTGAACCCCCAGCTCTGGGGGTGTCCGGCCAGGGCCAGCTGGCAGTGTCCCCCCTCGTCCTGAGGGGCCGGCCATGCTGGGGGTTCCTGCTGCACCATCTGATCTGAGGGCCCTGGGCGTCCAGGGAGGCGGCGGGGGCGGCACAGCCTGGCCGGGGGCCCAGTGGGGCAGAGAGGAGGGGGTGGCCACGGGCTCCGGCCCCCACAGGCGGCTCCCCGGCTCCTGCCCCTGCCCGACTCACTGTCCCCCCTCCAGGCCACAGACCCAGGCTGGCAGCCCCGGTCCCTCCACCTTAGGACCTGCCGCCTCTCTCGTAATGCCTCCTCCAGGCCCTGCCCCTCCTGCTCCCCCTGCCGCACCCCCCCCCCCCCCGCGGCCAGCCCACCCCTGCCCACCCCCAGCTCTCCTCTGGGTGGCTGGCCCCAGAGCATTCGGGCTGTTGGGGGACCTGGGGGGCCAGGCTCCTCTGGGCAGGGACCAGGTGGGTGGGGGCCACTCCGCGTGCCCAGAGCCGGCTCAGAGGCTGGCACAGTCAGGGAGCCAGAGCCTGCCTGGGTTGGACAGATCGGGAGGGCGCCGATGCACACACGTACACACTCACCACACAAATGCGCGTGCGCACAGACACATTCATAAACGCTCGTAAACTGACACACACAGAGGAAGACGTGGTGCTCAGGGGCTCTGAGGCCACCGTGTAGGGGGAGGACAAGGTCACAAAGGACCCGGTTAACCTCTAACCTCCCGCTGGGAGGCCTTCCTGGAGGCGGTGACTGTGGGCTCAGGTTTACACACCATGTAAACCCACGCTGAGCTTCTGTGCTTAGCTCTTCAAACCGGAGAGGCCTTGGCACCCGAACCAGGGGCGACGCGCAAGGGTGGGGTTGGGCACTCATGGTGGGGTGAGCAGGGAGGGCAGAGGTCCAGCCCACTCCTCACCACCCACCACTCGGTACAGCCTGCCTGTTTCGTGACGAGGATGACACCGGGGCCACAGCGGTCAAGGGATCCGCAGGAGGCCACACAGTGCCTAGGGGAGAAGCGGGCGGGGACGCAGGTGCCCGGAGAAGCAGGCGGGGACGCAGGTGCCCGATGCCCGTCGTGGTCTGCCGACGACGCTCACACTCAGCCAGGGGCACAGCCAAGCGGGGGTGCGTTTGGGATCCAGACACTGCGTGGGCGGCCCCACGGTGAGCAGTGAGCGTGGAATGTGGCTGGGTGCTGAGCCCGGGGATCCCCCCCTGCACACCTGCCCCAGGCCACAGTGGGATCCCTCCTGCTGGAGCAGCGGGGAGCCAGCCCGACTCCCTGGGGGCGAGGGGCTGCTCCATGAGGAGCCCGAGCCTCTGAGCAGGGGTCCAGCCCGCAGCCCGTGTCCTCGGGGCCCTTCCTCAGGGCGCGCGGGGGTCCTGGTGAGGCCCCTCTGTCACGGGGCAATGTGCACCCCCTGCACCCACCATGCTTGGCGCCTGCCATGTCTGGCTCGGGAACTGTTCTCGCCTGACTGACCGACCGACCACCTCCCGGCCGAGCAGGACCAGGACTCTTTCCAGGGAGGGATGTGGATGCCCGGAAGGGGCAGGGCCGAGGGGCCCAGGCGCAGTTGCACAGGGCGCGGACTGAGCTCCCGGGTGCAGCAGGGTCCTGCAGGTCTCCGCACACACGGCCTGCATGCGAGGGGTGCCTGGCTTGCCCCGCCCGGGTCTCAGTTTCCCCCTCTGCACTGGCTGAGGGTGGTGGCGAGGCTGGCCTCTGGGGGCCCGGGGCCCGGCCTCCCCGCCTGGCGGGGCCGCCTGCAGCGCCCAGGAGCAGCTGGCTCCAGCACCTCTGTGCCAGCCTCCTCGGAAAAATACAAAACTTTCCTTGGAGGCCGGGTGGGGAGGGAGGCGCTGAGGCAGGAGGCAGGAAGGAGGGAGCGGGGAGAGGGTCTGGTGTGTGGGGGCCCAGAACGAACAGGCTGCCTGTTCCAGGGACAGGACGCAGCGCACTCCCTGTGCCAAGCCTGAGACAGAGGAAGTTCGGGGTGGGGGGAAGGACTGGGAAGATGTTGCCTCAGCTCAGGGTGCTCACTCGGAGCCCCCTCCCAGCACCTCTGCCTCCCAAGGGGCCCCCCACGCCATCGCTCAGCCCCCCATCTCAGGTGTCTCAACAATGTGCGCCCGGTGCTGACGGGGCTCCTGCTGCCCCTGCCTCCTTCCGCCCTGGCCGCTCAGGGGTCTCTGGCAGGTGCAGCAGGCAGGTGTGGCCCAGGGACCCCTTCCCTCTCACTTGCCGGCTGAAAGGCCCGGGGGGGGGGGGCCCACCTCTTGGAACCTCTGTAAAAACAGGGCGAGGGTGTCCCCTTGAGACATGAACGGGTGCCCTTGTCTCTCCCAACCTCCTGGCATCTCCAGCTCTCTGCCCCCCTCTCGCCCCACCCGTCCCTTCTTCCTCTTTGCCCTTGGGCCCAATGTCACCTCTAACCCACTGTATCCTGAGCTCGGCCCTGGCTCCCCGGGCTTCCTGTGGCCCAGGTCCCCCCACAGGAGGCCCCGAGGAGGGTGGGCAGCAGGGAGGCCCTGCGGGGGCGGGGGCGGACTGGGGCAGGGCCACCCTGAGGGCCCAGGGGTCCTCCAGCTGCCAGGGCTCAGATCCCAGGCCCTGTGCCAGCTGCTCTCCCCACATCACTGGGGCCTGTGCAGCCGCCCCAGGCAGCCACCCCAGCCCCACTGCTGCCTCCGAAGACAGAGCCAGCAAGTGGCAAAGCAGAGCCGTGGGGAGGGGACTAGGCCTGGGGGGGCACCGGGGATCGGGGTGGCCTTGCCCTCGGCTCCCAGCTCCAGCAGTGGTGGTGGCAGTGGCGTGGGGCCCCACAGGGTAGAGGCCGTGAGCAAGGGCTGATCCTGGGCAGGAAGGTCCAGGCGAGTCCCCGTGTCTGCGGTGGCCACGGAGCCCTGCACCTCCCCCCCCCCCCCCCCCCCCCCCCCCCCCCCCGCGAGGAGCCTGTGCTCACGCCCTGGGTGCTAAGTGGTGTTACGGGTGACAACCCCGGGAGATTTCCCGGGCGGTTAGCTGCGCGGGAAGCCCTGTGCCAACAGGGGAAGTCTGGAAAGCCCAAGGCCTGCGAGTCCACCGGGCACAGGCAGCCTGACCTGCCCGGGTGAGCATTACCCGCAGCACACCTGGAGGCCAGGCAGTGGGGCCAGGGAGCCTGCACCACGGGGTCCCCAGGGGCAGGTGCAAGGCTGCTGGAAGGGACGGGGTCACGGAGCAGCCAGGGGAAGGCAGGCCCTGAGCAGGCCCAGGGGTCTGTTTAGGGTGCGGTGGGGAGCGTGGATTGGGGAGGGAGGCCTCATCTCCAAACAGGCCTCTGAGCATCACAGATCAGCTCCTGGGGTCTGGGAGCCCGGCACCCTGGAGGGGATGGAACCGGATGGGGCATGGGGTGTTGCTGCCTGGATCCTAGCGTTGGCCACACACGCCCCCCACCACCCGTGGTCACTCTGGCCTGCCCTCCCTGCCCACAGAGCCCCCTCCTCCCAAGGCAGGCCCAAGGAGCAGCTGAGCAGCTGGGCTCTAAGCTGGGAGAAACCCCCAGGCTCCCCCGCCCCTGCAGCCCTAAGCGGCCCTGCTCTGGGTGAGGCGGGGGAGGGCTGGGGGCAGGAGGCCAGCACTCTGCGCCTTCACTCCTGCTTGTGGGGACGGGCACAGCGGAGGGCGGGCCAGAACCCCCCCTCCCGGGGCCTGCGGGGAGCCCGCCTGACCTCTTCTCCGGAGGCAGCAGAAGAATGGAGCCCAAGGCTCCAGTGCGGGGGTTTGCCGAGGGCTTCTGGGGCGATAATTGGGCAGCGATTAAGTGTTCTCGAGCAGAGGCTGTCGCCTGTCACCTGTGACGGCCAGCACTGCGCAGCCTCCGTGCTGGTCCTGCCAGGTCTCCGCGTGACCCACCAGCACCCCCTCCCGCTGGACCCTGCTCCCTCATGCCCACGTGAGGCTGGTCTGGCCACAGGGGATGGGGTCCCAAGGGGTTCGGGTCTGAGATCCTGTCCCCCAGCCGGGTCCCCCCCGCAAAGGGGATGCTCACGCAGCCCCAGCCCCTCTAGCGCTTCACTGCTTCTCGGGGTCTGGTCAACCCCTCCTGACCCTCTGGGTCCCGCCTGGGCTCCCTCCTCCAGGAAGCCCTGCAGGCTGCCACTGGCTGGCCGGGTGGAGTGGGGGGCTGGAGGTCACTGCGGGCCTGAGACCCGGAAGGGTGTGCGTGGGCCCCCAGCTGGTCGGGACCAGGCCTGAGGGTCACCCTCGGGGCTCACGTGGTCTTTGCAAGCCGCTGGTCACTCAAGTGCTGGCTCTCTGGCCCTCCCAGCACACACGCACACACAGAGGCACGTGTGGGGTCCCTGCACAGCGGGCTTATGAGGGGTCCTCCTTGACAACGGCCCTGACACAAGCCCGAGCTCACCCCAGACGTGGACACAGACTCAGAGCTACACACGGCCCCAAGCTCCCCACCACACAGACTCACACTCCTCACACCGGGCACAAGCAGGCCTTGTGCCGGCTGCCTCCTCCCGCTCTCAGGAACGCAGCCTGGGCTGGGCAGCTCCGGGATTCCTGTTCTCGCAGCTTCTCTGCCTGGCTCCCCCTCCCCTCCCTACTCCGTGCTGCCCCTCCGCCTCCCTTTCTGCCCACCCACTCGCCTTTAATTAGAAATGCCAGGAGAGCGATTTGGGGCAAGTTTTTGCCAGAAAGACATTTCCCCCCAAGTAGGGGTGGAAGCTTAGAGAGGGGGAGAGACAGATTGGTTCTGGGGTGGGGAGGAGGGTTTCTAGGGGAGCAGGGAGCAGGGCCTGGTAGGGGAGCTGGGAGTGGGGATTCCAGAGACTGTGTGAATCAGACAGAGTGGGGCTGGACATGGATCGGGGACAGGTGGGGGTATGAGTGTGCCTGGGGGATGGCTGGGTGGGGGGGGGATGAGTGTGCCTGGGGGTGGGGGTAGGAGAGGAGCCCATGAGTGTGCCTGGGGGTGGGGGTAGGAGAGGAGCCCATGAGTGTGCCTGGGGGTGGGGGTAGGAGAGGAGCCCATGAGTGTGCCGTGTGTGGCTGACAGAGGGGGTGGGAAGCTGACAGGAGGGGCTAGGGCGTCTTGGCTCATGGTTGCGGGTCTGTGTGCCCAGGGCTTTGGGCAGCGTGTGTTACCTGTGCCCCCATAACATCAGAGGACCCGGGGCCCTGAACCATCCATCCTGGGGTAACCCAGAAAGGATGTCCCTCCCCCACCACTGTTGCCAGGGAGGCAGAAGGGGCCTCCCTCCCGAGGGAATCTCAGCTTCCGGAGCCCCATTCCTTATATGGCATTTTGCTTTTCTCTGCCTCTCCTGACTGCATAAGGCTGCCAGCACCCCTTCCATCCGCCACCGCCTCCTCCTTCTCCTTCCTTCCCCCTCCCCCTCCTCCTCCCTCCCCTCCTCCTTCTCCTCCTTCCCCTCCTCCTTCCTTCCCCTCCTCCTCCCTTCCCCTCCTCCTTCCTTCCCCTCCTCCTTCCTTCCCCTCCTCCTTCCTTCCCCCTCCTCCTTCCTTCCCCCTCCTCCCTCCTTCCCCTCCTCCTCCTTCTCCTTCCTTCCTCCTCCTCCCTCTCCTCCTCCCCCCAACCCTCTTCCATCCTCTCAGAAGTCTTGGAGCTTCTTGGTTCCCTCTGTGACCTCGAGGTTCAGGGATCAGTACCCTTCATCTCCTCCCCATGCACCCCCTCCACTGCCACCTTTCCCTGGAGGCATCACATGGAGAAATCTTGGGTCTCACCAAAGACGTGGGAGGGGGGCACCGGGCAGTCCTGTCCAGCCATCGCCACACTGGTGTCACACATCCGCACCCCTGCCGGGCCGGGGAGTCCGTCCCTCACACTCAGGAGGGGGGAGCGGCGCGGCGCCCGACCCGAGAGCCCCCAGGCAGCGGTGGGCAGGAGCCCGAGGCCACACCTGGGAACTCACACCTGACACCTGGGCGTGCTTGCACTCTCCGGGCACGGGGAAGCTCCCTGAAGCCTTCAGCTCCGGGGAGGGGTCTGCAGGGCCGTCGGGGGTCGCAGGGGCTCCTCCGTGGCTGAACGTCCGGCCACGCCGCCCGGGGCGGGCGCGGGGGCAGCGAGGGCCCCAGGAGGGCGGGGTCGAGGCCCCCCCCCCCCCCCGGCCCGCAGCGAGGACGGCGGCCGCGGAGCGCGCAGGCCCTGCGGGAGGGGCTCGCTCCCGACCTCCCTGCGCGCCCCGGGCCCCGCCCCTGCGCCCCGCCGCCCGCCGCGCTTTGGGGGGTCGCTGGGTCCCGGCACCGTCCCTCGCCCCGCAGGCCGAGCGCGCCGGGGAGGGGGCGCGGGAGCCCGCAGGCGATTAGTCACCCGGGCCGCCGGCGCGTGCAGGGGGTGGGTCCTGCCCGGGCGCCGGGCGCGGGCGGGCGCGGGGGGCGGGGCGCGCGGGGCGGGGAGCCGGGCCGGGGCCAATGGGAGTGGGGGCTCGGCGAGGGGCCGCCCACGGCCGCGCTGCCGCATAAAGAGCCGGCGGCCGCGGCAGGGCGCAGAGCTCGGCGCCGCGGCTCTCGGCTCCTGCGGGCTGCTCCGCTCCTCCGCTCCTTCGCGCTGCTCCGCGCTGCTCCGCGCTGCTCCCCGCTCCCCGCTGCTCCCCGCTCCTCCGCGCTCCTCCGCGCCCCTCCGCTGCCGCAGCGCCGCGGGCACCGAAGGGACCGCCCCGGCTCCACCGCAGCCCGCCCGGGAGCCCTTCGCAGCCGTTTCCCGCCCGTCCGAGCGCCCGGCCACCTGCGCACAGATGGAGCTGGACCACATGACGAGCGGCGGCCTCCACGCCTACCCCGGGCCGCGGGGCGGGCCGGCGGCCAAGCCCAACGTGATCCTGCAGATCGGTAAGTGCCGGGCCGAGATGCTGGAGCACGTGCGCAGGACCCACCGGCACCTACTGACCGAGGTGTCCAAGCAGGTGGAGCGGGAGCTGAAGGGGTTGCACAGGTCGGTGGGGAAGCTGGAGAGCAACCTGGACGGCTACGTGCCCAGCGGCGACTCGCAGCGCTGGAGGAAGTCCATCAAGGCCTGCCTGTGCCGCTGCCAGGAGACCATCGCCAACCTGGAGCGCTGGGTCAAGCGGGAGATGCACGTGTGGCGGGAGGTCTTCTACCGGCTGGAGAGGTGGGCCGACCGCCTGGAGTCCATGGGCGGCAAGTACCCCGTGGGCAACGAGCCGGCCCGCCACACCGTCTCGGTGGGCGTCGGGGGGCCCGAGGGCTACTGCCAGGAGGCCGACGGCTACGACTACACCGTCAGCCCCTACGCCATCACCCCGCCTCCCGCAGCCGGGGAGCTGCCCGGCCAGGAGCCCTCTGAGGCCCAGCAGTACCCGCCCTGGGGGCCGGGTGAGGACGGGCAGCCGAGCCCCGGTGTGGACACGCAGATCTTCGAGGATCCCAGGGAGTTCCTCAGCCACCTGGAGGAGTACCTGCGACAGGTGGGCGGCTCCGAGGAGTACTGGCTGTCACAGATCCAGAACCACATGAACGGGCCGGCCAAGAAGTGGTGGGAGTTCAAGCAGGGCTCCGTGAAGAACTGGGTGGAGTTCAAGAAAGAGTTCCTGCAGTACAGCGAGGGCACGCTGTCCCGGGAGGCCATCCAGCGCGAGCTGGACCTGCCGCAGAAGCAGGGGGAGCCCCTGGACCAGTTCCTGTGGCGCAAGCGGGACCTGTACCAGACGCTCTACGTGGACGCCGAGGAGGAGGAGATCATCCAGTACGTGGTGGGCACCCTGCAGCCCAAACTCAAGCGCTTCCTGCGCCACCCGCTGCCCAAGACCCTGGAGCAGCTCATCCAGAGGGGCATGGAAGTGCAGGACGGCCTGGAGCAGGCGGCGGAGCCCGCGGGCCCCCGCCTCCCCGCCGAGGACGAGGCCGAGGCCCTCACGCCAGCCCTCACCAACGAGTCTGTAGCCAGTGACCGGACCCAGCCCGAATAGAGGCCAGCCCGGGCCCCAGCTGCCCACCACACCCCACCTGTGGCCTTTGCCGACCAGGACTTTGAAGCTGGGCTGACTCCTGCACGGGGGAGCCCCTCATCCTCATCCGGCTGGGCCCCCCACCTCAGCCTCCCAGCCTCACACAGACACATGTCATCCAGCTGTGGGCACAATCCCCCAAACGCCGAAGGGCCGCGGGCCCCCGGCCCCCTCCCTCTGTCTGTCTCTCCTGGCCTCTGACCCCACCCCGCACACCCTCAGGCCACGACCGGACCTCCCAGCTTCGTTATTCTGCTCAACGCCCAGGCCCTCTGGGCACTCAGGAATCAAGTGTGTCCAGATGGCGCAGGCCAGTGAGCACCACGCCCAGGGGACACCCCAGAACAGAAGCTGAGACAGCACCACGGGAACCTTGGCTTCGGGGCGCCGCCTCCTCCTGGCAGTTGCTGCCGCCGGCTGGCGCTCTATCGCCGCCGCCCAGGGCATCCGGCCAGCCTCAGGCAGCGCGGCTCCCTCCTGCTGGCCCCGAGCCGCAGCCTCGGCCGGAGCCGGAGCCGGAGCCGGAGCCGGAGCCGCAGACGCAGCAGCACCGCAGCCTCCACAGACCTGGCGTCCTGGTGCCTTCTGGCCCCTCAGGTGAGGCTCTGCCTGAGCACGGCCGCCAGGGGGCAATGCGGGGCAGGGAGGGCCCCGGGCCAGGTCCGCTCTCCAGGTGGAGAGCTCTTCCCCCCCGCCCAGAGGCATCCCCGGCAGGTTAGCTGCAGGGATGGGGGGGCTGCAGGGATGGGGAGTGGTGGGGGGAGCAAGACCCCAGGTTTCAGGGAGAAGGGCTGGGCTGGGTGCAGCTCTCACATGACCCCGTGCGCTCTCTCTCTCCTCAGCACCAGTGATTCACACCAGCCTGGAAAAGGATGGGCTGGGCGCGATGACTCACCCCCGGCAGGCGGAGGGTCCCACAGGGCCCCAGTCCTCAAACTCAGCTGAGGAGCCAGGAGGGTGACGACAGGTACGTGGCCGTCTCTCCACAGAGACCCTAACCCTCAGCTGGCCCCCCTGCTCCCCCAGGATCCCAGCCCCCCGCCAATGCACACAGCGCTCGGCCCGGGCAAGCCAAGAGGCGGCCCATCACGGGGGCCACAGCCCATCACGCCCGCCCCACAGCCTTCCCATGCGGCCCCTCCCGCCTCCGGCATGGCCCATGGCCCTGACCCCCCTGACCTCCTCGCGTCTTTCCCTCAGGTCTCAGGCTCCCACAGAGCCTTTGCTGCTGTGCCTGGAGCTGCCCCCCTCCTCCTGCGAGCTGCCTGCGCCGAGGAGACGAGGGGATGTTGAGGTCGGCGAGAGGGTGGGCCCGGCAGCGGGCTGCTGACGAAGACGGGCCAGCGTGAGGGCCGGGGCTGCCACGAGGCCTGCCCCGCTGGCCACCAGCCCGCCCGCCCGCCCCCAGGGCCACTGCAGCTGGCGTCGGGGTCTGCTCCTTGGGCCCCATCTCGCTCCAGCCCAGGACCCCCGCCACCTGAATGGTGGCCGCCCCCTCCTGCCAGAGCTTTCCAGGAGCTCTGAGGCTGAGGCCACAGCTCCGGCCCCACCCGCAGCCCCAGGCCCCCCCGCCCCAGGAGATTGCAGGAGCCTCGCACCTGGGGCTTAGCAGGCTCTCTGCCAGGCCCCGCCGAGCCCCGGGCACGGACCCCCACCCCTCCCGGCACCCAACCCCGGTGCTGGCCGGCCACTCGTGTCTGCGGCCCGAGCAGGCCCTGGCTGGGGGTTCTCGTTTCTGCCTGCCCAGAGGGGGTTCCCAGATTCCGGGTGACTGTCAACCCCTCCATCCTGCACCCCTGCCAGCCTCCCCCCTAGATTTTATTTTTGCACATAAGCCATAACCCATACTCACAGGCTGGCATAGGCTGCAGGGAGGCCTCGGTTCCTTAAGACGGTGGCCGATTCCCCCCTCCCCCCCGGTCCCCAGCGGGTCAGGCCAGGCTGTGTGTACCCTTGCCACCTTACCTGAAGACAGACTCTTTTGTAAGATTTTGTTAATAAAACAATGAAACTTCTCGGCGTGTGCTGCTGTCTGTCTGCTGGTGTGGGGTGACTGGCATGGAGCTGCAGAGGGAGGCAGCTTGGGGTGGTGGGCCCCTGGAAGCCCCGTGAGTACTGACTGCAAGGTCTTGGGGGCCTGGGGAGCACAGCCCCATCACCCCACAGGCCAGTTGGTTGGGGTCCTGGATCCTCGGGGTAGAAGGGCCTTCGGGGCTCCCCTCATGGAAGCCAGTGCCCCGTGGCCTCCTGGCCTGAGCCAGGCGGCACTGGGAGAGACGGATGGAGACCTTCCGGCTGCGCTGAGGATGGCCCCCCAACATCTCCCACCCGCTGCCTGCTGGGGTGCAAGGGTGTCCTGAGAGCTCCGAGGGCTTCTGCCTGGGGGTCTTCTCTGGCCTTGAGCCCTGGAGACCCAGGCAAGGCAAGATCCCCGCTGGGAGGTGACCCTGACGAGTCCTGGGGCATAAGCTCGTTCTTCCCAAGACTGTTTCCTCATCTGCCAAATGAGCAAACCGTCACTAGTATAAATCCACGTGTGGGTCCAAGGACCGAGAGAAGAGGGCCATCTCGTGCCCAGTGGGTGGCCGGCCTCATCTGCTTCCGTGGGGCCGCAAGGGCCGGGAGAGGGGAGAGCTAGCCCGGAGGGGGCTCGAACCGCTGGACCAGCCAGTGTTCCAGGAGAAGCAGGCCCAGTGGAGACGGACAGTGAGCCGTTGGTCACAGGGAGCTTGCTTGCTCAGTGGTGGGGCAGTTCCCCTGGCGGGGAACCCCGGGGTCAGGAGGAGCTGCTGTGGGATCTCTTCTTCCCGGGCAAGGACGGCTCAGCTCCGCAGTTAGGCACATTGGCTGATTAAGCCAGGCCCACCCAAATGCCCTCGGGGATCTTCCTTACTGAAAGTCCACTGACTATGGGCTTCAGTGACACCTGCCAGAGGCCTTCCAAGCAATGTCTACATTAGGGTTCGACTGAATGCCTGGGGACGGTCCCCTAGCGAGGCCGACGTGTCCAACTGACCAATACAAGTGCCGCAGTCACGGGCAGTGCTCGTCACCTACCCAGCTCGGGTCCTCCCCTCCAGAGGGGCTGCCCTGCTCCATGGGGTGCGGGGCCAGGTGGCGAGGCCAGGTGTAGGCAGTGCGAGTCCAGCCCAGGCTGGGGAGGTGCTGCTCCTCCTGCTGGAGCCTCTCTGCAGGGTCACGGCGTAGGGCGGGGGCTGCGGGGCACAGGAGGAGGCCTGCGGAGGCAGGAAGGGAGCCGGAGCAGAAAGAAACACCTGCCACGAGGAAATGTCGTCACCCTCCGCGTGGAGGGGGCTGGCGGCCCTGAGCCAGGGGCTCCGTGGTGAAAAGGAGCCTCTTCCCTATTCTTCCCTTTTATGTCTTTTCAATAATGGAAGCTTGGAAAGAATGGGGAAAGGAAGTTGACAGGAACTGGAGGCTGGGGCCCCGTGGCGATGCCTGAGAGGCAGTGATTCCTCCTGGAGAAATACTACAGCTCGCATCAAAGGCTGGAAGCTGTAGGAGCTTTTTCTTTTTAATAATAAAAAAGTTACTCCCTGTAATTGGATGATGGTGAGACAGGCTAACTGAGCACTTGGAGAATTGGAGACGCTGCCTCTGTGTCCTAGAGGAGGGCAGGGGCCGAGCGGGGCAGGGTGGGGTGGAGGGGCCCAGACCCAGCCAAGCCCCGAAACAGGATGCGCCCCCTCCCCCAGGCCACCTCACCCCTCCCCATCCCGCCCATGCGCATTGCGGACCACCCCGCCTCCTCTCTTGCCTAGTGCGTGGGGAAACTGAGGCACAGGGAGGGGCCCTGCTTGCCTCCCTTGGAAGCTGGACTGGAGATGGGGCGTCCGGAAGCCCGAGGGGCTCACCTTGCAGACCCAGCTGGGTGCAGGGCTGCCAAGGATGAGGCTCAAGCCCCAGGGCTGCCGCTTCTATAAAACCACATCTGCCCGAGAGCTGGCCCAGGGTCCGCGGGCAGGGCGCCAGGCTGGGTGGGCGCTCGGGCTGCTACTCCGGTCGTCCCTTGGAGGCTCGGCTGAGATGGAGGCCTTGCTTGTCCCACGAATGTGCTCTTGGGGGTGGGCCCTCAGCCTGGTGCTGGGGAGACTGCAGCACCCCGCAAGGGCCGGCCCGGAACCCAGCTTGGAAGTTGCGCGAATCAGCGCGGGGCCAAGCCGCGTGACAAAGAGGCCCACAAACATACACGTGTGGTGGGTGCCGGGCCCGTGTTTATCCAGACCTTCCAAAGCCCCTGGCTGTGTCCTCTGAGGCCAGAGGGAAGGCAAAGGACCAGGAAGGGCGTACCCCAGTCTTGGGCCCTGTAGGCCCAGGGAGGAGGCCCCACGCTGCCACGGGCACCTGCACAGGGACCGCAATCACAGCTCCACGTATGGCGGCGAGCAGGAGGGAGGCAGGGAGGGCTTCCGTGGACAGCCCGAGGGCAGAAGGCCACGTGGAAAATCGTTTGGAGGGATGTGAACTTCACCCTGCCCCAGGGAGGCCCGGCCTCCGCCCTTGGCTGCGGGGGGGCGGGGGGGGCTCGCCTGCCGAGCCCGTGGACACCCTGAGTCCGGTGTCTTTGCTTCCCTGGGGCTCTGGGCTGCACGGCATGGGCTCGGCCTCCCGAGGGGCTGGACGCTGAGGTCAGCCACGTGGGCAGCCAACCAGGTCCACGCAAGGGAAGCCCCATGAAGACCTGGGACACCGGGACTGGGGGCTCCCCGGGCGGCCACACTGGTGCGCGCTGCCACCGTGCCGCCAGGGGAACCCACGCTGCCCACGACTCCGTGGGGAGAGGGCGGTCCGGACCCTGCGGGGCCCTGCCTGGGGCGCCCTTCCCCTGGGTGCTGGGGGTCTGGGTCCTCTCCCTGCGGTATGCCGTCACCCTGAGCACGACGGCTCCGTGAGCTCCTGGGGGCCCTTCTAGAGAATCAGCGAGCCCCACAGGGTCTCGGGGACCCCAGACTGCAGCTGGCATGACCAGTGAGGGTGGTCTCGAGGATTGTTCCCAGGTGATATAACGTCACAGGTGACACGACTCTTCCTAGCCTGTAAGAGACTAACTCCAGGGGCTTTAGGATTAACATAGACATTTAACAAAATCAAACTTAAAATATTACCATTTTTGTTAAGAATTTGTATGTGTTTCATATTTTGACCTTTTTCACACTGGAGAGAATTTGGCTGATTGAAGTAACGGAGAAGCTCATGATGCCGATGTGAAGTGTCTAACTGGTCCACTGGTGTGGGTTTGTGACTTTAGGTAGAAATCACGTAAAAATTTTATGTACAGTGTTGGAACATTGGAAAGAGCTTAAGAATCACCATATTTTTTTATCCTAATTTATTGAATTTATAAACATTTTTAAGTACTTGGAAATTTCACAAAGTTTGACAAAGTAGATTCCGTGCGGAATATGTTGATTTAATGAGTGTAGTTGAAAAGGCTTGAGGACATCAGTGGGACCAAACATTATTTTAAAGTCCCCTTCAACCGGCTACGGAGAGAGTGTAGAACCGCGGGTGTCCCTCAGAGTTTGAAGGGAAGGGTCCTCTGGGGGGCTCAGCGGTGGAGCGCCTGCCTCTGGCCGGGGGCGTGACCCCGGGGTCCTGGGATCGAGTCCCACATCGCGCTCCCTGAAGGGAGCCTGCTTCTCCCTCTGCATATGTCTCTGCCTCTCTCTGTGTCTCTCATGAATAAATAAATAAAATCTTAAAAAAAAAAAAGAATCTGAAGAGACGAGGCCTGGGGACTTGTCACGTGGAGCTCCAGCACCCATTTAAAGGAGGAAGTGGCTTCTGAGCCCCTGGTCCTGGGCGCAGCCGAGCACAGCTGAGCTCCCTCCAAGGGTGCTGCCTCCCCTGAGCTCAGAGCTCCGGGTCCCTTGAGGGCCTGGGGACCCCGTCCAGCTGAGCTCTCCTGTCCCAATGCCCCGCCCCTGACTCGCCTCGCATTCTGCTCCCACCTAGGCTCCTCCTCCCCCTCCTCTCCTCTTCCCTTTGGCCTTTTGGGGGCAGTCTCTGGGTCCCTGTTGTCTCTGTCTCCACGCATCTCTGTCTCTCTCTCCTTCATGACAAGTTTCCCCATGACAGGCCCCCCCCAGGAGGGATCCCCAGGACGGCCCCCCAGGATGAGCCCCCCAGGATGGCTCCCCCAGGACAGGCTCCCGCATGACAGGTTCCCCAGGAGGGCTCCCCCAGGATGGGCCCCCCAGGACGGCTCCCCTCAGGATAGGCTCCCCAAGGACGGCCCCCCCAGGACGGGCTTCCTTCCAGGGCCCCATCTTCCCAACCTGGGAGTGGAGGCACAGGGAGGTGCAAGGATGTGCCCAAGGTTGCGGGTGTACCAGCCAGATGCCTGGTCGCCTGCCTACTGCCTGGAAGATGCTGGAACTAATGGCCGCACTGCAGGGGTGCTTCTGAGACCCCCTCACTGCAGCTGCCTCGGAGGGCCTGCTGGGAACACGCTCTTCTCCACAACAGCAAAGGGAAAGGTGGGTGCTGAGGACGGTGGTTCTGCTGTGGGCGTGGCAGGCCTGCAGGACCAGTGTCCCCAGGGCCCCGCCTGCAGGGACCTCGAGTGCAGACCAGCCTGACCTTGAGGCTCCCATGCTTTTCTGTCCTCCCTGCCGGAGGCCCCAGAGCAGGAGCCCCAGACCCTCCTGCACACCCAGCACCCCACCACCACGCTGTGGCTCTCCCAGCCAGCACCCGACTTTCCGGTTCCGGAGGCCAGGCTGAACCAGCCTCCCAGGCTGGAGGCCCCACCTGGCCCTCGGGGAGCACTCGCCCCGCCATGCGCCTTGGAGTCTGGGCGCCCCCCTGGCCGCCTGTCCAGACGGGGGGGGGCTGAGGTCCAGGGGCAGCGGTCATCAGGTGAGTCCAGGGCCAGCTCGGGCCCAGCCTCTCAGCAGGGTGGAAGCAGGCGGCAGCAGCCGATGTTCCTTCCTGGGTGGGCCCCACTCTTGCCCTCACGCCTCTCCTGCCCCCTTAGCCACGCCAAACCCTCCCTCCAGACGGCCAGATGCCCCAGGAGCTGGCGCGGGCCACCCTGGAGCACCCAGGTGATGTCAGCGCGGCCTGAGGGCGGGGCTGAAGCCGGATGCAGGCCGGGGTGGCCCTTCCAGCAGCACAGTCCCTGCAGGTGGGGTCCGCTCCCCTGAACCCCCCAGAGGCCCCGCGGCTGCCAGCCCATCCGCTCTTTTCTCTGTGCCCATGAGTCCCCGTCCATGGACGCTGCACGGAAGATACCCTGGGCCTGGCCCCCCAGTCCCGGCTCACAGTGGCCCCCAAGGCCCAGCTGGGAGCCCAGGAAGGGCCCGGACACCCCCACCCCAGCTCCCCGGCCCTGCCCAGCCTCCCCGCTCAGCCCCACTCCCGGCCAAGCTGGCTCAGGTGCCTGTTTCTTCTGTGACTACAGCCGCACTCCTAGAGCCGCCCCCCAGGAGCCGTCTCCCCACGCCCCCTCCCTGGAGCCGCCCCCCAGCCTGCCCCCTCCTCTCCCCAGAGGCCAGCACCCCGCCTGAATCCCACACTCAGGGCGCACTCCTCCTCCAGGGTGGGGTCTGGGATGGCAGCTCCTTGCCTCTGTGTGGGTCTTCGCTCTTCCTGGGGTTTGGGTGGCTCCCTGCCCCTGCCCCTGCCCTGCCCTCTACTCCCTGCCCCTGCCTCGCCCCGCCCCTGCTCTCCTGCCAGCCCCCACCAATGTGTAAGCCACACTCCTGCCGCCGAGGCCCCGTCAGTCCTACACGCGGCCCACGGCCTCTGCTTCCATGTCCATGTCTGTTTGTGCTGATTCCCCCCAGACCCTCTTCCTGGAATCCAGACGTTTATGAAACAAAACTGCTGAGCAGGAAGGCCCTGCTCCCCGACTCCCTGCGGCCTCCTCTGGCCTCCCCCGGGGGGCCTCAGCTCTGACCCCTCTCCCTGCCCCACGGGGTCCCAAGGTGCGGCTCACCCCACCCCCTGCCACCCCCGCCACTAGCCCTCCTCCTCTCCCTCCAGCCTCCTCTGGCCCCTCCAGTCCTGCGAGCAGCCCGCCCTGTCCTTCCAGAACCCCCTAGAAGCAGCCCTCCTCCCCCGTCCTCCCCACAGGCCCCACCCTCTGCCTGGCTCCTGGCTGTTTCCCGCTGCCCACCTCTGTCCACCTGGAAGTGCTCCAGGGTGCCTCCTCCCTCTGACCAGCCTGTGTGCAGGAGCCCTGGGCCCTGGCACCGGCTGCCTCGGTTCAGCCCTGGCAAGGGCAGGGGTGCCGGGTGTCCCTCCCCGAGCCCCTTTCCCCAAGGGCCCGTCCCCCCAGCTGGGCTCAGACCATGGGAGGACCTGCGGAGGCCGCAGGGTGCCAGGCGCTGTCCCTCTGAGCCGCGGGCCCAGGCAGAGCAGGGTGGGGGGCCCGGGGGAGGGAGGCCTGGGCAGCGCTGTTCCCCCAGACAGCGGCACCCTGAGGAGGGGGTGTGCGCCCCCCGAGGGGTGGGGGAGGCCTGGAGGGGGGTCAGAGCAGGGCCCCGTGAGGGCCGCCTCCCTGCTTGCCTCTCCGCGGGTCTCACCAGGCGGGGAATGGCCATCGCTCCCCAGACCTCTCCTCCTCCCCTGACGCCCTGCTCTCTGGCCCCCCATGGACACCACCCTCCACCCCTACCCTTGCCATGGCCTCTGTGGGCCCCCGGCCCCCCAGTCCCTGCACCTGCTTGGTGCTTGCTGAACACAGACCCAGCCACGCCCTCTGTGCCCGGCGGTGGGGGCTCCTGGGGGCTCTGGGCTCCCCTGCTCCTGCTGGCTCATCTGGCGTCCTCTGCGGCAGGAGTCTGGGCTGTGAAGGAGGCTATTTTTAGCCTGTTATCCCGTAACTATCTTGCCTCTGTTTCGCCCTGTGCTTGGTACGGCTCTGCCAGAGAGCGTCAGTCTGCGCCCGCTCGGGGGAGCCGTCCAAAGTACGCGAAGAATGAAGAGCCACCCTGGAGCAGGTGGGCGTCAGCCTGGTGGTAAGAGAACACCCCGGGGGCGTCCTGGCCACTGCAGAGACACCGGCCCCACCCACGGAGGCCGGGAGGGCCTAGGGCGCCGGCCGCAGGGTGGCTGGGGTTCTGGACCGTGGGCCCCGCCTGTGCCCCACCGTGCTCAGGAGAGGGCCTGGCCTCCTGGGGGGAGGGGGGGAGGGGTCACCGAGAGAGCGCTGGTGCATGAGGTCTCGTCAGTGGGAACTCGGCCCCGGCTGTCCTCTGATCCCTGGATGAAGCAAGAGCTTGTGGTCCACTCAGACCCCCACATCTCCTGGGCAGCAGCCCGCTGTTCCGTCCTCGAAGCCTGAGGAGAGCCGACCTGGGCTTTGCTCCCCTGAGCAGCAACGTCACTGCTGTGCGGGCTCCCCTCTAGAAGGGCCAGGCTGGGCCGTGTGCACCGCTGCCCGGGGCCCGGGGCCCAGGGGACTGAGGGGGGGGGAGGGGCCGCTTGGGCGGCTGGGTTCCTGGGTTCCAGGCCTCAGGGCCTCCCCTGACGGGGTCCAGCACCTCTGCTTCCTGGCGCCCTCTGCCCACCCTGCACCCCACCCCCACCTTCAGGCCCCCTCCACGCTCCCCTCCCCCTGGGGGCTCAGGTGTGGAAGGTGGGTTTGTATTTAGAGTCTGTCTGCATTTCTTCTCCCTGCCACCATCCGGGTGTTGCCATGGGAACCAGGCTGTGCTCCCAGTGGCATCCTTGACGGATGAGTGTCAGGGCCCACCTGTGCGAGTGTGTGTGATAGGGTGTGTGCAAGTGTGCGATGGGGAGCGTGCAAGTGTGTGACTGGTGGGGACTGTGAGTGTGTGTGTGATAGGGGGTGTGTGTCTGAGTGTGGGTGGTGGGCCATGTGCCCGTGTGGCACAGTGTGCACGAGCGTGGCAGGGGGTGCACGCGCGTGTGTGTGGAGGGGGCCAGGCCCTGAGAGGCGCCGTGGGGTCCGCGGTTGGAGCAGCGGGCAGAGGGCAGGTGGTTGTGGGAAAGCCACCCCGTGCTGGCCTGACCTCTGCGCGGGGCTGTGACCCGGTGGCCGCCAAGGTCCTGCTCCTGACCCACTGCCCACCCGCGGGGCAGCCCCTGCCCTCCCGCCTCCCCTTTGAGCACCAGGCCTGGGCTCAGGCCGTAGCCCGTCCTCTGGGGCAGGTGTCAGGGGGCTTCGGAGCCGCCCCCCGGCCCCCGCCCCCGCAGTCACGGGGTCCCCAGCCACAGGCCCTGCACACTCACTGGACACAAGTCCTTGCTGACTGGGGCTTCCTCCGCCCCCTCGGGCCGTCTGTGCAGTGGCCGGTCTCCAGGGCCCTCCCCTGCTCCTGGGACCCAGACCAGGGCAGGGGGAGGGAAGCAGCAGGGAGAGGGGCCCGCTGGGCGCCCGCTGACAGCAGCCCCCAGTCGCCTGTCATCGGCCTCCGCCCACCTGGGAGCTCCTACCAGGAGCCCCATGAGCCCCGTGGGTGGGAGAGGAGGGGAGGGGGCAGAGGGAGGGAGAGCCCAGGGCAGCTGAGAGCTGCAGGCCTGGAGCTCCTCCCTGCCCCTGTGCCCGCCCCCACCCCTGCAGCCTCTCCCACCCCTGCGGGCCCAGCCAGTGGGGCTGCCTGGGTCTCCAGAGGGATGGGGGGGGGCTCCTTCCCCTGCAGAGCAGCTCCCAGGGCAGGGATGGCCTCAGATTGGTCCTGCCCCCTGCCGCTGCCCGTCCCCATCACCCCTGCCCTGACACTGGGTCAGGCTTTGGATATATTGGGTTAAACAAATTGCATAATTAACACAAATTTCTCTTTTTATTGTGGCTACTAGAAAATTTTCAGTCACGTCTGCAGTTCCCTCTTCCTGTCGCCAGTGCTGCGTGCCTCACTGGGGGGTGGTGGTGGTGCAGGACAGGCATGCCCCTGTGGAGGGGCAGGGGCGGGGCTGGCTTGCTGATCCCGACCGCTGGGTGACGGGGGTCGCTGGAGCTCCTGCTTCCCCGGCTGCAGGACCATATCTGAGGCCAGAATCCCACGGGGGTGTTGTCCTAGAGCCGCGAGGCCCCAAACAATCACCTGGGGTGATCCAGGACCCCACGGGGGAGCTGGTCTGCTTCCAGCATCGCAGGCCAGCTCGGTGCTTATCCACCAAAAGGGGACCCTCTGGAAAAACACACAGCACCTGGGGCGCAGGGCTCGTGCCATGCCACCCACAGCCTGAGCCCCATGGCGTGCACCCCAGTCCTTCTCCGCCCGCAGCCCATCCTGCTACCTCTCGGGCTCTGGACACCCCCTGGCTGCACCCCACGCCCACCAGGCCCAAGCGCCCTGGGGTCGGCTTCCCAGCACCTCCCCGACCCAGGGGCCCCCTGGCACTTCAGCCCCTAGGACTTGGGTTGGAGACTCCTGGGCTGCTCCCCGCAGGGCAGGAGAGGGCAATGGGGATTTCTAACAGGCTTCCAAATGTGGCTAAAGTGATGCTGATGACAGCCAGGCCCTGCGGGGGGGGGGGGGGTCTTCTCTGTCCCCACCCCATTTTGCAGGCCACATGTCCCTGTGCCTCTGGCTTGGGCACCCAGTGTCAGGTCAGGGAAATGGCCCAGGGGCCCAGGGCTGGATCCTGCGGCACCCCCAACCAGCTGGTGACCCCTTAGTCCGAAGAACTAAGGGATCCAGAGCAGGGCGAGGTGGCCGCAGGGGTTTCTGGGCCCAACCTACAGACTGAACCCTTGCTCGTGGCCTCCGCTGACCCCCGGCCTTGGACACCAGACGTCTGTGGGGAGGGGCTCTGTCCCCGGGTGGGGGGGACTTAGTAGCTCAGATGTCTCGAGACCTGCCCCCAAGATGCCAGCTGTCTGTGCCCCGGACTCGGCTGTGCAGAGCACCCAGCCCCACAGCCCAGCCCCGCCCAGCAGGGACGCCCTCGGACACCGGCACTGCCCCGTAAGCGCCGCCGCCCTCCCGGGAGGTGTCGTGGAGAGTGGAAAGCCGTTGCCGTGCGGACCCTGCTCCCCCACAGAACGTCCCGAGGGTGGCGGCACGCGGCCGATGTCGCCGCGTCTGTTTCAAGCTTCCTTTCAGCAGTTCTCGGCCCGGGATCCGGGTGCTGCCCTGGGCGTCCCCCGACCTAGTCCCGACCTCCTCCTGGCTTTGACCGAGGCCTGGCGCAAGGAGCTGAACGCTGGCTCCAAAACCCGCGCGCGAGCAGGTGCTTCCCATCGCTCACCACACTAAGGGGCTTCAGGACAGAAGGGGCCGATCACATCCCTTGATGTGAGAAGAGAGTTGAGAAAAGGTAACGCTCGGGTTGCGGGTTACGATAAAAACTCAGCAAAGCAGGAGGAGAGGGGAGCTCCTCCAGCCCGAGCAGGGGAGTCTACAGGAACGGACACTGACTCGGTCACCAGCGCTAAGAGGCCAAAGGTTTTCCCACTAAGATCGAGAGTAGTGGAAATCCTAGCTACTGAACGAAGGCGAGAAGCACACATGGACGCACACGCACACGTTGAAAAGGAGGAGGGGGTGGCCCGGGGGGCTCGGCTCAGCGCCACCTTCGGCCCAGGGCGGGATCCTGGAGACCCGGGATCGAGTCCCACGTCGGGCTCCCTGCAGGGAGCCTGCTTCCTCCTCTGCCTGGGTCTCTGCCTCTCTCTCTCTCTCTCTCTCTGTGTCTCTTATGAATAAATAAAATCTTTTTTTAAATTTTTTTAAAATTTTTATTTATTTATGATAGTCACAGAGAGAGAGAGAGAGAGAGAGAGAGAGAGAGAGGCAGAGACATAGGCAGAGGGAGAAGCAGGCTCCACGCACCGGGAGCCCGACGTGGGATTCGATCCCCGGTCTCCAGGATTGGGCCCTGGGCCAAAGGCAGGCGCTAAACCGCTGCGCCACCCAGGGATCCCAATAAAATCTTTTTAAAAAAATAAAAATTCTGACGTTTGCAGGGAAAGGAGAAGGAACAGGACTGGCGAACACAGTTTGGAACAGGAAGAATGAAGCGGGAGGAATCAGTCTCCCCGATATCAAGGCTTCTCTGCAGCTGCCGTGATCAAGACTGTGGGGTGCTGGCAGCGGGGTGGCCGCACGGGCAGGGGGAGCAGGGCGCAGCCCCCGGGACAGGGCCCCCCAAGCTGTCCGGCTTGTTCCACCTGCCCTGCACGGGGCCCCACTGCGAGCCTCCAGGTGGCTGGAAACCCCCTAACCCCGTGGCTGCCACGACCCCCATGACCCCCGCGACCCCACAAGTGTGCAGGAGGCCCCCCACCCCGGACTGACCGCCTCGGGGAAAGGGTGGGGACCGTGGGGTTGGCCCAGCGCCCTGGCTGCCAAGGGGGCCTGGGGTTGGCATCTTGTGGCCGGTGCTGCTCCGGGGTTTGAACACACCTGGGCTCAGATTCCTCCACCGGGTGGCGTGGAGGGCGGGTGGTCGCTGGGCCCACCCAACCACGTCCTTTGCGCCCGTGGCTGCCGGCTTCCGGAGAGCTCTGGCCTGTGCCCACCCAGCTGCACCCCGGGAGAGCGTGAGGACGGCTTCTTCGCCATCTGTGCGGCCCTGGGGGGACGGCGCGGCTTCGTTACCGCCGCCCTCGATGGGTGTCCGGGTGTGCGATGACCCGTGTCCCCCCTCCCTCCCTGCTGCCTTTGCAGGGGTCGTGAGGTCGCCGGCCTTGGAGGTCCCCGAGACGGTCTGGGGTGACCCGGGCCAGGGGTGCTGTGGAGGGGACTTCTGTTGGGGAGGCAGGAGGCTGGCCATCTGGGCCCCAAGGTGGGGGACACCCAGGCAGCTTCACCCGAAGTGAGCTGGTCCTTTGGGTGGTGCCTGTGGATGGGGGGGGGTCATGTCAGCCTCAGAGCAGTGGCCAGGGACACAGGGAAGGAATCGAGTGACTGTCAGGCCCCGGGGGGTGGGTATTTCATCAGCCCGGGCGTGGGGGGGGGTTGGCCATCACCTCCTGCTGCCACCAAGGGGCTCCTTGAGGGGACACACCACCTGTGACCCGAGGGCCACAAAGTTCACCCCCGGTTGGCAGAGGCGGGGGTGCCCGTGCGCTTAGCGTCAGGAGAGCCCTGTGGCCCAGGTGGGGGCGCCGCTGGGGACGGGTCCCTGTCCACCATCAGCGGCATCTGTGTCTCTGTGGGGCCCCAGGGGCCCTGAGGTGACTGCAGCGGGACTCGCAGGCAAGTGGGGGGATGGACTCCCGCCACCAGACGTGCGAAGTGGGTGACGTAGCGGCGGCGGGGACATGGGGTCGGTCTGCCGCCGAGTGGAGGTCGCAGGAGGACGCGGGAGGATGCGGACCCAAGGACTCACCGTGAGTAACCCGCGTCTCTCTATGGATCCTGCCGGTGGCTGGCTCGACATCCACGCCCCGTCCCTCCCACGGAAGCCCTGGTGTGTCCGATGTGGCCACGTGGCCCGTTTCCTGCCGATGCGGCATAAGGGTCCCTGTGTACAGCTGACAGGAGGGCTCTTGTTTCCAGCAGACTTGGAACTGTTCACCCCTTTGGCCACAGGGATGTGACCTCCTTTGTCTGATGTGATGGTCGGAGGCAGGCAGCCACCCACCTTGGGGACAGGGAGGAACAAAGCTCCCGCAGGAAGAAGGCAGGAGGAGGGGGGTCCGGGGGACGGGGGGACATGCAGTGTCCAAGCTCCTTTGGGCCACCCGCCCCGACTTCGGGTCCGAGAGGAAGCCACTCATTTGAGGTGCGACTGTTGCACTGGGGTGAGCGTGGGCGGACCAGCAGTGTCAGGGGCGCAGACACACTTGGGGCCCTTGACGTGAGCTCAGCCACCTTGAGTGCTGCTGCCGGTGACGATGGAGTCGGGGGGGGGGGGCGGGGGGGGCGGCCATGGCTGGTGACCCGCAGCTCCCAGGGAGCAGCTCCCGTTCCAGCGTCCCTCCTGTGCTCAGGGCCCTCCCTCACCTCCCTGCTCACCCTCTCGCTCACCCCTCACCTCCCTGCTCACCCCCTCACTCACCTCCTCACCCCCTTACCTCCCCGCTCACCTCCTTGCTCACCTCCTCACTCTCACCCCCTCACCTCCCCGCTCACCCCTTCAGCGCCCTGCTCACCTACTCACTCCCTCACTGAGCCCGGGGCTGCCAGAAAACTAGGGCAGAGCGTGTTATTCCAGGCGCCCAGAAATCTCCTGAGACGCTGAAGGGCCCAGACTGTGCAGATGGGCGGCGGCCGTGGGCAAGGACGCAAACGTGGGGGGCTCCGTGCTCGCTCGCTCGCCCACCTGCTCGTCCTCTGCTCCACTCGCTGGGCTCTGGGCTGTGCTTCCTCCTCCTTCTGTCCCAGCCGCTGTTTCCTGAGGACCCGGTGTGAGGACGAGGCCCAGCCCGCAGGCTCTCGCCCCTCCCCGCCCCCCCCAGGGCCCCTGAGTGTCCACCCCCCACTCCTCCCCGGGCGTCCTCGCACTTCCACTGTCCCTGCCCAGCACGCTTGCCCAGCGTTTTAGTCATCAACGCCCAGTAATCTGCCTCACGCCCCGGGTGGCCGTGGCCGAGGCACAGGGAGGCCGAGGAATGTGCCCCGGCCACGCAGCACGCGGGGGAGGAGCAGGTGTTCGCCTGAGCCCGGAGCAGGGCTGACCACAGGGGGCGCAGGCCCGGCCCAGCCACTGGGCTGCAGGCATCTGGAAGCCGCCCACAGCCCTGTCTGGCCCCGGCCTCCCCCTCCCTGGCCCCACCGGACCCTGGAGAGTCAGGGTGGATGCCGCAGCAGCAGGGCTGTGGGCCGAGGCCCCCAAGGAGCAGGAGGGGGTCCGGGGGGAATGCGGGGAGCTTGGATACCAGACGCTACCTTCCTGTGGCCGAGACCCTCTCCCCCGGCAGGTGCATCCCCCGCCCCGGGCTGGGCCCTTGCACACCACCTCCTACCCTGACACTCGCTGGGGCTGTCCCCCATGTGGGCTGCGACACCTTTTCTTCCCTCGCCATCTGGCGAGCTCCTACCCATGCTGCAAGCCCCGGCTCGGATGCCCCTTCCTCCAGGAGGCCTGCCCTGATTCCCCCAGGCACACCTGGACGGTTTCCCCTTTCCTTCCAGTGAGTCTGTCTCCCTGCCAGGTGGAGCCCCTGGGCACAGCCCATCCGCTCACACCGTCTTCCTCTCCCCAGCTGACGGGGGGACAGTACATTCTGGGCGTTCGATTATCATGTACTGAATAAGTGAGTGAGTCAGATGGTGACAGCCTGTCGCTGGGAGCCGTGGGCTGCAGCGGGACTCGGAGGAGCCCTGCCTTCCCCATCCCGCCGCTCCCTGCCAGGGAGGGATCCACTCAGCAGAAACTGCGCCCCCCCCCCCGTCTCCCCCGTGCTGCCAGCCCGTGTGGACCTCGGGGGGCAGGAGCGAAGTCTCGAGCACAGCGTGGGCCCCGGGTCGAGCCAGCCCCTCTATGACGTGAGCAGCGTGGGCGCCCGGACTCCCTGGTGTTCACGGTCTTCCCGGGCCCAGGGGTCACTCCACATGGAGGTGCTGGCGCCCCGGGTCGCTCTGTCCAGCGGTCAATCTAGATTTCCATACACGGGGTTCTGGGTCTTCAAACTATAGCAGTGACAGGTGCGTGGGGGACAGCAGAGACCTGGGTCAGGGGGCAGGAGACCTCGGCGTGAGGCGCGCGCCCTTCTGCGTCCACGGAGCCTCACTGCTGGAGCGGGGATCCCTTGTCAGGCCGCACCCTGCTCCCCACTGCTGCCACCGTGAACCCCCATGATGGCCCTCCTCTCACGTGGTCCCCCCAAGAGCACCCAGGGGCCTCTGTCCCTCTCTGCCTTCTCCAAGAGGCCTTCCCAGGTTGCCCCTGACACCGCACCCACTCCGGGGTGAGGGCCACCCTCTCACTTCCTCAGGCCCTTGGTCGCCAACCCCAGGGCAAGGGCTGCACCACTGACACCTGCACCCTGTCTGGATATTGCCCCTTGAGTCCTGGTCACTGCTTGGCTTCTGACCCCGGCTCGGATGGGCCTCACCAGCTCCACCCCAGGGCCCCCCGAGCCTTTGTCTCGTGCGAGGCCCTCGGCTGCTCCTGGGGAGGTGGGACGCCGCCTGCCCTGCACCATCCATCTCTAGCTATCCTCAGGCCTCAGTTTCCCCGGCCCTGCTCAGCTCCTCCTCCGGGATGCCTCCTCCAGGCTGGGTGAGGGCCCAGGGAAGGGCTGTCAGGAGTAGGACACCCTCTCCCAGGCCCCAGGCTAGGGTGGGCCTGCCCACTGAGCTCAGGGCCTGGGGGTTCCAAGCCCTTCAGCCGGGGGGCCCCTGCCAACAGGCACCTCTCAGGGCCCTGGCACCTGCCCACTTCTGCTCCGATCTGTCCCCAGGCGGCTGGCTTTGCCCTCAAGTGGCTGCCTGCCCAGCCCCGGCCTGCCTGGGGCCCCCGCCTGCAGCCTGCCCTTGTGCTCCGAGCTTCGAAGCCCCACGTGCAGGCTCGGCGCCCGCTCACCTCTTCCTCACGTGGCCCTCGTTGCCACGGAGATGGGCATGCCACCGGGGGCCAGGGACTGAGGGCCCCATTCAGATGTGCCTTCCGGAGTCCCATCACCCCGTGTGGCCGGAAGGTCCGGTTCCATCCCACGGTGCTCCAGGGTGTTGAGCATGTTTGGTAAGTCCCCACCGTGACACATCCCAGGGTGAACTCGGGCCCCTCTGCTCATGACAAATGACCCAGAGGGTTTGAAGGGATTGGGAACCCTCGATGTGACCCCACAGTGCCCCAGAGCCTGGCCTGGGCTGCGCTGGTGTCCCCCGCCCGGTCCCACCCACTCCGTGGGTTGTGTCAGGGGACAGGGGGCAGAGGGAGAAACACCCACGACCCGGAGGCACATGGTCCCTCTGGCTGCAGCTTCCAAAACGCCCCCCAAGGTGGTCACTGCCCGAACCAGGGAGGCCTCATCCGGGGCTTTCCCCTACACGCGGCCCTGACACCGGCCCTGACACGGGCCCTGACACCGGCCACAGCAGCCTGCAGCCCCCGGCTCCCCTTTCTGTCCGAGCCTGGGGTCCCCGTCTCCAGCTCCTGGGGGCCACGCTCCTCATGGGCCCCTGCTGGTGGCCGCTTCACATCCTCTTGCCCACCCACTGCCCGCCTCCGACCTAGAGCGGCCTCGCCTCCTGGGGCCTCACCCGGGCTCGGCCGAGGCGGGGGACCTCTGTCTGTGGGCTCTGGGACTCTCTGCCTCAGGAACCGGGGAGCCCACTGTGCATCAGAGATGCCCCCGGGAGCGGCCCCACACCAGTGAGGGCCCCACAGCTGCCCCAGGGCGGCTGGCGGGCGCAGGTGTCTCTCAGGCCAGAAAGTTCCTCCAACAAGAACTCTCCGCGGGCAGAGGCTCCTCAGGGAAGCCACCCTGCAGACACCTGCTGGGGGAGGGAGTCCCGGGTGCAGGGTCAGCCCCAGGCCCCATGTGACCTTGCCAGGCTGGGGACTGCTGGTCTGCCCAGGGATGGGGGTGTGCTGTCCCCGAAGTGGGGAGGTGGGAAGAGGATCCCTTGGGGGGCAGCACGGGAGGGGGCTGTCTCCCCAGAGGCCCCTCCAAGGGGCAGCTGGTTAGCCCCACCCCTGAGAGCCCCCCGGTCCCCGTGTGTGCCCGAAGGAGAGAATGTCACCGAATCCTCCTTGGGCAGCGGTGGGCGGCGGGGGTGGGGTGGGGCGGGCAAGACTGGACCCCTTTCATATTCTCGCGGTTTCCAGGGCACAGCCCTGGGCAGCAGGAGCTGAGACGCTCGACCCAGCGACCCTGTGAGCCCAAACCCGTCCGGTGGTCTCAGGCGGGTGGGCCCCGGATGCTGCAGGGGACAAGCGCCCCCAGAGGTCGTCAGGGTGCCCGTCAGGAGCAGGCCCGGGCCTGTCTCAGAGGAGAGCCCTGGAGCGAGGCCGCCAGGGGGCCACACTGTCCCCGGGACTGTCTGGGTCAGCACCCAGCCGGGGTCCCCCTGGGCCTCGGAGAACCGAGCCCACGGCCATACGCAGGGGGAAGGCCCCAACTGCCCGGGGGCGTCGGTTGGAGGCTGGAATTCTCAGGCCTGCGGGGCTGTTGGGGGCCACAGGGGAGCCCTGGTCTCTGGACTTGCTTCTCGGGAAACAGGACCTCGGGTCTCAGGGGTGTCTCTTGGGGGTGCCAGCCCCACGAGCCTCAGCTCAGCCCTGGTGAACCGCCTGGACCCCCTCCCCGCAGCAGTTTGCAGAAGGGGCTCAACTGTCTTCTGGGAACACACGGGCATCCTCCCCGCCAGAGCCTGGAGCCAGAGTGCAGGTCACAGGGGTCTTCTCCGCAGGGACCCACACCTGAGCGCGGGGTGCTGAGGGCGTCCTCAGGACTGGATTGCCAGGTCAGAGCAAAAGTGGGGCCGCTGAGGTAGGGCAGGAGCCACGGGGGCCCTGGACAGGAGACCGGCCAGCTCGGCCTGGGGTGGGCTGTGGTTGTCACTTGTCACATCCTCCAGGCCTGGGCAGAGGGACATGGGACATTGGTCAAGTGAGGGAAGAAAGGTGGCAAGAGGGATGGTGCAGGGAGACTCATGGTGTGCATGGGGCCCCGAGACCCAGGTCTGGCTGGTGAGCTCGTGCGAGAGGGGCTGAGTACCAGGCCGGCACCCACCTCTCCTGGTTCTGGGCCGGTGGGCGTAAGAGGCCAGGTGGACAGGGCTCCTGGCCCGGTGTCCCTGCCTAGGGAGGGGCCGGGTGCCTTCTCTGGCTCTCCCTTGGGTGCGTCCACTGGCGGGCACGTGCTCATGGATCCGCTTGCCTTCATCCGTCCCTGGATGCATTGGGGCCTTGGAGTGCAGACGCCCTCCCCAGAGGGGAGGGAACCGGATGGGGGTGGGGAGGTGCCAGGAGACGTGTGAGTCCCTTTGGGGCCCAGGCAGATGGGGGCAGTGAGAGGGTGAGAGGGTGAGTGCACAGTTTTGGGGAGTCACTAGGGGGCAAAGGGAAGCCAGAGCCCCAGCATGGCTGCGGGGCTCAGAGGTGCCCTCCCCCAGAGGAAGAGCCCGGTCAGGGCCTGAGGGAGGTCCCGTCTGCAGGCGTCCCAGGGTGCCCCTCACCCCAGACTGGCAGCCGATTCCGGCCTGTCCTGGACCCTCTGAACCAGAAGGTCCCCCAGAACCAGGCCCTTCGGGGGGTGGGCATGGATGGTCCAGGGGAGGTGAGGACCGGGGAGGGCCCAGGTTGCCACGGGGCCCCCAGGCCTCTCAGAGCACATGACCTCTCTACCCGGCCCAGGCCACAGGGGTCAAGCCCCTTTGGCCCCTCTGCAATGTCCCTGGGATGTGCTGGTACGGACAGTGTGGATACGGAATCCCAGAACCTCCAGGGAGGGGGGCCTGGTAAGGATGGGGGGCCCTGAACATCAGCTCACAGTAGGAACCTAATCTGTCCCTCCTTCCCTAGGTCACCTGGAGCTCGTGAGGCTGCATGCTCGAGGTAGGGGGCCCAGCCTGGGTTGGGGTGCCTGGCCGGGGTGGGGGGCCCAGCAGGGTTGAGGTATCTGACCGAGATGGGGGTCCAGCAAGGTTGGGGTGCCTGGTTGGGGTGGTGGGCCCAGCAGAGTTGGGATGCCTGACAGAGGTGGGGGGCCAGTGTGGTCCCGCCCCTGCCCCCCAGGACCTGTGCTCCCATCAGGAGAGCCTGTCCATGGTGGCTGCACCCAGCGACGGCTTCCATGGGTCCCAGTGGAGGTCCACCTGCCTGTTGCCCACAGAGGAACAGAAGCGGGATGTCGGTGAGCAGGGCGGGCTCGGGGCTGGGGGTGCGGGGTCCAGGGCCCTCAAGGGCCTGCTGGGCTGTCCCTGGATGGCACTGTCCTGGTCCTCCAGGCCTGGAGCACACCTCTTCCCTGGGGGCCTTGCTTCGGGTTGCCGTGTCTGCTGGGGGTGGAGGGACGGCTCCACTGGCACCTGACAGAAACTTCGGAAATGTCTGGAGCCATTGCAAGCGGGCGAGGCTTGCTTCAGAGCCTTGCTCTCCCCACCCGCCTGCAGCACCACGAGAGGCCACAGCTGCCCCTGCACCCAGACGACACCGGGGTCTGCGGCCTCCTGGGAGCGGGTGCGGGTGGGGGTGGGGCGGGCACCACCTGCCGCCGGGCAGCAAGCTCCTGGCGTTCTCCTTCCAGCTGCCCCTCCTGCAGCCCCATGAGGCAGGGGTGGGGGGGGCTCCCACCTGCCCTGGAGGCACAGACCCCTCGAGAGTGTGGTAAACAGGAGCATTTTGGGTTTATTTGTGGTTCCCATGCCTGGTGAGTGGTAGATGCTCAAGAAGCTTCTACTGATTGAACCAAGGAACAAAAGGGTGGACGGACAGGTCCACGGGCCGCGCCAGCAGGGAGGTCGCCTAACCAGCAGCTCAAGCCTGGGCCTGGCCCTCGCTCTGAGCAGTGACCCTGGCTCCGGGTGTCAGGGGGGTGGGGGTCCCCGAGTGGGACACACTGGGACACACCAGCAGGCCCGGGGGCCGTGGGGCGCGCGCGGCCGGGAGGGCGTGAGGTCTGGGGCGGACGGGCAGCGCGGGGCCCGCAGGCGCCCGACCCCAGACCTGACTTTGTGTCCGTTCCCGGCGGGTGCTGGCCGCGCGCCCCTCTCGGCTGATCAGAGAAGTATTGGTTACCTCAGGCCGCCGGAAGCCCGGACGCCTCGGTTTTACCAAAGGCTCCAGGCTGCATTGAGTGTACGAGAGAGGAAGCCCGCCCGGCTGGCCTGAACACTATTGTTACTTATTTTTGAGACCTGTTGCTAAATTACCTTTCAAGATGAACCCTCTCCCCACCCCCCACCCCACCTCCCACCCCCTGCCCCGGCCCCAGGGGGGGAGACCAGCTTCCCCCTCGCTGGCTCGAGTCCTAGGTCCTTGTGCTTTTACTCTGCGTCTCCTTTATCACTGGTGGGCGGGAGGGGGGTGCACGCCTTCCCATTTCTCTGCTGGCCACGGGGTCTTCGGGGCGCCTCCACTGCCTCTCCCGACACCGAGTTGTTTCCCGGACAGTCAGTCTGAGCTGTTGTGCCCACGGCAGAGATCTCTTCAGGGGTCGCCGCGTGGCCGGCCGTGCAGACTGCGCCCCGGGTCGGGGCCACGAACCCTAAAACTCTTCTCCCTTTGTTTCTGCCCTGGTGTCCTATTTAGAAAGCCCTTCTCTACTCCGGGATTCCTAATAACAAAGCCCAGGGACGTCCGGGTGGCTCAGTGGTTGAGCCTCTGCCTTCGGCTCAGGGCCTGACCCCGGGGTCCCAGGATCGAGTCCGGCATCGGGCTCTCCGCAGGGAGCCTGCTTCTCCTTCTGCCTGGGTCTCAGCCTCTCTCTGTGTGTCTCATGAATTAAAAAAAAACAAAAACAACAACAACAACAAAAAAAAAACAAAGCCCAGTCTGCTCTGTATATTTAAGTTGTTGTTTGGAAATTCAAATATTGTAACAGCCTGCTCTTGATTTTGCTGTGAGTAGGGACCCTGGCTAGTCTTTTTTCTTCTTCTTCCTCCTCCTCCTCCTCCCCTTCCTCCTCCCCTTCCTCCTCCTCCTCCTCCTCCTCCTTCTTCTTCTTCTTCTTTCTCCTCTTCTTTCTTTTTCTTTTTCTTCTTTTTGTTTTGTTTTTTCTTCCAAACCATGAGCTTCGGGACTCCGTTGTCTTGGGCTGGAGTTTTGTGCTCCTGTCGTGAGCTGCGTTCCCTCCGCCTCCGCCAGGCTGGCTGGCATCTGCAGGCGGCTGTGCCCAGGGCCGTGTCCCAGCGCCCCAGTGGCCTCTGCCCTCCCCCGTCCCATGCTTGCAGCCTCCTGGCTGCTCTCCCACGGTTTCCCCGCAGATGCACTGCAAAGACAGTGGTGTGGAGCCCGGCCAGGGCAGGAGCTGAGAGGTGTAGGGGCGCCCCCAGCGCAGGGCTGCTTGTCTGTCCTCTGCAGGTCACCCGGGCAGGGCGACCTTGGACGAGTCCCTGGGTGACAGATCACCGTGGGAGGAAGAGCTCCTGGGCCAGATCAGGGCCATGTCAGACTCGCAGAGGAGCAGAGTGCTGGAGGCGATCCAGCACCGCATCGAGGAGCACACCCAGGTGGGGCCTGGCCCCCCCTCCCCCGCTCGTCCCAGCAGGATGCCACCCTCCACCACCCCGGGGCCCCGGGACCCACACTGCCTCTCAGCCTCCACTGGCCTCCGGGTCCCTGAGCCCCTGACCTTCCGGGACGTGTGGCAGAAGGTGCCAGAAGGCAGGAAGTCTCTGGGACACGAGTGGGGGGCAGGTGGGACCCAGGGACCATGCCAGGGGTGTTCAGTGCCCAGAGCCCCACGGAGCCACACATAGCCTGCCTCCACCTCTCGGCCTTGGGGGCTGCAGGGACAGGGTGGCATCGCAGCCGGGGCCCTCCCAACCTGGGGGGATGCAGAGGGCTCTCCAGCTCAGGCCCCTGCAATTGTGGGGGCCAGGCCCTGCTCTGTCTTCTGAGGGCCTGAGCTACCCCAGGGTGGGGGGTGTGCGGGGCCACGGGGCTGGGTGGGGCAGGGCCATCCTGCCCCCGGTCCTCCCCATTCCTGCTCCAGATAATCCGGAGGGGGTGGGGTGGGGCTGCCAGATGGGATCGAGCAGGAGGGATCACGGCAGGACGTGTACCCCAGAGGGACCCCGGCTCCAAGGCCACAGAGCTCAGCTGCGGGGCCCTGGAAACTGGCCGAGGGCCAGCCCGTCCTCGGAGACCCTGGCTCAGACTGGGGAGGAAGGGAAACCCAGCCGGTGGGAAAGGCCCGTGCAAAGGCCCTGGGGCCAGCAGGACGGTGGCCGGGCAGGGTTGGGGAGCACTCTCAGGGTAGGCCGCAGGGCCAGGCATCATGGGCTCACCAGCCAGTTTAAGGGGTGCAACCTGTGTCTTGCAGGTAGGGGCCGCAGGTCGGCCTGGCCGGAATCACACTTTGAGTGAGCCCCCTGGTGGGGGGCACCCCCAAATCTCTCCTTAACCTCCCCGGGAGTAGCTTGTGTTCTCTGACACCCACAGGTGATCACCATCCCCGGGGGCTCCAGTGGACTCGGGCTCCAGCTCCCCCGGGCAGGTCACTGGGGCCCGAGCACTGTGTTCTGTCTGCAGCTCCTCTGGAAGGAGGTGGCCGACCCTGGCATCCGGGAGCTGCTGGCGCCCTTGAACCTGGAACCCCAGCAGCCTGTGGAGAAGGTCAGTGGCTGGGCGGCATGCCCGGGCGTCCCCACGAGTGCCCAGAGACGCCCACGAGCCTCTGCCGGCGGCGGAGCGTGTGGCTGCTGCGACCCGAAGCTCTGGGTGCGCGACCTGGCGGACAGGCAGCAGGGGTGCCTTTACCACAAGGGGACGGGGGCCCGGGGGCCACGTCACGCCTGCTGAGCGTGGGCTACCAGCCTGCTGGGTGAGGCCAGGGCGGCAGGGCCTGCGCGCAGTGGGCATCACGCTCCAGGAAACCCGCTCAGTATCCTCGAGAGAAAGCCAACGGGGATTCCTGGGTGACCCCGGGGGCACCTCCTGCACCCACACGACGTGGGGTCGGGACTCAAGGGCCTGTCCAGGGCACAGGGCCTGGGTGCTGCCCTATGGGAGCCGCAAAGCTTGGGGCCCAGGCCCAGCAAAGAAGCCACACGAGGCGGGCGGGGAGGGGCACGGCGGCCCAGGGCAGGGGCTGTGCAGGTCGGGAGGGGTTCCCCCTACACCCGCCGCGGGGCTGCCCCTTCCCTGGCCGCCGGGGACACCTGTCCTTGCTCCTCCTCCCAGGCCTTCCTCTTCCTGGTTTATGGGCTGATCCTCAGAGAGTGTGCCAGTAGCGACCTGGTGAGAAGGCACCTGATGCGCCTCCTGGAGCTGTCGCACCAGACGGCCGGCCAGCGGGAGGTGCGCCCGCAGCCCGCGCCCCCAGCCCCTCAGCCCAGCCCCCAGGACGCCCGAGCCCGCGGCGTGGACTTTGCTACTTGACGGTGGGGGCCCTTCCGCCCTTGATGCCACCACTTGGTGACTCCCTCAGCACCCAGCGCTGCCCTGATCACCGCGGGGCCGCATCCCGTCCTCAGCCACGTCCCAGCTGCATCCTGACCCGGTGGCCCCAGTGGGGTGCACGCCCTTCAGGGCTGGAGCGGGCCTCACCCGCCAACCTTTGTAGGGCTTTCAGGAGGAGGGGGCAGGGGATAGAGGCCACGTCCCCCACTGCCACCTGGGGCCCAGCTCACTGGCTCTTCTGGCCGGCAGGGCATGGCAGTGGCCAGCGGCATAGCGTCGTCCTCGCACCTGCAGGAGGTGTGGGCCACGCTGGAGCACCTGGGCCGCACCAGGGTCCTGAGGACTGCATGCACGTCCCCGGACTACCAGGTAGGGAGGGCGGCCTGGGACCTGGAGACTGTCGTCCAGGCACTCCGAGCCTCAGTTCGCTCCCTGGAACTGTGCGGGTGACCCCTGCCCTGCCCACCTCCCCAGGGGGCAGGCACCTGTGAGCCTGGTCCCTGGGGCCCCACACATGAGATCCACAGCCTCTGTAGGGGCTGATGGCCGGAACCGTGGGCCGGCTCGGCCTCAGGGTGCGGGGCGTGGCCTGCACCTCCAGCTCCCCACCTGGGCACCCGCCCTGGGGGGGATGCCTGGGTGCCCTCGTTCTGCTAGTCGTAGGTACCGCGCTGGGAAGAGCGAGAGGCACTGCCTGCAGAAGCGGCGACTCCCGCTAGAGGGGCGGGGGAGGGGGGGCTTTCGGGACGGGGTGGGGGGCTGGCGCTGGGCCTGGGAACGGGATCCCAACCCAGGGCACAGGGCACAGTCCCCAGAGGCCGCCCGCCCCGTCGGCAGGAGCCGTACACCGACGTGCACTGGAGGTGGGTGAGCAGCACCTCCCTGCTCTGCTACGGGCACATGGCCCTGCACGCCGGGGAGCGCATCCTGCCCTGGGTGGACAACGTCATCTCCAGGATGGTCTACTACTTCTCCTGCAGCTGCTACGTGAGCCCTGCCCCGCCCGGCAGCAGGGGGTGCGGGCGTCCTCTGGTGGTGGTGGGGGGCGCCAGGCCGCGGGGCGGGATGCCAGGGACCCCCGCTAAGGCTGTCCTGATTTGCGCGGGCAGGACAACATCCTGGAAACCAGCTTCCTCTCGGCGGCCGTCATGCTTGTGAAAGCCCTGAAGCAGGAGCACAGCACCCGGAGATACAGATTCACACAGATACCAGAGCTTATCCAGTGTCTCCTGGTGAGGGGCTCGCACGGGGACCCGCCAGCAGGGGCGTCCAGGGCAGCCAGGGCGACGGGGAGACATCGAGCTGGGCCCGAGCTGCCGCCGAGCACCTCCTGCTCTGACCCCCCCAGGCCATCCTCCAGAAGGAGCCCAACTTCCTGGCCACACTCTTCCGGCAGAAGATCATACTGGTCATCATGGAGCTCAGGTAACTCCCCTCTGGCTCCAGGAACAGACAGGCCAAGTCCTCTGTGTGTGCGGTGGGAGCCTATGCGTGCGGGGAAGGGGTGTGACAAAGGGGCCACAGTGTGGGGCAGGCCTGCTGAAGCCACGTCACATATGGTCAGGGACAGATGGCCTCGCTCCCATCTGAGACGGGCTGTTACCACGGGGACGCCGTGACCCTGACTCCAGTCACACCCTGAGCCCTGACCCTGGTCACACGCTGAGCCCTGACCTTTTTCACAGGCTGACCCCTGATCCCATTAACAGAGCTGACACTGACCACAGAATAATTCCTAAGTTTTCTCACAAATAAATGTCAGTAAACCCACGTGAATGGATTGGGGTGGCCTCCCCCAGCCCACACGAGCTCTGTTTTCCCTGTTGGGGACAACAGCATCCCCGCACCAAGCCAGGGTCTCAGTCCTGCCTGGAATCCAGACCCACTTCCACATATTAAGTTGTGAAACCGTCTCCCTGCAGGAGACCTGTTCGAGCCACGTCTCTCACTCCTGGACCTTGGGCTCTGTGACGAGTCCACAGTCTTCGTGTTTCTTCCAGCAAGCTGCAGCCCAGCCTCAAACCCGTGGTCAAGTCCAGGATCCTGCAGACCTGCCTGCAGAGCCTGTACATGCTCCCGCCCATGGAGATGCTGAAGAGCTGCTTACCCCCGCTGGACTTGGCCCCGGACGTCATGGTGACCGCCTGTTCTGGGCGTTGCTCTCCCGTCTCTGGGTGCTGGGTGCTGGGTGCTGGGGCTGGGGCTGGGGGCTGGGGGCTGGGAGCTGGGGGCTGGGGGCTGGGGGCTGGGGGCTGGGCTGGCTTGTCCAGCCCTTGTTGCGGGAGAGAATGAGGGAGCCCAGGAGAGAGGACCCTGGCCCAGCCCAGCTTTCACCCGACTTTACCACAGACCTGTCTTCACTCTGGAAAAGTCTGCGTCTTGAGTTCTGATGGGGTCTGGTGTCCACGCAGCCCACTGATGTTTTGTGGCTCAGATGGGACTAGGGCGCAAAAGCACTCCCCCAAGCCCCCCAAACGTGTGCAGCTTCCAGCTGCCTACTCACGGGCTCCTGCAGCCCTTAACAAACACGGCCTGCGAGGTGCGGACAGGGCGGCCCCAATCCCCACCCATCAGGCCCAGCGTGACCCAGCTCCCCGCCTGCACCACACACTGTCCCCCCGGGGTGGCAGAGACACACATCCACCCACGTGCCACCAGGCAGGCAGGTCACAAGGCCATGCCCAGAGTGCGGGCTTGAGGGCTCCCGTCCACGGGAACCCCGCCAGAGTCCTGGTGGCCTTCCAGTGCGCAGTGACAGGAGGCCTGGGTGACAGGGTCCCCCAAGAACCACTTTTCTCAAGGACTTTAGGTTAGGTCCCACGAACACAAAGCAGGGCAGGCAGGGAGCCGTCGTGCCCACCATGTGCTGCGCTGCGCTGAGCGGGGCGCTGACGAGCCACACACATTCCTGCTCGGGGTGGGGGGGTTCGTCAGGAGGACACGGAGACCCGCCTGGAGACAGGACGCAGCAGGGGCTGGGCTCCCAGGGAGCAGATTGTGAGCTCAGAGTCAGGGAGGCCGTGGGGAGCCGAGAGGGCAGGGTGGGGTCACCGCGGGGAAGTCTCGGCTGCCCGCTGGGGAGCTCTGGCGCCCAGGCCATTCCACGAGAGCATCACCCCGCCAGGCCCCCGGCCAGTCACTGGCCACGGGTGGCCCTCTGTGAGGGGACGGAAGCTTGGCGGCCGGGTCCTGAGTGGCCAGCAGCCGGGACTGGGTGCCTGGGGGTCCCCGAGTCTAACACGTCACGGGAGCACAGTCCCGGGAGGGACGGACCAGGGCAGGAGAAGTGAGGCCACAGGATGGATGAACCACGGGAAGCCGACCGCCACACACACAAAACCGCGCACAAAGTGGACGGTTCTAGACGTTGCAACCTCTACTGGTGAAAGTATCCCCCAAATCAAGACGATGAGCATGCTTATCACCCCCCAAAGCTTCCTCACGCCACCGTGGAACCCCTCTCCTCGCTGTTGTCGTCGTCACAGCCTGCGTCTCCTGGAACTCTGTATAAGTGCGATCACACGGGGACACGCTTGTTTTGCCCGGGTTCGTCGCACTCAGCACAATGGTTCGGAGACGCGCCTCCACCGCAGCTCGTGTGCACGGCGCGTCCCTCTTTGCTGCGGAGCCGTGTCTGTCCGGGTTCCCGCGTGTCCGGCGTCCTCACTGGACGAGGGGCGTCGTGATGCTCCCAGGCTGGGCTACTACGATACATACAGCCGCCGTGCATGTCTGTGTGTGGGTCCCTGTACTGACTGTGTTTTGATTTGGGGGGGAAATACCCAGGACTGGGTCGTCCGGGTCACAAGGCAGGCGCATGTTTAACCTGCCAAACCGCCGTCCAAACCAAGCTGGCCGCGCCGGTCGTATCGCCACCCGCTCGGCTGAGAGAGCCCCAGGTCGCTGGACGCCCTGGTCGCCCCACAGTGTAGCGGCTCTTAGAGTCTGGCCACTCCAGTGGGTGCGTGGTGGTGTCTGGTGGCGGCTTAAAATGTCCTTTCTCGGGACGCCTGGGGGGCTCAGCGGTTGAGCACCTGCCCCGGGCCCAGGGCGGGATCTGCGGTCTCAGGATCGAGTCCCGCATCAGGCCCCCTGCCTGGAGCCTGTTTTTTCCTCTGCTTAGTAGTCTCTGCCTCTCTCTGTGTGTCTTTCATGAATAAATAAATAAAATCTTTTAAAAAAAAAGGTCCTTTCTCGGCTAAGATGTGGAACATCTTTGCACGTGCTTTTCACCATCTGTACATCCTCCCTGGGGAGGCGTCTGTTCAAACCTTGTTCCTAAACCGCATCACTTGTTTGGTTGAGTTTCTAGAACCCAACCACCCCCCATCCCCACCCCCACCCCCGCACAGTGATTTGAAACTACCTGCTTCCAATCAGTGGCTTAGGTTCCTATTGTCTTTATGAAGAAATAGCCTTTCCTGAGGAGGGGACGTTGGGGATCTCGAGGAAGTTCAATTTATCTATTTCTTTCTCATGGATCGTGTTTTTGGTGTCGAATCAAGGCGTTGTCTCCTTAAACCAAGGACACAAAGATTTGTCTCGTAGGTTTTACCCTTCAGTCCGTGACCTGTTCTGAGCTCCTAGGTGCTGAATGAAATGGACCAAAGTTTAGCTTCTCGCATGTGGACGCCGGGCTGTCCCAGGACCACCTTACAGGTGGTCCCAGCTTACAGGTCGCGAAGACCATCCCTTCTCTCCTGGGTCATCTTTGCACCTCTGGAAATTACTGGTCGTGTATCTGCTTCCGTTTCCGGCCTCTTTATTCTTTCCCGTGGGCCTATTGACATGTTTCTTGGTGTTTTTGTTTGTTTTTAATTTTTTTATTCATGAGAGACAGAGAGAGAGAGAGAGAGAGGCAGAGACACAGGCAGAGGGAGAAGCAGGCTCCATGCAGGGAGCCCGACGCAGGACTCGGGGTCACGACCTGAGCCAAAGGCAGATGGAGCCACCCAGGGATCCCTGTTTTTTCGTTTTGTGAGATGTATTCATTTATTTGAGAGAGAGAAAGAGTGCAGGAGGCAGGAGCAGCGGGAGAGAGAGTCTTGCTGTTGTAGGTTCTGTGCATTTCCACGTGAATGTCCGAACCAGCCAGTCACCCTCTGTTAAGCAGCACACTGGGATTTTGATTGGGGTCACACTGAATCTATGGGTCGATTTGGGGGAAACCGACATTCTGACATCATTGTGTCGTGTCATCCAGGAGCTCGCCGCACCGTTCGGCTCAGTGAGGTTCTCCGGGCCCCTCACAGGGCTCCCCCGCCGTCTGCGTACAGCGTAGGCACGTCTTTGGTCAAATTCTTCCCTACATGTTTTGTATTTTTTCTGATATTGCCAATAATGTTTAAAATTTTAGTTTCCGCCTGTCCGTTGCTAGCATACAGGAACACAGTTGACTTCCGTTGCGTGGATCTAGTACCTTCCCGAAACTTCGCTGAGCCTCTTAGTAGCTTTTTGGAGCCTTGTGTAGAGGCCCCAGGGTCTTAGACGTGACCTTAGTGAATCGTCTCCTTCCTTCTCCTCCGTGGGCAAAGCCGCTCTGTCTCCCCCAGCGCCCAGCAGCGGGAGCTGACGACGCCCTTGGGCTGGTCCGGGGGGACGCACCCACCTTCACCGTCAGGAGGTCGGTCGCTGTGCTTGTCGTGGGTCCTTCCACCCTCCTGGTCAGGTTGAGAAAGTTCTCTTCCGTTTCCGGTTTGCTGAGCATGTTGATGAGGATGGATGTCGGACCTTGTCAAACGCTTTTGCTATGCACGGAGATGATCACGTCTGACCAGTGGTTTCACGGTCACTCAGTTCAAAGTGCTTTCTGGCTTCAGTTTCCGAGCTGGGAGGAACACCTAGGGGTGCGGCCCGAGGAGCCCAGGGTGGGGCAGTGTGCCCGCGGGAGCATCCAGAGCTCGGTCGGATCGTGAGGCTCCCGCCCCCCTGGGCTCGTGGGGACAGACCCGACGTCTGGGCCTGGCAGCATGAGGGTGCGGTCTGGGTGAGGACTGGGCCCTGCAGGGAGGAGTGGCCGAGCCCTCGCGGGGGACGGTTCCCCGGGCCCCTCGGGAGACGTGGACCATGTGCCGAGGCACCGCAGGCCAACCTGGTGGCATGACGCCAGGCCACTGTCTGTCCCGTCAGGTGCTGTACCAGAAGTCCATGCAGGCGCTAGATCTGCTCCTCCAGACCTTCATCTCTGAGAACAAGAGCATGGATGAGATGTGCTTCCTCTTGCAGGTGAGGGTTGGGGTGCCACGGGGTGCAGAATGGCCTCCCTGCGCCCCTTGACCCTGGCCTTGGACTCCCCTCAGGGTGGGCCCCACGTGTCCAGGGGTGGCAAGAGGGCAGTTTTGCCCCCACCGCCGACCCAGGTGCTCTGGGGGTGTCATCTCTTACAAAGGCAGCAGTGGGGGTGTCAGAAACGCTAAAGCGGCCCGCGGACCTCAGCTTCTGGCACCCCGAGGGCAGGGAGGAACAGACTCAGGGGGTCTGCGGGCTCTTCTTGCCGTCAAGCATCCTGGCTTCCCTCTGCTGGCTTCCACGGCTGCTGCGGCAAAGCCAGGGCGACCCGGGTCACTGAGGAGGCCTCACCCATGGTCCCAGACCGGGCCTCACCCGGGCCTCACCCTACCATCACTCACACCCAAGGGCCGCGTCCCAGGCTGCGTCTGAGCGGCGGGGATGGGTCCACGGGGCTGACGGGGCCTGGGCCTCCTCTCCCCGTCGCAGCACACGGAGCCCTGGCTGAAGTCGGACAAGAGCCACGAGTGCAAGCGGGTGGTGCAGACCATCTTCCTGCTTCTCAAGTACGTGGTGGACTACGTGAAACTCACTGTGAGTGGCCCCACGGCACCCCGGGGGGCAGGCGGGCCTGGGTGAGGACAGGAGCACAGAGCCGGCAGGGTGCCCCTGCCTCTGGGCCGCTGGGCCCCGTGCTGGGGGACAGGACGAGGGCCCTGGGGTGCCCCCGCTCCCGGGACGGAGGCCACCTTCAGTAGGGCGGGTGGTTGGGGAGATGGCGATGGCGAGGCCGCCGGGGAGCAGAGCCGCGAAGGGAGATGGGGACGGAGACCGGGTGGCAGGGTGTGGCTGAGGGTGAGCGCAGGCCGGGGCACAGGCCGGTGGGCAGCAGGGGCATGTGCAAGCACAGGCTTCCACCGCTGCCCGCCCTGCCGCAGGACGAGGCCACCCCCTCCATGCTGGGCCACCAGATCGGCCTGCTGATGCTGCTGTGGCGGGACAGGGACCCGGTCACCCAGAGCCACTCTCGCCAATGCATCTACCTCCTCCTGCAGCTTCTGATCCAGCAGAAGGGTGAGCCAGGAGCCTCTCCTAGGGACGGGCAGCTGGGGGCTTGGGGCTTCTGACCTGGTGACCCCTCGGCAGGGAGCATGGGGCAGTTCATGCATTTGAATAAAATGAAGAACTTTGAAGCAAAGGCCCTCCGACGGTCAGAAATGAAGTTCTACAACCTGGTGAAGGTGGGCGCTCAGGGCCGAGCGGGGAGGGGCACATGGGAGACCAGGCTGCCAGCTGCTGCCAGAGGGCGGCCCGTCTGGTCCCCCATCGACCGGCCCATCCTACAGCGGGCGCAGGGGAGCCGTCAGGTGGGGCCGGGGCGCGGACGCTCCTTTCGGGACTGTGCCCTCCTGCTCTGCCCTGTAAGGCCTGGGCCTGCACCCTTCCACCCATGACCAGAAGGCCAGAGTCTAAGGCTCTCATCCATGTCTCCCCCTTGGCAACCCCCCCACCCTGTGGCCTCTCCCCTGTGGCTCCTCACGGGGGTGACAAGCAGGCCTGCGGGACCGTCCCACGCTTACCGCTTCTGCTCAGTCCCGTGCTTTCCCAGCGGGCCCTGCCCTCAAGGTGGACTCAGAGTCCAGGGTTTGGGTTCGAGTCTCAGCCCCGCCTGGAATAACGGGGTGGCTGCTCAACCCTTCCACACTTTGGTTGCCCTGCTGTTCCCAGTGAGAGTCACTGGGCCTGACCCCTAGCCCACCCGGGCCTGCCGGGACAGGTGCAGCAATACCTCACGACCTCTGTGCAGACGAACGTCCCCGGGGAGCCGCACCCAGGGACCTGGGGGCTCAGAAGCCCACTGTCCTGGTGGGTCCCCAGAAATAGAGCCCGAGACAGGAGTTCCAGGGCAGTTATGAGGACGAAGCTCTGTGCCTGGAAGAGGGAGTGAGGGGAGCCGGGCAGGGCAGGGAAGAGCCTGGGGCGGGGGGCGGGTCTCAGCCTGACCACAGGGGCGTGGAAGCACGAAGCGCACCCCTTCCTCGAGCAGGGGCTGGACCTTTGTACCTGCGTCATCACTGGCCCCTGGACAAAACTGCTGACTTCCCCCGTCCCCAGGGCAATCTCCAGAGCAGGGCAGCTGGCAGCCTGTAGCCAAGGCGGCTGGGGGGGGGAGGGCCCTCAGGGGTCCCTGCAAGTCTGCGCGCCTGGCATCCGTTCGACCTCTGGGTAAGAGCAGTGCCCCTGCCGCACCCCCGTCCTGGGCCCAACGCTGCGGAGCCTGGGCAGCTGCAGAGCAGGGAAGGTGCCCCTCGGGCCCTCACCTGACCCCTCGGCACAGGCCTTGGACAGGAGCCTGACGCCGGCCCAGCATACACAGCTCATCCTCACCCTCCTGGGAGGGCTCTGCAGCCACGACCACCTGCAGTGTGACCTGGCCTCGCAGCTGCTTCTCATGATCTTCCAGAACCAAAGCATCAAGGTGGAGCAGGTGAGCAGCGGGCTGGCGGCGCGGTGAGGGGGTCCGTGTGCACGCGGTTGCTCCTGTGTGTATGTGCGCCCGTGGCCCATGCAGACGGCACCCCGAGCCACGGAGGCGGTGGGGCCCCAGGGCGCCCCTAGCCCTCGACAGTGCACAGCCCTGCTCCTGCGCCCGAACCCCGCAGCCCCACTGTCGGGGGGCGGAGCCCCGGTGATGCCCCAGGGCCCTGCCAGGGGTGATCACAGCCGCCCCGCTTGCTCCTTCAGCCTCACTCAGCCCCGTTCAGTGGGGGAGCCGATTCCGGCCCCGCCCAGCCCCCTGGGGATCTAATCGCGGGACCTGGCTTGGCTCATCTGGTCCACAGCCCACACACACACTGCTGTCTCTCAGGGGCCACCAGGCCCATCAACCCTCCTCGGGGCTACTTTTCATTTTCACTGGGACAAGGGGGTTGTGAGGCTGTGGCAGCGGCAGGCAGCACTAGCCATGAGCCGCTCCCACCTGCTGCCCCATCGGGTCCGGCAGTGTCCAGATGCCATGTCGTGGGGTGGGGATCACTGGCTCGAGAGACTCTTCGTGGGGGAGGCAGACTCCAGCCCCAGCAGGGGACAGAGCGGGAGCTGGGGTGCAGCTCCAAGGCCCTCTCCTGGCCTGCACTCCCATGGGCAGGTGGCCGAGATCCTGCAGGGCCTGTTCCAGGAGCTGCCCTCTATCGTCTTCAAGAACATCCTGCAGACCATGATGAAGGCTGTGACCGTGCTGGGGACTCAGCACACCCAGGAGACAGTCGAGGTGATGCTGTCCTTGTGCCACCCCTCTGAGAGGTAGGTCAACTGCACCACACCCCCGAGGTGGACACCTGTGCCTGATCTGCGGTCTGCCCTCCCAGGCCACACACTGTCCCTGGGCAGGCAGCGGCGTGCACGAGACTGGCTCAACTCTCCTCTCCTTCCCAGACTCCAGGACCCAGGCCAGGCTGGGGGCGCGGGGGTGGTCCCCGGAGCTGTTCCAGGCTGAGGGGTTAGGGCGGAGGCTTCAGCAGTCCCAGGAAGGGGGCTTTCAGCATGGACGGGTTCCTCAGGCTCAGAGGCCCTTAGAGGCCAAACAGTAGAGGGGCTGGAGGTCAGCTGGGTGACCTGAAATCCTAACTGGCCCCCAACAGCCCCCTGCAGCTGGCCCGGGCCCACACACGGCCCCTCAGGACATCAGATGAGGCCCAGTAGCCTGAGGCTGGAGCTCGTGACACACACGGACTGGCCCCGGGCTGCTGAGGACAAGTCACAGTCTAAGCACTCTGAAGTCTGAGAGGTGCTGGGGGACCAGCGTGCCCCCGGGAGCATCTTGGGGCACACTGGCCCGTGACAGGGAGCAGAGTTCCCAGGGGTGCAGGTCCATGAGCCCCTCCTTCCCCAGGGAGACACACCCAGTGAGGTTCCACTTTGCAGGGATCATCTGTTCATAGGCCGCCAGAGGGGTGAGCCCCATGTCCCCAGGGAGGAAGCAAGCTGGGGAGGGACGAGGGTCACATGGCAGGGGATTGTGGCAAAGTGGGAATAAGCACCAACATTAGGGGAAGCCAGCCTGTGCTCAGGGCTTCGAGCAGGAGGCCGAAGCTCAGTGCCATCGGACACAGCCTCCTGGACCCCCCGAGGAAGGGCAGGCTCCCTGCTCCCGTGGGGCCTGGGCATCTCCCCTTCCACATGCCTGGCAGGTCATCCTGCTGCCCTGAGGGTTGCGTCCCACCAGTCCCCCACCCCGTGTGGCCAGCCAGCTGGTGGGCCTGGGCTCCCTGACTCCCCAGACAGGTGCTGCCCCTGTGGAAGGCCCTCGCCAACAACAACCAGCTGGCCCGCAAGGTCCTCATGCTGCTCTACATGAAGCTAAAACTGCGGCCCCCCAAGGAGCTCGTCAGGCTCAGCCAGCAGGCGGAGCTCATCTCCCTGCTGGTGAGCACCCTCCCCACCAAGGGCATTGTCATGGGGGCCCTGTGGGTGCCAGGGTAGTGCCAGGGTGACCTGGCAGGCAGAGGGTCCCAGCAGAAGCAGCCGAGGGCTCTGGATGCTGAGCCCCAGAGTGGGAGCCCCTGGGACTCTCCATGCCCCAGCCAGGCTTGGACAGCAGGGCCCTGGGCTCAGGGTGGGGGGGTGGTGGAGGTCGGGGCGCCCTGTGGTTGCTGCTTCCAGCTCCTCTGCTCACTGGGGTCAGCCCCCGAGGGAGGCACCTGCCCCTCTGAGTCTGGCCCCGTTGCCTGCTGCAGGCCCTGGGTACCATTTATGAGCTCCTGTACACACGAGAGTACAAGGCCACGGTGCGCTGGGCCTTCGCGGGCATCCTGGTGGGCCTGCTCACACAGCTCCACTACCTGTTCGAGCTGGACGTGGTGGAGGGCATCTCGGACTACCAGGAGGACAGCCTGGAAGTGAAGCCTCTCAGCCCCTGCAGGTAGACTTCTGACTGGGCCTCGGGACTCTGCCCCCACGCCCCATAGGACCCCAAGCCATGCCCTGTCCTGGGTTCCTTCCACACACCCCTGGGACCCCCTGCTGGGGACCCGGACAGGAAGGAACTCCGGCCCCACCCGGACGCGTGTGGTTCACAGCGGGGAGCAGGGGCCCAGCAGCCCAAGGCCAGCAGGACCCGGAATCCCGGCACAGAGGGCGCTCAGCGGGCGGCAGCTCAGCCAGGCCCAGGCCCGAGGGTGGGCACAGGGTAGGGGACCGGCCCTGAGCCCTGACTCACCTCCCCTAGACACCCCCATGTGTCCCCAGGACCTGCTTGGAGGCCCTCAAGGGTCTCTTCTGGACGACCAACTACTGGGAGGTGTTTGCCTATCTCCAGCTGCTGAGAGGCTGGGAGCTCTTCGAGCACCTGGAAACCTACACGGAGGGGGTGACCCTCTTGGCTCGGTGAGCACAGCCTGGAGGGGCCTGGCCCCAGACGGCATCCCCGAGGGGCCCCCACACCCCATAGTGGGCCCTGCACTCCAGACTCCCTCACCTGGGCCAGGTCCCTGAGCGAGCGAGGTCTGTGGGGGAGGGGGGCAGGGAGCTTGGGGGGAACTACTGGTCGAAGATGAAGGCCTCAGGCCCGTCCCGTCTGACAGGGCTATGGCCCACTACGACTGCGAGGTCAAGGCTGTCTTGGGGCAGGCCGTCATCTCCCTCAAGAGCTCCGAGGAACGGGACAACATCGTGGCCATCCTCGTCATCACCGAGGTCAGCCCCTCCTGGGCTCTGCCCTGGCCCTGCTCCTCACCACCGTCCTCTGGCCCTTGAGAAGGTCAGAGGCTGGGACTTCCACTCCTCCCTCCAGTAGTGCCCACTGCCTGGAGGCGCTCCCATTGTCTAACCTGCTACCTCGTGCTGGGCCACGGGCCGGTTTCCCCTGCAGCTGACTGTGCCAACCCGACTCAGTTTCTCAACAGCCAAGAGCTCACACAGTACATGTCCCGGAGAGCCATGGACAACTTCCTGAGCCTGGGCCTGAGCAGCCCCAACCAGCTGGTGCGCGCCATGAGCCTGAAGGGCCTCACCAGCATCCTGATGGACCCCAAGAAGGTGAGAGGAGGGGCTTCACGCTCTTGTGCCCGGAAGGCTTCAAGGAGGAGGCATGCGAGGAGAGCCTCCCGGCGGGTCCAGCTGGGAGGGGTGCACGGAGAAGGCAAGCCGGGCCAAGGCAGGAGAGGGTGGGCATGTGTGGGAAACCCTGCTGTTGTGCACAGGGCTGGAGGGGCCTGGGAAGGCTGGACTCTGGCCTCCTAGGTGGGCCCGTGCCTGCTCCAGCCGGCACATGGGGGACTCACACCTGGCTGGACAGGGATGTCTTTGGTCTTGCCCTTCAGGCCTGTAAGGATGCGTCCATGCCCCACAGTGCAGGTGGAGGGAGGCGGGTTGGGCCCGGAGCTGGGGAGGTGAGGGGGTGGAGCAGGTGCGGAAGGCAGAGGGCGTCCCAGAGGGGGGAGCAGGGCGGGCAGGGAGTGGCTGCGGCTCCCCCCTCCCGCCCCCCCGCAGGTGGTCCTGCTCCGCAATCAGCTGGCCGGGCTGCTGGACAGCTTCATGGGGCCCGAGCCCCAGGACCTCATGGGCCTGATGGAGATCCTGGGCGACATCCTGCACAGCCTGGGCACCCAGGGCATCGGCGCCACCAGCATCAGGATGGCCCAGCACCTGCTGTCACTGTTTGAGGATGTGAGGGCTGGGGCAGCTGCTCGGGAGCCTGGAGCCTGGCCTGTGGGATGGAAGTTTCTGGGAGGCCTCTGGGCTGCCTCACTGTGACCTTGCCCAAGCCATGTGCTCCCCCACATGGGGGGCTGGAGTTGGGAGTTGGGGGGTGGGGTGCCCTGGAAGAGGGAGTGAGGGAGGGTGGGGGAGCTGGGGCTGCAGGGCACTGAGGCAGGGGTGGGGGTCAGGGCGGGGCCACGTGGAGGTGTCTGGGGCCAGAGCATCAGGGAGGCCAGCACAGGGTGGGTGGTGCAGGGGGTGGGGTGCAGCCCGCAAGCTGACAGCCGGTTGGGAGGCCCCATCATGACCCCCAGCTCGAAGCCCCTGAAGCCCAAGGGTCCCTGGCCCACCCAGATGGCAGAGCTAGAAAGTGGCAGGTCCGGCGCAGGGCCTGCGCCCCAGCCCCCAGCGGGTGTGCCTGGGAGTGGACAGGTGGCTGCCGTGCTCCAAGGCCCCGCAGAGAACCCACTGAGGAGGGAAGCGGGGACCCACCGAGTAGGAGGCCTGCAGCCACTGAAGGGGGTAGCCTGAGGCGCGGGGACAAGCCCCACTGGTGAGACAGGCCGGAGTGTCAGTGCCGGGGTGTGGGGGGCCCCGGGCATCAAGGTCAGCGCGGCACGGGGCGCAGGGGTGCAGTCCACCGCCCCCGAGCTGCAGAGGGCGGGACATGAGGGGCCAGGGAGGAAGATGGGAGGGGGCGGGGGCGCGGGGGCGCCGAGCTGGAGCGGCTGCGGGTCCTCCTCCCGCAGGAGCAGGCCCCAGTGCGCGGCGGAGCCATCTCCCTGTTCGGGGACGTGGTGCACAGCGGCGGCAAGAAGTACCGGCCGGCGCTGAAGAGGCAGGCCTTCCAGGCGCTGGTGCCCCTGCTCTTCCACCTGGTGGACTCCTGCCCCGCGGTGGTCATGGCGAGTGCCCTCGCCCGCCCTCCGGGCCCTGCCCCTCCGATCCTCACCCTCAATCTCTAGTGACTCCCCCCAGCATTCCCCCCAGGCCACCCTGTCCCGTTTCTTTCTCCCAGAGGGGCTCCTGGGCCCCTTGCCTCCTGTCTGCCCCTGCCCCAGACCCGTGGGACCGGGAGCCAGCCCGCTGGACCCTCTGCCAGGCGGCTGCCGAGTGCCTGCCTATGTGGCTGAAGGGAGGGATGAGTGGTGGGGTGCACGGGAGACCAGGAGAAGGCAGGGGTGTCGCCGGGTGGGAGGTGGACAGGTGCAGCTGGAAGTTCCGAGGAGAGGGTCAAGGTCAGCAGGGGAAGCTGCCTGGAGGAGGCTGGCCTACAAATAAAGGCTCAGAAGCTGGGATCTTAGGCTGAGCGGCCCGAGGCCAAGGACCCCCGGGTAGCGGAGGACGGTCACTCTGAGCCAGCAGGAACGAGCGCAGGAAGGTGCCTCGGCCTGTGATGAGGCCCAGTCTCCTGGGGATGGAGCCCCGAGCACCCGGCAGGTGGACTTAGGAGGAAGCTGAGGGCCCTGGGGAGAGGACCAGGTGGGCCAGTCCCTGCTCAGCTCAGCAACCGGGGAGGCCGCTTGGGAACAGGCCTGTCTGAGCGCAGGCCTTGGGGTGTGGCAGGGCTGGTCCCCCGAGGCCTCCCTCCTGGGCGGGGCCCCTGCGCCCTCCTGTGCCCTCCGTGGTCCAGATTCCTGCTCCTTGGAAGGACCCCAGTCAGATGGCCCAGGGCCGCCTAGGAACCCCATTGCCTTGGTCCCTGTGGGGACCCCACCTCCAGACAGTCACCTGCTGAGGGCCTGGGTGTTATGTTGGGAGACACCATTCTGCTCGTCATGGGGGCACAGACACTTCCTAAAGGCTGTGGCTCTGGGACGGGTGAGCGAGGGGCCAGTGGTCCTTCCTTGGGTGCCCGCCCCCCAGCCCTTGATAGAGTCCCTCAGGCCAGGAAGGAGGCTGGGGTGCCAGAGGGACCCCGAGCAGAACACCCACGGGGCTTATGGGGTAAGGGCACTGTTGTGGGGCACCCCTTCCTTCCTCCCACGGGGGCAGCTCCCCCTGGCCTGGCCACAGCAGAGTGGGGCCCTTGCAGGGCCCAGGACCCTCCGTGCAGAGGGACACTCCCTGGGGTGTCCCTGAGGAGGCGCTGGTGATGGGGCGCGCTGAGCCCCGCCTCTCGCTGCGTGGCTCCCACAGAAGACGAAGCTGACCTTCCTGCGCTGTGCCATCCTGCTCAAGTGGGAGTTCCGCAAGGAGCTGTTCGGGAAGTTGGCGTGGGGCCATGGCCTCGGTGCCGAGAACGACATTTTCATCTACATGGTAAGGCGCCAGCGCCCTCCCGGGCCGGGGGGCCAGGACACCAGAGAGGTGGACAGGGGCCGTGCATGCTCAGGGGCCTCCGGGACCTGGCTTGGCCTGACACCCTCGAAAGGGCACCTGGGTGGGACGGGTTTGATGCTGGAGGCCCCGCTGGCGGCATCGGACTCCGTCCAGCAGGTGTGGACTGCAGGCCGGCTTGGTGGGGGCCCCCGCAGCCCCTGGAGCGAGGCACGGAGCTCACGGCCAGCAGGTGCACCACGTGGGAACCCCCCCCCCCCACCGCCTGGACCCAGGAGCCCTGCCTGGAGGCGGGGGGTGGGGTGGGGTGCGGCTCGGTTCTGTCCCCCGACGTCCGCCCTCGGGGACGTGTGTGCCACTGGCTGCCGGCAGGAGTGCCTGCCGTCGGCATCTTACTACTTCCTCAACTAGTCTTATTGTGACTAAGTTACACTCGTGGATTTACCCGTTTCCGTGTGCTTCTGTGTCCACCACAGACTTCTTGACCCGCGTGGGGCCCTTCCCCAGCGGCCTCAGCGACCTGGGGGCGGCCCGGACGCTGGGGGAGGGTCGTGGACGCAGTCCCGCCGCCGCCCCCCAGGGCCCTCCTTCGGCTCCTCCCCGCGGAGGCGTCCTGGGTTTACAGAGATTTTCCCATCTTCACACCTTCCAGGAATTCTGGAATTTTGCCCAAAAGGAAGCAGTTGCTGTCTGGGGCTGGCAGGGCTCCAGGACGTCGTTGTGTCGGGGGGCCCATGGTCGGGGGGCACGGCCTGAGTTAGCGCCCCTCGGGGAGCCTGGCCTGGGCCGCACAGCAGGACCCGGGGCTCCCTGTGGCGGGGTGGCCTGGGGCGGAGGCACGCGCAGTGCGTGAGCGCGGGGGGCATCCTCATCCTCCGAGCAGCCAATGGCACAAAAGCCAGGGGAAGCAGGCCTGGCCGCTGAAACAAAGCGGGTTCTACCCCTGAAAAGGCTCCGTGGACGCAGCCACAGAAGGGTTGGCCCAGCAGCCGGCTGCGTGCGTCCCCCGTGCCACCTCCCTCGGGGGTTTGTCCTGGGATCCAGAGCAGCTCTCTCTCCCCTGCTGGGAAGGGCAGCCCCACCCCCGAAGGGAACCCAGCCCTGGCGCAGAGGATCCCTGACCCCCTGCCTCGCCTGGGCTCTGCTGCCCGAGCCCCCTGCTGAAGCTGGGAGGGGGACCGGTGACTTCTGGAGCTCTGGGAGGGCGCCCGGCACACTGTTGGGGGAGTGACCGTGGGGAAGGTCCCAGGTGCCTTGACGCAGTCCCCCCCTCCCCCCTGCCCTGAGGTGCGCTGGGGGAGGAGCTGGTGATGCAGAGCCAGGGACCCAGGCGGGGGTCATGGCCTTGGGACTGCGGGGCGGCGGGGCCTGGGGCAGAGCCAGCTCGCGAGGCCAGGAGCCTCGGGCCATCTCTTCCCCTCCCCAGGTGGAGAGCAACTTCGGCAGCTACCACCAGTTTCTCATGCAGGCGTTGATTTACCTGGGCAGCCCCCACAAAAACCTGAAGCGGATGGCCATGAAGTTCATCGGTAGGTGCGGCCCGGGGCCGTGTACCCCCTCCCTGGCGCCCCTCGCTGCCGCGCCCTGGGGTCAGCCCGGAAGGGCCCGTGGTGCAGCCCCGGTCGCTGAGCGGACGCAGCTCTGCGCCCCCCCCCACCCGCTGATGGGCCCCTCGCGCCGGGCTGGCTCCCTCGGGGCCGCAGGGGCAGCCGTACCCACCGCCTCCCTCACTGATCCAGGGGGCATCCTGCAGGACTACTTTACCGACCTCTGCTTTTCCCTGAAGAGGGGCGACCTGAAAATCTTCAAGAAATGTGAGCCCCCGGGGACCAAGGACACGGGACCTCTTTGTCTCCCGTCTCTTAAGGCCCCTCAACTAGTCTGTCCCAAGGGCGGGGCATCGTCTTCTCCTGGGGACTCAGTTCCAGGTCAGGGCTGTGTCCCCCCCTCACCCCACACAGCTCCTGGGTCAGGCCTCTGTCCCCCCACCTGTACCCTCCTCAGCACCCGCAGCAGGCTGCCCCCCCCTGCCCCCCTCCCGGGGCCCATCCGTCAGCCCCGGGCTCTCTGCTGCAGACTTGGAGGTCCTGAAGAAGGACTCAGACTCCGTGAGCCGCAGATTCTACCAGAACTTTCTGGAAGACATCACTGAACTGTCGAAGTTCGTGAGGCAGTGACACCCGGCCACCGGCGCCCGGCTCCGCGTACAGGCTGTGAGATTTCTCTATTAAACGTGACCAAGGTCGCCGTGGCCTCCCGAGCTGTGCCGCCGCCGCCGCTCTGTGGGCCTGTGGCCTTGCGGGCCCAGGCTCTCAGTCCTGGGGTCGTCGGCCGGGGGCACCTCGGCCGTGTGAGCCAGAACCCTGCCTGCTGGTGCTGAGCCCCCCCAGTGCTCCCCACGACCCAGCCGCTAGTCTCCCCTCATGCCCCGCCCTGGTCCAGACCCCCAGCCTCTCCTCCTACTCCCCCGTGGCCCTGGGACCCTTGGGACCTGGCCTCCACCTTCCTGGGCTGGCCGGCCCGCTGCCTCCTCTCTCCCCCAGCACTCCTCCAACTGGGCCTAACCCCCTCCCGCCCCAGCCCCCGGTGAGGGGGCCCTCCAGCTGCGTCCTGCGGGCCCCCTCGTCCCTGTGGCTCTTCTGGGGATGGCATCCGCGGCTGCTCAGAAAGTTCTGGGCATGGGGTAAGCGCCTGGTGGATGTGAGTCAGACCAGTGAGTAAGCCGGTGCCTGGGACGGGGCTCTCAACCTCCTGAGGTGCCGCGGGCCCCCGTGGGGAGGAGTGCAGATGCACCCCGGCAGCTGTTCGGAGGCCTGAGAACCAGCCGGAGACTCCAGCCGGGAACTTGAGGGCAGCGTGGTGGGGAGGGGCAAGCCAGAGGCCAGCCTGGAGGAGGCCGCTGGTGCGCACCCAGGGGCCGGAAGGCACTGAGCTGGAGCCTGTGGCGGCCAGAGGTCTGCAGGGGACGTGAAGCCCGTGAGGTGTCGGGCAGGGCGGGGGGGGGGGGGTGGCGTCCCCCGCGGCCCTCCCTGGAGGTTCTTCCTCAGACGACCGGGAACGGCCGAAGGTAAAGACCACGAGGAATGGCCCGGCCAATTTGGAAAAGAAGCAAACAGGGCTTTGGGGGAAATAGAGTTGCTACGTTAGAATCTCAGAGGCTCCGTGGGTGGCACCTCGGACGGGGGCACAGCTGCGCAGGGAATCACTAGGGACTCCCCAGGTTTGGGGGGAGCTGCACGTCCACACCGATGGGGAGCACTGCGCGCATCACCGTGCGCATCAAGCGGAGCCCTGGGGCTCTTCCCCAGGGTTAAGACGTGCCGTCAGTCGTGGCTGCCGGTGGAGGAGGAAAAATAAAAAATAAAAAATAAACATAGTAAAATAAGAGTGAGTGTTGGCTTAGGGACAGGTGGACAGAGCAGCAGAGGCCTGGGGGGCAGGGGGCAGGGGCGCGGGAAGGACTGCAGGACAAACGAGCAGAGGAAGGACGAGTGGTTTCTGTGGTCACGTTGGAAATAACCGGTCTTGGCGGAGAGGAGCTCAGCTGGCTTGGCACCACCCCCCGCAGCGCCTCCGGGTGCACAGGGCAGGCGTCGGCCACCGTCCGGGCCCTCAAGACGGAATCTCTCGGGGACCTGAGACAAGGAAGGGCCCCGAGAACCGGCGTCGGGTGGGTGCACCACGAGGCGGGGATGGACCCAGTTGATGCCACCGACAGGGGCCTGCAAAGACGAGGCGCAGCTGAAGAGAGAGGCGGGCAGCGCCCCCCGGGGGGCTCATGTGGGGTGAAGGGCGCTGCCCACGGCGGAGCAGACGGTGGGGGTCAGGAGGCAGCAGCCACCCCACAGAGGAACGGGGCCCAAAGACCAGAGGGCATTCCCACAGCGGGGGGACGCCCGGAGCCAACAGGTGTGCGCAAGGGTGCAGACGTTCACTAGCCATGTGGGAAATGCACAGTAAACGAAACGGTGCTCCGCGCTCTGCCTTTCTGGCGTGCAGAGGCCGGCGAGCAGGTTGATGCCTGGTGGTGGCAGAGAGATTGGGACGGGGGTAGACCTGCCCCTGTGCACACGTGAGACAGAGCCCAATAGCCTGGACAAAGATTTCCTTTCTTTTTTTAAAAGATTTATTCATGAGAGACACGGAGAGGCAGAGATGCAGGCAGAGGGAGGAGCAGGCTCCATGGAGGGAGCCCAGCGTGGGACTCGATCCCGGGACCCTGGGGACACGCCATGGGCCCAAGGCAGATGCTCAACCGCTGAGCCCCCCAGGCGCCCCATGGGGCAAGGATTTTCAGACGGAGCGAATGTTAGGACCACAGCTCACAGAAGGTGGGACGGGCAGCACGAACCCGGCCTGACGCCCTGCAAAGACAGGCCCCCCGCCAAGATTCTCCGCGGAGCGTCAGTAGGACCCAGTCTCACAGCCAGGTGTCCACGCGTCCAGGATGCAGGCCAGACTGGCTTGATCCTCGAAGGAACACGGATGTCCCGTGGGGTGAGGACACAGGGACGGGAGGATGCACACCCGTCTCAATCCTCAGACAGTGAGCCAACGCCTGTGACCCCAAGACGCGGTGCGATGGCGCAAAACCAGAACCTCTCAGTAGAGAAATCGGGGACAGAAAAGGGACAGAGTGTCGAGACAGTGAGGTGTTGGCGGAAAAGGGCACCGACGGGTCAGGAGAACAGAGCAGGGGGCCCAGACGCACCTGCCCGATCACAGCGGCCGATCTTCGGCGGGGGGTGGGGGGAGCCCGTCCTCTCATGGGGAGGTGGCCAGACCCCCGGCCGCCCGCCTTCAAAGAGGAAAAAGGGAATCCAGGGGGGGCCTCAGCAGTCACAGGCGCCAATCCCAGTGGGTCCTCAAGCTGAAGGCAAAACGCAGAACTAGGAAACATCTGGAAGGTCACACAGGAGACAGTCGGTGGTGTTGGGGTCGTGGGGGTTGGGGGGACGGCGAGTTTGGAGGTTTAGCACCGAAGGCACAATCTTTAGGGTTGACTTCTCTCCGGTTAAGAAGCTGTGCTTTGCCAAATCTGGGGGCGCGGGAGAGAGGTGCAGGGGGAGAAGGCCCCGCAGGCCCCAGAGGACTGGGCCCTGCACCCCGGCAGCTGCAGAGCCAATGACGCCCTGGCCACCCCACCCCCCTTGTCGCGGTCGGGGCTCTGCAGGTACTCGCGTGCGCTTGGCAAAACTCAACCCCAGCAGTATTTTTTAAATTGAAATAAGTCATGTGAAGAAAAATAAAAATAACAGGGACACCCGGGTGGCTCAGTGGTTGAGCGTCTGCCTTCGGCTCAAGGCATGACCCTGGGGTCCTGGGGTCGAGTCCCACATCGGGCTCCCCGCAGGTAGCCTGTGTCTCAGCCTCTCTCCCTGTGTCTCTAGGAAATCAATAAAACCTTTAAAAAAATAACAGATCAGACACATAGCAACCCAGACGAATCTTTTTTTTTTTAACGTGCTTAGAGAGGAAAAATTAAAAACAGAATGAGCTATATAATCTAATTTCAATACATTTAAAAATCTCTACGCTTTGATAAGATGTTCACGTTAGAGGAAGCTCGTGAAGGGCATACAGAACCTCTGTACTATTTTTGCAACTCTTCCATATGCCTGAAATTATTTTAAAAAGTTAAAAAAAAACAAGCTTTTTTTTTTTTCCCCCGAAAGCACTTACAAACAAAAAGGACACATTAGCTAAATTAGAGTAGTCGTTTGTGGGCTGGTGGGAGGGTTATGGGTGCAAAAGGGGAGAAATAAACTAGGGATTGGGACTTCGGGCCAGGGTGTGTGAGACTGGGGGGCTAGGGGCGGGGCCCGGGACCATGAGGGGTGGGGCAGGGGGATGGAGCAGGGGGCGAGGGGGGACCTGTGGATGATGCTGTGGGGTCTGGGGACCTTGGGGTGGGGGGTCGGGGGGCTGGGGGGGGGCGTCTGGGGAAGGGATCTGGGGACTGTGAAGTGGGGGCCGGGATGGGGCCTGGGGACTGTGGGATGGGGGCTGGGAAAGGGGTCTGGGGGTTGTGGGGTGGGGGTGGGGGGCCAGGGCCAGAGGTCAGACCAAGGGGTGGGGGCAGGGCGGGGCCCGAGTCTGGGGGCCGTGGGGTGGGGCTGGGGCCAGGGCCCAGGGTGGGGGGCTGAGCAGGGGCTGCTCGTCTCCCACTCCACTCATACCAGGCCCTTGAGGGAAGGCACCCCAGAAGACGGACTGTGTGAGGTTGTGGTTTCTAGTCCGTGTGGATGAGCTCCTCAAACCTTGGAATTTAAGTGAGGAAACCCAGAAAGGCATCCTTTGTGGTGTTAATAGATGACTTTTGGGTGCCACCCCCCCACCCCAGCCTGGGGAGCCCGCCCTGGGATTGGAGGGTTGGAGCTGCTCCAGCCCCGCCCCTGACCTCAGGGAGCCCAGGATCCCCTCAGTCCCCGCCCGGTTGGTGAGCCTCACCGGGTGCTGGGGGACACAGTGAAGCCCGCACCCCTTCCCTGCATGGCTCCCCGTGCACATCGCCGTCGGCTCCTCCTGTGTTAGATCCTCCTTGGGGCTGTCAGGAGTTCTGTGAGCGCTCTAGCAAATGAGCCAACCCCGCGGGGGGCACAGGAACCCCTGACCTGCAGCTGGGTGGTTGGTGGGAAGCGCAGGTGACAAGGTGGACCTGCAGGTGGCCCCTGAAGTGGGAGCGTCCTTGGGACGGAGCCCTCAACCTGCGGCTCGGATGCCGCCTCCGCTCAGATGCCCTGTGAGAGTTGAGCTGAGTCGCAGGGCATCCTGCAGCGTCCCGAGCCCTGCCTGGAGGAGGGGCTCCCACCCCAACACCCACAACCCGGATTTGGGTCAGAACCCCACCAAATGGTGAGCAAGGTAACTGCTCAACGCATAAGTAATTCTTAAAAAAATAATGTCTAATTTATGAAGCTCAAAAACACAGAGCTGAAGTAATAGGCCCGTAAGTCCAGAGAGAAGGATTACAATGATCTGAGTCCTCGTGTTATTTGCAAAGGTGTTCAGGGTGCCGGGGTGGCTCGGCCGGCTCAGCACCCGACTCTGGATCTTGGCTGGTCCTGGTGTCTGGGTGGTGAGGTGGAGCCGCGTGGGGCCTGCTGAGGGTTCTCTCTCCCTCTGTCCCTCCCCCCACTCATGCCCCCCCTTCCTAAGTAAGTAAATAAATAAATAAAGGCCTTTGAAGCCGAATGATGATAGAAACGACATGTACGGAAAGTTGGGGGCTGTTCTGAAGCAACACTTTGAGGGGAATTTGTAGCCCGAAGACCTATATTAGATGCTGAAAGCTGAAGGTTACTGTCATAGCACCCCGCTTGGGGAATCATTTTTGTTCGTAATAAACCCAAAGACGAAGGGAGGGGATGACAAGGACGAGAGCGGGAGCGGAGAGAGGCGAGCCGCTGGAGGGGCCCACCCAGCCCGGGGGGCGGGTGAGGGTCCTGCAGGAGGAGGCCCCCCACCCCCGGGGCGCAGGGTCAAGAGGGGACCCAGCTGCAGACCCATCAGAATCCCAAAGGGTGATAAGAGAATATTCTGAGCAATTTCTTTCCGATACATTTGAAAGCGTAGTAGAGGTGCTGCCCTCACAGTAGGCAACGCACTAGGAGAAGCGAGTGAAGAAGTGCAAGGCCTGCATGCGAGTGTGAGGAAGCGGGGCACGAAGGCCCAGCTGGGGGTGAGGTGGTGGCGGCGGGGAGGGGGCATCCCTGGTCTGAGGGGCCTGCAGGGAGGGGCGCTGGAGGCGGGTGTGGGCGAGGACACTGGACCCCGCAGGGGAGAGCAGGATCAGGGGATCAGACAGGCTCTGGTCTGTCCCAGGGGAGGGAGAGGTAGACGGGTGCAGAGAGAAGCGGAGAAGCGGGCGTCGCCCTCCTTGTGCCAAGTCCGCGTCAGGGCCTGGTGTGCACGCAAACTCCACCTCCCGCTGGCACTTCATTTTTTATTATTTTTAAAAGATTTTATATATTTATTCACGAGAGACACAGAGAGGCAGAGACACAGGCAGAGGGAGAAGCAGGCTCCATGCAGGGAGCCCAACGCAGGACTCAATCCCGGAACCCCGGGATCACGCCCTGGGCTGAAGGTGGCATTAAATCACTGGGTCACCCGGGCTGCCCCCGCTGGCACTTTAAACCAAGCGGACGCCCGGGTGGCTCAGCGGTTGGGCGTCTGCCTTCAGCCCAGGGCGTGACCCCGGGGTCCCGGGATCGAGTCTGGCGTCGGGCTCCCTGCGTGGAGCCTGCTTTTCCCTCTGCCTGTGGCTCTGCGTCTCTCTGTGTCTCACACGAATAAATACACACAATCTTTAAAAACAAAACCAGCCGAGGCCGCGGTAACGAATCTGTCGACCTGGGTCTCACTCTGCGCTTTGCTTCCAGTCCCACGGGGGACACGACTCTTGTCCCCGCCAGTACTCCATTCCTGCAGAACCCGCAGCAGTCGCAGCGCCTCTGCTACCCTGGGCAAGTCACCCTGTCTGCGTGTCTCAGTCTCCCCATCTGGGAGGGGGGCCGGCACTCACATATCCTCCCAGGGGTCCTGCGGGCCGTTAGGATGCCCCCCATCACCCGCCTCTGCCTTCAGGGCCAGCGCCTGGCTGGTCACTCTGTGACGCCCTGTCCCCACTGAGCTCCGCCCGCTGTGTCCCCCCCGCCCAGGAGCCCCCCCACTCCAACTGTCTCTGGGAGCCTGGCGGCTCACTGCCCCCGGCATCTGCACCCCGAGCCTGGACCACAGCCTAGCATGCCTTGTCCCCGCTCCCTGTCCCGCCCGCTCCGCCCACTGCACTGTCCTCCCCTGGTCCGCCAGCCGCCCCACTGCCTTGGCACATTCTGGGGCATGCAGGTTGCTCTGCACACCCTCTCAGCACGGTCTGGTGGGGCTCCTTTCCCGGGACCCCCTCAGCTGCCGGGGGAGTAGATCCCATGCGCACGCTGGGGTTTGGGGTGGCCCCTGTCTGAGGGGGACCGGACCCCGACACCAACCCTTGACGCAGGACACATGGTGACTCTAGAGAGACTCAGAGCTGAGGGTGGGGTGACGCCAGGGATGTCCGGCAGCCACGGGCGGGGGCTGTGGGGATTGACGGGGGTCAGGGCCGGGACCAGCCGTGTGACCCAGCCACGTCTCTGTCCTGGTGACGTGTCGGGCCCCAGGGTGACCCCGGAGGTCCCCGGGTGGGAACTGAGAGCACAGCCTCCCTCTCCAGGGCAGGTGGGCCCCTGCAGCCCCCTGGGTGCCCACCTGCCACCCCACCGGCCTCGGGGCTCAGCCTGGTCCCCCTCCTCCAGGGAGTCTGGGGGTGGGTCCCGTCTCTGCTCTGGCTCTCAGGCACCATCCCCAGGCCATGTCCCCTCGTCCCCTCCGGGGGAGCGGCCCTCCTCCACCGCGACTCCACCCCTCCTCTTTCCTGTCCTGCCACCTGCTGCCCCCAAGCCCATCCTGTCATCCTGGGAGCTGAAGGGGTGCCTTTTGGAGGGACTGGGGTGGAGTCTGTGAGCTGCCTCCCCTCTGAGGGTCGGGACCCCCTGAGCTGGGAAGGTTCTGGGGGGAGAAGAGGTGGGCACGGCCGGTAGCAGAGGAACCCCAGGCCCCCAGAGGTCACAGGCCGCGTCACCGTCCGGAGCCCTGACCCCCAGGGGCCTCCTGGCGACGGAGATGGGGGTGCGGCCGGTGGGGTGCGGCGCCCTGCCTCCTCCCGACTCCCCTTCCTGGGCAGGGTCCAGATGGTGTTCCCAGAGAGCCATACTGCGTCCAGCAACACCGCCTCTGCCTTCCTGGGACAGCTGGGGACGCCTGCGCCCTGCGGCTGGTCTGAGCAGGTGCCAGGCTGCCCCCGCTCCCCGGGACGCCCAGGGGTGCCTGAAAGCCCACCCTCCCTTCCTGGGGGGGGGCCCTGCTCTCCCGTCTTCTGAGGTTTGGGGGGAGGGGTCTGAACTGCATGGTCCTAAGATCCCAGATGTGTAAATGGAAGTTTCTAGAAGAGTAAGTCGCAGAGTCCGTGACTGTGACTTCTTTACTCTTTGTCCCCAGGGGCCCCCAGGACCTGGCGGCTCGGGGCGGTGGGGGGAGACCCTTGGGGCAGGCGAGGGCTGGCTGGGTGGGAGGGAAGGTTCTGGAGCCGCACAGCTGGGAGGCTGACGCGAGCAGTGACTATCTCGGCTTCCGGCTCCGCTAGAGCCTTATTTGGAGGCAGTTCCGAGTGGGGCAGTGACTGGCACATTCCTGAGCTATTCAGAGACACCTTCCCCTCCGGCTTATTTTTAGATCCTGAAAAATACTTGGGGAGCCCGCGGCTCCCCACGCCTCAAGAAGCTGCAGGCCCCCAGACTGCTGGCCCTGGAGGGATGTCGGTCACCCTGTCCTGCCGCCGCAGTGCCAGGGGAGAAACCGAGACCCAGGGGGCGGGGCCGGCCCTGGCCAAGGCCTCCTGCCCCCAGCCAGCCCCTCTGTGGGCCCCTCCGTGGGCTTGGAGCAGCCCGGCCAGTCCACGGGCCCCCGGTGCAGGGAGAGGCACACGGAGGGGGGAGACCCCAACTCCCCAGCTGGGCTGAGAGCTCCCTTGGCCACCGCAGCAGGTGGCGGCGGAGCCATAACACAGGGGGAGGCCGGTGCGGCCTGGCGCTCCCCCGGCCTGGGGGTGAAGACGCCTCAGGTTGAGGAGCTCAGACCCCTAGAGGAGCCAGGACCCCGGGTTTCACAGCTTTAGAGCCGGCAGCCCGCTAAGCTCCCAGGACAGTGGGGTGGCCAGCAGGCTGGCGGGTGGCCTCCCGGCTCCGTCTGTGGGATCCCGGCCGCCTGGTCACCTCAGGGCAGCTGAACAGGTACTTCTGTCCCCAGACACGGCTCCAGGGTCAGCAGGGGGACCCAGGGAGCTGGGGGTGGGGCCGCGGGGCAGCAAGGGCCCTCTCAGCTGGTGGAAGGTTCTAGAACAAGTCCCGGAGCATGAGGCACCCTGTGGATTGGCTTCTCTGTGGAGGTGGGCGCCCCGTGGGATGTGGGGCCTGGGAGGTGATGGGTCCTTCGTCCCGAATGAGGCCAGGAGAGGCGGAGGACGCTGCGGCGCGGCCCTACCGGGTGCCGTTGGGGGAGGTAAGCCCGAGGACCGTCTGCTGCCGGGCCGGGAGCCGCCCACGCTGCGGCAGCCAGAGGCTGGTCGGGAAGAGGGGCTTCCTGAGAGGTGGTGGCGAAGGCTTTTCCAGGAAGGGTGCCCACCTGCCTCCGCGCAGGGGTGCAGGGACCGCTGGCTGCCTGCCCCTCCTGGCCCTGCCCCCAGGGGACTCAGGCCCAGTCCTCATCCTCGTGTGCCCTCCTTTCCACCCCTGTCCATCCGCCCTCCAGGTGCTCCTCCCTTCCTCGGTGGGCGTGGGGACAGGTGGCCTGGTCACGTCCCCCTTGGCCTCCCGGAGCCCCGCCGACGGCACCGACATCGCCCCCCTCCATCAGCACCCCGAGCTCCGAGCCCCGGCTCCAGCCATGAAACCCTCCTCACAGCTTTGGTTGCATGCGCTCCTGCCGCCACGGTGATCCCCGCACGGTCGCCCCATCCTTAGGGCACGGTGGTACCGCGGGCGGCAGGGGAGGGTAGCCCAGGAGAATGGCACATGTAGGGGCAATGAGGACACAGAGGTCCAGGGAAAGGAGTGGCTCGTGGAGGGAACAGCAGGGGGAGGCCCAGGCTGCCCTGAGGGGCGCGCCAGGGATTAGGGCCTGGGAGCAGGACTCACCACCTGGGACTCCCACCCCCCGCAGCATCACTCTCGCCCCCGAGTCTCCGTTTCCTCATCAGGACCAGGTCCAGTGCCCAGAGCACTGCAGTGTGAACAGCAGGATGACCGGGGGGTGGGGCACTTCGAGAGCAGCTCCCAACACCTGCTGGCCTCCGGCCCGAAGCCCTGCCCGCACGGGGCCCCGCAGAAGGGGGGTGCACGCTGACCCACGCTAGGCTGAATTGGGGAGAACCTCCCTGACAGGTTCCTGCACTCGGGGCGAGCGGGAGGAGTCACCGTGCAGGTGGCCGAGGGGCGTTGGGCGCCGTGAAGGAGGGGCCCCTGGGGGACAGAGGCCGCGGCCTCTCCTGGAAAGACACAGCCCTCTCGGAGGGACTGAGGGACTGAGGGTGGAGGGCAGCCGGAGCCTGCTGGCGGCTGACTGTGACCCCCACCCCGACCCCGCCATCCCTGTGGCAGCAGGTGGCTTGGGTCCACCTTGGTTTTTGGGTTCCTTTCAGGGTTTTTTGTTGTTGCAGATGTGAGCAGGGGGTCAGGTCACTGGCCAGATCCTGCCCGGGTCACTCCACAAGGCCAGTGGTGAGCCCTGTGCAAGGAGGGGAGGGGCTGGGGGAGGGGTCAGGACTTTCTGCACCTGCACCCTGTTCCCAGGGGCCTTCCAGCCTCCTTCCTCATCTCTGGGGAATGAGGGGCCGGCACAGGCCCCCCTGTCGCCTGCACCCTCCTGAGGGCCAGGCTTGGAGTCTAGGCTTGAATGAGCCTCAGCTGCTCCCATATCTCACCCAGGAAAGTGGGCTTTAGAAGTGTCCAGGCCCACGGCTGCGAGGCGGGCTCCGGGGTCCCCGTGGGCCGTGCCCCCCTGCTGTCCGCTCCACGTCCCGCACCCAAGCCTGCTCACCAGGGGCCCCAATCCAATCCCCAGGTGGTGGGGACCAGTGGTGGGCCGGGCGCCGCGGGAACCCGTGCGGGCAGCCCCCCCCCCTTTTCAGTGGTCTTGGCATTTGTCTCCATCTTGAAGGGCGTGGGAGGGAGGGAGGGGCCGTAACCTCCGGGCACCGGGGCGTGCAAACAGCCCATCTGCACACCCCTCCTCGACCTGGACCTCTGGCATCCCACCTGCTGGGGAGGAGCCTGGCTCACCGCCCCGCCCCCTGGCAGCGCCCGGGCTCCAGCACGGGCTCAGGCTGCCCCCTGCTGGCAACGCAGAGGAGAGGCAGGACCCTGCATTTCCGCTCACCAGCGGGCGGTGGGGGGCGCATCTCAGAAACCGGGCGAGCTGTGGGCCAGGGGCCCGGCGGGAAGGGGGGAGGCAGGGCAGGGTGGAGAGGGGCGCATGGCTCTGGGCGTGTCCACGTCTGCCCCTCACACCTGCCCTGGGGCCACGGGGGACGAGCCTGACGCAGATGGCGGGGCTCCTGGCAGGGTCCTGGTGGGGTCCTGGCGGGTCCTGGTGGGGTCCTGACGGGTCCTGGTGGGGTCCTGGACACACCAAGGCCAGCTGGAAGGAGGCCCCTCCCTCCCTCTGGCACAGACTGCTCTTCCAGCAACAGCTCAGGGCACGGACAAGTCGCACGCCAACCCTGTGGGCCTGTGGCGGGGGAGCGAAGGAGCCCGGGGTCCCTTCGGAGCCCCCACAGCACCCTAGGGCCACAGGACTGCGGGGCCCGGGGCCCAGGCCCACACAACAGGGCTCCCGACCCCAGAGAGGGCACGGCGGGGTGCAGCGCAGGCGCCCACCAGGCTTCCCCAGCCCCGCCAACCCTGGGAGAAGGACCGCTCAGCTCCAGCCACCCCAGCTGGCCGGGGCCGGGGCCTGCAGGAGGCGCACAGAGGAAGGACGCACAGACGGGACCTGGGTTTTTAATTCTTTTTATTGAAGAAAAGAAAAGGAGAGAAAAAATAGATTCCCCACCCCTGCTTCTTCCCGGAGTGGGCTTCTAGTCCTGCCCCTGGGGTCGGCACAGGTGGGAGAGAGGGCTGTGCTCTCCACCTGGGTCTGGGGAGGGGCCCCGGGCCCTGGAAGTGGGGGCGCTGGCTGCTTCCCAGGGGGTTGGGGTGTCTAAAAAATGGTGCCAGGCCAGCTGGGCCAAGCAGGCTGGTCCTCTGCTGCGGCAGCTCGGGCAGGCAGACCGGGGGTGCTGGCCGCCCCCGGCCCGGCCACTGTCCGCCCGCCCGCCCGCCGGCGCTGCGCTCGGGGAGGGCAGAGTCTGCGGCACCCTTGGGCCTCTGGAGCCCTGGGCCCACCCGGGCCGCCGGTGCCTCCTGTCCCGTCTGGCTCTGGTCCCAGCACTGCGGGCCTCCGCCGGCCGCCGTCCGAGCGCCCTGAGGCCGGGACGCGGGCCTGGCCCGCAGCCCGAGAGCATGTCTGTGCCCGTCCTGTGGCGGGGGCAGGCGGAGCAGCATCCCTCCTCGTGGCCCGGTGCGTGGCCGCCGCCCACCTGCTCAGACCTCAGTCTGGAGGTCGATGATGTCCTGGCCCACCAGCGGGATCGTGGCGCCCGACTTCTCCCACTCCACGCTCCGCAGCTCCAGTGGGGACGGTGGCAGCGGCTCCAGTTCCTTCTTCACCCACGCAGGCGTCCCGTGGGCTTTCCGGAGGCTCTCCCACGGCCGCTTGTTGGGTGTCTGCTGCTTTTCTGGCTGCTGGCCAGTGGGCGGGGGACGGAGGGAGGCCGCAAGGGAGGCCACAGAGCAAAATCAGGCGGGGAGCGGGGAGACAATGCAGACGAGGATCAGAACAGAGAGGGAGGGGCCTGGGGGGGCAGGGAGACCCCCAGGGCCAGGCAGGAGCAGGGCGACCCGCTGTGGGTCGGCATCGGGGGGGGGGGGGGACGGCCTGCAGTGAAGGCGCTGCCCCGCACCCCCCCTTGGCCGTCGCCTTCCTGGGAGGCAGCCTGACCTTGCGCCAGCGCACAGCCTACCCCTCCCGCCGGGCCCCTCCGGGGTCTAGCCTGGGCCGGGTCAGGGTCAGGCCGGCCTTCAAGAAAGGTCGAAGAAGAGAATGCACACGAGGGTGGGAGGAGGAAGGGCTGGAGAGGACCCCCCAAGGGCTCCCCCTGAGCCCCCCGCCCACCGCAAAGGCCCGCCCTGCCCCCCAGACCTTGCTGTCGGGGCCTAGTGCCTCCTTGTCCTTCTCCGAGTGCTGCAGCTTGCGGTTCAGGTCCTGGAACATGTCCTGGTGCCGCTTCCGCGTGTGCATGATTTTCTGCGTGGCGGGAGGGGCGGCGAAGCCTGAGTCGGGAAGGGAGCTGCCCCGCTGGTGGGGGTCTCCTCCCCAGCCCCTCCCTTCCCCCTCGGGGAGGGGGTTCCCGGCACCCCTGGCCCTGCTGTTGCGGGGAGGGCACACCAGGACCCACCTCGAAGTCCAGTTCCGCGTACCGAGATTTCCGCCGCTGTGGGGAGAAGGGTTTGTGTGCATTTGCAAGTGGCTCCCTACAGCCTCCTGGGCCACAGGTCTAGGCCTCTCCTTGCCCGGGGGCGGGGGGGGGGACACCAGGGACCCCCGCCTCACCCCACACCTAGTCTTGGGGCCTTGGCCAAGCCCTGGGGGACATGCCTCCCTGAAGCTGCGGCTCTCAGAGCCCAGGCCCCTTGCAGGCCACCCTCTACCCTAGATGGTGGGTCCCTGGCGCTAGGCTCCGGCGGGACAGGGTCGGCCGGAGCGGGGCCGGAAATAGGAGCCCGGGGCCCTGGGCAGTGGTGACAGTCACGGGGGGCTCCGTTCCCCATGAGAACCTAGGGCTTGGCTATTCCAGGTCCAGGTCGGGGGGACGGAGGAGCCTGCAGAAGAAGCTTCCTCACCCTCTGTCCCAGCTTGGGGGAGCCCGACTGTCCCCAGGGCCACCTCCTGCCTCTAGGCTGTGCCAGCGCTGGGCAAGGGTATGTGGCCTAGCCCGCCGGGACATGCTCCTGGGGACCAGGAGAGTTGGACGGCTGGGGACCCACAGAGACAGGGAACCGGGGTGGGGGAGGCGGAGCATGGCCTGGGGACAGGGGTCCCTGAGGGCACAAGGCAATGCTCCCCACAATCCCATCTCTGAGCCCCGTGTGGCACAGACCGAGTGGAGCTTGGGGTCACTTCTAGGCTTCAAGGTTGGTCTAAGGATGGACATGCTGCCCTGACCCCCCAGCCACGGAAGGGGCCAGGGGCAGCATGGGGAGCAGCATCCTGGGGGAGCCCCTCCAGCAGCCAGCTCCCCCAGCAGAGGCTGGTCCTCCTTCTCATCAGGGACTCGTTCCCGCAGCGGGGAGCCAGGACGCCCCCAGCCTTCCCAGGCCTGGACTTGCCAACGCCGTCCCAAACCAACAGGGCCCCCTGCCCCCGGGGGGGCCCCAGGCTGCCCTCACCTCCAGGGAGCTCACGGACAAGGTGGAGACATTCTCGTTCCTGGTCCCGGTCCCCGAGCTGGGCCCTGGGTGGGCAGCAGGCTCCCCGGGCTCCGCCAGGCTGGGGGGCGCTGGCTCCAGGGTGGGGGGCGGGGGCGGGGGCGGTGGGGGAGGCGGGGGCTGGGCAGGGGGCGCCTCCGGGGGTGCCCCGCCCGGGGGCTGGCGGGTGGGCGGGCTGCGGGCGGGCAGGCCCGGGTCAGGTGCCATGTTGAGGTGGATGAGGCGGGTCTGGGGCATCTGGTCGATGTGGATGCTGTGCTTGGGCTCCTCCGGGGGCTTGGGCCGCAGCGTGGCCGTGGCCGTCGGCAGGATTACGTAGCTGGTGTCCAGGGCCTTCTCCTGGGCCCGGCTCAGCTCCGAGTCCAGCTTCTTGAAGATGTCCCCGTCGCCGGCAAAGGAGGACTTGGGTGCCCTGTCTTTCTTGAGGGTCAGCGAGTGGTTGGGGAAGTCAGGCAGGGGGCCGCCCGGGCAGCGGGGCGAGCCGTGCAGGCGCAGCTTGGACACGTTGGCCGGCAGGCTGTTGAAGTTGGTGGGGGGCGCCTTGGCGTGGGCGAGCTTCAGCTTCTCCTCCTCGGGCAGCGACGGCCGCTTGAGCGTGCCCGTGATGGTGGCCGTGCGGCACGCCGCGATGTCCTTGTTCAGAACTGTGGGTGCGAGGCGAGGGGGTCAGGGAGGCCTCGGCGGGACCCGGCCAGTCCCGATTGGGCCCCCGGCAGGCCACCGCCCCGGCCGCAGACAGCGGGGACCCACCGCGTGGGGCTCGGTGCTGCGGCAGCGGGGCTTCCTTTGCCTTTTCTAACAAGGCTGGAACACGGGGTGCTCCTGTCTGCCCCCGCAGATAAGAGGACGAATGACCGCCACTCACACGCTGCACACTGCCCTTCCCAGCAGCTGGGGGCCCTGATGGCCCGGAGCCAGCCCACGCTCCCTGCAAGTGCAAGGACGCGGCTCCTCGCCGTGGGCGGGACGGCCTGCCCCTGGGGCGCAGGGCCCTGGACGCCTGGCACCCCGCCCTGTGCAGCTGCAGCGGCCCCCGCTTGCCCACCACCCGCCTCACTCCTACCAGTCAATTCGGCCTCACTGGACTGTGGGGAGCACACAGCTGCCAGGCCCGGCTGCGCCCCCCTCGTTGCCTTCCACAGGCACCTGCTGTGACCGCGAGCCCTCTCCTCACCGCCGGGGGGACGGGCACCCAGCCACGCCCTTGCCCAGCACCCGAACACCAGCACAGCCACCCCGCGGGCACACGCCCCACGGCACACACACCACAGCACACCCCCCCACCAAGCACACACCCCATGGCATACACCCCCGAGCACACGCGCCCCCCCAGCGCATGCCCCACGGGCACACCCCCGAGCGGTCACTCTCCAGTCCCTGACCCTGTCCCTCCTCTGACGGCTACGGGCTGAGCTTCGCCCCCCCCCCGACACTGACCTGCGCCCAGGTCTGCAGCCCGCCCCCACTCCGGGTGGCCGGCCGGGGACCCCCCACCTTCCCTTCCCCAGGCTCTCCCACTGAGCTCTCTCCATCCACCCAAGAGTGGGAAGCCCCAAGGACCCTGTAGTGCACTTCCCCTGCCTAAACCCAGCCACGGGGAGACTCCTTGGCCCCCCATGCAGAGCCCTCAGGCCCCTGGCCCCCAGCTGGCGTGCCCCCCCCCCCGGCCCCCACAACGCCTGCCTGTGAGGCCTCCTCCTCAGCAACCCCCGCCCCGCCCCCAGCCACTAGCTGCTTGAGAGGCCGCAGGCCCGGCTGGGCCAGATTACAGGGAAGAAGTTACCCAGTACCACCACTCTGGGCCGCCGCCTCCAGAGGCCCTCGCATCTTGGGGTCACCCCTCAGGAAGTTGCCTGGACTGTGTAAGACCAAGATGGGAGATGGGAGACCATCCTGTCCGGTTCCCATTCAGCCCAACCAGAGGTGCTCTCCTCCAGGAAGCCCTCCTGGGTCCACCTGGCAGCAGCTGACACTCCCAACCTGGGCTGTCCCTACAGAAGATGCTCCCCAAATATCTGACAGATGCAGGGCAGCGTGGCCAGCTGATTCCCCGGCTCCGGGAGACCGCCTGGCACTGCCTTACGCACAGGCTCACGGAACCACGACCCCCGACGGGCTTCCTGTCATCAGGCAATTGGGTCCCATCTCCACCTGCTTCCAGGAAACCCGGGCGCCAGCCTAGGGTTCAGGGTCCGTCCTCCCTGCTCTGCCCCCACCCTCTCTGCTGTCCCTCCCTTTCCCGGCACTTCCACGGGTGGCTGGGGACAAGGACACGCAGACGACACAGCACAGGGCCCCAGGGAGGGCAGGCCCCTCCTCAGTGCGGGGCCATGGCAGGCACAGCAGGACGCGGACAGATGAGTGGACAGACACACAGAGAAAAGGAAAACAAGCAAGTGGACCCAGGCCAGGGCCACCTGTCGCTCTCACCTGGCAGTCGCTCACCTGATCTACAGGCCAGATCCACATCCTTCTCGAAGTCCGTCTGCAAGAGAGAGGCGGGGCGGGGTGAGGGCCCGTGAGGGGCGGGCAGGGCCGGGCGGGGGCTGACCTGGAAGGGGTGTGTGCGTGCACGCTACTAGGGCTCAGGGGGCCGAGCTCAGGTGGCCGGGGGCTCCTTCGTTCAAGGGAACCCTGGCCGGCGGCCCCACCCCTTGTGCTCTCGTCGTACGTGTGCACACACGTGTGCGTGCACGTAAGCTCCTTCCAGGGCGTTTGTGGGTTAGCTGGGAGGCCGGAGTCTGGTCCCACTGCTGCTCCCTCACGCTCCTGCCCCCCGGCCCAATTCCCCCGCCCCAGGCCCCAGGACCCCAGTACAGGGAGCTCTCTGCTCTGTCCCTCACATCCCCTCAGCCGGGCAGGGCACACACAGGGTCTCAGGCCAGAGCCCCGTGCTGCCCGGGCCGCCCCCTGCTGGCGTCACCTGCTGTCCTCCCCACGGCCTCGGGGACGAGGAAACGGAGGCCAGAGGGGCGGTACGGGGTTCAGACACGGATGCCCGGTGCCAGGCCAGCTGTCCCTCGAGCAGTGGCTGAGGTCCCTGCCAGAGCACCTGCCCTGTCCCAGCCTAGGATTGGGGGCAGGCGTGTGGGCAGGGGCACGTGGGCAAGGCCGGCCCCTCCTCAGAGAGCTCGTGGGTGGGGGAACCCGCAGGCCGGGAGGGCTGGGTCCTCATCTCAAGCCTCATCCACCTGCACTGGCAGAGGTTGGCGGGTGGGAAGACTCAAAGTCTGAGGTCAGAGGTCAGAGGTCAGGCCAGGAGCAGTGCCTGGGGGTCTAGGACCCCTGCCCTGGCCCCTGAGGATCCAAGTAGCCTCCCCAGGTCTGCCGGCCGGCGTCTGCCGAGGCCCTGCCTGTGATCCAGTGATGCTCACAACCACTAGGCTCCCTGAGGAGCTCCGAGAACGAGCCCCTCCTGCCTGCCAGGCTCACTGCATGCCAGGGGGCAGCCGGCGGGCGACAGTGCCGAGAATTCACCCAGGGCGCTCCCCGGACATGGACAGGAGGCCTGATGGTGGGGGTGGGGGTCTGGGAGGCCTCCCTGGAGGTGGCATCTTAGCAGACCCCTGTGAGGTGGGCAGCAGGGCGGGGAGGGCGTGCAGTGCCCAGGGCTGAGCGGCCTGCATGATGCTGGAGGCCCAAGGGGACCTGGCCGGGGACAGGGCCACGGCAGGGTGGAGGGTGGTGGACGCCCCGGAGGAGGGAGGCTGAGTGGGGCCAAGTCCCATCCTGGCCAGGCTGCAGGGCGGTGAGGGGGCACGGGAGGTGCAGAGACGGGGGGCGGCAGCAGCCAAGGCCCCCAGAGGCTGGCAGCTGGCCAGAGGGCACTGTGGTCCCGGGAGCGGGGACGCGCCGATGCCAGCCCAGCCAGACTACTGCCATCTGAGTGCTGCCCCCCAGAGCCCGGGCCGGGATGTCACCTTGGTGAGCCTCAGTGTCCCCAGCCTCAGACTGGGCTCGCAGCTCTTCCCCAGGGGCTGCTGGCGCCTAGAGCAGCTCTGAGCCCTACCATGAGCTGGGCATGGCCGTTCTGGAAGGAGCCCCCCGAGTCCCCGTTGCCCTCCTCCTGGCGGTCCACCACGCGGCACTTCACGGCGTCCTGGACCTGGGGAGAGAGGAGAGCGGTGCACAGCAGCCCCAGGCGGCGTGCGTCCTGGCGGGGGGGCGGGGGCGAGCACGGGGTGGCGTCCCTGCGTCCCTGTGAGGGCCCTGCGCGCCCAGGCCCAGCCTCCCGTCCCCTCCGACGTTCTCTCCGTGGCCTCTGTGGCCATGGAAGTTCAGAATCCTGGGGGCTCCCACCCCCTGGGAACATGCTGCAGCCCTGCCGACTGGAGTCTGATAGTGAAGACCGCCGTCAGGCTGCACAGGGCCCTGGAGTCCCCCAGCACCCAGGGGTGGGATGGCATGTGAGGGCACCCTCGTAGAGGGGGTCTCAGCCCTGATGGCCATGGGCTCGAGGATGGGAGTGATGGTGGTTCCGTGCCAGTGGCCACCAAGCAGGGGGCACAGGGCCTGTGGTGGACGGGTGCAGGGGTGCAGCTGGTCGGTGTGAGCCAGGAGCAAAGCCCCCGCCTCCCTGGACACCGGGTGGGATGGGGTGGGGGAGGGCAGCAGGGGGGCAGCGTCCGCCCTCAAGGAGCTGACCCTTCACAGCCACGATGTGCACAAAGGGTAAGTGAAGGCACAGGGGCAGTGAGAGCATGGAGGGCTTCCGGGGGGAGGAGGGTGCGTCGGCGTTCCCGGCTCCCAGACTTGTGGGCCTGGGCCCCTCACTGCAGCCGCACAGCTGGTCAGGGGCCACTGACGCCCGCCCAGGCCCTGGGCCTCCTCGCGCAGGTGCGGCTCCCTCCCGGCTGACCCGCCTGGTGGACACCTAGGTCCCTCCCGGTGCCCAGGGGACACGCGCTGCTGTCCAGCCCACCACAGAGCAGGAAGAGCGGTCTCCCGGAGCACCTCGTGGCCCCTCCTCCAGGAAGCCCATCCGGCCAGCCTGCCCCTCTGCTCCCCGGGAGACCCCGACCACCGCCTTCCTAGCCCACCTGCCAGATGTTCCACGCCCACGGCACTGGCCGGCGGCTGCATCGCCTCTGCCCCCCACCCACCCCAGCCTGTCTTCCTCAGCGTGGCCCCGAAGCCCTCCCTGCAGAGGCCCAAGGACAGAGGCCCCGTCCCCACGGTCCCCTGGTGGCGCAGCTCCTCAGCACAGACCCCACACGTGGGCTCTGCAGGGTTGCCAACGGCTGGTGGGCACCCCGGACCCTCCCGGGGCTCCCCGAGCGGCCCTGCTGCAGACATCCCCGCCCCCCAGCCCGCGGCCCTGACCAGCGTCTTCCCCGGCACCTCCCATTCTGGGCCAGGTGAGCCTGTTTCTAGGAGGTTCCGAGGGGCAGGGGAGGTCATTGCACGCTTCTGCCCACCCGCTCCCACCCCTTCAGCCTCCGTGGCTGTCCTGGTCCCGTCCAGCCTCACGACGGCCCCTCTTCCGTCCACGTCAAGATGCACGTTTGCCCACACTGCGGCTCCCCCCCCCACCCCCTCCCCCAGATGGAGCCCCTTCACGGTGGCTGCGGGGCAGGCGGGGCAGGGGGAAGGGCCTGTCTTGCTCCCTCCCGGGGCCCCGAAGACCCAGGACGCGAGTCTCCACTGTCCTCAGGGCTGCTGGAGTGTCCCGTGGCTCTCAGTCCCGAAGGCCCCGGGGGGACAGAGCCCGCCTCCGGGTCTGAGCCAGCAAGGGGTGCAGGGGGGCATTCTGGGGAAGAAGGCTCAGCAGGGAGCCGTGCTCCCCACCTCCCCGCCTCCCTGGCCTGTGGGCGCGGCCCCGCCTTCCAGAGAGGTGAGGCCGGAGCCGAGCCCCCCGCCCACCGCGGAGGGCTGGGGGCGGGCGCCCACCTCTCTGCGCAGGATGCAGTGCACCATCACTATGACGAAGCCCTCCAGCGAGTCGAAGACGGCGAACAGGATCTGGAAGAGGGCGGAGCGGCGGTCGGTGACGGCGAGCACAGCTGACATCCAGGTGAGCGCCAGCAGCGGCAGCACCACGCAGGAGCTCCACAGCGAGGCCCTGGGGACAGCGCGCCCCGTCAGGGCTGCCCCGCCCGCCCCTCCCCTCCCCTCCTCCCCCGCCTCCAGCCCCTCTGGGAGCAGCCCTCTGCCCCAACCCGCCCCGCCCCGCGGCCTGAGCGAGGTCCGGGGGCTGCGCGCAGCGTGAGGGGCGCCCCCCTGGGAGACCCGGGTCCCTCACATCCAGGAGGCCCCAGGAGTGGAGGCCCACTGGAGGCAGGAGCTGGGGCTGAGGCCGAGGCCGCTGCAGGTTCCAGCTCCCGGGGTCCTCAGGCTGCCCCCCAGGGTGCAGGGCCCCAACTACAAGGTGGCCACGGAGGGGGCGCTTGGCCAGCCCTCTGAGCTCTGGACTGAGAAGCAGGGAGCTGCTCCGGGAGGAGAGACGACACACAGACACACAGACACACAGACGGGGCCAGACAGCGAGGGTGGGGGGCAGAGACGAGACCAGAGACCCACAGGCTCCTCACCCTCGGGGCGGCCCCTGCCCTCTGCGAGCCGGCACCTCCAGGCACTACCGGGCACCACTGCGGCCGCTCTGTGCCCGTCTGCCCCCGACAGGTGCACCGCAGGGGTGTGGGAAACGCGCCTGACCCCCACCCCCCATCCCCCACCATCGTGACTTCCAGGGCTCTGCTCCGTGGGCAGGTGGCCAGGGGTGGGGGCCAAAGTCGGGACCACCCGCTCCCCCCCTTACAGGACACCCCTTGCCAAAAGGATGAGCAGAGCGGGTGCGGCAGGAGAAGTGGGGGGTGGGCAGGGGCAGCAGCGGGGAGCTGGGGGCACGGGGGCTGGAAGACCCGAATGGAGTCCAACCTGGAGAGGGACCCCAGATCCGCAGGACCTCGGCCAGGGGGCAGGGGCTCTCCCCAGCGCCCTCTCTGTCCTGGGTGGTGGGCACACAGGAGACAGGCCCTCCTCCCCCTCCGTCCCCCTCCACCCCCTCCATCCTCCTCTGTCCCCCCCTCGCCCTTCACCCCACCCCCTCCCCGTTCCAGGACCCAGCGCCCCATCCGGGCCCCAGCCCCGAGTCGTCCCCAGGACTGCTCCCTGGCCAGCTGTCCGAGGCTCAAGCCGGAGCCACGCATTGCCTCGAAGCCTTCAAACCTCTCGTCTCCTGGCTAGCAGCCCCCTCCCCTTCCCTCCCCTCCAGGGTGGGTGACCCGCCCAGGCCAACCCCGGGTGCTGGGGGGCGAGCTGCGTGCAGGCCCCAGCCGGAGTACGGGCGCCCAGACCTGCCCCCGTGCCCGGTGCCGAGCCCGAAGACGTGGGCTCTCCATGGCTCCGTGCACTGCCCGGCTGTCCTCTGTCCGCCCGGCTCTGAACCCACGCGTCTCCCCCACGGCGGGTGGGGCTCCCTCATGCTCCCCTCCCCTCCAGAGCAGACCCAGGAGGGCAGGGCACAGCCCCCCCAGGGAAGTCTTCCTGCTGCGCCTCATCTCCCTGGGGCCTAAGGTTTGCACCTACGGCCAGAGGCAGGCGGCGGGCAGGTGGCCGGGGCTTGGGGACCTGAAGTCCTCGAATTCCTGCAGCCCAGGCCCCGCGGGGTGGTGCAGAGGCCCCGTGGACGTGGCTGCGCTGGTGCAGGCCAGGTGATGGTGAGGAGGAGAGGCGCTGGCAGGAGGCCCCCCGGAAAGTCCGATGCCCGGCGGTGGTGCAGGGCCACGAGCCAGGATCCGGGTGGGGAGGGCCTCGGCCTCCAGCCTGCCCCGTGACCTCTCAGGGACCGTCCCCCACGGCTCTGGTGACGGCCCGTCCACGGCAGAGGCTGGCGAGAAGCAAACTGCGCATTCCCAGGGCCTCGGGCCTCCCATAGGTTCCTGCCTCTATGGCCCATCCTGCCTTGAACCTGAAGCCGGCACAGCGCAGGGGTGTCCACACACCACACACGCTCACACGTGGGCCCGTGCACACCCATGAGCTCACACGTGCACACAGAGTGCGTCCCCGCCCCCAGCACCACCGCACGCCGGTGACCGCCCAGCGGAGCATGTTGTCACGCTGCCCCGTCTGTCCGGGCGGCACCTGCCGGCGGGTTGGCCTCGTCCCAGGCCCTGGAGGGCGGGGAGGGGCGGGCTAGGGGATGACCCAGCGGGCAGGGGACACAATAGCACAGAAAAAGCTTCAAACACACACCATGTGCTGCCCCCTCCAGGGAGTGAGGGCCGGGCTGCACGCGCTGCGGGTCTGAGTGTGCGGGTGTGGGTGTGCATGTGCACGTGGGGAGCCAGGCTCTGTGCACGGCCACATGGTCGCATGCAGGGGTGCTAGGGGGCCAGGGAGCCCGCTGCACACCCAGGAAGGGGCCCCGGGAGGCAGCGGCCACATGGACACCCCGGCTCTAGCATCTGCCTGACGGCTCCGACCCACCGTGCCAGCCACTCACACAGCCTGGACCTGGGTCCACTGGGCGTAAAACCGGGAGCAGGACAAGGGGGCCTCCTCGAGGGCTATGGTAGGAGCAAGTGAAACAGCGCCCGGCTTGTGCAGCTCCATGGCTCTGACCTGGTGCGCGGCCCCAGAATGCGAGTGAGTGACCTTGGGTCGCAGGGGTGGGGGCGGGGCTCCCCGGGGACCATGCCCCGGGAGTGGGGCACCCCGGCCCTCAGACGGCAAGGCCAGCCTCTGAGCCGCCGCGGGCATGCCAGGGTCGCACACCTCCTCGGAAGCAGCGCAGGCTCTGACCGTGACTACAAACCACAAAGGACCCAGGGGACAGCGTCCTGACGCGACGGTAGCAGGAGGAGGACGAGGGAGACGGACACAGACACAGAGACCCAGGACGGGCACAGGAGGGCAGACGCCAGCCAGGGCACGGCAGAGGGGAGGAGGGGAGGGCTCAGAGGGCCGGGCAGGATGACAGGAGGGCTCGGTCTCCACCTACGTGGGCCCCGTCCAGGACCTCAGGGCCCCCTGTCCCAGCCACACAGGGCCTTCGCCCTCCAGCAGCGCCATGTGCCCTCTGGCCATGCGCCGCCCTCTCGGGTCAGCCTCCCCGGCAGTGGGAACACCCCACCTGTCCCCGGATTATCCTCCCTGGCCAGGTCACACCCTCGCTTGGGGTCACCGGACCCCGCAGCAGGGAAGGGGCAGGCCAGGGGCTCCCTCCCACCAGCCCCGTGGTCCCTGCTGGGGGCTTCCCTGTCTCTGAGGACCTGCCACAGGCCAGACGGAGAAACTGAGGCGCAGGGCGAGGCCGGGGCTGGCCGTGAGCCTACGCGGACCTCTGCACCCCAGTCTTCCCGCCTGCTCTGGGGCCTGGCGGGGAGGGGGTGGGCTCTGGGTCCTTCGACTCAGGGCAGGTGAGGCCCTCAGCGGGCCCAGCCCTACCCTGCCCGCTCCTTCAGCTTCTTGTCCGTGATGCCATCTTTGGACACGAGCTTGTTGAACACCAGGATCCCGATGACCATGTTCACCTGCCAGGCAGAGAGGCACAGGGCGTGGGGCGCGGTACAGCCCGCGGGGCTCGGGGCGCCGGGCTCCAGGTCCTCACCGGGCCCCGCGGTGCTCCCGCCCACAGCACGGGGACTGGGACCCCACTCCCCAGGCGGGGAGGCGAGGCTCCAGGGGGCAGGGAGAGCCACCAGGACCGGCTGCCCGGCCCCTCAGCGCCCTCTCCTGGGCCTGGCCAGCTGCCCCAGAGCCCCCGCTGGTAGTGGGGTTCTCCTGCCACAAGAGCCCACCCAGGGTGGGGTGCTCCAGTCCAAGCCCCCACGTGACCCTCCCACACGGCCTGCTCCACGAGGACTCACGGCAGGGTGCACACGGGGGGCCAGGAGGAGCCAGCTGGGGCCCAGAGGCTGATGCGGGGGGCTCTCCCCTTGGGCTGGGGCCCGGGGTGGTCTGCACTGAACGGCCCATGACCACGGAGGTCAGCAGCAGAGGTCAGAGGTCAGGCTGCCCCCGCCACGCACCCCCAGGGTGTCCACCTGCTCCAACCCCAGAGAGACCTCAGGGGATCCAGCTGCCGTCCGCACCCAGGCCTACCCTGCGGTCTTCCCAGCCCCTCACTCCTTACATCCCTCCTGCCACAGGGAGCTCACCCCTCACTAGGGCCTGACCTGAGGGCAGTCTCGGGGACATCACCCTGTCCTGGCTCTACCCGGGCCACGCTGCCCCTGCGCCCTCCGCCACAGCATCCTTCCCGACCCCTCCTGCTGGGCACCCGCGCCCTAGGAAGTGCCTCTTGGTATTCAAGTCCCGCAAGCAATCACCCCGCGAGGGCCCAGCTGCGCGACCTTGGGGTTCCTCTCTCCTCCTCTCCTGGGTGGGGAGGCTGTTTCTTTGCTCCCTGAATGCCCTCCCTGGGGCTCCCAGGCTGCAGGGGCGGCCTGACGGAGGTGTGAGGCCTGGCCCCAGCCCCCTGGGACCCAGGGGAACCCGGAGGCCGACTCCCCGCAGCCCCGCCGCCCACACCGCGCCAGTCGGACCCTGCCTTCCATCCTCGTGCACACGGAATGTTCCCAGGCACGTTCCCAGGCTCGGGCACCCGCGCTGGCAGGCCTGACCCGGGTGGAGGCGTCTTTCCTGGGTGACCTCATTTTCTGACAAGGCCAGGGCAGAGAGGGAGGGGACAGCAGCCGGCGCCGCCCCTCCCACAGCGGGCTCCGCGCGGTCTTTACCTGGGCGTCCCCACGTTACTGCAGGGGCCCCGGGGGGGGGGGGGGGGCAGATCAGGACAGTGCACCTGGGAGGGGATGCGGGGGAGGGGGCTCCTGCCTCGCCATCTGGGCCTCCCCGCCTCCCAGGCCGCCTGTCTTTACAATGGGAGCTGGCCTGGCCTCTGAAGTGCCGCATTGACATGCAGGGCACGGAGGCCTCTCCCTTCGAGGAATAAAGGAGGCTGCTGCCCAACGCCTCCGCGCCCCCAGCCGGCACCCCGTGCCCATGCCCAGGCCCCAAGTGCTGCGGCCCTGCCTGGGGGGGCAGGAGAGCATGGCCCCCCTGCCATGCCCAGCTCCCCCTGCCCGGCCCTAACTTGGGGACGACAATCCTGGGGACCACCTGGCCCCGCTCCGCATCCCCCAGAGGCATAAGGGAAGGCAGAGTGAGGAGGAGCTGCTTCCTTCTCTGGAGGGGACAGCGGGGGCAGCAAGGGACAAGCCCTGGCCCCCGGCCTCAGGCTCTGCTGGCGGCTCTGCTCGTCACCCAGGCCTAGCAGGCACTCCCCGCTGCCCACTCGTCCCCCCACCCGTCCCTCACCCTTCGAACCCACACGGATCTCCCTCCCGGCCGGTACGCAGCCGGTGCCCGATAAGCACACAAGCTGTGCTCAGGGGAACAAAGGCCAGCGCCGCAGCCCAGTCTCTGCACCCCTGTACCCTGAGGGCAGGTCGGGTGCAAGGTGACCCTGAGGGTGATGGGTCCCGCCCCAGGCCCCAGCCTGGACCACGGGGAGGGGTCAGTACCAGCACGACAGCCGCGGCCGGTCCCACGAAGGCGTACAGCAGTCCCCCCTCCAGGGAGAGCCAGCAGCTAGGGAGGGAGACAGGCTGGTCAGTGGCCAGACGGGACGTCCCCCCCCAGGAAGGCGCAGCAGGAGCTCGGTGGTCAGCAGGGCCTCCTGCATGCTGCACATCCGCTCCGGCCTCCAGGCCCTCAGGAACCCCCGGCCCGGTCTGCGGAGTGACAAGTGGGCACACGGCAGCGGCCCAGGTGGCCCAGGCGGCCCAGGCGAGGGTGTCCTGACCGCCCCGGGCTGGCCCCAACTCTCCTCCTAGACCCTCCCCACTTCACACACAGACTCTTCTTCCTGACCGATGCCACAATCCCGGGTCGGGTCCCTGACCTGCCCACTCACCCCGGGCCCCATGTCCTGGGCACCCAGTCCTCGGCTCGCACGTCTGGCCCCTCCTCATGCCACACGGGGTCACCGGCCCCACGCTTCCCCAAATATCCTGGACCCCACAGGAACCCTGGGCCAGTGAAGACACCGCCTCCTTCCCGGGGCATTTCCTCCACCCTACACTGTCTGAACTCCTCTTCGGCCTTCAGAACCCCTAGTCTTTCCCCGTTCCAGCCCTGACCCCCTCAGCTCTGTGGCCGTGTCCACCGTTACCTCCGGGCACTCACCCTACTGGGAGTTCCAGTAACTGGATCCTCACCCATGTCCACTGCCCCTGCTGCCCAGCCACGGCCTGCCCCCCAACCCTGGGGCTCCATAGGGCGCCAGCCTGCCCAGCCTGTCTCAGGCCTCCCCTTGCCTCTGGCTCCCCAATTCTTCCCCGTGCCTGAGGCCGCAGAACCCTCCAGGCCTGGTTCCTCTCCCTCCACCCTGGAAGCCACATGGCTTAGGATAACCCCAAGCTTCCTGGCTTGGCGTTCAAGGCCCCCAGACATGCCTGGCCCAGCTGACCCCTCAGGGCCTCACTGGCTTCACCTGTGAAACAGGCCCCTTACCACCCGCCTTGCCCTCCTCGGGGCCACATGGCCCCCAGGTCACCGTTGTCATACAGGGGTGGACACTCTGGTGCAGAGAGGGCACTGAGGCTAACAACCTGTCCATGGACACCTGAGAGGGGGTGAGAAGCTCTGCTGGCCCTGTGCCTCTGTCTCCATCCTGCTGCCCACCTGTTGCCTGCGAGGAGCCGGCCGCTCCGGCCCCGGGGCCCCCGCCCTCCCAGCCTCGGCTCTGTCCTCTGATTCGGGCACCAGCCAGCTGTCACCTCTAGGGCAGTGGGAGGGTCTGGGGGAGCCGAGCGGCCTCCACCCCATCCCCACCCCGCCCCGACTCACTAGTTCATGGTGCTGTACCCTTTGGCCTTGGTGAATCCCACAGAAATGGCCACGACCAGCGCAGGGAGCCCTGGGGGAGGAGCAGAAAGAAAGCGCGTCGGTGCCCGGTGCCCGCTGTCCAGCCCCGGCTGCCCACCGCCTCCTCCCGGCCCCGCGGGTGGGCCGAGGTGGGGGCAGAGCTGCCAGCCCCTGAGCATGAGAGAGGGGACGGGGGAGGGGGGACCCGGGGAGGGCCCATGGGCCTGGGGGCCTGGCGGCAGGTCAGCACACCAAACGCAGGACGCCGTGCCGTGCTCGAATTTCAGATAAAAAAGAGACCATTTTTATTGTGTGTCCCAAACGTTGAGCGGGGCACGCTTAAAAATAACTCATTATCTGAAATTTAAATAGAACTTGGCTTCGCATTTTATCTGGCAACGTTAGGGAGGCTGGGGGGAGGGGAGGGGAGGGGCCACAGGGGGTAGGAGAAGGGCCTCAAGGGGGTGGGGGACCACAAAGGGGGAGGGGAGGAGCCTCAAGGGGGTGGGAGGCCACAAAGGGGGAAGGGAGGTGCCTCAAGGGAGATGGGGGACCACAAGGGGGGAGGGGCCTCAAGGGAGATGGGGGCCACAAAGGGGGAGGGGAGGAGCATCAAGGGAGATGGGGGCCATAAAGGGGGAGGGGAGGAGCCTTAAGGGGGTGGGAGGCCACAAAGGGGGAAGGGAGGGGCCTCAAGGGAGATGGGAGGCCACAAGGGGGGAGGGGAGGGGCCTCAAGGGAGATGGGGGCCACAAAGGGGGAGGGGAGGAGCCTCAAGGGAGATGGGGGCCACAAAGGGGGAGGGGAGGAGCATCAAGGGAGATGGGGGCCACAAAGGGGGAGGGGAGGAGCATCAAGGGAGATGGGGGCCATAAAGGGGGAGGGGAGGAGCCTCAAGGGGGTGGGAGGCCACAAAGGGGGAAGGGAGGGGCCTCAAGGGAGATGGGAGGCCACAAGGGGGGAGGGGAGGGGCCTCAAGGGAGATGGGGGCCACAAAGGGGGAGGGGAGGAGCCTCAAGAGGGAGGGGGGCCACAAAGGGGGAGGGGAGGAGCATCAAGGGAGATGGGGGCCACAAAGGGGGAGGGGAGGGGCCTCAAGGGGGAGGGGGGCCACAAAGGGGGAGGGGAGGAGCCTCAAGGGGGAGGGGGGCCATAAGGGGGCAGAGGAGGGGGGCACAGGGACAGGGGAGGACGCAGGGGCAGGGACAAGCAGGCCCAGGACAATGGGCAGAGGGGTGGGGTGGGGAGGTGGCCCACCGCCCGCCTGCCCGCGCTGCTCACCCCAGCCCAGGCAGAGAAAGCGCTTGCGGATGAGGCGGTTCCTGAGGCGGCCGGTCACGGCCATGTAGGACTGCCAGGCCTCGGTGAGCACCCAGCAGAAGGACGACAGGAAGAAGAAGTGCAGGAAGGCAGCCACCAGCGTGCACACCACCTGGGCAGGGCGGGCGGGCAGGTGGGCGGCTCAGGGGGCAGGTGCCCGCTAACCCGTTCCCACGCCTGCCCCGAGGGAGGGGCCCGCTGCGGCCGGGAGGCGCCAGGCCCAGGGTCCCTGGGGCTCAGGCCGGCACTGAAGGCCTGAGCTGAAGGCTCACCTGGTCCACTGCCTCGAGCTGGCCTGTTGAGCACCCAGGCTCCCTGTGCTCCCAGGGGACTGTGTGGCCCCCTCCGCCAGGGACAGAGGCCCCCCTGCCCCGCCTTCCTCAGCCATTGGGAGACACGGCACCTGCTCATAGGAGCCCGTCTGCTCAGCAGGTGGTGAACTCGACACCCGGGGAGGGCAGGTCGCCCCCAAGGCCACATGGCAGGGCAGACAAGGGGACACAGCCTGGGCCAGTCCAGCTGGAGACTGCAGACACCAGGGCCCCATGCCCTGGCCAGCTGGAGAGCGAGGACTCCATGTGACTCCAGCACTCCCCGCCCTAAGCTTTCCTGGGATCCTTTTGGGGTCATCCCCCCCACCCCGTCCTGCACGGGAGGGCACAGACCGTATACCTTATTGCGGGTCTGGGTCTGCCCGATGAGGATGAGGGCGTTGGAGGAGATGATGGACAAGCAAAAGTTGATGAGGATGACAGAGCGCTCCGAGCGGATGTACCTACGGGAGAGAGCAGGCTCATCCTCACAGGAACCCGGATCCTGCGGCCATATCAACACTACGGCACTATCTCCTCCCCGGACACGGTGCTGCTACCACCACTGTCACCTCCACCATCGCCATCTCCTCACCACCATCGCCTCCACCGTCACCATTGCCATCAACACCACCAACACCACACCCAGCACTGCCATCGCCTCCACCATCACCATCGCCTCCACCATCACCATTGTCACCATCACCATCATCATCATCACCATCACCACTATCTCCTCCACCATCACCATCACCACCAACACCACACAAAGCACCACCACCATTGCCTCCACCATCACCATCGTCACCATCCATCACTACACCTCCTCCACCATCATCACCATCACCATCACTACCTCCATCACCACCACCACCACCACACCCAGCACCACCACCATCACCTCCACCATCACCATCGTCACCACCACCACCACCACCATCGCCTCCACCATCACCATCGTCACCATCACCACACCTCCTCCACCATCACCCCCACCCCCACCCCCACCCCCACTTCCGCTCTACCACATATGATTCTGGCACACAGATGCCAGGGAAGGCCACGGGAACCACTGGCACAGCTGCCCACTCCTGCTAGGGAGGGCTCATCCTTAGAATTGCTTCTTCTTTTTGTGCAAGATCCCCTCTTGTGTTTGGATCCTGGGGACACAGCTCATTTCCGGGGTCTCACTGTCTGGGGGCTCCTGGTTCCACCCCAGCTGTCCCCCTGCAGCCCTTCACACCCTGTGCGATCCTGGCTCTGAGGCAGGAAGACAAAGCGTTCTGAGGCTGGGCTGCAGAGCCCACGCCCGCAGCGGCTCAGCCACATCCTGGCTGTGTGACACCGGGCAAGTGGCCCAGCCCCTCTGTGCCTCGGTCTCCCATCCGCGAGACGGCCGGAGGGGAGAGCGCCTGCCGCTCAGGGCTGTGGCTGAGATCGCAGGAGCAGGAGGCAGGAGGCAGGAGGCGTTAGCCGCCATCACCTCTGCTGCCCGTTTCCCAGTGGCCTTGGGGGCTGCGACCCAGGCGGGGGGTGAGCACAGGGTCCAGGGCTGCGCCTTAGGAGCCATGACATGGCCTGATGTGCCTGGGCGGGTCACTGTCCCTCTGTGGGTCCCCATTTCCTCGTGGGGACCGTGGGGGTGGGGTCCTGACTGCCGCTAACAGGGGCAGTGACGCGGCCAGCAGAGCTGGGGAAGGAGGTGCTCTGCAAACCATGGGCAGAGCCCTCAGAGCTGCAGCAGGCGGGGCTGGAGGGGCCAGGCCAGCGGGCTAACAGGCCAGGGGGGCTTCGGGACAGCGGTCCCCTCCCGCCTGGCTAGGAGGGGCCCTGGTGCAGGCTGAACCCGCGTGGTTCAGCGGTTCAGGGTCAGCTCCTGCCCTCGGGCAGGATGAGGAGGGGGCCCGGGGAGCACAGGCCGCCCTTCCCCATTGACCCATTGATCTCTCCCTGTGGGCCTCACGGAGACAGACAGGCAGCTGCGGGGTGGGTGACCTTGACTCAGACTCCCTGTCCTATACTTCTGTTCAGCGGGGCTTGAAGCAGGGCGCTGGGTGGGGAGGAGAGACCCCCCGCCCCGCCGCAGGCACACACCTGCCCTCACACACCCGAGCCTACCCTGCTGCGCGGGGGGGCTCCACCTGCCATACGGGCCCCCACCCCAGGACCAGGGACCGCCGGGGGTGCCCAGGGGCCCTGGGAGGAGGCCCTGTGCCTGGGGGAGGGGGGTGGGGGGCAAGGGTGCGAGCAGAAGTTCTCACCCTGGAACATGACCCTGGGCTCAGAGAAGCCTGGGGCCTTGCACATCCACATGGTGGGACACAGAACTGGGGGCTCCGAGGTCCCGGGGCTGGGTGCTTGGCTGGGGGGTGGGCTGCCGGGCATCAGCCAGGAGTGCACTGGGAGGTAGGAGGACGCGTGGCCGCCCCGTGCGCTCGTGGGGGTGGGTGGAGCAGAAGGGTGCCCCCAACCAGCACATCAGTGTCATCTGGTGGGGGGGAGTGGGCAGGGGGGCTAGCGGGAGGGAGGGGACTGAGGACAGAGGGTAACGGCGGAGGAGGGGAGGGGGTGGGCAGGGGAAATTGGGGCAGCCGTGACTTCCAGGGGGTGGGGGGGGTGGCGCTTTTGACCCGGAAGGGGGCTCCGCACCAGCCCACCGCCGCGGCGCTCTCACAGAGAAGGGACGAGCCCTGACCCCAGCCACCTCGCGCCTGGGACCCACTGGGGCCCCCACCCCGGGCCCCTGCCCACGCGCTCGGGCCCCACCTCCACACGGAGACGTAGATGATGATCAGCATGAGCAGGGTGAGGGAAGACACGCCGCAGCCCACGATGAGCGTCACGGACGGCACGATCACCTTCTCCATGTTCTGAGGAGTCCAGGGCGGAGAGTGTGGAGTGAGGGGCCGGGCAGGTGCGGACCGAGGCCCCGGGCGGCGGGCCCCAGCTCACTCCGTGCGGCCCAGATGCTGGGCGATGCCGGCCCCGAGCCTTCCCTCTCCACCTCCAGCACCCCCACGTGTGCCCCCTGCGCCCTGGGCCCCTGGTCTGGGCTGTCCCCAGTGAGGGGTTCTCGTCCCTGGCTGGGGGGGGGTCTGTCCTCCACCATCACAGCCACCTGCCAGGCCTGGCGATGAAGGCTCTGCCCATGCTTCACAGACTCCCCCATTCCAGAGGGGCACACAGACAGATCCCGGGGACCCCGGGCCCTCACGATAGCCCCCCCAGGCTGCGTGCCCCGGAACAGCAGCCGAGAGCGGAACAGCAGGCTTCCTGGCCGGGCCTCGGCACCAGCTGCATCCCAGCAGCATCCGAGGACAGCGTCCAGCCTCCGCTGCCTCACCCGTCCCACCCCCAACACCTGCCGCCCCACACCCCACCAGGCGCGCCTGCCCACACTCCTCTCCCCATCCCTCTGGCTCTGCGAGGCCCACTGCTCTGCACTCCCACACCCCTCCAGGCCCAGTTCCCACAGCGCTGCTCCAAGCCTCAGCCAGAGAAGTCTGTAAAATGCCACCAGAGGTCACATCTCCGCCCTGCCTGGGGACCCCCGCCCGTCCACCCCCATCATTGCCTGGATGCTCCAAGAGCCCCGGGGCCTGGGCTGCCCCCTTCTCCCTCTACCTCATGACACTGTCTCTCATCGTGGGCCCTCCCCGTTCCCACCAGCCAGTCCCCCTGCCCAGGACACCCTCCCTAGCCGCCACGTGGTGCCCTTCGAGGGGCCTTGGGCTGCACGACGGGCCCGCTGCCCCCCACGTGCCACCCCGAGTGCCCGGCTGGTCCCCACTTCTGTGTGCTTCCCGCGCTCACCCTCGTGTCACTGCCTGACCCGCGCGCTCCACACCGAGGGCCCCTGGGCCCCTGGGTCCCCTCCTGCAGCAGGCAGGGCACGCCGGCACACGGTGCTGCGCGTGGCAGGTGGCCAGCGGGTATTTGTGGAGGACTGAGCGGGGCTCCTCCGCGTGAGGAAGCCCCTCCCCAGCCTGCTGCCTCTGGGCTTGAGGAGGCAGTGTCCTGGGGGACAGGGGGTTCTCGGGGGCTCCCCACCCTCAAGGGGCCACTCCTGTCCCTGCTCAAGTCTGCCGCGGCCAACACCCTTCGGAGCAGCTCCGCTGCCCCTGCAGATCCCGGCGGCTGTCCACGCAGCCTGTCCACCTCCCTGGCTCCCCGGCCCAGCCTTCTGGCCCCGGGCTGGCACCTTTGGCGTCCCGCGTGCCCCTAAGGGGGTGCTCCCCGAGGGGAGGTGCGGTGCCTGCCCTGTGCTGTGCCCTGCACCCGCCTGCAGGCCGCTCCGGGGCCTGGACTGCCCCACCCCGCCCTGGAAACACCACCTCCTGCCCCCCAGGCCCTGCGGGTGTCGCTCAGGCCCAGCCTGGGGGGTGACTGCCTGGTGTCCTTGGGCCGCCCGGACACCCCGCCCCTGTGCAGGCTGGACAAACGGACAAGGGAAGCCAGGCTCCGGGAAGAGGCACACGTCGGCCAAGGTCAGCTGAGCGGTCAGCGGTCCAGGGGGCGGCTCCAGCACAGGGGCCCCCGGCCGCGGCCTGCACCCTTGAACTTGCCGGCAACCTCGAAACCCGGCTGGCACGCGTGTCACGGGTGGCCAAGCAAGTGGCTCGCACCCGCTCCATGGCTGGCCCTGGCCCCTACCTCCGTGGCCACCTGCCTCCGTCCGCCCTCATTAGGCCTGGCAGCCACACGCCTGCCAGCTTGCCCACCTGCCCGCCCACTCTCCTCCTCTCCACCTGGCTCATCTGTCACTCCCGACAGCCCCGGGCTCGCGGCTTCTAGGTGATTCGGGGAGGGAGGAAGGGCTGAACGAGCGGACGGGGGTGTCAACATCTCTAGCTCTTGTTGGAGGGTTGGTGTGGAGACTTCCAGGGCAAGACATCGGCCCCAACCCAAGCGGAAAGAGAGAAGACAGAAGCCAGCCGGCCTCCTGCCGGAGACCGGGTCCCTGGCCAAGTGCAGAGCCACCCCAGGGCCTTTGCACATGCTGCTCTCGCTGCCCAGTGCTCTTCCTCTGACCTTCACGTGGCTGGCTCTTCTCTCACTGAAGAGGCCCCCAGCCCGCAGCGGCCCCCCCGAGTGTGCAATCTGAAGCAGCCCCTCATCCTGACGCTCGCCAGATACCGCCCCCCACACCCAGGGAGTCTCCCTTTGGCTGTCCACACGGTCATCGTGGTTTCTCCCACAGAGCCCCCTGGGTTCAATCTCCTTAACCCTCTGCCCGTCTGACCCACCTCCACGCACACGTCCCTCCCTCAGCACCGTCTCTGCTGCCCTGCTCCTGCTCCACGGCTCCCACGCAAGCCAGCCCCGGCCCACTGAGGCTGGGGTCCAGCCGCATGCCGAGCCGGGACCCGGAGCAGCTGGGCACGCGCCCCGGCACATCGCGGCGACCCTGGGCAGCGGCACCGACTGTGCTTCACGGGGCCAGCGAGTGCTGTGCTGCGTGTGGTGCTGCGACACCTCCCGGGTTCGGTCCCTGCTGTGGCTCAGAGGCTCGGGCTTCGCCCCCTCACAGACGTGACTCAGCCGCGGAGACGTGACTCCTCCACCCCCCACGGTCAGCTCACTCCCGCGGTGCTGGTGGCAGAGGGGGGCCCCCCCCCAGCTTCTCTGCCCCCAACTGCGACCTCGGCCTCCTGGCTCCTGGGGCGCGACCGCAGCACCCCCCTCCACCAACTCTCGGCCCCTGTGCTGGCTCCGACCTCCTGCAGCCACCCCGTACCCCAGGATCCCCGGGTCCCACGTGCTCGGACCCAAATCCCCACCCTCCCCAGCCGGGGCGGCACCCCATCTCGCCCCAGGCCTGGCCACCACCTGCCGGTGGGGTTATCCTGCCCTCACCGCCACTGGGACCCCTCCAAGGCCCAGTCCCACCACCGTTCCCTGCTATCCCCCCCGCCACCCCACTCCCCGCTGCCTTCGGGATGCAGCTCCACTGTCCCTGGCCTTCCGGCAGTGCCCGCGCCCCTGCCCTGCCCTCGGAGCCCCACCTGTCTCCTGCCCTCCTCACCTCCACTGGCGTGACCATCCGTCCTCTCCACGAAGCTCAGCTGGTGAACTCCTATTCACCCCTCAGGACCCCGCTCCACACCTCCTCCTCATGCCGCCCCCAGGGAGGGAAGGAAGCTGTGGCTGTGCCCCCAGAGCATCTGTCTCCGCGGCCTGGGCTTCGCAGGCTTGTGCGGACACATGTCTGTCTTCCCCGTCATACCCCGTGCTCCTCTAGGGTAGGACTGAGGTCTGGCACAGGCCCCGGCCCAGCCCCTCATGAGTGTTAGCGCAGACGACGGGCTGCATGACAGCTACGTCCCCCTCATGCCCCTCCCACCCAGCGCCTCTGGGTCAGCTGTCCCTGGGGCCAGAGCGGGCCGGGACAGGAGCTCCCAGGGCAGGGGACAGAGCCCACCCTGGCCCCCCTGGCACTCAGGCTCCGAGCTCATGCCCGCGCCCACGGCGGGGTCCCACCATCAGGCAGGGCCCCCGGCTACACCGTCTCATGGACCAGGAGCCCAAGGCCCACGGCGGCGGGGCAGCTGGCCCTCAGCCCCTTGGCCACGGGGTGACCCTGGGCACCGCGCGCTGCTCTACTGCAGCCTCAGCTCCCTTGGGGCATGGGTGGGCCCCGACACACGCTGACACCAGGGGTCCCCAACCACAGCTGCCACCCCCCTGCCAAACAGAACTGCCAGCTCCCACAGACCGGCGGAGCCCTCACCTGCCCACCCCGGCACAGGGGCCCAAACGCTTGGCCCTGGCGGCTGCGGGCGCAGGCCAGCCTTCCAGAGAGGCCCTGGGCCCCAAGCCTCCCGCTCCCGGTCTCACCAGCATCGGCCGGCCTCCCCCTCACCGAAGCCGGCCTCCGTGCCAGAGCTTACCCGGGGCTCGGGCCCCGGCCGTGGACGGCACTGCCTGCAGCCTGCGCTGGCCCCTCGGGTGGCCCACCCCGCAGAGCCACCCCGAGGGACACACGACCGCTCTGTCCTACAGGGGAGGGGGCAGGAGGCTGGAGTTGCTGGGTGTAAGGGACAAGCCGGCGTTTTGACACTAACCCTACACCAGGACACTACCCTGTCCGGTCCTTCCTCCTCCCGCTCCGAGGGATGAGCGGCCACCTAGGGACCGAGGCTGGGCCCTGCCCTGCTTGCTCTGGCCTCGTAGGGACTCAGGAAGCCCCCAGCCCCACTGGAGGCTCCCCTGTGCACAAGAAGCCTGCTGCTTTAGCACCGCCGGCCACCTACGCAGAGAGCCGCCTCTTACAGGGAGCCCCCAGGATGGCCTTGCTGCTGCCTTCAGGCTCTCCCCCAGAACCAACACCACCAACACGCTGTCGCAGGGACAGCAGGATGAGGAGAGGGCACCGAGGTCAGGGCCGAGAGCACAGACCCCCATCCAGCCAGACTTGCCCCGAGACCTTGAGCAAGGCACCCTCCTCTGGCCTCAGTCTCCCTGCCCGCCAAGGGGAGGTTTAAGTAGCAATGACCTCTAAGGTCCTGTGGAGCTCTGCCCCCACGGGGGACCCTGGCTGACGACCTGCCCTCCCTCCCCCTGTCCCGCTGGACAAAGGGGCTGTGGGCAGGATGTTCTCAGGCCTGGAGCCATCTTCCACGACAAACCCAGGGTTCCCTGAAGGCACAGCTGTGCTGCCCCCTTTGATGACAGCAGCTGCCCCGAACGCCCAGGAGAGCCACGTCCCCCTCCCCGGTCCGGGCTCCGCATGTGCTGCTCAATGATCCTTGCACCCGGGCCTGGCTCAGGGTCTCAGTGGGCGAAAACCCTGGCCCCTTCCCTCCTCGGGGGCCTCGGGGGCTGGAGGGGGCTCCCCAGGACAGCCCATCAGCCCCCGTGGGCCAGCCCAGCACCCAGGGCCCCAGCCAGGGAGCTGGCCCCAGATGCCGTCACCATAGAAACCAGCAGCCCCCACAAGAATCTCGGGAACAGAAAGGAGGCCCCTGAGATGATGGGGCCCTCCCCGGCAGGGCTGTGGGCCTGGGCCAGATCCAGCCTCCCTCAGCCCCCCTCAGCACCCCCCAGGACCCTGACCTGGGGTCACAGCCGCCTCCGAAGACCAGAGTCCACTGAGGAGGGTGGGGAAGGTCTCCCACAAGGTGGCAGCTCCTTCCTCTCCCTCTGCCCGGCAGGCCAGAGCCTGGTCCCCCAGCCGGGGGCGCAGCACCCACCAAGTGCCGCGCTGTGCCAGCTCCGCCGGGCCAAGCCCTCCCCGGCCCCAAAAGCCTGGGCCTGGCCTGCCGGCTCCCCTGAGACCGGCGCCCTCCGAGGTCCCAGGCTCCCAAGGAGAGTGGGGGAGACTCGCGCGTCGGTCCCGGGGAGGGGGGAGGGGGGAGGGGGGAGGGGGGCAGGGGGCGGGGGTGCCCGGCCCCTCATCGCCAGCCGCTGCCAAGTCCCCGCTGCCCCCGCCTGCCCCTCCCCTGCCCCTGCGCCCCCCCTGCCCCTCCCCGGCGTGGGGCCAGGCCACGGGCGACAGGCGGGCGGGGGGGCCGGGCGGGGTGGGTCCTGGGTCCCGGGTCCCGGCCGTCCCCCTCCCCCCGCGCCGCCCTCGCCGGAAGCGCCCGCCCCTCCCCCTCCCCTCCCCCCCCCCCCCCCCCCCCGCCCCCGCGTCCCGGCCGGGGTCTCACCGCGTCGGCGCTGAGCTGGGCTAAGATGGCGAAGGTGGAGAGCCGGTCACAGAGGCAGCGCGTCCGGAGGGCGTCGAGGGGCACCGTGCGGCAGCCGCGCCACGACCAGGGCCCGAGCTGCGGGGGGGCGGGGGGCGGACGGCCTGGGGGCGGGACACACGGGGCGGGCGGGGGACAGCGCGGCGTGAGCGGCGGCGGCGGCGGCCCGGCCCTGCGCCCCCCGCGCCCCCCGCGCCCCGCGCCCCGCGCCCCCCGCGCGCCCCGCGCCCCGCGCCCCATGGCCGCCGCCGGCCCGCGGAGCGCGTCTCGGGAGCCCGCGGAGCGAGCCCTGGCCCCGCGCCCGCCCCGCCCCCTCCCCCGCCGAGCCCGAGCCCGAGCCCGAGCCCGAGCCCGAGCCCGAGCGAGCCCAGGAGCCCGCGGGCGGGGCGGGCGGGGGCGCGCCGGGAGGGGCCGGAGCCCCGAGCCCCGAGCCCCGAGCCCCGAGCCCGAGCCCCGCGGTGACCTTGGGGCCGCCCCGCCCCGCCCTGCAGCCACCCGAGGCCCACGGGGCGCCCCTCCACTTCCACGGGGCCGGAGCGGGCACCCCGGGGCACCCCCCAGCCAGGCCAGCCCACCCACCCAGGAACTTGGGGGTGTCGGGCCACCCACAGCGGCCGGCCCGGGCAGGCTCACCCGCTGGCCCGGCCGCCCGGGGTCCAGGAGGGCGCCCCTGGGTAGGCGCAGATGGAAGGCCCGCAGGTCAGGACCCGCACCCGCACCCGCACCCGCAGGCCTCCTGGAACCAGGCCGCAGCCGGCGCCTGCTCCCAGGACGCGGGGGAAATCAAGGGGCGCTGCAGCCAGGGGCTGCCCGGGGCCTGCCCTACACTCCCCTGCAGCTTCAGGGCCTCTCAGCGCCAGCACCACGGAGCTGTCCAGGGCCTCAGCCGGACTGTCCCCACCCGGGCCCTTCGGGGTGCCTGCAGGCGGGGGGGCCCAGCTCCCTGCCCAGTGCGCTCCCCAGGGGAGCCCCGACCCGGCGCACAGACACAGACCCGGACAGGGCCGCGCCGCTCAACCCTTGGGTTTGCAAACGGCCAGCCATGGTCACCCCGCGCCCCCCCCCCCCCGCCCACCCTGTCACCTCAGGAAGTTACCTATCCTCACCCCTAGCTCCAGTTTCCTGAGCTCTAAAATGGGGAGGACAGTCCAGAGGACGCAGTGGGCGCACCCCCGCGAGGCGCCCGGCACAGCGCTTGCGTGTCTGTGTGCGCCTGCAGGAGGGTTTAGGATCACCAGCCGCTGGGATCTGAGAGCCCCACGGTGGTTCTGTTCAATTGGAGATGTTACACAATCCCCTTCTGAGCTTCAGGCCCCCGGGGAGAAGGGATGTATTCCAGGCCAAGCCTTGCTCTGATTCCCCTCTCTCAGGGGGGGGGGGGGGGGGGGGGGGGGGGCAGGGGGGACAGACCTGCCCCTTCCTACAGAGGAGGACCCGCCCGAGGGGCTAGCCCAGTTCCCGGGGGCCGTACGGCAGAGTTTGAAGGCCCGGAGCTAGCCCCAGGCTCTGTGGGGTGCATGGGGTTCCATGGCCCTGGAGGCACCCCCAAGCCCGCACTCCAGCCCGTGTGCCCTGTCTCCGGGGTCTCCAGAGTACAGTGAGAAGACAGGGAATCCCTCTCACAGGTGCTGTGGCCTGAGCCCAAAGGGCCCAGGATTGGGGAGCTCAAAGCTCATCCATTTTAGGGGCCTTCCTTAAAACAAATGCAAAGTAGCCAAGGGCCACAGAGGGGCACAGGGTACAGCCAAAGTCAAAGCCTAGCAAGGCCCCGGCAGAGGCCCTCCTCCTCCTCTTCCCTCCTCCGGGGAAGGAAAGAACACTGACCACCAAGCAGAAGCAGGACCTGGACAATGGAAGGGATGCAAAGGGACTGCGGGGTCCCGGAGACCCCGGAGCTCCCAGGGACACCCAGGCCCAGCCTGGGCCTCCCCTTGTCCTTGGTCAGAGGTTTAGCAGGGCCTCGCTGGGCTGCCCTGGCGCTGCCCCCTCACGCTCTCCCCTCGCCCCCCAGCCCTGCTGCCGCCCACTGTGCCCCTGCCCGGCCCCCGCTGCATGTGAGGCCGCAGCCCTGCCTGCCCGAGCCACTGACCGCACGCCGCGCCAGCCAGCACAGCACAGGCCAGCAGACGCCAAACACCGCCCGCTCCGGGGAGGAGTCCTGCAGGCCGCTGCTGTCTGCAGGCAGGGCACCCCTCTCTTAGCTGCCCACCGGCCCAGGGCGTCAGCCCCGCCGCTGCTCCTGAGAACAGGAGTTCGTGGCCAGCCAGGCCTGGGTTCAAATCACAGCTGTGCTTCTCAGGATGCAGGCAGGGACACTGCCTCCGCTCTCCTCCTTTGAACGAAGCTGCAGCGGGGGTGGGGTGGGGGGTGGCATCCAGAACCCAGCTGTCCGGCTGGGGAGGACAGGGAGGGGACGGCACCCCGAGGCCCGGGCTGAGGGGAGCCGGGCTGGCTGGGGCCAGCAGCCTGGCAGGTTCCCAGCCCGTGCTGGCGGGTCTGCAGGGCGCCAGGCTGAGCGCTGCAGGCCACCTCCTGGGACAATGCCAGCGCAGGCTGGTGGCTGGCCCCTCGGGGCTCCCGACGAGGACGCTAATCAGCTTATCGGCCTCCCAGAGGAGGGGTCGGGCAAGGGGCCGCTGCCCATGTTGCCCGCCCTGCAGCCTCAGGCCTGAAGGGCACAGGGAAGCATCGCCCCGTTCCCCAGGTCCCAAGAACCGGCTGTGGGGGTGGGCAGGCAGCTGGGGCCGCTCTGGCAGGTGCCCAGACCTGCACGGTGGGTGTGGGGGCGCGTCGCGACCCGGGTGGGGACTGCAGTGCGGGAGCCCTGGGCTCCCCTGTCCCTGACTCCTGCTCGCTAGGGCCCAGCAGACCTCCAGGCCTGTGTCGGGGAGCGCGGTCGGGCCTGGCACACAGCCCGGCCACCCCCTCCTTGCTCCTCCCACACCTCAGTCACCGGCTTCCTGTGCCTTTTATCACTGAAGCTCTGCAACAGCCCCTGGGCCCCCCGCGTAGGTGCAGCCCCCCTAGGTCAGCACGCTGCTCAGAGCCGGTGCTCTCACTCAGGGCTACGCGGCAGGCGGCAGCAGGGCCAGGACGACAAGTTTTACCCGTGTGACACCCGCTCCAGGCACCACTGTGAACCGCTGGATTCCGAAGACGGACCTCGAATGACCCTCCCCTTGAGGGTAACCTGACACCCAGAGCAGAGAGGGGCACCTGCCCCAGCTGCCCGCCCCAGGCCCGGAAGAGAGCTCGGCCAAGGCAGGGTGCTCAGGTGGTTAGCCCAGCAAGATAGGCGGGTAGGCGGTCCCTGACCCCATCTTCGGCACCCGTGACCTGGGAAAGGCCAGGGAATCTCTGTCCTCCTTTCAGCAAAACCTCCAGGACGCATCCCCTGACACCCCAACGCCTGGAAGTCCTTCCCATATCTGACTGAAATCCTTCCTGCTCCGGAGACACCTGCTCCCATCTCCACACCACAGGCAGGTCACTCCCTCTCGCACACGACAACGGCATTGGGAGACCATTCGCTGCCTCCTGTCTGAGCTTCAGAAACGTGGAGTATCTGGGTCATGGAGCCAACCCCCCACCTCCCAGAGCCCAGGCCGCGGGAATCTGGGTCAGTGACACCTGCTCCTCCTCCCCTCCAGGTCCAGGGCGAGGGAAGGAGCTGGGCCATGGCAGCTCCCAGGGCCAGGAGGGCAGGGGGACCCAGCGGTCAGAGCGGGAGCCCCTCCCTGCCTGAGCTCCCCACCACCCAGGCCCTTCAGACCAGGGCTCCCAGGGCAGAGCCATGCCTCCCCCCTCAGGGCACCTGACGTGCTGGAGGCCAGGCTGGTCCTGCCTCCGCGGCCTCCGTGGCCACGGCCAGCTCCCGGGTCCTGCAGAGAGGCCACCCTGACCCACAGCCTCCGTATCTGGGGTCCCTGCTCACGGCCTCAGGGTCCCCTCCCGCACTATCCTCTGGGAGGGCAGGCCCAGGCCCAGCGCGCTCGCCTTGCTGCTGGCACAGCCCTGGGGGCACCAGCCAGGACCTGGCAGCCAGCCCCTCCGCCCTCCAAACCTCCGCTGCCCCACGCTCCCCCCCACACCGGCCCGCAGGCCCCACCTGCCTCCTTGCATGAGGCCCTGGGGGTCTGACCGCTGCCCCGCTCCATGGCACTACCCTGGGGGGACCCCAGGGGCCAGTGGCTGCTGCCCCCCTGGCCTCACCGGTCGGCCCCGCAGCCCAGGGCCACCGCTGCAGCGGGCCAGCCATGCTGTCCTCTGCCCAAACCTCCCACGGCCCCCTCCTCGCTGAGGGGCCCGTCCACCCCCTGATCGGACCGCAACACTCTGCCCTTCGGGGGCTCCCCTGTGGCCGCGTTCAGGCTGCAGGCCCGGCTCCCGGCACAAGCCCCGCCTAGTCCCACACTGAGCATGCAGCATGGGGCCATCGCCTTGCCCCCGCGTCCCCGCGTCCCCGCATCCCCACTCAGGGAGGAGAGGCCGCTGCCATGAGCCTGGTCCCAGCTTGGCTCCTCTCCAGGGTGCGTCCGAGACCCTGGGGGGAGGCTCGGCCCGGGGCCCCCCCTGCCTCCTGGCCGGTCCCGGCCTAACAAGGAGGGACAGGGCAGCAAGGCCTGCTCCCCGCTTGGGCAGATCCCATCCTGGTCCCTGGGAGCTGAGCCGCCTTCCCCGTGAAGCGGGCCCCAATCCTCAGCCAGCACGCCGTCAGGGAGACGCAGGGACACGGCGCCCAGGGGCCTGGCACGCTCACGGTACAAGAGGGGAGGGGGACACGGAGGGCGTGCTGAGAGCCGCCCCCCGCGTCCACGTCCACCCACCGAACCAGGGCATTTGCCGCATTCATGCCTCCTGCCGGCCCACGACTCGGGTCTATTACGAGACTATAACCGTCAGGGTCTCCTGGGGTTTGATGGGCTAATTCACACTGGAGTGTGAATGACTCATAGGTAGCCTCCCACACAACAGAAAAAAGCTGGAGTGGGCACAGCACACCCCACAGGGGACGCGGCAGTGGGCAGGGGCTTCCAGAAGCGCCTCGAGGCCTTTCAGCCTGGCCTCCACTTGTGCTTCCCGCGCCAAGCACCCGAGGCCCGGGCCCTGCTAAGTGGAGCTTCATCCATCAGAAGGCCCACCTCCCGCCTCTGCCACTGACCTCGGAGCCACAGGTCGGGGCCTGTGCTCGGTCTCCTCCCCCAGGGAGCCTGCCTGGATGGCCCGTGAATTCCTGAGCGCTGCACCTGACCCTCCATCTGGTCCTGGCCTGCTTCCGTGCCGGGACCCCTCCCTGGGGTCCTACCTCACCCGGCAGCGCCTCAAGACTCCCACCCCCAGGCCCCGCTGGACCTGCCTGCGCACGCCAGCCCAGTCGGAACCAGCGGCGACCCAGCACGCAGGCGCCATCTCCGTCAGGCCTTGATCCTGGCCGGTGCCTCTGACCGCACGCCCTCCCGTCCCCCCGTCCCCCGGCTGACTCTGCTGGTCCTTCGGGGTTGCCCAGGGCCCCTGCCATGCTGGGGAGAGCCCACGGGCTCAGGGCTGGGGGCGGGACCTGTGGTCCTGAGGGACCCCGATGTCTGTGCCCCGTGGATCTGGGCACGGATGCCCGACCTGGGTCTCGCTGAGCAAGCTGCCGGGTGAGCCCTGGGCCCCTGAGGCCTGTGTTCCTGCCCAGGGCCCCCCTCCTTGCCCCCCACTCTTTGCCCCCACCTGGGCCCCCCTTCCTCACCCCCACCCAGTGACCCCTCCTCACCCCCACCTGGGCCCCCCTCCTGCCCCCACCTGCGCACCAGCCACCCTGCGATTCACGGCTTCAGCCGCAGGCCCATCCCCACCTGGAAACCTGGCTGGCCCTGTGGTGTGGCTCTGTTCTCTCCCCCTCCACCCGCCCTGGGCAGACGGTCGCCTGGACAGGGTGGGACCCCGGGCTCCCCAGCCCTGCAAGGAGGTGACCTGGCCTGAGAGGGCCGGGTCCTGCTGACCCTGCTGCCCCTCCTGACCCTCCCAGCTCAGAGACCTGCACCCTGGGATCCCGCCTGAGCCTGTCACCTCCCACGCCCTCACGCTCCAACCACGGGGGTGCTCCCTTGCCCACCCGGAGGCCCCTCCCCGGCCAGCCTCTGCTGGGCCCCGTGCTGAGTGTCCCCAAACCTGCCCACTGTGGCGGCCGGCCCAGCCTCGCCACCTCCCAGATTGCCGCGGCCTCGCCAGCCTCCCTCCCCTCTCCCCTCGCCCTTCTTCTCAGTCTGGGTGACATCTGACCCTGTCCGCCTCACCGCCTGGGCCACGGGCGTGTCCTGGTTCTCACGGGGAGGGGCCTGCAGGTCCCCTGGGAGCTCAGCCATCCCCGCACTGCCCTCAGTGCCACCACCATCTCCACCCACACAGCTACCCCCAAAACCACCAAGGTCAACACAGTCGCTACCGTCGACGCCCCCAATACCGCATTCGCTGCCATCACTGCCACCCTCGCCACCGCCACCGCCACGATGTGATCGGCAACACCACCGTCATCGCCACGTTGCCGCCACACTACTCCGTCACCATCACGGCCGCTCTCAGAAGCATCCTCAGCCGCACATCCATGCTCGGTCACAGGACCGCCGCCACTGCCGTCACCACTCAGTCACACTGTCACCGTCACTGTCCACACGGCTCCTGCCATCGCCACCGTCCACTCCGTCACGGCGCCAACACCACCATCACTACCACCACTGCCCCACGCTCGCTGTGCCGCCACGGTCACCGGCATCACCGCCACATCCGTCACAGCCTAACGGTGGCTGCATCACCACCTCAGAACCAGCACCGTGACCGTTGCTGAGATTCACGCTGGCTGCCAACCCTGCTACCAGCTCTCACCAGCGAGGCTTCCGCGGCGCCTGCCGCATCTGGGCCACTGTGTAGACGGAACCCATCTTGTCAGAGGCCCCACCATCCCTGCCTGTGCATGACGGCATGCGGGTGGCCTGCCATACCTTCCCCGCGCCCGTCACGCCCCCACCGTCCAGGCGTCTCGCAGTTCACCTGGTGATCGGTGACCTCCAGGTCATCCCACTTCCTGCTTCCAGGGGCCTCTGCACTGAGGCCCAGGGAGGAGGTACAGCCACGGTCCCCGCGGCCTCACTGACACCCCCGGGAGTCCCTTGGTGTCTGGCGTCAGCGCCTTACAGGTGGGCGGCACTGGCCCCGGGGCCACAGCGGGGGTGCGGGGCCGCCTGGGGCGCGGGGTGAAGACCGGGCGGCCTCAGCCTCAGAGCGAGCAGTCGCACAGCCCGGGAGAGCGAGGCCAGTGCCCTCGGGAGGAGGATGCCCGCGCGCCTGCAAGTCCAGCCCGGGGACCCCTGCCTCAGTCCCTTTGCCGGAGCCGCTCTTGGACCCACAGGGCCTCCACTGCCCGCTCCCGGGTGGGCTCCCACTGGGCACCAGGAAGCCCCCTCCGCGGCCCTCTCCACGCCGGCAGGTGCCTCCCCACTGGGCACAGTGTGGGCCCAGGAGGGGTCTCCCCGCAGGCTTCCCGGAGGAGGGGCGAGGAAGCTGCCTATGGGCCGAGCATTTCCTGCTCCACGGCCTGTACTTGACATGCAGCAGCCCCATTTGACACATGTGGAAACTGAGTCCCAAGGAGATGAAGGGTGCGCCCCCAATAACCCCACTGGTCAGGAGTGGGACCGAGACTCGAGGCCAGGCCCACTGCAGGTGGGACCCCTGCGCCCCCCACCTGCCCAGCTACAGCACAGGGCAGGCCCGGGGCAGCCCCTCTAGACACAGGGGTGTGGCTTCAGAGAGGCCCTGAGCGGTGACACTGCTAGGACAGTGCGGGCAGGGGGCCGGGGCCCGAGGAGTGGGCCTGGGAGGCGGCAGGATGGGGCCAGGCCGTCCCTGCAGGAACAGAGGTGAGCACAGCCCGGGGCAGCGGGCAGCCCCCAGCGCTGACCCCTCCTCCTGGGGCCCAGGGCTCCTGGGAGCCCTCTCCGCGTTGCCGGGCACCAGTATGAGTGCAGACTTGGGGCGCGGTGCCCCCGGGGGGGCAGACAATGGGTTAACAGAACCCCTGCGGGGGGGGCACCCTAAAGCAGCTCTGCTGGCCAGGCCCAGGCCCCTCCCAGAGTGCCCTGCTGTGTTCCCCTGCACTCCGGGGCACACCCCCCGTCACTTCCCGGTGCTGCCCAGGATCCTAGTGCCCAGCACTGGGGTCCCTGTGGGTTTACCTCCTCCTCCCTGAGGGCAGCTCTGGCCTCCCCTCCCCGAGCCAGAGCCCAGCACAGGCTGGTGCTGCAGGGTCTGTGGGGTGGGGGTGCTGCTGGGGTCCCACCTGCAGTGGGCCTGGCCTCGTTGCTGATGGCAACGGCCCCGCCCGGCCCCGAGCCCCTCGTCCAAGGTCTCTGGCCACTCAGCCACATGACCAGGGACAACAGAGTGGACTCAATTTGTCCCCCCCACTGGCAGGCATGCCCTGACGCCAAGCCCCAGGGCCCACTCTGGCGGATCTGTGAGCTCAGGGGCCTCCCCTCCCTGACTGGCCACCCGGCCCGTCACCCTCGAGTCTCCGTGGACGCTCCGCTCACAGGGCCACACCCCCAGCCACAGGACAGACGCAGGGGCAGTCAGTCACGGCTGGACGCAGAGCGGAGGGAGGCTCGTGTGCCCTGACGCTCCATCTAGGAAAGGCCCCCACCCCAAGATGTGCCCTCCACAGCAGCACGCCCAGGCCTGGTGCACATCTGACCCCCCCAACGGGGCCAGACTCCACCCCGATCCTCTGCCAAAGCTCCCTCTCCGACAGGCCTCGCCGTGTCCATCACAGGCCAGGAGCAAGTGGCTGCTTTTTCTAGCAGAACAAGAGGAAAGCGGGGAGAGGGGCAGGGCAGGGTGGGCGGCTGGGGCCAGTCCCGCTCTTCACCACGGCCTGGGGAGCGTGGTGGGGGCCGGGGGCTGGGTGACACCCTCGCAGACTGGGTGGTGGTGGGCCCTCATTTGGTCCAGTGTACAGTCAAGGAAACTGAGGCCAGGGCTTGCCCGTCCAGTGTGAGCAGAGCCAGGGATTCCCGAGCTGGAGCGAGGAGCCGTCCTGACCAGCCGAGTGTGGCTTGAGGACCCAACAGACCCTGGCCCTTGGGACACAGGCCCAAGCAGTCACCCCAGGGGGACAACTCGAAGCCATGTCCAGGGCAGGCTCAGCTTCTTTGGCCTCTGCCCTCCCCGGGGGCCACTGACCTGTATGTGAGGGCGCAGAGGGGGTGGGCTCATCCTGGTGGACATCCTGCTGGGCAGGTGGCATGGGGACACCCTGATGGCAGGACACTGCCACCAAGGTCACACCACACTGGGTGCTAGGTTCGGGTGAGATGTGCTTAGGCACTGAGTGGGTAAATCCCCAGCCCCCGAGGATGGGAACGCGGTCCCAGTGGGGCCCATTCCAGCGGCCTTGTCACCTCCCATGGGTTCACTGTGTGTCTCCATCAGCGGAAGCGCGTGGACAGTGGATGGGACCCAGGCCCTGCCCCGGGAGGGGCACACAGGAGGACACATGGCCTCCTGGCTAGCTGGCGTCAGAGCTGGGCAGTAGTGGATGGGAGCGTGGGTGTAGGATCGCCGCCGGGACGGGAATGTGGGTGTAGGATCGTGGCCGAGAAGGCCTCCGGGCCAGGTGGTGACTGGGGCTGCAGCACAACTGGGCGCAGGGGCCACACAGGGCCAACAGGCTAATTGTCCCCGCTGCCCTGAGGATGATGGCAGCCGGGGGGCCACGGGGTGGTGGGCAGTGGCTGGGGGCGCCGGGCTGTCAGCCAGGGGGCGGTGGGGGGTGCCCACGGCCCCACCCCGGGTTCAGAGCACGGCAGCCGTCGCGGGCCATGACCTTGTGGCCTTGTCTGTGCCCTCCAGCTCCCAGCCCTGCGAGGAGACAGGCGGGTGGGCTCAGCAGCCCCTGCAGGAGAGGGCAGGTCCCCTGGGGGCTCTGGCACCACCTTGCCCCCAAGGGCAAAGCCTCAGAGCAGGGGTAGGGGCTGCGGAGGGGGTGGTCTCCTGTCCCCTCCCCCTCCCTTCCGCCCTCCTCCGTCCCCAGCAGAAACCAGCCTTCCTGGGAGACTCAGCTGGGAAGCAGCCCACAGGGACCTAGGACCCTGCCAACTCTCCCTTCCGCTCCCCTCCCCTCGGCCTGCCCCTCGCTGCCCTCTCCAAGGAAACCAAGGGTGGGGGCGAGGCTCTTAAAGGGACCGGGCACAAGGGCAGGGGCCCGCGGAGGGGCCGGCCGGGGTCTGCAGCAGGGACCTGAGGGCGACCCCGCTGGCCGCTTGGCATCCTGGGCCGGTCTCCCTGCACACGGGGGGGGGGGGGGGGGGGGTGGGAATCTGCAGAGCCCGGCGGGGTCAGGCTGCAAGGAGAGAGCCCCACGGAGTGTGCAGGCCGCCACCCTCTCCACCAGCCCAGCGTCCGCCCGGCAGGGAGTCGGGGCCCAGAGCCACCAGTAAGGGAAGCCCCCACCCGGCGCCCCGACCCTGCCCCTCCCGGCCCTCACAGGCCTGGCCCCCAGCAGACACCCCCGAGCGCCGGCTGGGCAGGAGGAGCACTGCGGGGAGTGCCTGCCCCCCGCCTGCTCACCACACGGGCCCGGCGGCCCTACGTGCCGGCCGCAGAGCGGACGGTCCGGTCCCGGATCCCACCAGCTCCGACTTTCATGCTCTAACTGAGCAGCTGCCTGAGGGGGAGGCCAGGAGCCGGCTTCTCAGGACCACGGGACCGAGGCCCGGGATGTGCTCTGGGCCCTCATCAGCTCTGTCACCCATCCTCCACGCGTCCTCCCGTCCTCCTGAACGGCTGGGAGCTTGGCAGGGACCCCCCACCCGCCAGCACTCCCACTCCCCCCTCACTGCCAGGGCCAGGCTGCCGGAGGCTGCGGGGGAGGGGTGCCGAGCCATGCTGTCAGCTGGGGTTCCGGAGCCCGAGATCCGGGTCTTTGGCTGGGAGGGGGGCACCCGCCACATAACTTGGGCTTCCGGGGCAGGGGGCTCCAGGGAGCTGTCAGGGCCCAGTGTTTACAGAGATGTCAAGTGTGGGTGTCAAGGCTCTGTGTGGAAATGTGTGTGTATAACTGGGGGCGAGGCAGGTGGAGGGTCTGTGCTGTGGGTGGAAGCCTCTGACTCATTTTTTTCTAAGATGAGCATGTCACATGGTCAACTATCGCAAGTATCTACAAGAGGAGGTGGCCCTGCAAGCATATGACACACGTATGACATATGTGAACACACACAACGGGTTCCAGATGAGACACACAGTCAGGGTCCAGAGTATGACCAGGGTCAAGGTTCAGACTGTGACCAGGGTCAGGGCCCAGATTGTGACCAGGGTCAGGGATCAAAGAGTGACCAGGGTTAGGGCTCAGTGTGTGATCAGGGTCAGGGTCAGTGTGTGACCAGGGCCCAATAGTGACCAGGGTCAGGGATCAGAGAGTGACTGGGATTAGGGCTCAGAGAGTAACCGGAACCAGGGCCCAGAGCATGACCAGGGTCAGGGCCCAGAGTGTGACCGGAATCAGGGCCCAGAGAGTGACTGGGTCCAGGGCCCAGAAAGTCACCAGGACCAGGGCCCAGAGTGTGACCGGGGTTAGGGTTCAGGGTGTGACCAGGGTCAGGGCTGAGAGTGTGACCGGGTCAGGGCCCAGTGTGACCAGGATCAGGGCTCAGTGTGTGACCAGGGTCAGGGGTCAGTGGTGACCAGGGTCAGGGCCCAGAGTGTGAACAAGGTCAGGGCTGAAAGTGTGACCATGGTCAGGGCTCAGGGTGTGAATGGGACCAGGGCCCAGAGTGTGACCAGGGTCAGGGATCAGAGTATAACCAGGGTTAGGGCTCAGTGTGTGATTAGGGTCAGGGTCAGTATGTGACCAGGGTCCAGATAGTGACCAGGGTTGGGGATCAGAGAGTGACCAGGATTAGGGCCCAGAGAGTGACCAAGACCAGGGCTCAGAGTGTGACCAGGATCAGGGCTCAGTGTGCGACCAGGGTCAGGGCTCAGTGTGTGACCAGGGTCTGGGCTCAGGGTGTGACCTGGGTCAGGGGTTAGGGCTGAGAGTGTGACCAGGGTCAGGGGTCAGTGGTGACCAGGGTCAGGGCTGAGAGCATGACCAGGGTCAGGGCCCAGAGTGTGACCAGGTCAGGGGTCAGAGAGTGATCAGGGTTAGGGCTCAGGGTGTGATTAGGGTCAGGGTCAGTGTGTGACCAGGGTCAGGGCTCAGAGAGTGACCAGGACCAGGGCCCTATTGTGACCAGGGTCAGGGATCAGAGAGTGACCAGGGTAGGGCTCAGAATGTGACCAGGACCAGGGCCCTATTGTGACCAGGGTCAGGGATCAGAGAGTGACCAGGGTAGGGCTCAGAATGTGACCAGGATCAGGGCCCAGAGTGTGACCAAGGTCAGGGCTCAGGGAGTGACCAGGGTCAAGGTTATGTGTGATTAGGGTTAGGTTCAGCTTGTGACTGGGGCCAGAGAGTGACCAGGGTCAGGGCTCGGTGTTTGATGAAGGTCGGGGCTTGTGTGACCAAGGTTAGGGCTACAAGGCTCAGAGTGTAACTAGGGGCAGGGTTCAGGATTCAGTGTGTGACCAGGGTCAAAGCTCAGTATTTGATGAAGGTCAGGGGTCAGCATCTGACCCGGGTCAGGGCTCAGAGAGTGACGAGGGTCTGGGCTTAGAATGACCAAGGGCAGGGCTCAGTGTGTGAGGGGTCAGGCTCAGGGCTCAGAAAGTGATGAGAGTCAGGGCTCAGGGTGTGACCAGGGTCAGGGCTCAGAATGTGACCAGGGTCAGGGCTTAGGGTGTGACCAGGGTCAGGGCTCAGAGAGTGACCACAGTAAGTGCTCAGAGTATCCAAAGTCAAGGCTCACCAGGGCTCATTATGTGACCAGGGGTCAGGGCTCAAGTGACCAAGGTCAGGCCCAGAGTGACCAAGGTCAGGGCTCAGCAGGTGACTTGCGTGAAGGCTAAGTCTGTTATCAGGACAGGGCTCAGTTAGGGATCACGTCATGGAAGGAAAATCACTATTTCTCATCAGATGGCCACTGGCTCCCTGTCCCCAAGCCCCCCAATCCTGAACATGTGCAACACTCTTTCTCATGCCGCCCTGCACACACAGGTCCATGCCAGCAGACTCAGTTCCTAGGTCACAGCTGGAAGCCGACTTGGGGCCCTTGCCCTGGACCCTATGTCAGGTCATCTAGGAACCCCTGGGCTCCTCTGAGCCCACGCATGGGATGAGAAGCACCCCAGCTGGCCATGGAAGGGGAAGGTGCCCAGCGCAGACCAGGGGTGGGGGGTGCGGGGGTGGAGCCAGCCCTCTCCAGCACAGCCCCCCTCCCCCGTGGGTCCCAGGCTGCCCAGTCCTGGGTCAGATGCTGAGTCACAGGCCCCTCCAGGAGGCTCGGCTTTCTCAGAGGTGACAGACGCAGTGCAGCCGGGCTCCCAGGGCCATGCCCAGGACCAGACGGGGAGCTCGTGTGCGAACGCTGACTGGGGCACACCTCAAACGTGGCACAGCTACTGGCACCTCCCTTCTGTCCTCGGGGCCTGGGCCCCCAGGCTCAGAAACCTTCACAATGCCAGGCATCCGGGGTGACCGGGGGCGGGTGGGCCTCGCCGGGACAGTGCGCAGGCTCCCACACCCGAGAGAGGAAGGGCAGGTGGAGCTCAGGGCCAGAGGTGGCCCCAGGATGGGAGGCTGATGCCCCCAGAGGGCGCGTCCGTCCCCGGCCACACGGGGCTCCGGGGACGGTGGCCTGGCCGCACTCTGGGCTGGCCAGAGCTCCCACAGCCCGCGGCCCAGGGATGCCAAGGGGGATGAATCCCACGTCTCTGGAAGGCAGTTTGCTTCCAAGAGCCTGGGAGCGTCCTGGGACCGGACGTCAAGGGGACCACGGCAACGTGGTGCGGCTGTGGGAGCCAGGACGCTGGTGCCTGGTCAGGAGAGTGGGAGGCCCCTCCAGTAGGCACGAACCGTGTGGCCCGGGGGCTGCAGCAGCCTTTGAACCGCCCCCCCGGGGAGGGGATGGAGGCCGCGGCGAAGGGCTGGACCGATGGACCGGAGGCCACTGCGCAACCTGCCGCCTGGGAACGCAAAGCTCTGAGGGCCGGCTGGGGCGCTGTGAGCGAGGGCCTGCTTTCTTGCTTTTTCTTTCATCTTTCTGTTCAGACGCCCCATTTTACACCAAGGGGTTGTGCCGCTCGGAAAACCCAGAGAAAAGCACAGGACAATGACCGTAGCCGCGGGCCCCTTGCCGGGGCTGCAGGCCGCCAGCCCTCCCCCAGGCCCTACCTCACACCCCAGGCCCGGAGCAGGACAGGCCCACCGAACCTGCCGACCGGCCCCGCAGGGCCTCGGCACAGGGCCCTGGTACCACCCGCCCCTTTCCAGAATGCTGGTCTCCAGACACTCACATGCACGGTGCGACGTCAGGCCTTTGCTCAAACCTTATCTCCTCAGACAGGCTCCCACGAACCTGCTTTAAAAGGGACTTCACCCCACCTGCCACCAGATCCATCTGGTCCCACTTCTTGGCAAGTGGCATGACCTGACAGTTTCATAGGAGCCTATAGGTTCCTGCTTTACTGCCCCTCCTCACTGGACAGGACAAGGTTGAGGATAAAACCTGATAGACAAGTACCTTGTCTGTGGTTGGTAATCCCTGGAGGATGGATGGGTGGATGGAGGTGGTGGATGGATAGTTGGGGATGGATGGGGGTGAGGGATGGGTACATGGATGAGGACGGATGGATGGATGGGGTGGATGGATGGGGTAGATGGATGGATGGGGTGGATGCATGATGGATGGATGGATGGATGGATGGATGGGATGGATGGATGGATGGATGGATGGATGGGTAGATGATGATCTCATTCCAACAACTTCCAGAGTTCCTATACCGCAGCCTACAACTGGCCCCATTCCGCCTGTTCCCCAGCCACCTGCTCTTCCAGCCACACCTCACATTCCACCTGTCCCGTCCAAGTTCCACATTTTGGCTCAAGGTGTGCTTCCATCTCAATCCCCCCCTCTGCCAGGCACACCAGTCCCCCTGCAAGGTCAGCCGCTGTGGGAGCCCTCCTGAACCCCCAGGACACACACTCAACACTGCACTGCCCAGACCACAAGGGTGCTGCAAGGACCCCCAGGCCGGGGCCAGACTATGCAGACTCACACTTCCAGCCAGCCCGGGGAAGGGGTGCCGGGAGGCGTACGGGATGCTGACGCCTGCACTGAGAGAGACGGGTTGTGACAGGGATGCCCACCCGCCTGGCCCCCCGACCCCTGCAGTGGGGAAGGCCTAGCTCCCACCAGGCTCACCTGACCCACCAGGATCCAGCGCCAACCTCTTTCCCGCCCTATGTCCCCCAATTCTGACCCTCCTCTGGAGGCTGCTCCCACTTTGGGGCCTTTACACAACTCTTTCCTGGGAAGGGTGGGAGGCGGGCTGGGTGGGCTTCAAGCGGCCTCAGAGCCGGAGCTGGGCAGGGAGGCAGCGTGTGAGACACGGATAGAAGGGAGGACACGGCCTCGAGTCCGACTCTGTCGCCCTCCCCTGTGGGCCAGCCTCCCCCGAGCCCACCCTGGAGGCCAGAGGCCACGAAGTCCGCGGGAACTTACACATCTGACTCGTCCCACAGGATACAGGTCTGGTTGGTGGTGCCCTGGGAGAGAGCGGGGAGGAGTCAGGGTCACAGGGCCACCCCACCGGCCCGCGCGAGGGTCACTGCCAGGGGCCACCCACAGGCGTGCTAGGTGGACATTCTGACTCTGCTGTGGCCCCCGGAGATGGGGTCTGAGGAGGAGGAAACGGGCCCAGGGTGGCCAAGGAACGGGCCCCTCGAGGTCCCCAGCTGCGTGGTCTCAAGGAGCCCCCGACCCCTCCCTGAGTGGGGCTGGAGCCCACGACTCTCCACCAAGCCTGCCGCTCACACGTGAGGGGGAGCCCAGGCACAGAGAGGGACGGCAACTTGCCCAGGGCCACACGGTGGGAAGGAGCAGGACCAGTTCCTGCCACGACCCTGGCCTGGGGTTCGGGGCCTGGCGCCCTCTGTCCCGGCTGGGTGACGGCCTGGGCTCCCAGCTTGGCCTCCTGGCCGTCAGCTGCTCCAAGGGCATGTGCACCCCGGCTCCGGTGAGCGGTGGGAGCCCCAGGGAGCAGGGCTTGGCGGGGCTGTGCGGCCGGGGCAGACTCCCGTCAGGAGGGGCCACAGCGCCGGTGCGGCTGCAGACGTGGGTTGAGGTTGGCCTCCCACATCGCCCGGCCGTGAGCCAAACCTCCCCGAGCCTGTCTCAGGGACACGAGCTAACGGGACACCCCAGGCGGCCGCGGGACCGGGTGGGATCAGGGGCAGGAATCAAGCCCGCACAGCCGCACACGGAGGGCACTCACGTTGTACACGTGGGCAAACTCAATCTCCAAGGGCGTGAGCAGGGAGCGGGGCGGGGGCTTCACGGTCACGGAGATGACCTTGGAGTTGAGCACGGTCGTGTTCCTGGGGCAGAGCCGGCAGGTCGTGTCAGGGCCGCGTAGGGGTTCCCCTGGTCCTGGTCCCCCTCCAGGCCCTGACCCTAGCCCCGGCGCCGACCCTGACCCTGACCCTGACCCTGACCCCGACACCGACCCCGGCCCCACCCCGACCCTGACCTCGACCCCAGCCCTGGCCCTAACCCCAACCCTGACCTCGACCCCAGCCCCAGCCCCAGCCCTGATCCTGACTCTGACCCCAACACCGAGCCCGGCCCCGACCCTGACCCCAGCCCTGGCCTCAGCCCTGACCCCAGCCTACTTCCCGACCCTAACCCTGACCTTGACCCTGGCCTCAGCCCTGACCCCAGCCTACTTCCCGACCCTAACCCTGACCTTGACCCTGACCCCGACACCGACCCCAGCCCCGACCCTGACCTCGACCCTGACCTCGACCCCAGCCTCGGCCCTGATCCTGACTCTGACCCCAACACCGACCTTGGCCCGGACCTAGACCCTGACCCCAACACTGACCCCGGCTCTGACCCTGACCCCAGCCCTGGCCTCACCCCAGCCTACTTCCCGACCCTAACCCTGACCCTGACCCCGGCCCTGACCCTGACCCCGACCCCAGCCCCTGACCTCAACCCCAACCCTGACCTTGACCCCGGCCCTGACCTCGACCCTGGCCCTGACCCCGGCCCTGACCCTAACACCAACCCCAGCCTCGAGCCCGGCCCTGGCCCCTCCCGCAGGCCCCCGTGCACCCCGTCTCCCGCCGCCTCCCACCTCTGCAGGGCCAGGAAGCTGCCCAGGTTCCTGTAGAGCACGGTGCCCACCACGAACACAGACGAGTCGTCCGCCTCTGGAAGAGGGCACTGCCGTCAGCCTCTCCCGCCGCCTCAGCCGCGGCCTTGCTCCAGCAAGGGAAGCACACAGCCCGGGGGGGGGGGCTCCTGGGTCACGTCCGCCCCCGTCACGCACACAGCACAGCCGTCAGAGCTGGCATGGCTACCTGGGGCCCCCGAAGTGACCCCCGGGGGCCGGGCAGGGTGCGCTTCTCTTCTTTGGAGCCAGCGTTGGCTCCCGTGTGCTTCCGGGTGGACCCCTTCCCTCCCCGCGGTGACCGGGCCTGTTGGTGCACTCGGCAAAGGCTGCCCAGGAGCCTCCCAAAGCCGGAAGGGCAGGGAGGGCTTCCTGGAAGGAGGGGGTGACCTCAGGAACACTGAGAAGAAATGAGTGCAGCGCTGGCCCTTGAGGCCGCAGGTCGGACTCTAGAAGGAAGCCTGTGGGTGCTGGGCCCTCAGACCCCAGGGCCTGAGTCTCCCGCAGGGGCCCCTCACCTGCCAGCCCCGTGGAGAAGACGCTCTTGGACACGGTGACCCTGTCCTCCGGCACCTTGGCCCAGTCGCCCGTGGCCCGCCAGCCCTTCATGGGGAAGCTGATGTCTGTGGCTCCGCTGGCTGGGAGCTTATGGATGCTAAGGACTGGGGCAGAGGGGGCGGCCCAGAGACAGCAGGGACAGACAGACAGACACACAGACAGCCGTTGAGCAACCGGAGCCTCGGTCCCGGGGCCTCGCCTCTCACAGGGGCCAGCCCGGCCACTGTGAAGACCCAGGCCGTCCCCCACAGGGCCGCAGGTGGCTTCTGCACTCCGGTCCCTGTCCCCTGGGCCCCCTTCCTCCCCGGGCTGCTGGAGCCCAGGCCCCGCCTCACAGGGCATCCCTGGGCTCTAGCGCAGGATGGGGGGGGGGGCTCCCGCTATCTCCCTGGCCCCCTCCCCTGGCCTACCCATGTCCCCTCTCCCAGCACCCCGTGGCCTGCCCTCGTAGGTGTCGGGGGACCACAGCCTCCCCGGAGGTGCCCAGCTACCCCTGGCCTTCGCCCACCTTCTGCCCCGACAAAAGCCCACCCCAGCCAGTTCCCACCTCATCCCTGCCTTTGCTGTCACGGGGCCCCCTGCCCGTGCACCCTTGCCCCTCCGTGACCCTGTGGGGCCCACTCCGGGGACCAGGGCACCTTCCCCACAGGAGACCTAGGACAGAGATGGGGCCCAGTGGATGGGATATGGGCCTGTGGGCCGCGTCGGTGTGTGGACCTATGGGGCGTGTGGGTACACGAAGTGTGCGTGGACGTGAAGGGGGGTGTGGGATGTGGGGTATGTAGAGGATGTGAGGCAAGGGCATGTGGGTGTGTAGGCATATGGGGGCGGGGTGTGGGTGGGATGTGGGCTGACGACCGGTGAATACGTTAGCTGCAGGTGTCTGGCAGGATAGGCGGGGTGGTTGACCTCCCAGGCCCCGGGGCATTTGGAGCTGTCTGTGTCCCCAGGGGCGAGCACTGGTTGCTGTCCCGTCTGAGAGACTGGAGGGTGCGTCTACACTGGGTAGAGCCAGAGACCCTCTGACGAGACCCTTGGGGTTGGAGGCACAGAAGGGCCGGCTGCACGGTCCCGAGCAGCGAGGACATTGGGGGTGCAAGTACGGGCTGGCTCTGGCCCGGGACTCGGGCTGAGACACCCCACAGTCCTCCTGTGGGGTCCCGATGGGCCGTGGTCATCATGGAGCAGGGGCCGCATCTGCATGAGGCCGTGAGGAGAGCCGTGGAGGGTGTCTAGCCGCTGCCTGTTCCCGTGGATGAGGAAACTGAGGCAGGAGGGCAGCCCAGGGCTGAGGAGAGGGCCGGGCGGGGGCTCACCCAGGTTGTCTGTGACCTGGTACGCGTCCCGCAGGTCTTTCATGCGGAAGCCGATGACGCCCACAAAGTCCTCCACCAGCCGGAAGAGCTCCTTGGCGTTGGGACCCATCTGGGGACGGGGTGGGGGTAGGGCAGGGAGCCTCAGAGCCGTGGGGACCGCAGAGTGAACTGAGGGTGTCATCGAAGGCCCCTGCACCCGGCCTGGGACACGGCCTCCCAGCCTTCTGCTCCTGCACCTGCGGCCCCCCCATCCAGGGTCCTGACACCCATCCCTGGGCACTGAGGAGCTCCGGACCCACCCTGGGAACCAGGCTTGGACCTCAGAGTGTCTGCTGACATTTTGTGGAGCACAACCTTGAGCCCTGAGGGGCTGCTGTGCTCGTGGGCAGGGGCCCAGCCTGGAAACAAGGGTGGGGTCTCTGGGTATCCCCAGTCCTTACACTGACTGCTGTCCCGGGGTCAGGAATGGTGGCAGGTTCCAGGTCAGTCCAGGAGGAAGGGGGGCTGACCATGTCCCCGTGACTCTGACACGTGCCACGTCGCCAACACCTCTGCCCACTCCTGCCCCTGAGCCCACTGAGCTCTGGTGGGTGGGGAGCCAGAAGCCCAAAGTCACACCAGCTCAGAGGTCCCGCTGGGGTTCGAGCCCTGGGCCCCACCAGGCTGGCCTGGGCCCCAGGGAGGAAACAGACATGCCTGTGCCCGCCCTGCTGCTCTGACCACGGGGCCCAGACTGGTGTCCATACCAGCTGGGCCTCCTCCCACTTGTCCCGGTTCTCTTCTGCCAGCAGGTTGCTGATAATCTGTACAAAGTTCTAGAAAGAAGAGGAAGAAAGGCCAGTAAGCAGAGGAGGCAGCAGAATTAGGGCTCAGTGTGCGACCAGGGTCAGGGCTCTGAGGCTGGAGCCAGGGACCCCCATTCCCCTTCCCAGGCGCCCTCCCCAGGCTGCCCCCTGGGAGCCCACCTGCGCGTCCCCAGGGGTGGGGCTGTAGTACGCCCTCCGGAAGATCTCAGTCATGTTCCTCAAGACATCGATGGTGGAGAGGAGGTCCCCACTGTAGCTGGTCCCGTCCTGGGAGATCTCCACCAGCGTCTGGATGACCTCGGAGACCCCCTCCCCGGGCAGCCCACGCTGAGCCTTCGCCAGGTGCTCCCGGGTCTGGGGGAGACGGAGGGGGTTGGGTGCCACGATTCTGCAGGACACGTACCCCCAGGCTTGGGCCTCCTGCAGCCCCCGGCCAGGGGCCATAGCTGACTCGTGCCCACAGGCCGTGCCATGGGACACCAGCCACAGGGCTGGGTCTGTGGCTAAAGGGCAGTGGTGGGTGCCGGGCAGGGCGGGACACCCCAGAGCCTGCTCTCACCATCATCTGGATGTTCCGATAGTCGATGGAGACACAGCGGATGTAGGTGGGGGGCTCCCAGTAGGCGATGCCTTCCTCGTCCAGCTCACAGCGCCGCAGGATGAGGCCTGGGGAGACCGCGGGCCACGTCTGCCTCCAGCGCGGGAATCCCACTCCCCGATCCTAGACTCCAGCCCCTCCAGCCCCCAGCGCGCCCAGGGGCCTTCCCTGGTTCTTTCCTTCCACACGTTTAGCGGCAGCTCCTGTGGGTCAGCTGCTGGGCCAGGGACACAGGACCCGACTGCGTGGAGGGGGAGGCCTCAGCCAAGTTGGGGGCCTCTCCCGCAGCCCCTCTGGACGCAGAGGCCCTGCAGAGCCAACAGCCTGGGCCCTGCCCAGCTCCACCCGCAGAACAGCGGGGGCCTCAGCTGGCCTGGGTGTCCTGGGACACTGACGGGCACTGGGCGTCAGCTGGGGCACGGAGCATCCTCCCAGGGAGCAGCCACCAGGGGAGCGGGCACAGCTGCACACACACACGACAGTGATGACCACAAGGAGCTGCCACTCGACAGGAGACACCGGGTGGGAACGGGCACCCGTTCCATATCGTGGACCAGGATCACAGGGAGGGACGATCCGGTCACATGTGCAGGCAAAAGGCTGGAGGTCACGCCATCACGTGACCCGTGTTTTCTTTGCTTCTCTGGATTTGCAAGGTGCTCCCAGGAATGTGCAAACAAACGGGGGTGGGGCTCGGATACACCCCCCACCACTCTCCCCGACCTGCGTGTACTGCCCCACCCTTTCCTTCGGACACCCCGTCGGGAGAGCCCCCAATGCCCTCCTTTTGCAGAGTGAAAATGGAGGCTCAGAGAGATCGAGCCCCTTCCTGAACGTCACACGGTAAACCAAGGTACACAAAGCGCTGGCATCCCCTCAATCAGGGGGACAAAGAAGACCCAGCCCTTCCCCTAGGAGCACATCCTGCTTCTCCACAGCCCCCCAAAACCCTCCGCAGGGTGCATGGGGATTAAGGCTGCTGGCACTCAGAGTCAGCTCCCCCCTCAGGGCCACCAAGCCCAGGGCAAGTGCACTAACTTCCTTGTGAGTCAGTTTCCCTCCTATAACTGGACATCCCACGCAACGGGCTCTGTGCAGAAGCTGGCTCTTGGTGAGCGCTCGGACGCCGTGAGTGGCTGGCCGCGTGGGTCCCGGCCGTGCTGCCCTGGCTTCAGCGGCATGAGCTGACCGCTCTTTGGGGCCGGGCCCGGAGGGCATCTCGGTGCCTCCCTGTGAGGATGGGACGGGAGCCCATGCCACCTGCCTCCCCCCCAGCCCTCACCTGTGGCATTGCGGGGACACCGGACTGCGGCCACCTCTCCTGCTGGAGTCTCCTTCCAGACCACTGTGCCAAAGTTGTCCTCATCACAGATCTCGTGGGGCTCTGTGGGGGGCCAGAGGCAGCAGGTGCGGCAGGGTATGGGAAGGGGGGCCGTGAGCTGGGGGCAGGCTCGAGGGCCCTCTGGGAAACCCGCTGTCCCGAGGCAGAGCCATTCCCAGCCAGGCTAAGCCCCAGGCCCGCCCAGCAGCTCAGAGCCCTGGGGACAGGACAGAGGACACTCACCGGGACACCGCTGGGCGCTGCACTGCCGATACTCGTCCTGTGGGCCCTGGCAGGCTGCTCCCCCGAAGAAGGGACCGGAGCACACACGTTCCCGGCGCTGTGTGCCGCCCCCGCACGTGACACTGCAGCCGCCCCACGACGCCCAGGCCTGCCACTTCCCATCCACTGCGGGGTGCGGCCAGGCACGGACAGGTCCGGGAGCCACAGGATGAAGAGACACAGCGGCCAGCCCAGCAGGGGGATGGAGCAGCAGGGAGCCATGAGGAGAGAAGAAATGGAGAGCGGGGAGCAGAACCAGAGCTCAGCTCGGTGCAAAGAAAACCAGTGCCTCCCGCGCTGGGTCCCTGCGACCACCCCGGTTTTCCCACTGACACACCCCCCATGCCCGCAGGGTCCTCCACCCACAGGCCCCGGGGCATGCTCCTGACCTGGGCACTGCTGGAGGAAGCAGTCTCGAGTCTCCACCCAGTGGCCCTGGCATTCGGCGCCCCCATAGGAAGGCCCGTTGCACTCCCGGGTGCGCTGCTGCCGGCCCTGGGAGCAGCTGGCGGAGCACGTGCTCCAGCTTGACCACTCATTCCAATTTCCATCCACTGCCCGGCCCGGGGGAGAAAGGGGACGGGAAGCCAGCGTGAATACCCAGGGCCTCACGCCCAGCCTGGGCCATAGGTGTGAAGGCCTCCGGGGGCCCAGCAGCCCACCACACGGGCCGGGCCACAGGCGAGCCCAGGGATCTCGCCGCCCAACACCGCGACGGGGACAGGAGCCTGGGTCACCAGTGTGGATGCCCCAGGGGCCCTGCCACACCACCATGAGGCCCAGGATGTGGGTACGACCACTGGGGGCAGCTCCCCCACACCCATGACCCATGAGTGAGAAGGCCCGAGGGTCCCGGACCTCTAGGCACCCCAGCAAGTCGGCCCTGGACTCCTGGGGCCCTTCCCCTCTCCTTCCTTTGCCTGTGCATCCCCTGGGCCAGCTCCCTCCCTCTCACCTACCAGGACACAAGGCGATGTTGCAAAACTTAGTTTGCTTCTCGGGGCCCTCACAGGGGTTGCCTCCAAACTGGGGGGGCCTGCAGGTGCGCGTGCGGTCTCGGAAGCCACGGCCGCAGGTGCTGGAGCAGAGGCTCCAAGGTGACCACTCGTCCCAGGCACCATGCACTGCAGAGGGGACCGGGGAGCGTGGCTGGGCTCAGCAACCCTGGGAGGCTGCCCCCCCCCACCCCCCTGCCCTGCCCCCTCACCTGGACACACAGCCGAGTTATTGCACAGCCGCTGCTCACGCAGGGGCCCGCTGCACTGCGTGCTGTAGGACGAGGACACGCAGAAGCGGGTGCGGGTCTGCCAGCCTTCGCCGCAGGTGCTGGAGCACACACTCCACGGGGACCACTCCTCGGCCGCGGGGTCACCTGCAGGTGCAGACCGACAGCATTGCTGGCCTGCCTCTGTGCTCACACCCCCCGATGAGGGCTGCCTGCCACCAGGCTCCTAAGCCCCAGGGGTTCGAACCCGGGCTGATCTGCGGGACTTGCCATTTCCCCTACAAGGCTGAGAGGGCCCTTGGGTGACCTTGTGCCGCCGTTGGGTCCCTGGGGTCTAGCCCCACACAGGGCCCTCGCCTCGCACCAATCCCTAAACAGTCTGCTTGGAGATAGGCGCCTGGCACCTCAGAGGTTGATCTAACGCTAAGTCATTAAGGTTATTACGTAGAATCAGCAGCAATTAATACAACGATATTTGCCCAAAGACCTCGTCCCCTGAAACCAACCTTCCCCTGTAGTGTTCTAGGACAATCGGGGGCAGGTCCCCCCTGCCCACCCCCGCTCACCTGTCTGCGGGGACGGGAACCCAAAGTGCTGCAGCTCATCGCCCAGCTCCTCGCGCCGCCGGGCGTCTGTGGACCGCAGGGACTGGCTCCGGGAGCTGGTGCGGCCGGCGGCTGCGGGACGGGCTCGGGTCAGCGTCCAGGCCGCTGCCTGCAGCAGCTCCCTGGAATTCTGGAGGGGCGCTCTGGGCCCTGTGTCCCTCAGTCCCCGGCCAGAGCGGGGCCAGGCGGCCGACCCGGGCCATGCGGCCCCACTGGACAGCTGGGAGACCCAGAACGGGGCCACTCTGGCCTGATGCCAGCCCCCTGCAGGTCACCTCGTGCCTCCCCCCACCCCCGGGCCCCTTCCTGCTCTCCTCCGCCTGAGTCCACAGGCACGGCCCACAGGACGGCTCCTCTCAGTGGCAGCTGCCCTCTCCTGCTCAGCCACCCACCAGCGCTCCGGCCTCCCAAGCCTGGCCTCCCGACACCCCAGAGCCCTCCTCAGGTTCTTGAGAGCCGCTGCTCTTCCCAGGAAGGTTCGTGGGGGAATAAACCACCTGGAGGATGACAGTCTCATTACAACTTGTTTTAAAATTATGGAAGCGGCTAAAATATGCATAAGGACGTTAAAGCCTTATTAGAGAAATTCATTCTGGAGTCAGGTTCAGGCCGAGGCCAGCAGGTCTGGCCAGGGCTCCCCGCGGGGGGTTGGAAGGGGCAAACCCACAATGGGCCCTAGTGAGCCCCCCAGGATGCCCAACTCGGCAGGGGAGGGGAAAGCTTAACCCCGGGCGGGACGGGGCGGGGCGGGTTCCACCCTCCTCCTGGGTCCGACCTCACCTACCCGCCCTCGGCCACCTGGACCTGGCCTCGCCCCGCCCCTGGCCCCGCCCCGCAGCAGGCTCCCCTCCCACCTGACCCTGCCCTCGAGGCTTCCCGCCTACCCGGTCCCACCCCAGCCCCGCCCAGGGCTCCGCCCTCCCCTGTGGCGCCGCCCCCTCCCCTCCCCCGCCCCTGGCTCCTCCCTCCCCTGTGGCCCCTCCCCTCCTTGGCCCCGCCCTGGGCCCCCTCCCTCCCCTGTGGCCCCGCCCCCACCCCGCCTTGCCCCCGCCCTGGGCTCCTCCCTCCTCTGTGGCCCCGCCCCCTTGGCCCCCGCCCCGGGCCCCTCCCTCCCCTGTGGCCCCGCCCCCACCCCGCCTTGGCCCCGCCCCGGGCTCCTCCCTCATCTGTGGCCCCGCCCCCTCCCTGTGGCCCCGCCCCCACCCCGCCTTGGCCCCGCCCCGGGTCCCTCCCTCCCCTGTGGCCCCGCCCCCTCCCGTCCTTGGCTCCGCCCCTGTGGCCCCGCCCCGGCCCCCTCCGTCCTCCCGGCGCCCCACCACCTTCCCGCCCGTGCCCCGCGCACTCACGGCCGCAGGCCTTGCGGTTGCACAGGCGGCCCTCCTCCAGCACCCCCTCGCAGCCGCCCTCGGCGCCGGGAGCCGGCAGGCAGGTGCGCGTCCGCGTCTGCAGGCCTCCCCCGCAGTCCCGCGTGCACTCGCCCCACAGGGACCACAGCTTCCAGCCTCCTGGGAGGAATCAGAGGGCGGGGCTCAGGGCCAGGGGCGGGCCAAAGGGCGGGGGTCTTTCAGGGACTGACCCGGGGGAGTCTCCCCGGCAGGGACTTAGGGCGCAGGTCCCGCCCCCGCCAGCCCGCCCGGGAGACCGCCTCGCTCGCTCGGGAGGGGGCACTGGGAGACGAGTGCAGGCCTGGACAGGTCCGCAGAGGCCGGCAGGGCCAGGAGGGGCAGAGGTGCTGGGGCAGGGCCTGCCTTGGGGGCCTGGTGCCTACCCCACTCCTCCCGGGTGTCCCACCAGGTGCCAGGCCACGATGCTCTCCAGCTGTGGAGGCCCTCTACGGGGACCTGTGCCAAGATCTCTACTGGCTTTGACCCCCGGGGCCCCAGTGAAGGGGCTGGACCCAGAGCTGGAACCCCAGGGGTGTCCAGAGTGAATGAATGAAAGGAAGACAGCCCCGCTGCCGGGGCATGGCTGCCTCTCGGAAGTCTGTGGGGTAGGCACCAGGGCAGGGGCCCTCACTCCTGAACACAGCCGCAGCCCCTGGGGGACCCCTCCCCGTGGTCCCCCGTCCAGTGTTCTCTGAGTCCCCCGCCTCCTGGCCACGATTCCCTCACTGCACGCAGGGACGCCACTGGAGACCAAGGCTCCACACCTGGTGGCCGCACTGGGGTCGAAGGCCCCCACACCCCTCCATCCACCTCTTTCAGGTCCTGAAATGAGTCTCCTCCATCCGGGTCCTGTCGCCCCCCCCCCCCCCAATCCAGACCTAATATCCCTGAGGGTCTGAGCCCCTGGGTGGCCCGAGTCCACACAGGGCACTGAGGGGCCGCCGAGGGGCCAGTCACAGGGAGGCTGTGCATCCTGGGCCGGAGTGTGGGGGCCGCATCCATGGGCTGGGGAAGGCAGCTTCTGTCCCAAGGCCGTGCTCAAGGGGCCCGGGCCACTCTGCTGCCTGGGCTTTGGCCGCTGCCATCCGTGTGTCCTGGGGGTCACCGGGGCCCCTACGCTCCCATGAAGCAGGATGGGAACACACTTCACCGAGCACCTGCTCTGGGCAAGCACCCCGACCTCGCTCCCACTTACGAGGTGGCCAGGAAACAGTGGGGTGCATCGCCCAGGCCCAGCACTGGAACCTGCCCTGGGCTCGCCCGAGGCTGAAGCAGGCAGCGGTGCAGGCCAAGGGCAGGTCACCCCTGGCCTGTCGGCAGGACCCCGGGTGCCTCTCGGAGTTTGGCTTTTGTCTGTGGCGTGGGGAAGTAAGCCCCACCACATGGGGAATGAGGGCTGCGGAGACCCCCGAGGGTACCCAGAACCGGCGCTGAGCCCAAAGGCCAGGATCACGTGGCGCCCCCACCCCACCCCCGCCATGGGATGGTCAAGTCCCTCCCGCCTGGCCCCTGCCTCTCATCTGAGGACCAGGGAGCTACTGCCCATACTGATGGTGTGAAGATAAACGGCAAGAAGGGGTTCGGAGATGATGGGTGTGGGCAGTCAGTGGGGTCAGGGTGGCCCCCAGAGCACCCACTCTGATTTGTCAGGGGCGCGGTGTCCAGGTGACTCCTGTCCGGCCCCCATCTAATCTGCGGATGGCCCCGTGGGAGGGCCAGCGCCCCCCATTGCCTGCAGGCCTGTGCTGGGAAGCCACCAGCAGGGGGAGCCAGGGGCGGGCACAGGGGAGGCTTGGCGGCAGGCGGCACCCACCCTGGGCCGGGGGGAGGGGGCAGGGCACCTCTGCCAAGGGCACACGGTGCCCCCCCTCCCAGTGGGCTGGTGCCAGGCGGACGGGGTGGCAGGTCGGCAGGGAACCCGCGGAGGGGCTGGCTCGGACCTCAGTGGCCGCCCCTCTGGGTGGGCTCGGACCCTGCTCTCAGGGCGCCCAGATGTGCTGTGGGGCCTGGGAAGGGCCTGCCAGGGCCACACGGGGTGGAGCAGGGCTGCATTTTGCGTGGTTCTTCGCTCTGGGGGGGTCTGGTTTGAGCCCCTCCTGTGCCTCAGTCAGACGCCCTCATGGGTCACTCTGTTCCCACAAGAGACACCTTGTGGCTCCCCCGTTCATAGGAGAAGACCAAGGCCCACTGAAATGGGGTGCCCGTGCCCCCCGGCTCGGAACAGGCCAAAGGGGAAGGGACCCAGGATGTCGGACCCTCCAGGAAGGGCTGCTCCTCCCCCAGCCACCAAGGCCAGCTCCCCCAGGGGACGCCCTGCGCAGGGGAACCCCGCCCCCGCCCCGCCCCCACCAGAGGGGGGCCTACTCCGGGACAGGTGCTCAGCACAAGGAGCCTTGAATCCCAGCCCACCCAGACAGCCACTTTCACCCCATTTACAGCAGAGGAAACTGAGACTCACAGAGCGGTGGTCAGGACCGCCAGGGGCTGGGGCGAGGCCCCCCTGAGGGTCTGCCTGAGGAGCAGGAGCCCCGGAGGTGCACGAGCCAGGCTCTCTAGGGCTGAGCGGGACCATACACATGGGTGATCCCACAGAAATGCCACTTCATCCTAAACCACCAACATCCCATAAGGACTCCAGAGAGGCGGCTGGGTGCAGGAGCATGGGAGCAGACCGGGGGGCCCCCGGGAGAGGGGTGGGGAGCCCCTGCTGTGGCCTCCACAGGCACACGGGCCAGGCCAGGTGGGCGGCTAGGGCAGGTGGCAGACTTCGGGCCTGGACCCCAGGGGCAGGAGGGGGGGCAGGTGCAGATGGGGAGACCGTTACCTCCCGCCGACAAGGAGGAGCGAGCGCCCCGTTACAAGCCCCCCTCCAGGGGAGAGCTGCCTGCCAGGACTGCCCACAAGCCCCAGCCGGGGCTCCAGGCCCCACTGGTGTCGCCCGCGGAGGCCGTCCCAGCTCGTCACGCGGACCCGGAGGGCCCGAGGGGGCCGGAGTCCAGGGAGGCGGGCCGGAGACGGTTCGGGGGGCACGTCCCGCCAGTCCTTCCTGGCTGCCCCAGCCCAGCCCCCACAAGGAAGCCTGAGTGACGTGGAAGCTGGCGGTGGGTGGGAGAGAGGGTGTCCAAGCCAGGCTAATTGGAGGATGCCACTCGGTTCCCATGGCAACTGCTGCAGAGCTCAGAGTTTCAGGATAGACTCAGGTTAGGCCTCAGCTGCCAGCACACCCACTATTTCAGGGCTGGTTACCTTGGTGACCCAGGTGGTGGGGGGGTGAGGAGGAGGGGGCGAGGCAGGAGAGGCTGGGGAGTGGGGCCACGGGCCCAGAGGACGGGCTGGCCCCCGGGGGCGGGTCTCGCCCTGCACCGGGATCCTCGGGATCCTCGTGAGACTCAGCTGGGGCCCGGGCGCGGGATCCCTGCTCCCCTCACGCCCCGAGGCCGGGTCCCCGTCACACACTGTCCCCAACCTTGGCCGCGCTCAGGCCACTGACCCACACTCAGGGGATGCTATTCTTGTTACTGTTTTTATTTTTAACGTGTGTCCCCGCACACGGCTGCCACCGGCTAGATGGATCGCCCCGAGCGGAGGGGTCCCCCGGGAAGCGCCCCGGGCCTCGGTGCCCAGCAGGCTTCCCGGGGCAGCGGACAGTGGGCCCGGCTGGGGGGCCGGCCCTCCGGGCGGAAAGAAGCGCATTCTTTCCCGCACTCAATGCCCCTCTGTCTCGGCGCCTCATTTCCATCTCATTAACGGATGAATGGAGCCGATTAATGGCCGCTGGGGGCGAGGGCCCCTTCCCGCCCGGCGCCCCCGCCTGGAGGCTGTGCTGCCCCCAGTCTGCGCCACCGGCCCCCACCCGGCTCCCCGCTGCCTGCGGGCTCCCTGCAGAGGAGGAGGGCCGCGCACTTCCCGGCGCCTCCGGCAGAGGTCTCCCCAGCCCCGCAGGTGGGGGCGGCCCCGGTCCTCGTGTCCTCGTGTCCTCGCCACCGGATCCCCAGGGACCCGCGGCAGGTCCAGCACCCCCAAGAACACCCCTGCCCCCCCAAGCTGGGCCTGTCTAGAGGCCCCCAGGCTCCTCCTCTCCCACCTTCTCAGGGATGTGCCAAGGGGGACGCTGGGGACAAGTCGGCTCCCTGACGCCCCCCCAACCCTACGCCTGTCCACAGACCCTCACCCCATGGCCCTGCACGCGCTGGTCCTCCACCGGGGCCCACGGCTCCCGCTCTCAGGCCCGGGGGGCCAGCGGCCCACTCAGCCGCAGCAGGTGCCGTGGGACCCGCTGCCCGCAGGCCCCGTCTCGGGTAGGACAGGGAGGACAGGGACAGCTCTTGCAAGCGCCCGCGCTAGCGGCTCCATCTCCGTCAGCTTCACGCAGACCCAAGGACCGGGTCGTCCGGTCCCCTCTTCACAAAAGGGAAACGAGGCTGACCTAGGTGGCTGGCTTGGCCTCATCTGCGGGGCTACACGCTTTCTTGCTGCTGCTCATCCTCGTCAGGCAGGTATTTCCCGCCCTGGGAAGGGTGTCCTGCCCCAGCTCTGCCCTTTGGTGACCTGGACGCATCGTTTCCCCACCTTGGGCCTCGGTGGTTCCACTGACATCCCTCCTCACCGTCTTTCCCGGATGTGGAGCCCAAACAGTGCCATAGTGTGTGTGCTGCAGCCCTGGCCACCGGGCGGAGGGAGCGTGGGGCGCACTCTGACCTGCGTGGGAATTGCCCTGAGGCTTCCACGTGCGCATCATTTTCATGGGGTCACATCCTGCTATTTTCTCTGGGATGGGCATTGTCTACAATGAGCCCGAAACCTTGTTTTCTGGATTTTTATAATCGAGTCCTTGTACAAAAAGAGCGGCATCCCAGGCCGGGATGATAAGCCTAAGTCCCTGGCAGGAAGGCTCTGACACCCTCCTACGCCCCCTCCCATTCCCCGTCACCCCCAAACTCCAGAGGCACGGCTCTTCCACCTGAATTCCCATCTTCCCTCCACATTCCAAGCCCAGCCTCTGTCTGGGTCCCGTGGACTCCAGAGAGGGGCTCCGGCCACTTCCTCCTGAGGGAAGTTGGGGGAAGGCCTCCGAAGCCCTGCAGGGGCCTGTGTGTCAGGCAGGGGCACCCCGCGGAGTGGGGACCATCCTGCAGCCAGGGCTGCGCCTCGGGCAGGGCTGGCTCCTCGCCCCACATCACGGCCTTGTCCCCCTGGAGGCCACTCCCGCTGCGGCCCTGCACCCCCACCCATGCAGGCACGTGATGCCAGCGGCACACGCACACACCAGGACACGGACACACGCGGGGACACGCGCGCACACTCGCTTGCTCCCGGCCCCCTGGATGCGGCTTTTTCATTATCTTATGTGTCGCTTCTGCAATAAAATTCTTTAATTAAAACATGAATATTTAAAACAACCCTTGAGAGAAATGGCCCCGTCTCACCAGAGGCAGAAAAACGCAGAGACACTGTGGGAAAGAGGGGGATAAGACGCAGGAGCTGGCCCTGAGAGACCCCACAAGACCCCGAGAGACCCCAAGAGAACCCGAGAGAGCCCACGAGACCCTGAGAGACCCCAAGAGAGCCCGAGAGACCCCAAGAGACCCCGAGAGAGCCCCGAGGGGCCCCGAGAGACCCCCGAGAGACCCCAAGAGGGCCCAAGAGAACCCATGAGACCCCGAGAGACCCCAAGAGAGCCCGAGAGACCCCAAGAGAGCCCTAAGAGACCTCAAGAGACCCCGTGAGACCCCAAGGGAGCCTGAGAGACCCCACGAGACCCTGCAAGACCCCGAGAGACCCTGAGAGAGCCCGGAGAGGTCCAGCCAGGCGGCCAGGCAGGCAGGCAGGGGACAGCTGCTGTGGCCTGAGGAGTGCTCGCTGGGTCGGAGGCGTGACGCGGCCATGTGGCGCTTGGACAGGCCGGGCAGGGGGAGGGCCGAAAGTGGGCCACGGGCTGGCCAGGCCTCCTGCTCACTCCCGGCTCCGCCACGCGCGGCCTTCCCGGGTGCAGATGGAGGGACGTGCAGGCCCCAGCCTCCCCCGGCCGGCGTGAGGGGGCGAAGCTCCCGGGGCACCTGGCTCCGCGACGAGCTCTGGGGTCTGCAGGTGCCTGCCGGGCTCGGCCACGTGTCTCCTGACGGTCCACGTGCCACCCGCACGCGTGCACACGAGAGCAAGCTTCCCGGCAGAGCTTGTCCTGGGAGACGCCCGCAGCCAGAGCCCCAGGGAGCAGGGCCGGCTCCGCTGGCGGCCCGCCCCCCGCCGGCTGTGTGACCCCGGCTGTGGCCCCAACCTCTCCGTGCCTTGCCCCAGCGCACAGGCACTCATCCAGGGCCCGCTGCGGGCCAGGCGCGGGCGGGGGGCGACGTCGGGGAGCAGGGCAGGAGCTCTGCCCGGGGGTGCTTACAGCCCAGCAGAGACACAGCAGGGCACGGACCCAACAAAATCGGGAAATTATCCGCGTGTTCACGGGTGATACGTGCAGCGTACGGGGGTGCAGAGCGGGACTCGGACTGCTGCCATGTCACACAGCGCGGTCAGAATTGGTTGAGAAGGTGGTGTCTGAGCAAGGACCTGAGAGAGGGAGCCCTGCGGTATCTGGGGAAGAGTGTTCTGGGCAGCAGCTGGTGCAAAGGCCCTGGGGCAGGAGGGCTCGGGGACCCCTCCCAGCGGCTGCATTCATTCATATGCGCTGCTTCAGACACAGAGGAAGCCCTCGGGACGCGGCTGCTGTCAAAACTACTAGGATCACTTCACTCCCAAGGTCCCAGAAGCATCCGGGCCTTCTGGGTGCAGGGACGTGAACTGAGCTGTGGGCTGCGTCTGGGCCGGGTGACCGCGGGCTGGCCGGCCTTGCCCAGGGCAGGTGACCCCCTCTGCACGGCAGCCAGGCCCAGCCCATACACCCCACAACTGTCCTCCCACCGACCGCCAGCCCCGGCCACGGGCCCCGTTGCTGCTGCATTGTGCCTGAGGTGCTGAAGTTGGCCCTGCCCAGAGCCCTGGTCAGAACACGCACGCCTGAACATGTGTACGTGCCACGGGTGCTCGCCTGCACACGCTCACGCTCCAGCACACTGTACACACACTGTACTGCACACGTGCACATGCACACACCAAGCTGTGCATGCGTATGTAACCTGCACGCACACGCACATGTGCAGGCTCAATATCCTGCACGCACATGCCACGCAATATCCTGAACGGCCTTGCACGCATGTACACGCCATGCACACGCAAGCACGCACCGATGCGAGGCACACGCAAGCACACAGACACGAATTCACCTGTGTGCACACACCGGTATCCAGGGATGCACAAATATGCAGCATGCACATGACACAGGCCCTCACCCACGCACTGCACAGGGCACACGTACTTGCACACGTGCACACACGTGGGTGAACGCAAGTGCACTCACACACCCCTTCCCGTCCCCTTCTGAGCACCACCGCCAACAGGCCCTGCGTTGGGATCCCCGTGCGAGGAGCCCTGCAGGCCCAGCCCCGTGCCGGGTGCCCCCGTCCTGCCGCCGCCTCCCCGCCCGGCCCGCTGGCTCCCACCTGACCACCAACACAGGCTGTGCGATGTCATCGCTGCCGTTGTTTTTGCTTAGAATCACTTCCACGTGGTCTTTATCCCTCACGCAATCAAGGAAAGATTGTTCTTGCTCTTTCCCTTTTAAAGATAAGGGCCCGAGGGGCCGACGGAGCGGCTGGGACTGGGCCAGGGCTCCCCGCGAGGGCAGGTCAGGCTGACCTGGTCCTGTCCTGCTGCTGCAGACCCAGAGCGCTCCGCTCCAAGGATGGTCCACCTGGGGGACCCCTGGGCATCCCACACTGAAGCCCCACTCTGACCTCTGGATCTTCCTCCCGGCTCCTGGCTAGAATTGGGGGTGGCCTAGCCAGCTCCTCCCCCGTGTCCCGCATGCCCCCCGGCCCTCCTCCTCCCGCTCGCCCGGCCAGCTTCAGCTCCCTCCTGGCCGCTGTCCCGTCCCCAGGTCCCCTCTGAGCCCCCGTGCCCTTCTGCATTGACAGCCCAGGGACCCTCAGCGCCTGTCAATCACTCCTCTGCTTAGAGGCCCAGGATGCAGTACGGAGCAGCTCGCACGGGACCTGGGGCCTCGTACCCGATGTCCCTCACTCGACGTCCCTCATCGCAGACAAAGAAACCAGGGCCCAGGGGTGAATGACCTCTGGGGAGTGACAGAGCAAGACTAAAGGGCCACGCCAGGGCCACCCGCCCTGCTCCGTCCTCCTACCTGACCTCCCACACCAGCCACTGCCCTGCGCTCGGCTCCTCCTCGTCCCCTGGGACCACTTCCATCCTGCACGCCTGGGAAGCTGCCCAGCCAAGGTCACGGTGACCTGCATCTTGCCCAGCCCAAAGGTCAGCACTCCCAGCCCCGTACCTAGCAGCCAGGGGGACACCGGGACCTCCAATGTCCCCCGGGCACTTCTGCAGGTCTCCCACTTGCCCCCCCTTTCCCCTGCTCCTCTCCAGCCACACGCACAGCTTCCCGGAGGCTCCGGGACCTACAGCCCAGGCCCATGACTGCGGCGTGTCCAGCTGGCTTCCTCTCTAACCCCTTGGGGCTTCTTTTCTGCCTTTAAAGACTTTGTTCTGAGCAGTCCATTGACCTCATTGGCTGAGAGCCCTGGACAATGTCACCTGGCCCCACAGGTGGGCAACCAGGCCCGGCCCCAGGATGCCCGGCGCCTGTACTCCCTGCCGGCCTTGCACATCGCTCAACGGTCGGAGAAGAGCCGAGCCCGGCTGCACCGCCCCCCACCCCCGGCTCCGGCCCAGCTCCAGCCTCCCAATTCTCCCATGAAACCCCAGGGTGCCTCCACCCCAAGCCCACCGAGCCCTGCTGATGCCCCGTCCCCCCAGCCGTGTTCTCCTGCACGGGCTCCCCGCTCCCCAAGAAGAAGCCAAAGTGCCCCGAAGGCAGACAACCGACCACACAAGACCCCCAGCCCCTCGACTGGGACACCCGGCACATGTCCACCTCTGGCCTCTGCCCTGCCGTTGCCCAGGCCGGCAACGCCCTTGACGCCCTTGGGGCTCCCTGCACCCCTCCCAGAATCGTGCACACGGCCCCCTGGTCCAGGTGACCCCCGACCTCCAGGTGAAACAGCAGCCGAGCCCACCGGGGACCTTGCCCTGCGTTGTTTCCCGAGGTGCCCTCCGTCCCGCTCTCAGCACCTTCCTCTCCCCCACAGAAGGCAGCCTGGGACATGGGGCTCTGGCGCTGCCTTTCATTGAGCGTCCCCAGTGCCCAGAACACCTCGCAGGCGCTCGGTGACCAGCTGCCGGACACGCGATTGCTGCGGCCGAACCACACGCAGCCCCCAAATTCCCGCTCCGACCACATCTCCAAACTGCGGGCTCGGGCTCACTTCTCCTCTGCGTCCCAGAGGCCCGCACACCCCGCCACGGCCCACGGCAGCCCGCTGCCCCCTAGCACGTCTGCCTGAAAGATGGAGGGAATTCCCCAGCCGGGAATTAAGACTCGGTGGTCCTGGGAGAAGTCCATCGTCCATTCCTTCGCTCCCGGGCACCAGGCACATGGCCCTGGGGCCTCAGCGCACCTGCTCACAGCAACCTTATCTGTGCATTTGGCTTCCCCGGGGGCAGGTGACCGACCAGCCCCGCAGAGATGACCCCTGCCACCCGCCCTCCGCCCCAAGAGCCAGCCAGGGGTCCTCTCCCAGCGGTCACTCACCTGCTGCGCCATCCCCGCCCCGGTCCTGGGTCAGGCTGGTGAGGCAGTTCTCGGGGCCACCAGCCACGCCGTCCCTCAGGCAGACGTCCCCTCGGGGGGCCAGGGAGCCAGAGGTGGGGTCGCCAGTGTCCCCGCCCAGGCAGGCACAGGGAGTCTGCATGATGCCGCAGGGGTGTGAGCTGCGGCTGCCCGCCAGACAGGCGTCCAGCCAGCGGCACAGCATCTGGCAGGCGGCCCGGCTGGGGTTGCGGTTGCCCACGACCAGGTACTCCACGGAGAAGTCGTCGCTGGGGCCCGGGGACCCCCCCTGCAGCCGGGCGCCTCGGTCGGGGGGCGGCTGCTGGCGCAGCATCTGCAGGAACTGCTTGCCGGCCTGCAGGAAGGCCAGGGGCGCTGAGGGGTCACAGAGCTGCAGCACCTCATCGAAGCTTTCCACGCCCAGGTAGGTGCGCGTGGACTCCAGGAAGGAGTCGAACTGGTAGGTGCGGACGCGGCCGGGGCCGCCGCAAGGTGCGGGCGCCTTGGCCACTTTCATGTAGAGCGTGTAGCGCCGGGGGTCGGGGTTGCGCAGGGTCCAGGAGCAGCGGGAGGCGTTGGCGGGGAACACGGCGGCGGCAGAGAAGTAGCCGAAGAACTTGCCCTGCACCAGCGTGGCACACTGCTCGGCCCCGGGCCCCGCGTCCGCCCCCACGGCCGCCCGCGCCCGGCGCCCCAGCAGCAGCAGCAGCAGCAGCGGGCAGAGGATCCGGAGGGGGCCCGGGGCGGCGGCCTGGCCCCTCATCCTAGCTCGCGGGGCCGCCGGGGTTCCGCGGGCTGGGCAGGCAGGCGCGGGCCAGGCCTTGACATGCCAGGGTCCGGCGACGGCAGGGCCGGGCGGGGGGCAGGAGCCGGGGGCGGGGGCTCCGAGCGGGGGCAGGAGGAGGGCAAAACTTCGACCTCGAGGGCGGCTGTGGCTCCTAACGTGCAGGGTCCCGACGCCGGCCTGCGGCCTCCAGCAGCAGCTGCAAGAAGAGCAGAGGGGGGCGGTGTGAGCCCCTGGGAGACCGGGACGCGGGGCCCGCTGGGGGCTGCCCACTGCCCACCCTGGGCTTCGGGGGGGCATGGGCCCTGGCGTCGCTCCCAGGCACCTGCTCCGTCCACCTGTCTGCCCCCCGCCGGTGTGTCCACCTGCAGGAGCAGGGGCAGGGGCAGGGGCGGGGGCCCTCCTCCTCCGGCCAGGCCTGAGCAGGGAGTGGTGGGCAGCACCGGCCCAAGGGCCAGAGCTGTGGGGACCTGCTCTGGACCCATCGGGCTGAGCAGCCTGGCGTGGCTCCCGCGGCTCTGGGCCTGCCTGTTCCTGTACAGCTGCCGTTTGCCCGTGGGGCCCCTGTGGCTCCCTCTGGCTCTTCAGTGGCCCTGGCTCTCTCCTGGGCCATCTCCCTCATGGGCCTTCATCCTCTCTGCCCTTCCTCCTCCTCCTCATCCCCAGTCTTCCAGGGAAGCATCCACAGGGGAAGGGAAGGGGGGGCACGGAGGGGAGAGGTCACTGTGTCCGTCCCCTGGGGGCAGGAGCGCCCAGCCCTCCCCGGTGCCTCCTCACTGCAGGAGCAGCTCGGGCCGTGGCCGCGGCTGTGACACTGTGTACGGGTCACGGCCGCGTCTCAGGGCCTCCCTCCCTTCTTCCTGCCCTGGGGCCCACTGGCCCCGGGGCCCTGCAGCTCCGGGCAGGGAGGGCTGGGGACCGAGTCACCCAGGCCACATACGTCCAGGCTTCAGCCAACACCCTTGCCTCACCCCTTCTCTGCCAGGCCGGCTCTGTGACCGCCCGACTACATGATGGGGAGACCAAGGCTAAGTGACTTGCAGAAGTGACAGTGAGGGGTAGGAGAACCCACCCTGGGACCTTGTGCCTCAGTGGCCCGGGATCCCCTCCCTGCCCTGGGAGAGGGTGCTGGCCTGGCGCTGGGGGAACGGAAGGCAGTCCCCGCCCACTTGCAGGGGCACCACGTGGAGCCACCCTGGGTGGCGCCCCTCCTGGACTGGTCACCACGTGGACCCTGGCAAGTTCCTCCTGGCCCAGGCCTCAGCTTCCCCAAGGCCCTGGCTGGGCCAGCTGTCTGCCCACGCCGCAGCTGAGCTGTAGCTGAGGAAGAGCCGCAGCCGGGCCCCAGGCGGCCTGGTCTGCCCTCTGCTGACCTTGCCCACGCCGGCCGCCTGCCCACGGGGACCCACTGCTTCCTGCTGCCCAGGCCCAGCTGGCCGGCGTCCTCCCTGCACGGGCTGTCAGCGGAGCGGGGCGTCGGGCGCAGACGGCCTTGGGCTCTGAGCACTCCAGGCTGGGGCGGCCTGGACGCGGGCTGCCCCCTCCTGGCCCCGTGGCCTCGGCAAGTCCCTCACTGGCCGGCCTCACTTCCCCATCTGTGAAATGGAGGGTGAAGCCCCACTCTCTCAGCAAGAGGGTAAGAGCTACACCTGGGGGTTCAGGCAGGAGGAGACTCTGCAGGGGAGGAGGTGGGAGGGGGCTCTGGCTCCCCAGGTAGCTGGGCCAAGCCCGGTCCTCTGGGGGCCCTTCAGCGGCAGAAAGAGGCACCCTGAGAGAAGAATTGCAGGCGTCTTATTCCGGCCCCTCTGGGCAGAGCTGGGTGATGCACTGGGCCCTTACCTCTGGGAAGCCCCTGGTCCCCCCTCGCCTCTGGACCACACGGGGCCAACCCTGGATGTGGGTGTAGCAGAGCCCGCCTGCCCTGACCACCTGCCCCCACATTATGGGGCCGGAGAGGCCACGGCCAGGGTCCTACAGCCAACCCCAGACTTGGGAGGTCCCCTGAGGTCTTGCTGCAGAGAGATGGCAGCGTGTCCCCAAACAACCTCACCTGAGCCTCAGCCCCCGGGGCCCCTGGGGCCCCCTGCGGCCCAGGCCGAGAGCTCTTGTGGCCATCCCTGGAAGATGGCCAGTCCCAGAGGGTGTTGGCCGAGCCCAGCAGAAACTGACCCAGCCGAGGGTCCACTGAGCCCCACCCATGTCTGCCCACCTGGCCGTGCCCCATCACTGACCCCCGTGAAATGACCCTCCTCGCCCCAGCCCCTGGCAGCCCATCCCATAGCCTTCCACGGAGGGGGGCGGGTCTGGAGGGCCAGGAGCAGGTGCAGGAGGTGGCACGTGCTAGGCACAGGGTCCTCTAGGGCCTCCACCTTCCCACGTGGAAGAAGAGATGCCCAGCCATGCAGTGCTAGGGACGAGAGCACAGCCTCTGCGCCCCACACCCCAAGGATTCGGCGGGCCTGGCTTGGCGGGGACATTCTGTGGAGCTCTGTCCCGCGCCAGCCGCAAGTGCAGGGGTCCTTGTGATGGTTCCATTTTGCAGATGTGGCATATGTGGGGCCACAGAGGAGCCGTGCGCCTTATGGGGGTTTGTAGGGCCTGGTGCCCGAGCCAGGATCCAAGCCCCGGTCTGGCAGGCGGAGCTGCTGCCCTCCGCATGGCCCAGCCCCGCCCCAGGCAGGTGGAACCCGACCTAACCTGATGCCTGTCCCAGAGCCCGCAGGAGCCAGGCCACGCTAAGGTCCTCTTGGCATCCCCACCACCAGCCCTTGTTGTCCCTGGCTCACCCCACTCTTGGAGCACCTGTCGGGGTGAGGCCCACCTACGGGGTCCTGCACATCAGGAAAGAGGTGGCAGGGAGGGTGAGAAGCTGGGCAGCACCCCAATCAGAAGTGCCCCTAGAAGGGCTGCCCTGCAGTCCGCAGCGGGGAGGGGGCCCCGGGGAAGGTAAGGGAGGCATGCTGGGGCCGGCGGGGGTGGCGGAGAGTGCTGGGGAGATAGGAGAGGAGCCCCAGGGGCCGTCTGGCTGCAGGACGTGGGGGGCAGGGGTGTCTGGCCTGGACACTGCGGGGGGCGTGCAGGGGTGAGGGTGCAATAGAGCTGAGAGCCCCCTGGGGCAGCCGTTCTGGGCTGAGCCTTCCCAGACTCCTGGGGCCTGATGACAGGGATCTCCAGCAGTGCACCTCGGAGCTCTGGGTTCACCGCAAGGGCCACCCGGGAGCCAGGGTCAGGAGGGAAGTGGGGCCCAGGTCACCTCCCAGCACCCTGGCGCCCTCTGGAACATCTCTGACTCAAGCTGCTCCACGCGCTGGGCATTGGGCAAGGCTCTGCTGCCCAGAAGGCTGTCTCAGCTGCGAGTCTGAGCAGCGCAGCCCCGGCCGGCCTGGCTTCCTCTGGCTGCGTCCAGGGCAGACTGTCACTGTGGGCGGCTCCTGCGCCTGCACCCGCCACTGACCACCCACCCTCTACCTCCCCGGCCTCCCTTCATCCCCAGGAACTGCCCACCTGCTGTCCTCTAACGAGAGCTTGGATACCTGGCCCCGCGAGCCCTCTTGCACTGGGGCAGCCCCAGCAGGCAGAGCCGGGCAGGCCGGGGGCATATGGCCACAGGGGACAGCGAGTCGAGTCTGTCCCAGGCCAGGGCAATTGGTGCGGAGACAGGGTGGGGCGTACGGGGGTGGTCCTGACCCACCTGGCACTCGGGGGGGGGGGTCCTGGGGGGGCACAGAGTCTGGGGGGGGTCCTAGGATGAATGGGGACAGGGCCTGATGCGGGCGTCATTCTGGGGTCCCTGTGACCACCGGGGGCAGTGCGGGCAAGGAGAGCGAGGAGGTGGCCTGCACGGGATCTGGGCTGGGGGGGCAGCGTCAGACACGGGCGGGCTTCCGGGGTGGACAAGCAAGCGATGGGCGGCGGGGGCCTCACCGAGAGGGGGGGCAGGCTTGCACATGCATATGGGCGTGTGTGAATGTGTGCCTATGCATCAGTATACGCCTGTGTGCCAGCATGTGTGCACACGTGTACACATGCGTGAGAGCACAGGTGTGTCAGTGCACGTGAGCACATGGGTCTGTGGATTCGTGTGTGTACGTGTATACCTGTGCCTGTGCACCCATGCACACATGTAGCGTGCGTGTGCAAGGTCTCACGGCGGGGGATAGCCCGGCTCCCGCAGCACCTGCCCTGTGGCGCCCGGGGCGGGCTCAGGGCCCTGCCCTCGGCCACATCCTGTCCCGGGATGTCCCCTGGGTGTCGGAGCTCTCCGAGCCTGCTGCCCATGGCGAGGCACCCGAGGAGGCTCTGGTCTGCCCCGGGTGCTCGGCCCTGTGTGGCCACGGGTGCACCTTGGCACGCGCGCTCGCAGGGCAGCTGCCCCCACAGGCCACCCGTCTGGTCTTTGGCTCCCCAGAGGCTGGGTCACTGGCGCTTTTGGTGCCCGCTGCCCGTCTCAGGCTCCCGAGGACGGTGGCAGTCAGCAGCCCTGAGCCTCTTCGGTCCCCACCTCTCCCCATCAGCTTCATAGGGCCCGACTGCCTTGGCTGCCGGGACTTCCTCCCCAGGTCCAGCCCCTGCCCCCTTCCGGCCAGCTTCGGCCTGCACCTGCTGCCAAGCCTCCCACAGCCTGCGGGGTGGCCTCAGGGCGAGGGCAAGGGAGTGCCGAGCCAGGTCACAGGGTAGAGGCCCCGGGCAGGAGGCCGTGACACCCAGGGAACCGGCCATGCTGGGCGGGGACAGGACGCTGGGAGGCCGGGGGAGAAGGACGGTGTCCCCAGGCTGGAGCAGTGACCACAGGCCGGGACGGGCCCAAGGTGGGAGCCAGGGCGGGCAGTGAGGGGGGAGCAGAATCAGGCCCACCCCGAGGCTCATAGGGCCACCGTCAGCCGCCGGGCACTGTGCCCGCCCTCCACACCGTCCCAGGTGTAGCCACGCACTTGCAGGCCACCTGGGCCCCTGCCCCAACGGCAGAAGACCCGGGTGCCTCGGTTTCCCCACCGTGCGAGGGCCTGGGCTGGACGCTGCCCCCTCAGGCTCCATGGTCCTCCAGCCTCCCTTGGGTCCATGCGACCATCCTCCCCAGGCTGGGCACCCTCCCCCCAGGCCCACCTCAGGCCCGGCCTCCGAATCCCTCCCCACCCACCCCAGGCCGCCAATGGCGTCCCCAGATGCCAGCCACAAAAGGCACTCTGTTGTCCTGGCCGGCCCCCTGAACAGTGCCTGCCTGTGTGTCCTGGGAAGAGGCTGCACTGGGGGAGGGGCGGGGTGGACACCCCTCAGCACTGAGGATAGCCCAGGGGCTGGCTGGCGGGCAGGCCGGGAGAGCGGGCCCGAGAGGCCGTCCGGGGACGCGCAGCCGCCTCCACCCGCGCCGCCAGGCCCCCCAGCCCTCCTGGGCCGCGGCCGGTCAGGCAGCCGGGTCTCGGGGTGGCAGCGGCCGCGCCGGCGGGGCGGGTGGGGGCGCTGCCGTGGGTGCAGGACAGCCCAGGCCCAGGAGGGGCCAGGAGGGCCCAGGCAGGCCTCCCCGCGTGAGCACGGAAGCAGGTCGGGCGTGAGAACTTAGCCCCCACGCCACAGCCGCCACCTGCTCCTCCCAGCCTGTGCGAACCAGTTCCCGGCGAAGCAGCCCACCGACCTGCGGGGTATCCCCAGGCTGCCCCGAGAAGCGCCCAGGCCCAGGCCCCGAGAGGCCCGCAATCACTCTTGCCTGCCGCACCCCTGCAATCCTCCTTCCCTTGTCCGCCCACCTGGGCACAGGGGTCGTGGGGGCAACTGCGCAAGAGAGGAAGCGAGGAAGCCCCCCCCACCCGAAGGTCCACTGCTGGGAGGGGCACATCCTGTGCTGGCTCTGCTCCAGGACACCCCACACCGACCCCGACCTGCGCCCCCTGAGGAGGGCAGGGGGACTCAGAGCTATCACCCCACATCCCACCCCACCGCCCCAGGTCCCTGGGCCCAGAGCCAGCGGCTGGCTCTCGGACGGGCCTCGCCACACCTCCTCTTGCCCCGAATCCCATCGCCCCAACCACCTGCAGGCCTCGAGGACACTCGGAGCACCCAGGCTCCTGGCTGTGCTGCCATTCGGCCCCCCGCTGCCTCGCTGCCCGTGCCTCGTGCCCTTCCTGGGGACACCCACGCGTCCTTTGGGGCACGGGGAAGGGGCCTGCCCCAGGAAGCCGTATCTGAGCCTGCTGGGCTCTCCCGGAAGCGGATGTGTCCTGCCCCCCCACGCATGCACGCGCCCAGTGCCCATGCACACATGCACATGCATGCACTTGTACGTGCATGCACACCCGGGACCAGCATGCACCATGAATGCAAACACGTGCACGCAGACAGGCTCTCCTGGAGGGAAGCCTAAGTGGGGATGAGGACAGCATCTGTCCCAGGGGCGAGAGGCTCCCCAGGGGGGTGGGGGCTCTCATGAGGAGGGGGTTGCTGTGATTCTGAGTGTGACCTGCATCGCTGTGCTCTCTCCTGTCTGTGTCCGCCTGCTCTGTGCCCAGAGTGAGCCCCTGTACCCCGAGACAGACGGAGGCTCACACCCCACACCAGGATCTGTGCTCCCGGGGTTCCTGGAAGGATGGGCTTATCCAAGGTCACCTGCCCAAGGTCGCATGGGGAGGGCCGGGGGCAGCAGAAAGCTGGGAAGAGGTGGTCAGGAAGGGGTCCGGGGGCTGCCCCGGGTGGAATGTGCTGAGGCCCTGGGGGCACCCCGGGTGGGCCTGGCTGGGGGGCGATGGAGGGCTCCAGACAGCTCGTGGAAGGGATGAGTAGAGACGGGCACTTAGCCTGGAACTGCTTCACGGACCCCAGGCCCTCTGGCTCCCAAAGCCCCTGGCCTCCCCCAGCAGACCCCCTGGGTGCAGCAAGGCTGACCCCCCTGGGAGGTGCAGGGCAGGCGTCCCTGTGCTTGGAGGCGCAAAAGTTCCCCCAGATGGAGGCTGCAGCAGGGGTCCCGACCGCCACCCCAGCGGTGACCTCTGCCCTCTGAGGACAGACAGACAGAGCGGGGTGGGGCTCAAGGCCACAACCGCCACCCTTGCCCCCCAGCTCCGGATGGAGACAGGAACACGCTGACCTGGCACCCCAGAGCGGGACCGGGGGCCCACGGATGGACAAGCGGGGTGCTGGGCAGCGTGTGTGGGTGTGAGACCTGCGTGCACGCATGTGTGCCGCAGTGTGAGGGAGCGTGTGTCCAGGACAAGCGTGTGTGGTGAGGGAGTGCATGCACTTGCAGGACGAGTGTGTCGCCAGCATACAAGTGTGCCGGTGTGTGCGTGCACAGGGGCGGGTGTGCACAGGGGCGGGTGTGCGAGTGCGCCTGTTCTGGGAGAGGAAGGCTCCCGGAGGCACCACCTGCGAGGTCGGGCTCGTCCAGGCCCGGCTGGGAGCAGGGGCAGCGGGCAGCAGAGGGCACGCTTTCCGGCCGGCTGATTCCCTTGCCCGTCTTGCGTCCCCCAGGGCCTGGATGTCACCCCAGCCGGCTCAGGTCCTCCCGAGCCCTGCCCTTGACAGCCCCAACCACTGAGTGCCCCTCAAAGCTCTGGGCACTCTGGGGCGTGGGGCGGCGGGGCTCCCGGCCCTGAGTCACGGAGCCTTGGAGAAGCGGCTGCTCCAAAGTCACCTTGGCAAGCAGGAGGGAGGTCAGGGCCATCGCTCCCCTGCAGGCTCAGGGCTTAACGGGGGCTGCGGGGAGCACAGCCTTCAGGGTGTGGGTGCTCCCTCCTTCCCCCATCCAGGTGGGGGTCCGTGACGAGGCCAGGCCATCCCCGGGGAGCCCTCCAGGGCTCCAAGGCCTCTGCCGGCCAGTCCTCAACGTCTCCTCCTCAGGGACCCTTGGCTCACGTCTCAGCCAAGAGTCTGCACCCCAAAACTGGCAGCCAGCCTCCCAGGGCTGCCCGGGCTGGGGCCCAACCCTGGCGCCGGCCCTGGAGGCCCTGTGGCTTCTGGTGGTGCTGGGGCCTCAGAAGTGCACGGGCAGGAAGACAGGCGGGGGGACCAGCACACTCACCAGAGGTGCCCAAGGTGACAGTGTGGGGTGGGGGTGAGCCGGGTGCCCACTGGGTACACTGAACCCTTCCACTTGCCTGAACCCTTTACAGCACACAGGCGCGGTTGTCTTTTGGAGGCACGGAGCATTCTGGAAAGTCAGGGAGTCATGGGCAGGGTCACAGGGTCACAGGGGCAGGAGGACCTGGGGTTTGGGAGTGGGGTGGACTCCCTTGGGCCCCAGCCCCTGGCACTTCCTCCTTGGTTAATAGGGACGGGTTCACGTGAAGAGGAGGGGGGCAGGGGAGGTGAGGGCGGGGCAGACACAGGCTCCCCCCTCCCGGGCCTGGTGCTTTGTCTGTGAGCCGCGGGCTGTGCCCCAGCCGAGGCCCGGTGTGGGGGGAGGCCGCGTGGGGTCCAGAGTGGGAACAGCGGGAGATCTGAGCCCAGCTGCACCTGCAGGTCCCTGGGGCTGCCTGGGGGGGGGGGGGGGGGGAGGCTCGTGATCTGCCCCCCTCAGCCCTGCAGCCGAGCAGAGCTCACCCTGGGATGTGCACACACACCGGTGGGGCCCAGATGCTGGCAGCGGTGGTCCCTGCTCCTTTATGGAACCTGCACTGCATTGTGGGGCTGCTCCTGCTGCTGGCGGCGTGGGGCGTCATGGGTGGGTCGGGGTGAATGTGGTCTGCAGGGCAGGTGTGGGCACCGCAGCCCTGTCACTAGGTGTGTGCTCTGCCTCCTGTGACCCTGCTGCCCACAGGGCACCCCCCACCGCTTTGGCAAGTCCTTGAGGCCAAATCACCGCCCGGTTCAGGATCCCCTCATTCCCCCCCAGCTCCCAGGAAGCAGTCCAAAGCCTCCAGGGCTGAGGTCGGGTCCCACGCCCCCTGAAGCCCCTGCCTGCAATTTATCCTCCTTTGACCAGTTCCAAAGGCCTGCCACAGGGCCTTTGCATGGCTGTTCCCTCCCCTTCGGGATTACCCACGCGCCCCTTCGTGGGTCCTAGGAAGCTCTGTGGGAGCCCCGCAGCTGGGCCCCCCGAGGCCCTCTGTCCTCCACCCCCGCAGCTGACTCAGAGCCTCTGTGTCCCCTCTTCCCACCGCCTTCACTCTGGGGGGTGGGGGTGCGGCCATGCCCCCCGCGGCCCTCACCGCACCCCCTGCACCCCCGGGGCCAGTGTGCAGCTGGGCACCTCCGCGTCGGTGCAGGTGCGCGGCCGAGCCCTCCGGCGCAGCGGCGGGGCGGGAGGGGCTCGAGGCCGGACAACCGCGGAGGGGGGGGCGCGGGGTCCACGGGTCAGCGGGCCCGGGCCCGGCCAAGGCCTTGGGCCGCTCCCCCCGCGCCCCCCGCGGCCATCCGCACGCCTGCACACCCCCGCGGCCGGCGTGCGTGCCACACGCGCACACACACGCCCGCTCGGCCGGGCAGGCGCCCCGGGGCACGGGCCGGCGGGGGGCGGGGCGGCCGGGGCTGCCCAGGATGGGGCGGGCGCGGGCGGGCGCGGGGAGACGGAAGGGGCGGGCAGCGGCGGGGGCGCGGGCGCCCTCTCCCGGCCGTCGGGGGCAGCGCGCCGCCCTCCGCCGCCGCCACCGCAGCCCCGCGCCGGCCGCCGGCCCCAGCCCCAGGGGTCCCCGGGGGGCGGGCTCGGGTCCCCGGGGCCGCTCCGGGAGGGGGGCCGGGCCGGGCGGGCCGCGGCGGGGGGGGCGAGGGCGCCTCGCGGGGCTGCCCGCGTTCGGCGCTCGCGGGGCCTGCGGGGCCGCCTCCGGCCGGGCCTGGCTGCCGCGCCCGCAGCGCCCAGCCGCCCGGGGACCCGGCCGGACGCCGCACACCCCGCTGGCTGCGGGCTGGGCACGCTGGGTCGCGGCCCGGGCGCCGAGGGCCTGGGCCGGAGGGGCTCCGCCAGCCCGAGCCGCGCTCCCATTGCACCGACGCGGCCACCGAGGCCCGGGGGCGGCCGGAGCCTGCGGACCAGGGAAGGGACATGGAGGGCTCGGCGACGTGGCGGGGTCCCTGCCGGCCCGGGGTCCGCGGGGGGCGGCGAGAGGCCGAGGCCGACGGATCGCCTTGTCTCCGCCCCCGCGCGGGAGCGCGGCGGGGACAGGCGCCCTTCTCCGCGATCCGATGCGGCGAACCCCGCGCTCGAGACCCCCGCGCCGTGCCCGTCCGCGGAGCCGCGCGCCGCCGGGGCGCATCCCCGCCGGCCTAGGGCTCGGCCCCCGGCGCCCCGGGCTCCGGGGCTCCCGGGCCGCCCCCGCCCCCCAGATCCAGGCGCAACAAGTCGGCGAGCAGCGCCGAGGAGCAGCGAGCGAGCCGGGGAGGCAGGCGCGGGGCTGGGCGCGGGGCGCCCCGGGATCCCCGAATGCGCGCAACGTCCGCCTCCAGGGACCGGGCGCGGCGGCGGGTGCTCGGGTGACTCGGCGGGCGGCCCGCATCCCCTCCCCGGGCTGCGACTCCGCCGGGGCGCGGGCGCGCCCAGGAGCCCCCGCCCCCTCCTTCGCGGCTTGACCTTGCCCGGGTGCTCGAAGCCGGACCCCGCGGCACCCCGCGCCCGGGCGCAGAGTTTCTCTGTCGCCTGCGGCCGCGGAAGGAGCGGCTCCCACCCTCGACCTCCCCGTTTGCCTCCTGGGCTGCGGGGGTCGTCGGGGAGCGGGAGGCTTCAGGGTTGGAGAGGACGCCATGGCCGCGTCTCCAGACCCCAAGCACCATAGACCGACCACCTCCTGGATACGAAAGGGGACCCCAGCCTCCGGTTCCCCCGCTCCGCCGCCCGCGCGGCCGCTGCTCCGAGGGGGCGTGTGTTCGTGTCTGTGGGGGAGGGCACCGAGGGTCTCCTTGGGTCCCCAGGGTGGGGTGGGAGCGCAGACCTCGGAGCCACCTCCCCAACACATACGCCAGGAGGCTCCTCCGGGGCGGGGGTGCGCCCCCCCTGCCCACCCACGCGCCTTCACGCCTTTCAACTCCTCCCGAGTTGCCGCTGAGGAATCCCTGCCCCAGACCCGGGGGAATGGGACGTGATGGGGAGCGCGGAGCCGAAGGGTGCCGAGGAGAGGTGGGTTAGGGCTCGCATGTCCCAGCCTGGGGCCTGGCGCCGCGAGAAACTTGGAAGCCCCAAATCAAAGTGGGAAGGGGAAGGTGCCCGGCGGCTGGGGCCTGGCCGCAGGCTGGCACTCCCCGGAGCCGCCCGGGAAGTGACCCAGCAGGAGCCTCCGAGGCTCGGCGCAGGGACTGGGGCTCCGAGCCGCAGCCTCCGACCAGCCCTCCGGGCCGCTACCCCCTCCCCGGCAGGCCCGAGGCACGCTCTGCCCTGCCCGGGGGGCCACGGCGGGGAGAGGGCCCGCGGCAGGGCCCAGGGCCCCCAGCCTCCCCGGGAGGGAGACGATGCTCATTCCTCGAGGCAGCTACGCGCGGCTCCCAGAGAGCGCAGCGGCGGCGGAGGGCCGGCGGCCTCGGCTGGTGGGGACGGGGACCCAGGAGCGCCCGGCGCCTGGCCTCCCTGCTCCGCGCGGAGAGGGCGCAGGGCCGACCCAAAGTTCGGAGCGGCTTATCCGCGCGGCCTGTCCGAGCGAGTGGGAAAGAAGAGGAGATCGGAAGGAGCCAGGTCGCTGGTGTGGTGTGTGGGGGTGGTTGGGGGGTGGGGGGCGCTAGGGTGGCCCTCCGTGGATTCCGGGGAAAGAGAACCTCCGGGGGTTCGCCAAAGCCACTGCCGCGTCTATGGGTGAGGGCTGAGAGGGGGCGACGCGGCGGCTCGTGCCGCCCAGGGGCTCTGCGTGGGGGGAGGACACCTCTGGACCCTACAATGTCTGTAGGGGGCTGTGAGTGCGGCGAAGGGAAGGGGGACACACCGGGGTGTCTCTCCTCAACCTACCTGGGTCTGTGTGTGCCTGTGGGGGTCACATCTGGGCTTCCAAGACCCCTGCCAGCCTCTGTGTGTGTTGGGGACAGCCCGGGAACGCCTTCTCCAGCCTGGCCTGGGTCTGTGCATGTGATGGGGAGGGGGTGCCTTCCCCAGCCCTGCCTGCCAGCCTGGCCAGGCTGCGTGTGCGCGGGGGGAGGTGAGCAGCGCCGAGGAGCCTCTCCCGCGGCCAGGGGGGCCCCCTCCTCAACCCGCCGGATGCGGGCGCCCGGAGACCTGCCGGATTCCGGGGCTGCCGCCGGCAGAGAAGGCAGGGGGCTGGGGGGGGGGGGGGGGTCCAAACTCCCGAGCTCCGAGCGCAAACCTCGGAGCTGCGAAGCCCCAAACGGCGAAGTTAGAAGTCCGGGCGGCCGCCCCTCCCCCGCCCCCTCCCGCCCTCGCTGCGCCCCGCCGCCGCGCCCCCAGCCCCCCGCGCCCGGCCGAGCCCTCCTTACCTTCCCCGGCAGCGGCGGCCCCGCCGGCCGACACTTGATCCGGCGAGTTGCAAATCCCCGGGAGCGCCCCGCGTCCCCGGCGGCCGAGCCGGGCGCCCGACCCGAGGGGGGGCTCCTCCTGCCGCCGCCGCCCCCGGCCCGCTCCAGGCCTAGCCGGGCGCACCCCGGGGGCCCCGCCGGCGCGCGCAGGCCCCCTCCCCCCCGGCCGGGGGCTCCGGATGCCCGGGCTGCGGGCGATGCGGGGCGCGCGGGCCCGGGCCCGGCCAGGACGCGGCGCGGCCGCCTGTGCTCCCGGCTCGCCGGCTCCGCGCTCGCTCCGCCGGGGCCGCCGCCAACGCCGCGCCCGCCGCCGCCGCCTGCGCCCGCCGCTCCCTCTCCGGCCGCCGCCGCTCCGCTCCTCTCGCCTGCCCCGCTCTTCTCGCCTTTTTTCCCCTTCCTGAGGGGGGGGCGAGCCGAGCCGAGCCGGGGGCGGGGCGGCGAGGGGAGGAGGAGGAGGAGGCCGAGGACGGGGAGAAGGAGGAGGAGAGAGGCGAGCTGCTTCCCCCCACCGGGCTGCCGGCGCTCCCCAATCTCTCGCTCTCTGAAACTGGATCCCGAATCGGGAGCCAGAGACTGCATTACGGATTACATCAGGCTTTATAGAGCTTCCAGATCACACATTAGAGGGGAGCGCGAGCGGGGGGCGGGGTGTGGGGGAGGGGACAGAGATAAGGGGGGGGGGTACGGATAAAATGCATAGGCGCGCACACCGAGGAAAGCCCAGCTCCTGCCCCATGCTGCAGGAAAGCCAAGAGTTGGGTCTCTGCTCTGTGCCTCTTCCAGGAGCCAAGGAGTGGCTGCCCACTGGCTGGTTGGTGGGTGGATGGATGGATGAATGAGTGGATGGATGGATGGATGGATGGACGGGTGGGTGGATGGATGGATGGATGGATGTTTGGAGGGAGGGAGGGAGAATGGATGGATGGATGGATGGATGGATAGGCGAAGGGGGAGGATGGATGGATGGGTGGAGGGAGAATGGATGGGTAGGTAGATGGATGGATGGGTGGAGGGATGGATGGAGGATGGATGCATGGGGGATGGATGGATGGACAGAGGACAGATGGATAACAAGGAAGTTGTAGGGGGTGGTACATAGAGAATAGAGGCGCATGGGAGGATGGGACAGGTGGAAGGATGGGTGAGGTAAGTGATGTAGAGGAAGGGGGTATGCGGGAGGGTGGACGGATGGACCTGAAGCCCGGAGAGGTGGGTGGGATGCTGAGTGGGGCGGTGGAGGGTGGATGGATGGACGGAGGAAAGAGGCCAGAGAGGACGGACAGGGTAGACGGAAGCAGATGAACGGCACGTGAGCCGAGGGCTGAAGAGATGGTGGCCTGCGGGCGGGGAAGGAGGATGCGCGGACATGTGGATGAGAGCGATGGCAAAAAAGTGAGTTATGGGCAGGAGGGAGAGTCGGAGGCACAGACTCTGGACCCCATCCAAGAGGATCAGAGCGGGGGAGGGGGAGGGCCGACGCCTGCTGTCCAGGCTGGTTTTGTCCAGTCTTTCCTCCGGGGACTCCTGAGAAACACTGAGGGAGGGGCTTACGGGAAGAGCCAAAAGGAGATGAGTTTGAAAGTAGAGGTGGAGCGCACATCACCCCGTGTGGCTGTCCTCATTGTGCCACTCCCTTCTCGTCCCCCATCCATCCTCCTTTGATGTGGTGACAGTGAGGACAACCCAGTTCCACATCTGGATTTTGTTTTCCGTAGACTGGTGGCCACAGCCCCTTCGCCGCTTTACCCCCCATCGTAAAGTGTCCGTAATCCCTCTTCTTCTGCTGAGACCTTTAGCCAGACGCCCACAGGGGGCCTCTCGAGAATCAGATCCCGAGTCTTGGAGGAGTGACCTCAGGGAAATTACTTCAGGGTTCTTCTCCACCAGTAGCATCCTAGTAGAGGATGTGCCCCTTTTGCACAACTTGTGGTCTGCTCCGAACGCGAGGCCCTCTCTGCCGCTGCCTGAATACCCAACACATTGTACGCTGACCGTCTCAGCAGGCCGCTTACGCCTCGCTCTTCAAGCCCAACATCGGGTCCAACTGTCTGCTTTTCTCAGCCGACTCAGCAGGGGGCTCCATCCGGGTATCACTGCTGTCACCATCACACATCAATACACCGTCCTCGTCACCATTCTCAACCTGCAGGTCAATGTGCGCCCCTCCTCTGTTGTCCCCGTGGCCGGCACCACCCGCCTTGACCAGGGCCACAGTGTCGCCATCGCAGCCAACCCCGTCACTGGTCATGGTCAGCACCCTCACCGCAGTACCAGCCCTGGGGTGGGGGGGCGTGGGACAACGTAAGCCTAGCCCCCGTCTTGCTGCTCATATCAGCAGGTGGAGCGGGGTCCAGGCCAGCCCCCGTCGCACGGCCAGCCTGAGGCCTCAAGCTCTAGGGGTGTCCTGAGGGCCCAGTGAGCCGGGCCACGGAGACAGAGACCGCGAGGCCGCCGACAGCCTCCCCTGGACAACCTCCCGGCACCCTCAGGCTTCCTTCTCCCCTGACGGACACAGCCTCCCTCCGCAGGTCTCTGAACTGGGGGAAGAGATGGAGGCGGTGCCAGGGTGAGGGCTGCCTCCGCGCCCCCTGCTCCGGCCCGCCCTCCCTGCCCACCCCAGGGCCCTCTCTGCGCGGCGGCCTGGCCGTCCCCTCGCACTAGCGGCCCGTGGCCACCAGGGGGCTCTGATATGCAGCGGCGCCGTGGTGCTGGCAGCTCTGAGTCAGGATTTCGGGGCTGCTTCCCCACCGGCCCTTCTCCCGCTGCGGGGAGGGGGCGGCCCTCCCCACTCCGCCACTCCTCCTCCTCCGCTGGCCGCTGCGGGTTCCCAGGGTGGCCCGGTGTCCCCTCAGCCCGGGCTACGCCGCCGGGCCGGGCCTTCCCTCTCCTTGCCTCGGGACTCCTTGCTTCCCTCCCTGACCTGCCCCTTGTAGAAAATTGCCCTCTTGTCCCAGTTCCTGGGCCACAGTCCAGATAGTTGCCCCACCCCAGCGGGAGGCAGAGAGGCCCTGAACCCCCTCTGCCTCTCCCCAAGGAGGAAGAAGAGTCAGCTTGGCGCCTGCAGATCAGATGCAGGTCATTCTGCCCATTGCACACCGCCGCCCCCCCCAGCTCTCAGCTGGATGACCTGAAATAAAGAGACTCACCTTCACCCCACTGCAGCCTCGGTTTCCCTGTTGGCGCATGGCTGTCCTGACTGTTTGGTGGGAAGGTTTCTTACCGCCCAGACGCTCTCAGGTTCTGGACCTCTGAACCCATGGCCTCCTTTCCAGAGATCTGCTACCAACTTATATCCAGCACCCTGCTACCTTGACCTTTGACCCTCACCACTCACACCAAAACTGGGGGCCTGGCCATGGCATGAAGACACCCAGGATGGGCTCAGTATGGCAGGTTGAAATTGATGGTCCTCTGTGGGGCCAACCTTATTCAGCTGGAAACTAGGTTCTGGAACCTCCTTATTCAACCCAGAGGCAGTACGACGTTTGGTATCTTAAAGCCTTTTTCACGGTCATTCATAATCCCTGACCACAGCCACTGATGCAGCCAGGACTTCTAGATGACTCTGAGCACATTGATCACTGACTCCAGTCACACACTAGGCCCTGACCCTGGTCACACCATGAGTCCTAACCATGGTCACACCCTGAGTCCTGACCCTGGTCACACTCTGAGCCCTGACACTGGTCACTCTCTGAGCCCCGACACTAGTCGTACTCTGAGCCTTGATCCTGGTCACACCTTGACCCCTGACCCAGGTCACACCCTGAGCCCTGACCCTGCTCACACTCTGAGCCTTGATCCTGGTCACACCTTGACCTCTGACCCTGGTCACACCCTGAGCCCTGATCCTGGTCACACCCTGAGCCCTGATCCTGATCGCACACTGAGGCATGATCCTGGTCACACTCTGAGCCCTGACCCTGGTCACACCATGAGTCCTAACCATGGTCACACCCTGAGTCCTGACCCTGGTCACACTCTGAGCCCTGACACTGGTCAAACACTTAGCCCTGATCCTAATCACACTCTGAGCCCTGATTCTGGTCACATTTTGAGCCTTGACCCTGGTCATACCCTGATCTCTGACCCTGGTCACACCCTGAGCCCTGATCCTGGTCACACCCTGAGCCCTGATCCTGATCGCACACTGAGCCATGATCCTGGGCACGCTCTGAGCCTGTTTCCATGGCAGGTTTACACAGCCAGCTCTTTAGTTGCTAGGCTGGATAAAAACTCTAAGGCATCCCTGAGGAAAGGCAAACAGGAATGTTCCAGGGGCTAGGAGGACCCCAGGATGGAGCAACAGAAACACATCCTAAAGTCCTGCTGATTTCCACGCATTTTCATGTAAGACTGTTCCTTTCTCAGAGGGAGAAGTGAGGGCTCGGGAAGGGGTCATTTGAGGTCGTGCTGGGAGTTGGGGTGGTCTAGAACCAGGCTCGCTGGCTCTGGCCCATGGTCTCCCCGCCCTGCCTTCAGGGGCAGAGGTGGAGTGAGGGGGCCTTTCCCAGGGTCTTCAAGGGCCACTTGGTGCAGGGGAGGGGGGCACCACACAGCATTTCCAGCCCGGGCATCCCAGGGTCCTCTCCGACTCCTCAGTGAACTTTGCCAGCCTGAGGCAGAGGGTGAGGGGTGGGGGCTGAGCGTGGTGAGTAATTAGCTGATTCACACTCACGATAATTAATTGTGGATGCAACAAGCCACAATTAGCCTCCCAGTCAGGACAGACAGAGCCTGCAGCGCCACTCAGCAGAAATGAGGCCCCGCCCGGTGCCCTCGGGCACCCCCACCCCTTCCCACCTCCAGCTCCGCCTCCAATCCTTCCAGTAGGGCAAAATGGAGAAAGAGCTGGGGAGAAAGGACGGGGAGTGCAGAGGCTCCCAGCTCCCCGGGGACGCAGGGACGCACGGGTTCTGAAGTATGGGGCTTGGGGCGCCTCCTCCTCCAGGAAGCCCTCACCTCCCTGCCCGCAGGCCAGGCCCCTTCAGGGCACCGACAAGCCCTCCTGGGGGCCTTCCCTGGCGCCCCTGCCCACGGGCCCGTCCTCTCACCTGGGCCCAGAGGAGGACAGTGACAGACCCTGCACTAGAGCGAGATGGTGTCCCGGGCCGGGTCTGGACACACAAGGGGTGTGGGCAAAGCCCCCAGGCAGGGCCCCCAGGCCAGAGGGTGCCAAGGGACGGTCAATCCTCGGCGCTAGCGAGCACACCCCATGGCTCCCGGCCCTGCCGCAGCGGGACTGCGGGGCTGCTCAGTACCTCTCCCCTCCCGGCAGTGACTCCAAGCAGGGCTGGGGCGTCCTGGGGGTGATACGGTCGCCGTGGCTGAGGGCACAGGGTGGTACCCCGACTGCTCCTTTTCCTAGCTGTGGGAGCCCTGGTCACACTCTGAGCCCTGACCCTGGCTCTGTGCCGGCTTCGGCTGCGAGCTGGGGGTGATAATGGTGCCCTCCCACGGGGTCTCTGCGAGGATTCAGTGAGCACGTCGCTCAACGCCACCTGCTCCGAGGCAGAGCACCCCCTCCCATTGCCTGGGGCCCTGCTCTGGCCCCACTGCCGCCCCCTGCACCGACTCAGCCCAGCCCACTGGACGGGGCCCCGCTTGCAGCCCCTGTGGGTCGGCAGGGTGACTGCGCCCCCTCCATGCCGCAGGAAGGTTCCAGGGCCCTGGTGTGTGTGCGCTCAGCACGGGCCTGGCCCCGTGTCCACCCCGGGCGGGCGGGCTGGCCGTGGGGTCCTCGGGCCGGCGGGGCAGGAACATGGGGGGGCCCTCACCCCTCCAGGGGGTGTCCCTGCCCCTCGCAAGCTCGTCACACACCTGACCCCAAGCGCTCCTGCTGCAGCCTCGTCCCGGGCCCTGCGTCTGACCGTCTCTCTGTCTGTGCAAGGCCTGCCCAACCCGGCGATCCTCCCCTCGCGGCCCAGGCTGCTTCGGGGGAAGCCCTGCGGAGACCGCGGCCCCTTCCACTGGGCACAGCGCTGGCTCCCGCGGCTGGTGCTAAACCCATGGGCGCTCGGAAGCGAGACACGCTCGTCCCAAGTGGGCCCGTGGGCCGGGAGAGAGCAGCTGGTGAGGGGCAGAGGTGAGGGGTGAAGGGTGGGGAGCAGGGTGCTCAGGCCTGGGAGGGCAGCGTGGTTCCTCTGTGCTCCACAGAAGGGCTCAGAGGGGTGAGGGCTCCGGCCAAGGCCGTCAGCGGGTCCCCGTCGGGCCGGACCTGGCGCAGCGCACAGGAGCGGAGGACACTCGGGACCAAGTCTTCGGAGACTGTCCACACCCGGCCCCAGGAGAGCTGTCCGGGCCGCAGACGCGGGGCCCGGCCCCTGGGACCCCCCCGCCCCCTAGTCCCCTGGCCAGGGTGCTGCTGCTGGGTCCTCCGCCTTCTCCTGAGAAGTGGGCGGGAGGGGGGAGCCGTGGGTGAGCCTGTGCAAGCCGAGTGGCCCCCGCGCCGCCAGGCCCGGCCCGTGCTGCCCTGCCCCGAGGAGGAGGCCGGGTGGCTTCGGGCTATTTTCAACCATGGCTCTCACAGCTCTCAGTGAGAAGCAGGCGCGAATGGCGGGTTTTCCTAACACCCGGGGGTTGGGCGGAGGAGATGCAGGTCAGGGGGGGCGGGCACCAGCCCGATGCTGCTGGGGGCAGGAGGGGAACCCCTGGGCCATCGAGGCCCCTCAAATGCCAAAGCCTGGCTGTCCATCTCCCTGGCACTTGCTCGGCCGCCCTGCTCCCGGAAGAGACTGGTCCCAGACACCCCGAGGCAGGTGTCCTTCCAAAGCTGGAAACCCGCAGCTCAGAGGGGATGTGACCTGCGCAAGGTCGCCCCGCCAGGGGCAAGGACCGCCCCAAGGCCTTCACTCCAACCAGGGTGGGGCCCGGGCCAAAGACTTGCTCTGTATAGGGGGTCCTCGAGAGACCGACAGGTAGAAAGGGAAGGAGAGGGAGTGGCCCCGGGCCAGGAACCTCCCTGGACCCGTCCCCAGCACTGTTTGCAGTGCTCCCCACAGCCTCCTGACAGCCCTGGCCTGGTCACACGATGGCCCAGATCCCTCATCACACACTGAGCCCTAGTCTTGATCCCAGGCTGATCCTGATCCCTCATCACAGACTGAGCCCTGACTCTGAGCATGTACTGAGCCCTGGTCTTGATCCCAGGCTAATCCTGATCCCTCATCACAGACTGAACCCTGACTCTGAGCATGTACTGAGCCCTGGTCTTGATCTCAGGCTGATTCTGATCTCTGATCACAGACTGAGCCCTGACTCTGAGCATGTGCTCATCTCTCATTGCTGGCTGAGCCCTGATCTTGGGCATATACTGATCACTGATCCATAATCAAAGATCAAGTCCTGACTCTCTAACACCTGGTCACTTGGATAAGCATCACCTGCAGTCATTGGACCCATTTTCCTCAAGCGCATCCTGAGTGCTGGGCCCCTGCCCACACCAGGCCCCCTCACCCCCACCTCTCATGGTCCTGGTTCCTAAAGCAGAGGCTGGGTGGACTTTAGGGCCTGAGCACACAGCTGCCCTCCGGGCCATCTCTCTGGGCTTAGCAAGCCCAGGGAACATAGGATACCAAGCAAGCTCTGGGAAACTTTTGGTGGTGGGAGATTAAGCATTTAATAAATAGCACAGTGAGAACCAGAACACTCAGAGGGATCCGGGAGCCGAAGGGAGGGGAGGCCGGAGGTGGCCATGCTGGCTCTGCTCTCCATCGGCCACACTCTGCACACAGCATGCTCCAAGCAGCTCGGACAGCTCAGATCTCTTGGGGGCAGGCCAAGGTCTCCCCCAGCCAGCCTTGCCGCCCACCCAACCCCCCACCAAGATGGCATTCTCCCACATATTCACAGCTGTGCACACTCAACATAAGGACCCCAGACACAACCTGTGCATCCACATGGGTCCTCCCCAAGCCTCAGGCCCCAGTGTCCCATACCCGTGGCCCTGGCGGGAGAGCTCACTGTCTCCAGCTGTCCCTGGTGGGGGTTCTGATCGGGCCACCCCAGGACACAGCTCAGCCCAGGAGGCGGGTGGACAGACATACTGATCCTGATTCCTGATCGCAGAGAGAGCCCTGACTCTGAGCCCAGAGGGCATAGATACACAACTGCACACCTGGGTTTCTCCAAGGGTGGCCTTGGACACCTAGAGGTCTGTGGGGTTGACACCCTGGGGGCCGGTCCCTGAGTCCTTGGAGCCCAGAAGTCTGAGATCCACCTGGGGCGGAATAGGGGCGGGGCCTGGGTCGGAAGCCTGACTCCCACTCTGTGCACTGAGCTCCCGGGCCACCCCACCTGTCTGCCCTGTCCCCTGCAGGGCCTCAGCCCAGGCTGTCCTGTGTGCTGGACGGGCTCCCTCAGTGCACTCACGACGCTGACAATGACCTGCCCCCCCAAGCAACGCCCCCATTAGGTCCCAGTGCCCCCTCCCCCAGCTTATCATGTGACTGGTTACAGCCGATGGAGTGCCTGCCCATGGGCCCGGGTCCTTAGAGGCCTCCAGACTGGCTCCATACCGCCCCCTGCTTGATAAAGATGACGACCCACGAGATCTGGGGCTGGCGGGCTCCAGATAGAGGGGCCTGGGTCCCAGGTGACTGTGTGGTGGAGACTCTCTGGCCACCAGTCTGTGGTGCCCCTTGTTACGGCACCTGAGCCCACCCAATGGACACAGAGCCCCGAGGAGGGGGAAGGAGACAGAACATGCGCCTTGGGGGGCAGCAGCATGAGCAGCAAGTGCACCTGCGTGAGTGTGTGTTTGTGCAAGTGCGTGTGTGGACCTGTGCATGGGCCACAGGACCCACGGCACCCGGAGGGGAGGACGGAGCCCCCCACAGCCCGCCCCTCCCTCACCCTCACAGAGCGGACCCTAGGCCCTAATGTCAGGTTCCAGAAAGGATACAGGCCCTGCAGGCAGCCTCAGGACAGTCAGCGCCTCCCAAGCAGATTCACATTTCTCAGACGGAGAGCAAGGTGGGATCTGATGCGGATCCCACCACAGGTGACTGTGGGATGGCTCCCCTGTCCCCATGACTGTGGGATGGCTCCCCTGTCCCCTAGATGGGGCACTAGGGTTTCCGAGGCATCAGGATCTCTCTTGCAGCCCAGCACACGGACAGCGCTGGCCCAGGGCTGGTGACAGCCTCCATCAGGCCTCCTCCATCTGGTTAGGGTATCACCATGGTGACCATCGGGGGGGCCCCCTTGGGGCTCAGGTGAGGACAGGGGTGGGGGGGCGGGGAGTAGCTTTGGCTTGTCTACTGTGTGGGCCGCAGCGGGCAGGGTGCCGGCGTGGAGCCCAGGGCCTGGGCCTGGGGGCGCACAGCAAACTTGACCCCCGCATGACAGAGCTGGTGGCCACCTTGCAGGCGGCGGGGAGGCCCCTGGCACCTGTCCCTCTGCGGGATGAGCCCCAGGGTGCAGCCCTCCCCCCCCCCCGCAGGAGGCACCCTCTGCCTAGGGGAGGGGCAAAGGACACAGGTGGGACCTGACAGCCCTGAAGCACGGCGGGGGGCCAGGCCCCTCCTCACCTGGGCCTTGATAGTTCTGTTTTTTTCCGCAGGTTTTTTTTTTTAATTTTTTTTTTATTTATTTATGATAGTCACAGAGAGAGAGAGAGAGAGAGAGAGAGAGAGGCAGAGACACAGGCAGAGGGAGGAGCAGGCTCCATGCACCGGGAGCCCGATGTGGGATTCGATCCCGGGTCTCCAGGATCGCGCCCTGGGCCAAAGACAGGCGCTAAACCGCTGCGCCACCTAGGGATCCCCTTTTTCCGCAGGTTTAATGACAGTTGTAGCAAACACCAGGGCTGCTGAGGTGGACTCTGGCCCCGACACTGCTGTGCTCACTGGCGGGGGCAGGGATCCTCCTGAAGGCAGGCATGACCCCCCGACCTCCATGGGCTTCGAAGCCTTAAGTGACTCTCCACTTCCTGCCAAAGAAGCCCCGACCCAAGCGGGGTCCACCCGACTGTCCCTCCTGCCACATCCCTGCCCACCCCTCCCCCTGCCCTTCCCTGTCTGAGCCGGGCTCTCACTCGCTCTCCTGAGTCCCTTCCCGATGTGCCCTCTGTCTGGAGCATCTCCCTCTCCCTTTGGACCATGTCACCTTTGAGGAGGACTCCCGCCTTTCCCTGAGGGGAGGGTGACTTGCTGTCTCAGTGTCCCCACATCCGCCTGCACACTGAATCACTGTCGTAGGGGGTGGGACTGGGGGGTCATCTCTTGTTTGTCCTCGAAGCCCAACCGCCATTGAGGGAGACCCAATCCAGAGCCTGTGCAGGTGCCCAGGGAAAGTTGGAGGAAGGGAGGAGGGGAAGGAGTGGCCTGGGCACACAGGGGACAGCCACGGGCATCCCAGACAATGAAGGACGCCTGCATCTCTGTGAAGACATGCTGATGTGTTGTGGAGCTGAGGCTCGGCGAGTTCTCAGGGCAGCGCTGGCGCCTCTGCGCCTTCCCTCCTCTGCCTCGCCCAGGCTCCCCCAGCCTCGCCCACCTCCACGTTCTGAACCAGAGGGCAGCCCACCCCACACCAGGTGGGGGTCTTCCAAAGGGACAGAGGGAGTTGGATGTTCATTTGTGTTTGCATTCCACCAGTCAAAGGTGGAGCCAATCTTGCAGCTCCTGGGGTTGGTTCCTGGGACTGGGTGCTTCCAAGACCTGGCAGTGGGTGCTGCTGAGATGGGGGGGAGACAGGAGCATGACTGGGACTGGACTTTACATGGTGATGATCATCACGCATAACATTTGCTCAGCACTTTCAAATTTACCTGACACCTTCAAATGTCTCCAATTATTTCACTGTCAAAACAGCATTGAAAAGTAGAGAGGTCAGGGAGCTTAATTTCCTTCTTAAAGATGGGGAAACTGAGGCTCAGAAATAGCAAGTCAGTTGTGCAAGGTCACACAAGAGGCAAGCCACCTGGCAAGGACCTGAGACCTGCCAATCCTCACTGCTCTTCTCTACCACCTGCCTGCCTCCACTTGACTTATACGGTCCTCTGCCCAGAACCTTGGGGGGGCGGGGAGATGGTAGTGATGGTGGTGATGGTGGAGATGGTGGTGGTGGAGGTGATGGCAGTGATGCTGCTGGTGGTGGAGGTAGTGAAGATGATGATGGTGGTGATGGTGATGGTGGAGGTGGTGGAGATGGAGGAGGTGATGGCGGTGATGGTGATGGTGGTGGTGGTGGAAATGGTGATGGTGGTGCTGATAAAGACAATGGTGATTTTTGGGATGTTGAAGAGCGTGGGTCTGCCTGGCTTGGAAGACTCAGGGAGCCAAAAACAAGAATCTGTGCCCCCCCCGCCCCAAAACCCCTGGAGCCAGTGGCTGGTTTATTTAATGCTTGTCTGTCTGCTTGTGGTGAGTCCGCTGGCTCCTTTTCCAGTCTGCAGCTCCGGGCGTGGGGGTCCCCTCTCAGTCTGTCCCTACACCCTCTTCTCCCAGGCAGCCCTTTCCGGCATGGTGTCCCATGCTCAGGCGGGGTGGCCTGTGGGAGAGAGGCGTGCCTGTACCCCACACCTGCTGAGAGCAGGGCCGAGGGGCTCCCTTACATGGCCACCGTCTGGTGAATGGAGGCCTAAGTGAGTCCAGATGCGGAGATTCGGGAAGACAAGGGGAAGACTCCCTAGACCCCAGAGAACCCTCCAGGGCTCTGCAGGCCCCTTCCCCACCCCTGCCTGCCTGCCCCCCCCCCCCCGCATCCCCCCCTACCCCCCGTCCCAGGGCCAGGCAGGCATCTGCTGCTGCCCCCTGGCTGCCCCCGTGCTAGCCTGGATCTGCAGGGCCTGCAGGGCTCCTTGTGTCCCATGTTCACACTGTCTCAGTTCTGGGGTGTGTCTGCATGTGCACATGCAGTCACACGCACTCACCTACACTCACGACTGGGCACACAGGGCCAGCTCACACAGCCAAGCAGAGTGGACCAGTCCGAGCATCTGTTCCCTTGACCCAGGACCCTGCTCCCCCTGCTGGGCCCCACGCGGCCTCTAACGGCGCCTGAGCTTCTGCAGGGCCCCGGATGGGCGGCACCCAGCTGGCACGTACAGCTCTGTGCATCTGCGTCCTCGCTCTGTGTAATCCCCCATCGGGGATAGGCCACGGTGGCTCGTCCATTCTTGGGTCCTGACTCCGTTCCCGGATCCTCCAGGTGTCGCCTACATGGAGGAGGCGCTGTCTTGACCTTGAGCAGTGGCTGGCATGTGCAGGCAAGGTGCGCGTGCTCTCTCCACACCAAGCCGCACAAGTCGTCCTCCCGCGACCTCGTAGGTGCGTGGGGGGTCTTCTAGGGCGTGCTCCTGGCAGCAGATGCGCATAGGTCAGAGGGCAGGGCAGGCGCACCTGCTATGTGGCTGCCACTAGGCTTGACCGTGTAGCTGGTCTGGCCTGGTGGGCGAGGATGAGTCTCTTGTCACTGCCTGGTGTCTGTCCTCGTCCCTTGGGTAGTCCCATTGGCCTTGGAGGCTGAGGGGAAAGGGACAGGATGGGACAGATCAGCACAAAGAACTGGCGAGGCTGGCAGACATGCTGGGCCGAGCCTCTGGGGTGGCGGAGGGTCTGGGTGCAGCCTGAGTTCAGGTCTCCCCCAGGGGCTGCTGTGGGAGTGGCCGCCAAGCCCAGAGGAGACACCCGGAGGCCTGGGCGCTTGGCCCCACTCCCGCCGTCTCCAGCCCTAAGCACACAGCTTTCCTGAGGCCAGGACCCCATCCCCCCGCACACCTCACTTCTCAGTCCCCAGATCCCGAATCTCCTCCCCGCCAGCCAGACACACTGACTGAGTGGATGCGTGGACGAATGGACGGGTGAGTGAGCAAAGCAGGTGGACGTCCCTGGGAGGCAGGGTGCTCAGTAATTCGGGGATGTCAGGTCCCTTCCAGTCAACGGGCTACAGGAGATGGTCGGGGGAGCACAGGCCTGGCCAGGGGCACAGAGTGGGGCTCTTGCTTCCATCCTGGCCGGCACCCTTGTCCTGGGAGGCCGGTGACAGGCCAGGTGCAGCCCTCACCCCTTGCCCCCGGCCCACCCGTGAGCTTGTGGCGGGAACTCAGTGGGCAGGTGGCGGCGGGCCCTCATCCCTTCACGGGCTGGCGGCCCTCCCTCACCCCGCTGGCCTCTGGAGGGAGGAGGGTGTGGGGGAACCAGGCTCCGGTGGAGCCAGGAGCCTCCTGCGGGCTTCCGGGCTTGGGTGGGCTCCCTCGAGGAAAGGCCTGCCTCCCGGGGCGCCCCCCGCACAGCCTGCGGTGGGACGGCGGGAGGCTGGTGCGCCTGGTGGCCTGGAGTGTGACTCAGCCGGAGCGGCGTGCCAGTGAGTGGCGGAATGTTGCCTGCCAGATTAAATTAGGCGCCTCAAAATTAAAAATACATATTTATTTTAACCGGTCGGGGTGTTCGGAGAGAGATGAAAGGGAGGGGAGATGAAATATTACAAATTAGATAATTAAGGCAGCAGCGAGGAGCGCGCGCCGGAATGGGAACCAGGAGGGTGAATCGCGAATTCCCCGCGCCGTGCCAATTTAGAGGAGAAAAAAGAGTGAGATGCGGAGACAAAAAATAAATAAACAGGCAACAAAAACCAAAGCCAGCCAGCCGAGAGGGTTCCATTAGTGTTGGTTCAGGGAATTAGCGGAGGGGAACGGCTGCCAGTGAGCGGGCCCGGGGCCGGGGGGTCCGGGAGGGCGAGGGGTGGGCAGCCAGGCCACCGCAGTGTCTCGGAGATGCCAGGCCACGGTACAGCTGCTGGGGAGGCGCTGCTGGCCGCCCGGGGCCCGCGTCCCCGGAGCCCCGCTGCCGACGTGACAACAACGAGGACATCGCCCATGGTGCTGGCGCTGGCACGGGTGGGACGCCGGGTAGCAAGAGGATGGCATGGCGTCCGGAAGCCGGTGATGGCGCTGCTGGCGGTGCAGGTGGCATGTGGGGGCCGGAGGGTGCTGGGGTCAGGCCGGGGCCCTCCACTGGGTGGGGCAGCCTCAGACCCCAGCGTGGCCCCTAAAAGCCCCAGAGCCTCGGGCCCATCACAGCTCTGCTGTTGTCTGTGTTCCTTGAGGTCACTCTTGCAGCCTAGTCCCCGAGGGCCCGAGGGGGCTGGGTGGGGTACCGTGTGGCTGGCGGCGCTGGGGGACCGGCGTTAATGCAGAGGAGAAGACCTCGTGCTGGGCTGAGCTCCCCATGTGCAGCTCCCCCAGCCCCCAGCCAGGCCCAGAGCCCCGCTTCCTGGGTGGGGAGCAGGGAGAAGGGGCCCAGGGCTTGCCCCCCACGGGTGTCTACAGAGCCATCTCACTGGGGGGGTAAGGAGGTGATGGCTGTATGCCCCCAGAATCACACCCTGCATTCCCCTGGCGCCCAGGGCGGGCCAGGTGAGCCATGTGGGTCACAAATGGGGTCATGGCGGGGAGCCTGTCCCTCCTGGGCTGACCTCCTTAATGCCCACGGCCGCCGGCGCCCTACTGGCCCCATATTTAGACGGCGTGAACAGCTGCTCCCCAAACCCTGAGAAGGGGGGGAGGCTGTTTCCCAACACGTAAAAGGAGGAAAGACGCAAGGCTGTCCCCCCACCCTTCCCCCTCCCTGGCTCCAAGGGAGTCACATGACAGGCCCTGGGCGCGCAGCTGATGGATGGTGCTGGAGACGCGCCCTCACCCGGCTCCTAGGGGCTGGACCCACCGAGGTCAAGGGCACAGCCTGGGTTTCCTGCCCGGGGAGATGCTTGGCTCACAGAAGCTCCTCCCCCTGCTCACTGCAGCTGAGGGTCCCGGGGACCTGGGGAGCGGCCCCCTGCTGTGTCCTGGGCCTGGGACGGGGACGGGGTGGACACATCAGAGTGCCCCCAGGTCTTTGACGTGCCGACCGCCACCTCCGAAGCCTCATGTAGAAGTCTGGGGGAGCATTAGGGCAAGCTGGGGCGGGGCCCTCTCGACCGGGGGCTCCCTGGGGTTCCCACCGGCCCGGGTGCCCTGCTGCCATCCTGAGCGCCAGGGCGGACGGGGGCGCCCGTTATGCGGATGGGTCGTCTGCTCCGAGGCTCCGTCCTGAGCTGGGGCAGCGCCGGGAGTGTCGGAGCCCAGAGCTGAGTCCAGGCCTCAGCCACTGGGGGCCGCAGGGTCCGTGGGGGGCACCCCTCAGGTCTGGCTGGGCCCCCTGCTCACCGAGTGCCTCAGTCACTGCTGAATCAGCAGGGAGAGCAGACATGTTGGCGTGTGCACCCCCGTGTGCCCCCCAGGGGTGCGTGGGCGTGCACGTGTGCAAGCATGTACACACACAAAGTACATGCAGATGTGTGCATGCCCACTCACACCACACACGGGTGCGTGGGTGTGCACCCCACCCTCGTGCTTGGGCGCAGCCCCGTGTACACGTGCACAGCCCAAACCTGCCCGGTTTGTGCACACGGACACACACAGTGTGTGTGCAGACCTCAGGGTGAGTGTGCGTGCAGGCCTGACACGCGTGTGTGGCGGAGGGGAATGGCGCGGCGAACCCCTCGGGCCTTGAAAGATGTGGGTGGTGTGAGAAATGAAACCTCCCAGGCTGCACGAAGGTCAGGCTGTGCCTTTCGCAGCTCCCAGGAAGGTGCGAGGTGCTACCTGCGAATTTTAAATTGGGCCAAACGGACGCACGCGTGCTGGACTCGGCAGCCGGGGCGGCGGCTCCTCCTGCTGCGGGAGGGCGGCAGGCTCCGACCCGGCCCTCCAGGGCTCCTCCTCCTCCAGGAAGCCTTCTGTGGGTTCCCAAGGCTCCCTTCCGGCTTCTCTCCTCACACAGGAAGACTGAGCCTCCCTCACAGCACACGTCTCCTCCGTCCTATCTTTCTGGAAGCTTCACTGGCCTGTGGCTGAAAACGCAACCCAAGCTGGCTTAAACCACACGGCGGACGGGTCGGCTGACGTAAAAGGGAAGTCTGAGCTTTGCAGGCTTCAGGTCCAGGGTGATCAGGGTGCCAGCTCCCCACACAGTCTGTTGGCCAGAACTCAGATCACGCTGCAAGGCAGGCTGGGAGGTGAGGTGTTTATTTGGGCCCCTTCTCATCCAGCAAGACACCCAGGCTCCCACTCCTGAAGGACAAGGGGCCTCAGCCGTGGGGCCTGGGCCAAATGGCTAGAGACGCTGCCTGCTGGGAATGTTGGGACATCCCGACATGGGGCTGGCCGTGTGGGCTCAGCCGGTAGCCAGGACTCTGTGTCCCTAGGCAAGCGGAATGGCGCCTTGCCCCAGGAGCTGTAGCTGGGGTGGGGGTGACTGTGGTCCCCCCTGGTCAACCACACGCTGGAGGGGACACAAGCCCCAGGCCGGGCAGGGGTAGCAAGGGGCACAGGAGATGCCAGACAGATGCTGAGGGAGGGTTTTCTTCGGATGCTTTGGGCAGGCAGGGGGCAGGACGGGCCAAGGCAGGGAGGACCCCCGGCTGGCGGGGGGCAGCCCACCTGGGGCCTGACCGCAGTGCACCCCAGAGGTGACGGTCCAGCTGCGGAGGGGCTGGTCTGCGTCCGGAGGGGGGAGCGGCACGCTCCTGTGCCCACCTGGCATCCGCGGGCTGGAGCGGCATGTGAGCAGCAGGGACGGCTGGAAGCAGAGGAAAGGAAAGCCCAGCGGGAAGGGGGAGGCGTCCGCTCTCTGTGTCCTGAGTCCTCCGGGTCGCTGCTTGAGCCAGACTGCAGGGACTCTCTGCGACCTCCCCGTGGGCACCAGCGCCCATTCCAGACTCCAGGACGCCAGAGCGAAAATGGGGTGACACACCAGTGACGCGAGGGCTGCCTCGGATTACGGCCGTCCTTCCTGGTCACGGGCTGACACGGCCCGTCCCCAGTCCCGCTGGGCAGCTCCGCGCACCGTCGGGGTTTTACAGCCACGTTCGGTGGGTCGGGCCGTGGAGTGTGCCGCGCTGCCTGCCCCAGAGCCTGAGCTCCCCTCCCCCGGGCGCGGCCCCCGGGGTGCCTGCCTGTGTCCACATGGGAGGAGAAGGCAAATGGGGTGCCCGGGGCTGGCCGGCGGGTGGCCTTCTGAGAACTCCCAGCCCCAAGGTGGAGACCCAAAGAGGCCCCAAGAAGCTCCGGGAACGTGGGTGAGCTGAGCGCCCCAGGGGAGGGGCAGGGCAGGGAGGGCGGAGGGCGGGTGATGGAGGTGTCCCGGGGGGCCAGGTGTGGGGCGCCTGCTGGCCCTGCACCCAGAACCTGAGCAGCCACCCCGGCCCGCACCCCCTGCGCAGGGAGCCCTGCCGCCTGGCCCTCGCCGCCCCGTCCCCCGCTGACTCCCTGCCTCCTCGACCCCGTTCCGGGCGGCCTGCCCCCGCACCATCGCACGGCCCCTTCTCACCCCCGCTGGGGCCGACACCCCTGGGAGCTGTGGGCACACCTCTGCCGGCCCGGGCGGTCTGTGCTCTCCACGGCCGCCCGCGCAGCCGCCCGCTCCGCTCTCCCCCTCGGCAGCCCACGTCCAGGCGAGTCGGGAGCGATGGGGCGGGGACGGGCCCGTCCTCCACCGCAGGGCTCTTAGCCCCCCACCTTCCTCGGGCCTCGGTCTCCCTGGGTCCAGGGCTGCAGGTTCCAGAAGACTCCGCCCAGGGGCTGCAGGTTCCAGAAGACTCTGCCCAGGGGACTGGGGCGAGGGGCAGGGGAGTGGGGTGGGGGTCAGGGGGGCGGGGAGGGCAGCGGGCCAGCGGTGGGATCCGAGGACGGGACCTCTCGGGTCAGCCACCGGCCACCTGGTTCCTGCCACCAGAGAGGTGTCTGTGCTGTCCTTGCCGCCTCGGGGCTGGATGGCAGGCGTGGTGCAGGGAGGGCTGCGCAGGGTGCAGCTGACCAGTGTCCCCTCCACCACCGGTGACACGCTGTTGGGGCTGGATGCTCCCCGAGTGGTGCCCGAGCCTGGCCCTGCTTTCCAGCCTCCGTGCTCGCCCCCTGCGCGGGGCTGACCCGGCTTCCCCTGGGGTCCTGCTTGCTGGCTGCCCGGGTCAGCTGACGGATGGGCCACCCCGCCCCTTCCCCAGAGACAGGGACCCCAGCACTACTCCCTGGAGCCAGGGCGGAGGTGGGCTGTGATGGCCGGAAATGACCTTCCAGGACACGGCAGCTGATTTCCCAGACTCCTTGAGGCCCGTATAGCCCTGAGCCACATCCCCTGCTCATTATGCACCCGCTGCCGCCCCACAGCTCCCCTCGGCCGCCCCACCTGCAAGGTGTCTCTCACGTCACAGAGTGCCTCCTGGCCAGGCCGGGCAAGAAAACCCAATAACCCCCGCCAGCTCCAGGGAGGAGACTGCTTCAGGCCTAGGTGGATCCAGGAGCTCGTGTGGCACCCTGCGCACCCCATCTTGCTCCTCAGCTCTCAGACAAGGTCCTGTCTGTGGTGCAAACACTGGCGCCTTCCAAATGTGCATCTGCTATGGAGCAGCCTCAGCAGAAGAGGGGCAGAGAAGGTGGGAAGGGCCCGGCCGGGACAGGGGAGCGTCAGGAATGGGGTCCTGGCACAACGGGGCCCACAGGACAGGCGTTCAGCCCCCGAGACTGAGATTAACATGCTGGAAATACACCGGGAAAACTGATGGGGACACCTCCTGTCAGGGGCGAGCGGGTGAGGCCGGTGGAGGGACAGCCTGCACTGGGTGCCGGGTCCCGGGGGCCTTGGGTGGCGCCACAGGAGTGGGATGGCCCTGAAGAGCTGCCCCGACCGGGACAAGGGCGTGGGCCTCTGCAGCACCTGTCAGCTGGTCTGGGGTGGCGGCTGCCCTGAGGGTGGCGGGCAAGTCCTCCAGTCCCCACACCCCACACAGGGAGGCTGGAGGTTGACAGGCGGCCCCCAAGTGGCGGGGAGCAGCCTGCATTGGCCTGAAGGGGGGTCGGGGGTCCATAGGCCCGGGACTGGGAAACGGGACAGGCTTGACGGGGAAGCACTTGCTTCTGAGACTCCCCCACCTCTGGCAGGGAGCTGAGGAGGCAGGGCTCCCATGGAGGGGAAGAGGGAGCCAGGGAGGAAGCCGCCCTCCCTGGAGCACCTAGGCAGGGACAGCTTCGGCAGCGAGGGGCCCAGGCTTCCTGTCTGGGGATGCCCTGCCTCGGCTGTGGGTGAAGCACTCAGGGCAGCCTCGGGAAGGATCCAGACCACGGATGCCTGCTGGGGTCCATTCCCCCGTGGGACCTGAGCATGGGTCCTGCCTGCGGATGCGGACTGTAGGCACCTCCTACCTCGGGGACCAGGCTGAGCCTTACCCCTGGTCACGCCCTGAGCCCTGACCCCAGTCCCACTCTGAGCCCTGACCCTGGTCACACCCTGAGTCCTGACCCTGGTCACACTCTGAGCCCTGATCCTGGTCACGCCCTGAGCCCTTACCCCGGTCCCACTCTGAGCCCTGACCCTGGTCACACCCTGAGTCCTGACCCTGGTCACACTCTGAGCCCTGATCCTGGTCACACCTTGAGTCCTGATCCTGATCACACCCTGAACCCTGATCCTGGTCACACCCTGAGCCCTGACCCTGGTCACACCCTGAGCCCTGACCCTAGGCTCACACCCTGAGCCCTGATCCTGGTCACACTCTGAGCCCTGACCCTGGTCACACCCTGAGCTCTGATCCTGGTCACACTCTGAGCCCTGACCCTTGGTCATACCCTGAGCTCTGACCCTGGTCCCACTCTGAGCCCTGACCCTGGTCACACCCTGAGCCCTGATCCTGGTCATACTCTGAGCCCTGACCCTGGTCACACCCTGAGCTCTGATCCTGGTCATACTCTGAGCCCTGACCCTGGTCACACCCTGAGCTCTGATCCTGGTCACACTCTGAGCCCTGACCCTTGGTCATACCCTGAGCCCTGACCCCGGTCCCACTCTGAGCCCTGACCCTGGTCACACACTGAGCCCTGACCCTGGTCACACCCTGAGCCCTGATCCTGGTCACACCCTGAGTCCTGATCCTGATCACACCCTGAACCCTGATCCTGGTCACACTCTGAGCCCTGACCCTGGTCACACCCTGAGCCCTGACCTTGGTCACACCCTGGGCCCGGACCCTGGTCACTCTCTGGGCCCTGGCCCTGGTCCGTTGCTGACCCAGACTCAGGTCCAGGCTGAGGCCCTACCTCATTGGACCTCCACTGACCCTGGCTTTGGCCTCAGGAGGCCTGGGTGGGAGAAGCAGAGGGCTTCCAGCTGGGCATATGGATCCACTGACGTCCAGCAACAGGTCCATGTATCATCTGGGCCCCTTGCCCCATCCCTGTCTGTCCCCTCCAGGCCTGTCTCCAGCAGGAGAGGTGGAGCCCTCACTGCCCCGCACTCCATGGAGCCTCCTGAGATCGCCCTCGCTCTATCTGGATCCCCATCAAGCCCTCTAAACACAACAGTGATCACCAGACACAGGCAACGTGCCCAACACCTCCCACCCCGGCACCGCCCATGGTCGCCCGAGGAGGCCGGTGAGCCGTACCCCCACAGGGCCAGGGACCCAGGGCAGAGGGACAGATGCATGAGGTTCCTGGGGACAGAGCCCACCTCCCCTCCCAGCTGGGACAGCCTGCGTTCCCCTTTCTACTCGGTTACGGTACAAAGTACAAATAGCTGTGTGCCAGGCTCTATACACGTTATATCCACATGGTTGGTCTCAGGGACCCATTTCCCCAGGAGGACCTGAGGCCCAGAGAGGGGAAATGACTTGCTCGAGTCACACACAAGGAAGAGCAAGAGCCAGGTCTGAACCAGGACCAACCCCTGGTTCCTCTAGCAGCCACATCTCACTCCATGCTCACCTCCGTCCGGCCTAGATCACCAAGATCACCTTTTTCTTGGCTCCACGACCCCCGAGGGGCCACAGACGCCGTCCATCCTGGTGCCAGGCCCCTCCAATCACTTAGGCACCGTGAGGTTGGGGGGTGACAGAGCCCGGGGCCCGTCAGCCCCAGAGCAGGAGCCCACGGTGGGGCCTCCAGCCCCCTTGCTCACCTGTCCCTCAGAGCCTGTAGCCTGGACCCCGAGCGGCAGAGAAGGGACTGTGGGGGGCTGTGGCTCAGAGGGCATCGTCGGAGTGTGGGGAGCATTGAGGACCCAGGGGAAGGGGAGAGACCGTGTGGCCAGTGCAGCGGCCCGGCCCTGAGGACCCGCTGCGCATCACAGCCGGGCGGGGAGATCACCGCATGGGCCAGGAGGCCGCATCCTTCCTCTGGCCTCAGTTTCCCCCGGAATAGTCCAGACCACCTCCCGAGCCCCACAGCTCAGCGCCCCCAGGCCATCATTCACTCAGCAAACACGATGGGAAGCTGCAAACAAGTGGCTTCTGGTGTGTGTGGGGCAGATGGTGCCATCAGCGCCCCGAGAGGCAGGCTTGGAGGAGGCCCCACACCAGGCCCAGGTTAGGAAGGCTTCCTGGGGGAAGGCCAAGTGTGTGGGCAGGATGCCTCCAAGGATGGACGACTGTCCCTTCCTGGCAGAGGAGCCCATGGGGTAGGGGCGGGGTGGAGGCAGAGCTGGGACGGCACAGCCCCGTTGGGCGCGGGGTGGCACCTGGAAGGGCCTGGAACGTCCGCCCGGTGGTCAGGGAACTCGGACGTGATCGTAGTGTGACTGGTGGCCCAGCGGGGCATCAGGCGGGTGGTCCCCCCCCCAGTCGGAGCAGGGGCCAAGGCCAGGGGCAGGGGCTACCTTCCCGCCCCCTGCGGACCCCATGGGCACCCCGGGAGGGGGCCCCGCGGGCGCCTCTCGCCTCCACACAGCGCTCAGCTCGGCAGCAGCTCGCTCGTGGGGAGGGAGCCCTGGAAGTACAAAGTGTTGTGATTTTGCAAAACGCTGTTCTCTGTGTTTTTACCTTCGCTCATTAGCATCTCATTACCATGCTTCCCCGCAGGAGCGGTGGGGGAGGGGGGCTGGGGTGCGTAGCACACACTGAAGCCAGTTCTGACTCGGTGAAGGTGCGGGTGCACCTGGAAGGGGCGGGGCGCCCCCATCTGCCCTGGTGGGGTGGGCGTCTGGGAGAGACTGCCAGCAGGAGGAGGATGCAAATTCCTTCAGCATCCAGGACTCGTGCTGGTCCTGCCTGACAAGCTCCTACTCATCCTTCAGCACCCGGCCCAACATCCCCTCCCGGGTACACCCTTCTCGCACTCTGGATTTCGAATAACCTACTGTTTCCTCATACCTTCTAGCAACACACTCGTGGCCCAGTGGGTGGTTCTTCGCTCCCACTGTCCCCGTCGCCGTCCCCGCCGCCCCCGCCACCCCCTCCGCTCCTGAGGGCACTGTCTGCACGTCCTTGGGCTAGCGCCTGGCACCCACTGACACATCGATGACAAGTCAGACACGCCATGGGCTCACGGGCGCCAGAGGCTCCCAGGGGGCCAGGCCCCGGGGTTGAGCACCTCCGACGGCGTTGCTGGCATGACCCGCTCAGGCCCCCTGTCACCGCCACAGAGCCAGGACCATCATGCTCTGTGCCGCCCACACGTGTCAGGGGGTTGAGGCTCGGGGCGGGTGTCTGACGTGCCGACCCCCTGGCAGCCACGCCCTACAAGCAGGGGTCAAGCTGCGCCCCCTGGGGAGGGCGCCACAGGGCTGGCGGGAGGCTGGGGCTGCTGGATGGCTGTGGCCTTGGGGAGCCCGGAGGTGGGGGAAGGAAGATGTTCCTGCGCGTCCCTGAACAGACGCTCGTTACCAAAGGAATAATGTGCCGCGTTCGCAGAGTGCCTCGGAGGGCTCTAAGCGGGGCGCGCTCGGAGGGCTCTAAGTGGGGTGTGGGCTGCAGGTAGGTTCATTCTGCTGTGAGGACCCCCGGGGCCCTGGCTCTGCTCCTGGCTCACGGGAGGCCCACTCCAGGCTGCCCTTCCTGCCCTGCCCGGAGAGACCCCTCCGTGTGTGCCTCCCACAGGAGCCTGGAGGGGGGCACAGAGTGTGGGGTGACGGCGCCCCACGCAGGGTGGAGGGGGGCCCACCTCTGCCCTTCACACCCCTGCTGCCTACTTCTTTTGCTCCTGATTTTCAAGCCCTCACCCTGACTCTCTGAGACGGGAGGAGTCCCGCCCACCCAACTCCTGGGAAAGGGTGCTGGCCTGACCGACCATCCCCAAACCCCCACGGGCCACCTGGAGCTCAAGAGGATGGAAGCCTCTGTCTGCATCCTATAACCCAACCTGTGTGTGTCCTGAACTCAGTCACCTCCTAAGGAAGCCACCTGCCTGGTCCTCTGTCCTCCCGCGTGAGACCCGGAGAGCTGGGCCCTCTGTGGCCAGGGCACGCTGGACGTGCAGCAGGACGGGCCCAGGCAGCGGGAAGAGGTGCCCGGCTCTGCTCACCCTTCTGGGTCTGGGCCACCACAGTGCCAGGGACGCTGGGGGCATCGAGGCCACAGCCCCTCTTTGCCTCCCTTCCCACTCTCACCGCGAGTCGTCGCTGGCTGCCCGTGCGCCCAGCAAGGGTCCCCTGCTCACCACCCTGGGGCCGATCGCGCACACGGTGCAGGTGCAGGCACGAGGAGGCCGTGTGCCACATGGAGTGGCGGGACCCTCCCCACAGTCCGTGCCTGCCTCCTCGGCCCATGACCCCACCCTGCAGGGAGCGCCCAGCAGCGTGTGTCCCTCCTGCCTCGGCCGGGTTTCCCACCTGCAGGTGAGGAGCTGAAGAGGTGGCAGCACCAGGGGCTCTGAAGTCAGTGGTGGCTGCAGAGGTCAGGATGTGTCCACGGAGGGGTGTGGGACAGCCCCACAGGACACCGACAGGCTACTCAGGACACCCACCACCCCCTCCTGGAATCGCTACCTCTGGAGACTCCCATGTGTCCGCCTCCTTGTCGGGGGTCGGGTAGGGGGGGCCTTCCCTGACCCCAGCCCCCGTTGGGTCCCCAATGCCCCTGTTCTGCTCCTGTGCAGCCTCCACTCAGGTTCCCAGCGCACACCTGGGCCTGTCCGGTGTCAAGGTCCGCTCCTGACTAGGTGAGCCCATCCCCGGCCTCTTAGTAGGCCCGGGGGCCAGAGCGCGGCTGGGATGTTAGTCCCCAGGAGGAGGACACTGCTAGCCTCCTGAGCCACCGCAGGTGCCGAGGGACCCAGCTCCGGCCAGGGGGTGGGGATCTAGCAGGTGTCCTTCAACAGGCAGGCTGGGGCCAGAGGGTGCCGTGCGCTCTCCACGGTCCAGTTCTCCCTCCTGCTGCCTGCGACGCCGACGTGAGGCCACGCGGCAGCAGAAGACCCACCTGGAGGAGCAACCAGAGTCAAGGGACCTGGGGGCCCAGTGACTGGGAGGTCACCCCCGCAGCCCCGCTGCCTATTTGGCCTTGGGGGTGTAGCGTTGGAAGTAAATACACACCGATCTTGTCTAAGCCAGTGTTATTGGGGTTTTCTGTCCTTAGCAACCAGATCTAATTGTATGGTATCCCCCGGGACCTCGCGGGTTGCCTACCAGTAGAAGCCAAGATCGTTGAGCGAGTAAATGATGATGAACACGGCAAGACTTGGCGAGACAGGAGAGCGGCCACTGCCAGGTGGCAAGGCTGGGACGCGGGTGTGGGCGGAGCGCGCTCCTTGGGGTGTGCAGGGACCTCCTCCCTCAGGGATGGGGCATGAGCAGGCTCTGCGGTCTCCCGGGAGGGGCGGCAAACGCATCCTCGCAGGCGATGTGATTCACAAAGGTAACACTCGTGGATTTGCTTTTACTTTTTTTTTTTTGGCACTGCTGCTTGGCGTCAAATACCTGGGAGGCTGTTACAAGTGTCATGCCGGGGTTGGTCCCCTAGGAGCCCAGGGCTGTGACAAGTATGGTCTCCCAGGGTTGGAGGCGTGGCACATGCCATGTGCTGGGCTCATGCCACCCCGGCCCAGCACCTGCCCCTCTTGCCCTGCCCCCTGCGCAGGGCCCCTCTTGCTGTGCTCCCAGATTCACCCAGTCCTCCACCCCGCTTGGCCTGTGTTACGGGGAGCACCACGGGAAAAGTGAGCCCTGCGGGTACAGCTCGCGTGCCCCCTCACACACTTGTCCCTGCTCCTTGAGTCCACGCCACACGCCAGGCCTCAGCCGTAAGCCGCCACGCAAGCGCAAATGTCTGGGCTGCCCCTCAAGAAGCTCCTCCTGCAGGAGGCAGGACACACACCTGAAGGGGTGACCCGGGCCATCCTGAGGGGCACAGGGGTCGCATCTGCTGGGAATGGTGCCCACAGCAGCAGGAAGGAAGGAGGCACCCCAGTGACAACAAGGCTGGGGTGCAGTTGGGGCAGAGGTTCTCCATCCTCAGCTTGGGACTCATCCCCTTGCACCTCGAGTGGCCACTGTCCCCATGTATTGCCTGCATTTTGGAGAGAGGATGAGGACAAGGAGAGCAGGACAGTCCGATCAGCTAGCCAACCGCGTCGTCCTTCTGAAGGGCCCCGAAGAGCACTCCGCCTTCCGCCATCATCCCCCCGACGGGACAGTCATGTGGCCGGCCCTGGCTGCCCATGAGGCTGGGCACGTTCCTGCCCTAACCCAAACCGGAGCTCAGTCAGTAGGGGACAGTGGGACCCCGGGCCACAGGGAGCCTCGGGCTCACGGGACTTGATGGAGAGCAGACGGGGGCCACAGGAGCAGGGTGGGCGTGCCGACTGTGCCGCCTGGGCAGGGGCCAGGCTCCAGAGCATGGAGAGCGGGGGAGGGAGGCTCACAGCAGACCCCTGCCGACACTGACCGGGGAGCCAGCGCCACCCTGGAGCCGCCCTGCTGTGTCTCATGTCAGAACAAGCATTTCCAGGGACAAGGTAGCGGGGCTGCCTTGAGGTTCCTTCTGCAGACCCTCCAACCATCTCCAACCTTGATGTCCACCCCCTTGCTGAGGCCTAAAGATCCAACCTGGGGGGCTTCCAGCTAAGGACACGCGGACTCCTGCTCTCAGGGAAGAGCCCTCCCTGTGGGAGCCAACGCCCGCCACTCATTCTGCTGGCGGCTGAGACCCGTCAGGGCACGGGCCTGGCAACCCAGGGGCGCCAGCGTCCAGCTGTCAGGCAGGCGTCTGTCCCGGGAGATTTCCACCCCGAAGCCCCCGAGCTGTGGTCAGCAGTCACCGACGCCGCCTCTGCAGGACCAGACCTGGCTTCCTTTGCACCCCAGCGGCCGGGGGCAGCGGGCCAAGCCCTGTCCAAATCCTGGCTTCTCTGTGGAAGGGGCACATGCCCCAAGGCCATGGTCAGTACTCGAGGCCAAGAGCCTGGGCCAGCCCCGCACAGGCTCCTCTGAGCAAACGCACACTGGCCAGCCCGTGCCCTGCGCTCCCCACCTGCCCGCGCAGGTGCCCCCTGCTCTCGTCCACGCCCTCGTCCTGCGCTCACGCGAGCTGGTCCTGCGCGCACCTCCGCCCAGGGCCCGTGTGCACAGCCTGTCTCATGCACACGGCGCTCACCCCTGCGCACGAGCTCCCGGGCTCCCAGCGCGCCCGGCACCTCCCGCCAAGCCCCGGGCACGCGGTGTCTAGGGCACGTTGGTGGTCACCTCCTCCCACATGCCCGTCCCCGCCAGCCTCGGCTCCACGAGGGGAGACCGCGGGCCTGTCATCTCTCGGGGCTGGGGGGGGCGCACTCCCCGGGGTCCCCGGGGCAGCCCTTGATCGACGCCCGCCAGGAGCGCCACTCTGGGAAACTTTGTGGCCCAGCCGGCCGCCGTCCCCGGCCGCTTCGGGTCGTCCGCGCGGGGCTGTCTGGGACTTGTAGTCCGCGGGCGCACGTCGTCCTGCGCGCGGCGCGGCTCGGGTGGCCATTGGCTGGCGCGAGGCGCCGGGGCCGATGGGACGGAGGCGGGGGGGCGACCTCGCGGCGTCAGCCCGGGGGCGGGAGGGGCGTCACGTGACGTTTGGGTCCCGGCTCCGCCCCCTGCGCCGCCCCTGCCGCCGGGAGCCCGCGGAGCGCGCCCGCCAGCCACCCCGGCCCAGGTGAGGCGGCGCGGCCGGGCCGGCGGGGACAGGTGGACGCGGCCGGGAGGGCGCGCGGCCCGGGGGCGGGGCGGGGCTGGGGGCACGCGGGGCGCGGCGCGGCGAGGGGGGACCTCCGCGGGTGGGGCCGACCCGGGAGGGGCGGGGCCTGGAGGGGGCGTGGCCTCCGGAGGGCGTGGCCGCCGTCTGGGGGCGGGGCGGGCGGCGGGCCGGGGGTGCCCTGGCTCCGCCCCCCGGGACGCGGGCGCGGGGGACCCACCTGAGGGCGCATGCGCTCCGCCCTGAGGCCTCGGGTCCCACTTGTGGGGTGCACGGGGCGGCGGGGAGCCCTGCGCCCTCGAGGCCGCCGCGTCCGCTCTCTTCTGGCCTCGTCCGCGTTTGCACCCGTGCTGAGCGGCCGCGGAGCTTGCAGGTGACCCTACGTGCCCCGGCCCCGTGGGGGGCTCGCGGCCCCCTGCTCCCGGGCCCGGCTCCGTGTGCGCCGTCCAGCGTGGTCAGGTATGGAGCGCCGCCCCATCGCAGGCGGTTCTGGGTCCGCCGCCGTCCCAGCTCCCCTGGCTCCCCTGCGCCCTCGCGTCCAGCCCTTCCCCCGGGGCCGGGGCCGGGGTCACCTGTTGCGGGCACTTGCAGCCGATCGTGGGGACTGCCTTCTCTGGCCCCACTTTTGCGTCCGGCTCTGGCTGGCGCTGCACCTCTGTGGCGTGTGGGGTCCCGGGGAGGCAGGCGCCGGGAGTGGTCTTCAGCGTACCCCCCAGGGACACAGAGTTGGGGTGAGGATGCTGATGCAGCCCGTGCAGAGGTACCCAGCCTGTCCTGCGTCAGGTCCCCGGTAGAAACCTGCTGCGGCACATGCCTGCCCGGGGCAGTACAGGGTCAGGAGCCAAAGTGTGCTTGCAGGTGGCGGTAGGAGGCGGACAAATCCAAAGAGGCTTCCTGGAATCAGTGGAGCTTCAGCTGGGCCACCTCCGCACCTGTTCTCTGTTGGCCTGGCTGCCCTGACGGCATCCAGGCAAGTTGCTGTGCAGGTGAGGTCTGGTGCTCCCAGGCTCCCGGGCAGGCAGGCAGGCATCCTTAAGTCTCCTTCCCCAGCGGCCTGCTGCCTGCAGGGTGAGGGTCGGGTCTGGCTCCTGCATGTCCCTCCAGCCACGTCTTCCACGACTTGCTTCATGCCGCCGTCGTGTCAGAGGCCTTGTCTCTTGCACGTCCCACGTCTCTCTTCATCAGCACAACAGCTAGGTCCTCTTGTTGTAATGGCCCTGTGTTCCGATGTGTCTTTTGGAACCTCTCCGTCCCTGTCCCTTGCCTCCCCTGCTTGAGTTTCACCCACATGCCTGTGGCCCTAGCGCCCGTGCCTTAGCTTGCCTTCTGTGATCATCCCGCACGTGACCGCGCAGGGCCCTCCGTCTTGGTCATCCCTGTACCTTGGGTGCCCAGCCCAGAGTCTAGAGAGCAGGTTTCCATGAAGGAGTAGGTGGGCGCTGTGAGACAGCGAAGAGAACACGGTGAGAGACGCATTGGGGCAGGCGGTTTGCTCAGGATGTGGGGAAGCTCGAAGCTGGGAGGTGGGATTTACCTTCCAGTTGGGGAGAGAAGACTCCAACTGTGACCAGGTGTGCCCTGAGCCACTAATGGCAAGGGCTAGATGCGTGCCTCGGGGTCCCAGAGCAGGAGGTCTTCCTAGGGTGTGGGATTTGAGCCGGGCCAGGTAGCACGGCGGGTGGGCATCCTGGGGATGGTGGTGCTCATCATACTTGCCGCACTCAGATGGCACTTTGGGTGCCAGGCTCTGGTTCTCAGCCGTGAGGCCCAGGGGCTCAGCTCATCCTTACAGGGAGCCCAGGTCAAGGGCCTGTCATCACCCCTGTGGTACAGGTGAAGAGACAGGTGCAGAAGAGGGAGCTTGTCCCCAAGTCGCTTCACTGCCAAGTCCTGAGAGATTATCCGTTCAGCCTTGGACACATGGTTGCTTTCAAGACTTGGGCATTTTGTCGCTCTGGCTCCTGTTTGTGGTGGGCGGAGAGCTGGTGATCGTTAGCATCTGGTTTGTGTGGTGTCCGTCTGACACTCACTCGGGCTCCGGAGGTGGGCCTCCTCCTGGATGCAGCGTTCTCTGCCGTGGCGCCCCTGCGCTGCCTGGCTCCCAGGTGGCCGCGCCTCTGTGCCACGTTCCGCCCTAAAGGGAACGGGAGCCCAAAGGGAGAGGAGCACACAGACAGCGGGAGCCGGGGCCCCCACACGGCCGCCGGGGCCCCCACACGGCCGCACCTCTGCTTGGTCGCATGGATTCTTGCCTGTGCTCTGCGCCCTGCCTGACCACCTGTACCCCTTTTGGGTGCGTGAGGCGGGTGACGGGAATTACGGTTCCTGGTTCTGGGTGACAAATGTGGGGCTCAGAGGGGCCTCCTCCTGCACCCGAGCAGGGCCACTGTGCACTGCCACCCCCCCCCCCTGCCCCGGGGAGCCACGTGTCTGAACGCATGTCTGTGGCCCAGGCCGGAGCCAGGCAGTGCAGGTGGCTGTGCGCCGAGGGAGTGAGGTTGGATGGAGCTGACCTGAAGCGCGTTCTTACTGCACCACGCTGCCTGTCAGCGCCAGGGGAACCTCTTGTAGGAAAGGAGCTAGTTGTCTGGGCTGCTTCCTGGAGAAGGCAGGACTTGCCAGGGAGCCAGACCTGGTACCTGGCAGGTGCCCAAGCTGGCGGAGGCCACAGGGCCGGGGATGCCTCCTGGGGGCCCTTGGTTCAGTGCGCTCTCTGCGCTCCAGTCCTCAGATGCCCGCTGCAGCTGTGGAATTGTCCCCGTCAGCCTGAAGCCTGGTGAGGGGTAGGACGGCTGTGGGGTAAAGGTGACTGCACACTTGGCTTTAGACCACACCAGATGGAGCCCTGCCCTGTCTTTGGGTTCTGTGTGGGCTAGAGGGGGCCCCAGTAGGACTTGGGCTGGTTCGTGGGCTGCCTGGGTCCGTGTACGCAGGGACGCTGTGCTGGGCCAGGGGCCAGGTGCACAGGATCCTTGCACGCCCCGCCGCGGGCTGTGCTCACGGCTGCCACGTGAGGTGTGCAGCGCCCTGAAGGATTCTCAAAGGGCAGGCCTTGCACAGAGGTCAGGATGGGCGGTGAGCACGGGGGGCTGCCCCGAGTGTGTTCCCCGAGTCATCAGGGAGGCTCCCGTGTGCGCAGGACTGAGGTCACAGTGAGTGGTCAGCAGGGGGGTAGGGAGGGGCTCCCACTGTGGGTGGGAAGGGAGGGTGTGGGTGCGTATATGGGAAGGGGTCCTGGGTGCTGGTGAGAGGGCTGAGCTGAATCTTGAAAACTGTGCATCAGCTGTGGCAGGGGGGTAATATGGAGTGGAAAGGAGGGGTTCCAGATGGGGGGACCTGAGGGACGGCCCAGCAGTTGCAGGGGTCCCCCCGGGTCAGTGTGACTGGGGCCCGGCTGGGAGGGCCTGGGAGGCTGATGGCCCGGGGTGTGGGGAGCCATGCTGAGGGTCACTGGGGGAGGACTAGGGAGGTGGGGGCCAGGGCCTGTGGGGGAGGCTGCCTCGGGCAGTGAGAGGCCTGCGCCCTGCCCGGGTCCCTGGGGTCTGGACCTCTTGGCCCTTTGGCGCAGTATCGTGTGGCTGGGTCCGTGGTGGCAGCAGTGCCGCGAGTCCCCACAGCAGAGCGAGTGCTGGCTGGGGACACCTGGGGCTTTCCAAGGACTGGGGTGGCAGGATGCTCCCGCTTTGGGGGAGAGAGCACCCTGCCTGAGGTGGACGCGGGAGGGCGGAGCCAGGTAGTCAGGATGACCCCACGAGCACCCAGCCTGGAGCTCTGGCCCAGCAAACCTTTTTATTGTCTTTAACTGGATCGATGGAAATGGTCTTATTTTCTGCCTCTGATTTCCCCCGAGAGGGGGACGGGGGCGTTGGCATCCTTTTGTGGGAACAGTGGCGTCCTGCAGACGTGGCCATGCAGCGTCTCCCCTGTGGCATCCTGAGTGATGGCGCTCATTAGCACGTCCCCAGCCTGCCCGTCTGGTCCTGCAGCCACTGGGCGGGGGCACCGGGCCCTCGGAGGGGCGGACACTGAAGCCAGGGGAGGGGTATCGGAGGGCGCGGGGAGGGCTCTGGGGTCAGAGGGTGCCCGAGAGGCAGCAGGGCCCCCTTTCGTGTGACCTTCGGGCTGGCCCCTGCTTTGGAGGATTTGCTCTGCCTGCCGACCAGGGTGTGGTGCAGGCTGCTATGGAGTAGGAGTGGTGGGAACTCTGGACAACTGGCCATTGTCACCGCAGCAGGGAGCGCTGCTGTGTGCCCGGCTGCTGCCGCGTTCCTAACGTCCTCACATCACACTCCCCGGGGCGGGTGGCTCATCCAGAGGCACAGGCCCGTAAGCGACCCATCAGGATTTGAACCCAGCCTGCTGGCTGCAGGGCCCGCCCACCCCTGAGCTGGCCCCCCTGTCCCACATTCCTGCCCTGCTGTTCCGAGGGGGGCCGACCCAGAGGGAGGCGCTTCGGTCCTGGCGGAGGCCCTGTGGTTAGAGGACAGTGTTAACGTTGCTGTGGTTGCGCGGAGAAAGACTCCGTCCTGGGCCTCTCCCCCGAATTGAGCTGCTGTCTAGCTCATTCCAAAGGAGAGCGGGGCTCTGAGAGCTTTGGGGACTTGGGACTCAGGGTATCAAAGTGCAGGACCGCCCACGGAACCTGGAGGCCAGGGAGCGCTGGACGGAAGGGGCTAGAATGAGCTCGCCGTGTGGCAGGAATCAGCGTTCTCAGGGCTTCAGGGCCTGGTGCCACTCTCGTCCGCGTGTTCACGTCTGTCCTCCTGTCTCCCCAGCCAGACCCTGGGTGTGGGCCGAGGGGTGCAGACTGGACCTGGTGTTTGGGGGCGCGGGGTGGTGGTGAAGGAGGAGGGTGGGCTGGCAGCTGGGACAGATGGGGGGAGTGAAGGGCCAGTGGGGGGGGCACCAGGGGCCTGGGCAGAGCCAGCCGGGAGGAGGCAGGGGTGCAAACCTCCCTCCGGACCCAGCGACCTCTGGCCTCTGGCCGCCCTCCACTGAGATCCTGATTCATTCCAGCCACGTATTTGGAAAGGGGCCGTGTCTAAGCAGGTGGCCCAGCACGGGTCTTCCCCTGCATTAGCATCACACAGCCGGGGCCTCCTTCCTGGGCTGGCTGCTGCTCCCCGCAGGCTCTTCGAGGCCGCTAATGAGGTCTGACCCCGCCCTCATCCCCGTCTCCCACAGGGAAGGTGCTAATGAGTGTGCTGGGGGTAGGGGTGAGGGGGGCAGTTAGGGCTGTGGTGGAGACAGGGGTCTAGAAAATCTTGGGTTGCAGGGTGGGGCTGGTCTGCAGCCCCCGACCCCCCTTCTCTGTTCCCCCTCAGGGTCGTGGCTCTTCCTGGTGCTTGTGGCACGGGCGTGGCCCTCTTCTGCTGAGAAGCCTGGGGCGCCTCCCCTCCCTTGGCTTTGGCGGCTCCTGGCCTGTGACCTGCTCACCTTTCCAGCCTGTGGTCTGCCGAGCCCGCCGTCGGGTGTCTGCCTGTGTGCGGGCGATGGCAGGTGCCAGCCTCACCCGGTGACCTCCTCCAGGTGTTGGAGCTCGGCCGAGCGCTGCCCTCTGGAAGCCTGCCTGTCCTGCCTCTGCTGCTTGCTTGAGCCCTTGGGGAGGGCAGGGCACGGGGAGAGGGGGGCTGCCTGGCTGGTTCCTCGCTGCGTCGGTGTTGGGCGCCCTGCACACTGCCCCGCAGTGTCTCTCCTGTGTCTCTCCTGTCTCCATGGCCCCAGGATGGGAAGCGCACGTGGTGGGTGCACAGTTAACAGTGTGTAAGCGGGACCTCGCAGTTGGAAGGAGCTGTTAGGCAGCCGCAGTGCTGGTAGGGAGCTGCGAGGGGCTGAAAATGTGGGTGGGCCAGCCGTGAGCAGGTGTTTCGCGTGCTGCAAGAGCAGGAGACCACTGCTTGGGAGACTCACGGCTGCTGGGTGGGCTTCCAGAGCCGGGTAGCCCGGCCGCTGCGAGCAGACCAGCGTCGGGCAGGTGGGTGGCACGTGGGGAGTGCTGCCTCGACCCTGAGGGGCGTTGCTGCCTCGACCCTGAGGGGCATCGCTGCCACCTCGAGCTCCACGCGTGGGGTCTTAGAGCCGTTGAGCCGAGCAGGGCCGCGGGCCGGTCCTTTCTCTCCGACTGCGGGAGGTGACTGTGTCTTCCCGGGCCAGGAGCAAGCTCAGCAGAGCTGGGAGTGGAACCCGGTGTGGCCGGCCGTGAAATCCGGGCGCCGGGGAGGCTGGACCGTGGGGAGCTGCCCGAGCAGCAGCCTTGAGCTTGCTCATGGGGACCGGGATGGGGCTCTCGTCACCGATGTGGACCCCTTCCGTTTCCCAGAACAGCTCTGATGTCGTGTTTCACCTGTGCCTCGTGAGTGTTGTATTTGAGGAAGGGATCCTATAACCAGCCGTGGGTTTTAAAAAATAAAAATAAAAATAAAAATTCATTCATTTGAGCGCGTGCGCGAGCACAAGCAGGGAAGAGGCTCGGAGGGAGAGGGAGCAGCAGACTCTGCTGAGCAGGGAGCTGGACTTGGGGCTCGATCCCAGGACCCTGGGATCATGGCCTGAGCTGAAGGCAGACTCCTAACGAACTGCCGCCCAGGTGTCGTCCCCGCGTGGTTCTGACGCTGGTACAGCCGTCGTTTCACACACTGGCGAGCTGGGCCGGAGCTGGCCTGCGCTGTGGGCTGCGGCCCTGCGTCCTCTGGTCTGACGGTATGTTGGGGCTCATTGCCCGCCTCTGCTGCCCCGCGGGAGGGGTTGGAGGCCATCGCAGGGCAGGCCCCACGGCAGCGGCGGGGTTCAGTCCGTGGGGCGGGAGGGCAGGTTGGCAGGGCTGAGGCTGGACAGCCAGGTGTACTCCCGGATGCCACAGGCGGGGTGGCGGTCCTGGGGGTCCAGGCTAGGTCTTGCCGCCGTAACAGGTGTGCCCCAAGTATCGGGAGCCTGGGGCAACATACCTCCACTCGTGTCCTCCAGGGATCGGCCGGACTTGCTCAGGGCCGTCGGGAGTCCTGGGCTGCGGAGGGCCACGTCGGGAGAGTGTCAGAGGGGACGAACCCTGGGGTCTTGTCCTGGGAACCAAGTGCGGGGCTCAGAGGGCAGCCGGCTCGCTTCTGTTCACAGCTCGTCGGGCAGGAGTCGTCCCAGGGCGCCCCTCCAGGGGCCGGAGCGCAGTGCCGCCCCGCTCCCCGAGGGAGGCCGATGCTCAGGCCGCCTGGCCAGGCAACCGTGGGCCTTTGGAGGGCCGCCCTTCATCCCTGGGCTGCCCCCCTCTTCCTCCTGGGATTCCCCCGTGTGCCGGGAGGTCGGGGCCCCGGGTGGCTCACCTGCCTTCTGGGCTCACGTTCCAGGAGGCAGGTGCTCGGGAAAGCGGACTGGGTTGAGTGTGGCCTCTGCTCAGTGACGTTGTGCGTGGAGATGGACCGCCTGGGGTCGTTTTGTACCATTCAGTTTTTTATTCCGTGACGGTGGTATGTTGCCCTGCCGCTGTCAGAGATCATTCTGAGCCCCCGTGTACCCTCCCCGTGACCGGGGTGCAGTCCCCGTAGTTTCCATCACCCAGGGGACCCCTCACACCCCGGCCTGCTGCCCCCTGCCCCTTAACTCCTGGCGCCTGCTAGCCTGTCCCCCTGCTGTAACGTCATCTCTAGAATGTCACATGGACGGAACCCTGTGGCACGTCATGTCTGGGCACTGGCTTCGTCCTTCGGCGTGGCTCCTGGAGATTTCCCAGGGTCGCCACGCATACCGATAGCTTCTTTCTCTTTATTCCTGAGCCTTGTTCCGCGGTGTGGACGGACCACGGTGGAACTTACCCAGTGTCCTTGCGGTCTAGTGCTTTGAGGGGTTCATGTTGTTTGAGGGTAAAAACACGGGAAGTGTGCAGCTGGAAGTGACAGCCCCCCCCCCCCCCCCCCCCCGCCCCAGCTGGCCCGTCCCCAGCTCCACAGGTGACGCCACTGTTGGTGTCTTATGCATGTGTGTGCCAGGTGTGTGTGAACACCAGTGTTGGCCAGACACAAATTGTAGACTTTTATAGGTTTCCTGTGTCTCGAGCAAGTCACGTGATAACACGCGTGTGCCCTGGTTTGTATTTTGCCCCCCACTCAGTCAAATGTCCTGGGAGTCTTCCTGCATCGGTACAGAGAGCGTCTCCTTTTCTCTTCGACGGCCGTGGAATAGGTCACGTGGGGATGTGCAGGATCCATCCGGTGGTCCTGTGCTGATGGCAGGTTGGTGGCTTTCAGTCTCGGTCCGTCACAGAGCGAGCAGCCTGGAGCGTGTGTCACGTACCCGTGTAAGCGTCCGGCGTGCGTAGGTTGAGTGCTGTGAGCGCGGGTGCTGGCCCGAGGAGACACGCGCCCAAGTGCCTGCCTACGGAGGTGCGCGCGGTGGTCCCCCCGGGGGGGCTGAGGCGCCCGGCGCCCCCCCACCCGTGCCGGCGGAGCTCACGCTTCCCATAGGGATGCATCTGGATTCCCTTTATTAGGAGTGAGTTTGGTATCTTTTTATATATCAAAGTGTCATTTGTATTTTCTTTGTGAACTTTCTGTTCCTTTGTTCATTTTTTACGGACGGCGTTGTTGATCTTTTTCCTGCGGATCATGGAAATTAGCTCTTTGAGTGTCAGATGAATTAGGTCATTTGCCTTCTGCTTTGGTTATTGTTTGTGCTTTGCCACGTGGAAGCTCTTGTGTGGTTGGATTCATCAACCTTTCTCTCCTGGCTGTGGAGCTTGAGTTGCAGGGAACAAGGGTTGCTTTTCCTCACGTTAAAAAAGATCCCGTGTTGTCTTCCGCTGTTCACTACTGTACTTGTAGAGCTTTCCCTCACACGTCTCTTACCGTGATGTGTGGCGTGAGGTAGGGGTCTGGCTCTTGCCCCGTGTTTTACCAGTAGTCCTGTCCAAGCGCCGACATGATCAATCCCCCCCCCCCCCATTTTAAGTTCTAGCTTAATCATGTTGTACATTCCCTTCTGTATTCAGATTTTTGTAAATGTATTTTTTTTTTTTTATGATAAGAACGCTCGGCATGAGGTCTACTGCCTTAAGTCAAAGTGTACGGTACGGCGTTGCCGACTGGAGGTGCAGTGTTGTGTAGCACGTGTCTTGACCTGGTTCATGTCGCTTGACTGAAGCTTGATGCCCACTGATGAGCAGCTCCCCGCGTCCCCCTCCCCTCAGCCCCTGCCGCCATGCCACTCTTGACCCTATTTTAGATGAGTCACGTCACTGGTCGTGCAGTGTGTGTGTCCTTCTGTGACTGGCTTATTTCACTGAGCATATGCCCTCAAGGCTCACCCATGTTGTGGCACAAGTTGCAGGATTTCCTTCCTTTTAGAGGCCGAATAATATTCCGTGGCGTGGAGGTGCCACGTTGTTTTTGTCCATTCACCCGTTGATGGACATTTAGGTTGTTTCTGGATCTTTGGTTGTTTCTGGAGCAGTTGTAGCTCTTGTGACTGATGCTGCAGTGAGCAGAGGAATGCTACGATCTCTTTGAGATCCTGATTTCAGTTCTTTTGGATAAATACTGAGAAGTGGGGTTGCTGGATCATATGGTAGCTCTATTTTTAATTTTTTGAGGAACTTCCTTACTGTTTTGCATAATGGCCGTGCCATTTTGCATTAGCAGCATGCAAAGGTTCCAATTTCTCCACATCCTTTCCAATGCTTGTTAGGTTTTTTTTTTTTTTGTAATTGTCATGCAGACAGATGTGAGGCGGTATCTCATATTGGTTTTGGTTTGCATTTCCCCGATGATTAGTGATGTTGAACATTTTCCCCATATACTTGTGGACCATTTGTCTCTTGGAGAAATGTCTGTTCGAGTCCTCAGCCTTTTTTATAATTGTGTTATATTATTATTATTTACCATTGTAGCAGTTCCTTTTATGTTTTGGAGGTAGATCCCTTACCACATCTGTGGTTTGCACACATTTCCTCCCGTTCCTTACGAGCCTTTCGCTCTGGCGATTGTTTCCTTGGCTTTGCAAAAGGCTTTTGGTTTGATGTCGTTTTTGTTGTCTTGTGCTGCATAAAGTCATTGCCAAGGCCAACGTCAGAGTCTTCTCCCTGAGGTTTTCTTCTAGGAGTTTTACAGTTTGGGTCTTGCAAACATTTGGGTATTTTATTTTGAGTTGATCTTGTGCACGGTGTAAGATTGGCTCCAATTTCATTATTTCCATGTGCATCTTCGGTTGTCCCAGCACCATTTGCTGAAGAGGCTGTCCTCTCCCCCTATGTGTTTGTGGCACCCCCGTTGAAGATGAGTTGACCGTCTATGTGCGGGTTTACTCCTGGGATCTCTGTTCTGTTGTGTTGGTCTGTATGTCAGTCTTCACTCCAGTAGCGTATGGTTTTAATTATGGTAGTTTTATGCTATATTTTGAAGTCAAGATGTGTGATGCCTCCAACTATTTTGTTCTTTCTTGAGACTGACTATATTTGTTCTCTATAAGCTGTTCCCATCGCCTCTGAGGAGTTGTAGCCACTATTTTAATTATTAACCCCTTAGATGATGTTTTTACTAAAACATCTCAAAGAACTTATTGCTTGTTTTGTCGTAATTTGGGGGGGACTATTCTAGATTGTTTATCCTTACCTATGGACTTTGAATTAGCTAGTCTATTCTTTACCCAGTTCTTCCACCAAATACATATACACATACTCAGAACCCCCAGACCGGATTGGTTTTGGGTTGCAATTGTGTGAAAGCTGTCCCTTGACAGGGGAGAAGCGACATCTCTGTGATCCGAGACTTCTGTTCAAGCCAGGGTTCATCTTCCCACTCGTTTTGGTCCCTTTTGCGTTCTTCTCCAGTATTGCCACACTTTCTTTGTTGCTGGGAAGTTTTGGCTTTCCGAGTGTTCCTGTGAGGGGTCTTGCCTGTCCTCTGTCTCGTGAGCGTGTGCCGAAACTGCTGGTTGCCGTGTAGCACTCTGTCCCCCTCTGCCTTACTGAGTTGCCTTGTTCGGTTGGTTCTTGTGGGCTCCCCAGGCCTCCCGTGGTAGCCAGCAGTGACACTGAACCTTCCCCTTCCAGGTTTTATACTCCAGGTTCTGCGTCTTACGCAGTTGTGTGGGCTGGTTCCCTCCGTGGAGCGGTGACTCACCGTGGTTGCAGTGGGCGCCTGTTGGGTGCTGCTCTTGCTGTTTTCTCATCAAGCAGGTGCGCCTTTTGGGCCGGGATACATATATTTCATGTGCCCGCAAGAACCTGTCCTTCCTCTTGTTGAGTGTTTTATTTTTTTAAAGCAAAAATCACTGCTGCAATTAGTTCCCTTTTAAAAAATCTTCTGTGAGGGGTGACTCAGTAGGTTAATCGTCTGACTCCTGATGACAGCTCATGTCTTGATCTCAGGGTTGTGAGTTCGAGCCCCGTGTTGGGATCCATGCTGGGTGTGGATCCTACTAAAAAAAAAAAAATCATCTGTGGGATGATCCTAGGACTTCTCTTGGATACACAGATATGAGGCCTTCTACTGATGGAGTTGCTGATGGTGAGGTATTTTTGGATTCCTTGAATGTACTTCATGTGGTCTGATGTGGAATTCTTGTAAGGGGCTGCCGGACACTTGTAGCTCATGTTTTTTATTTTAATTTTTAAAAAATATTTTTATTTTAGAGAGAGAGAGAGAGAGAGACACCAAGTGCCCATGCATGGGCAGGGGTGCAGGTGGAGGGAGAGGGAGAGGCAGGCTCCTGGTTGAGCAGGGAGCCCAACACAGGACTTGATCCCACTGGGATCATGACCTGAGTTGAGGGCAGATGCTTTACCGATGGAGCCCACCCCGCCGGCACCCTGTTGCTCTTGTTTAATTTAGCGCCTGTGTTTTGCTCTTTACGAGTGAGGTTGAGCTGTAATTTTTTTCTGGTGTGTGTGTACCTTTTCACCTTTTCCAGGGTTTGAGATCAGGGCTACACTTGCTTCATAGAAGTAACTTAGAAATCTTCTATGTTCCAAGAACCATTTTCCCCCTTTATTTGCAGAAATTCAGCCATGTCTTTCTCTACTCAGTTTTGACGTTCTTTGCACTGGTTGCTTTTACAAAAGAACAGTTTCACAGCACTGTATTCCTGGTCTTTATTATTTTTTTTTAAAGATTTTATTTATTTATTCATGAGAGACACAGAGAGAGAGAGAGAGAGAGAGAGAGAGGCCGAGACACAGGCAGAGGGAGAAGCAGGCTCCATGCAGGGAGCCCCATGTGGGACTCAATCCCAGGACCCTGGGGTCATGCCCTGGGCTGAAGGCAGGCGCTCAGCCCTGAGCCACCCGGGCGCTCTGAATTCCTGATCTCTAAAAGGCTGGTAGAGTTCCTCTGGGGGAACTCTGGGGCCTGGTGTTTTTATGTTAGTTTGCTTTGTTTTTGTTTTGAGGAAAAGACATTTTACATTTTTACATTTTCTCTTTTGGGTCAGTTTTATAAATTATATTTCCCTAGAAAAATATTGGCGTCATCCAGGTTGTCAGATTTATTCACATAGACTTGGGTAAAGCCATCTCTTAGGATCTTCTGATTTCCTTGGTTTCTGTGGTTAGTTTCTTATCTGACCCCTTGCTGCTCCGCTGGGTTGACTATTACAGCTGACCCCGGAACAAAGTGGGGCCTGGGGCGCTGACACCCGGCACCGTTGAACATCTGTTTGTAGCCTGAGCCTCCCCGGAAACTTGTAATAACGGCCTCCTGTTGACGGGAACCCCAACTGAAAACATGCAAGATAGTGTGTTTTGTACGTTTGTATCGTATGCCGTACCCTTACAATAAAGTAACCTAGAGAAAAGTAGATGTTATTAAGAAAGACACAAGGTGGGCAGCCCGGGTGGCTCAGCGGTTTAGTGCTGCCTTCGGCCAGGGTGTGATCCTGGGGACCTGGGATCGGGTCCCACGTCGGGCTCCCTGCATGGAGCCTGTTTCTCCCTCTGCCTGTGTCTCTGCGTCTCTCTCTCTGGGTCTCTCAGGAATAAATAAATAAAATCTTAAAAAAAAAAAAAAAGAACTTAAGCCAAATTTACAGCAATCAGAATAGTCAAGGTTCGTGCCAAGAGCACATCCTTTTACTCGGTACCTGTTCGCATGTTCTAGCCTTTTGTTCTAGGGATTCATCTGTCCTGGGGATTCCTGGGTGGCCCAGCAGTTTAGCTCAGGGCATGATCCCAGGGTCCCGGGATCGAGTCCCATGTCGGGCTCCCTGCATGGAGCCTGCTTCTCTCTCTGCCTGGGCCTCTGCCTCTCTCTCTCTCTCTCTCTCTCTCTTTCTGAGTCTCTCAGGAATAAATAAATAAAATCTTAAAAAAAAAAAAAAGACACAAGGAAGAGAATATATATCTCTAGGGCTTTACTGTAAAATTCTGTGTATAAGTGGATCTGTGAAGTTCAACCTGTGTTGGTCAAGGGTCAACTCTAGTTGTTATCTTATTGCTTGTATTTGTCTTCAAAGAGCTAACCTTTGGATGTATTTTTAAAATTCATTTTCCTGTTTTTCTGTTTTTTTTAAAAAAAGATTTTATGCATTTACTTGAGAAGGCATGGATGAGTGTGGGTGAGTGGGGGGAGGGGCAGAGGGAGAGGGAGAAGCCGACTTCCTGCTGAGAGGGCAGCGGGACCAGGGGCTCTATCCCAGGACCCCAGGATCATGACCTGGGCCCAAGGCAGCTGCTTTCCTGACTGGGCCACCCAGGCGTCCCTGTCTTTCTGGTTTTTAACTCATCACTTTTTTTTTTTTCTTTTAAAGATTTTATGTATTTATTCAGAAAAGACACAGCTAGAGAGAGGCAGAGACACAGGCAGAGGGAGAAGCAGGCTCCAGGTAGGGAGCCTGACGTGGGACTCGATCCCAGGACCCCGGGGTCACGCCCTGGACCAAAGGCAGGCCCTAAACCACTGAGGCACCCAGGGATCCCCAACTCATCACTTTTGCTTACAGTTGACCTTCTGCTTTCTCTTAGTTCATCCTTTTTCCTAGGTGTATGATTTGTGTGCTTGATTCGTTTGTTCATGTTCTTTTCCAAAAAGTGTTTCATATTTAAGAGCTTTTTCGTACATTCCGAGTGGATATGTTTTCTACAACATTGCTGTCTGGAAGTTCTGTAGTTTTGGTTTGTATTTTCGTTTTTGGTCTAAGGATGCTTTAGGAGCAAGTTTTAAAATTTCCAAGTGAAGTGTCTTTGGATTTATTAGTTTTGTTACTCTGGTCGTCCCAGTTGCATTTTGATCAGAGAAAATGGACTGTTCTCTCTCGGGCTTCCCGGGTTTTATGTGGTTTTCCCTGTGGCCCTAACGTGGAGCCAGTTTTCATCACTGCCTCACAGGTGCCGGAAAAGAAGATCTGTGTTCCACCTTGGAGGTACGGGGGTTGACGTGTGATTCCATCAGTCGTGTCGTTTGGGTCACACGTGCCCCTACTTCCTGTCTGCGTGCTCTGCCATGGGTACGTTTCCGTGTTTCTCCTTGTGTCCTCCCGTGAACGTTGGTGGCCGTGGGACCTGATGCGTAGCTGTTCAAAACTATTTTATTTTTTTTCGGAATTGCACCTGTTGGTATCACGAAGCGCCCTCCTTTGTCTCCTTCCTACGCTGTCTGCTGTAGGGTCATGACGAGGGGTGCTTTCTCTCGTTGGCATTTGCTTGGCGGCCTTTCCCATCCTTTTATGCCTGACCCTTTGGAATGACCTCAGATGTGTGTCTGATGTGCCACACGAAGTTGGATTTTGCTTTGTGATCCAATCTGAGAATCTTTTTATTTTTAAAATCTCACTAGAGAAGGTAAAGTGATTTACAAGAGTGGGCGGGTCAGATGCATTTGATTTTAGTCCTGTCATGTTTTGTGTGTTGTGTCTTTGACATCTTTTACTATCTGGCATGTTTTCTTTTTCATTAAAAATTTTTTTTTTATCATTCTGATATCTAGGAGAGTCTGCCTCTGTCTTCAGTGTTAACCTCTGTAAGGCTGCCTCACGTAATGGCCTCAGCACTCGGGGTCCGTGGCGACCACTCCTGTGCCGGGCGCAGCACCTCCCCCTGCCCCGGCCCGCGGAGAGCCTCTGAGCCCTGACACCCGTGCGTGCGTTCTGGTGCTTGGCGGAAAGGGAGCTCGCAGGTGTCACTAGGGCTGTTGGTCCCTGAAAGGTTTCACCTTGGGTTATGTGGGGGGGCCCAGAGTGATTGTTGGGGCCCTTCAAAGCGAGCACTTTCTCCAGCAGAAGTGAGAGAGATTCCAAGGGTGGGGAGGCTGTGAGGCGTGGGGCTGTGTGTGAGGACCCAGAGCTCGGCCGGGAAGCCTGCGAGTCGGGGTCAGCTGCTCCGCTGCTCCGTGGCCCTCGGCGGCCCTCAGCGCGGCCAGCCCTGTCTCCTGGCCACCTCGTGCTCCCCCCGCTTGTATTTTGTCACGGAGATGGCAGCCATACATTGCAGGCTCTGACCCGCAGTTGTTACTGGGCAGGCCTCTGGCTGCTTGTTCCGTCTCCCTCCTCCTCTCCCCTCCCCCCCTCCTCCCCTTTCCCCTCCTCCTCTGCTTCCCTGCTCCCCTCTCCCCTTCTCTCCTGCTCCCCCCCTCCCGCTCCCTGCTTCCCTGCTCCCCTCCTCCCCACTGCTCCCCCTCCTCTTCTCCCCTCCTCCCCTTTTCCCTCCTCCCCTACTTCCTTGCCCCCCTCCCCTCCGTTCTGCTCCCCTCCCCCTTCCCTCCTCCCCTGCTTGCTGCCCCCCTTGCCCCTCCTCCCCTCCCCCATTTCCTTGCTTCCCCCTCCCCTGCTCCCCTCTCCCTCCCTCCTCCCCTCCCCCCATTTCCCTGCTCCCCCTCCTCTTCTCCCCTCCCCTTCCCTCTTCCCCTGCTTCCCTGCCCCCCTCCCCCCATTTCCCTGCTCCCCCTCCTCTTCTCCCCTCCCCTTCCCTCTTCCCCTGCTTCCCTGCCCCCCTCCCCCCATTTCCCTGCTCCCCCTCCTCTTCTCCCCTCCCCTTCCCTCTTCCCCTGCTTCCCTGCCCCCCTCCCCTCCATTCTGCTCCCCTCCTCCCCTCCCTCCTGCCCCCTCTTCGCCTCCCTACTCCCTCCTGTGTTCACCAGTCCAGTTGCTTCTCCAGACTCAGGCATGTTATCTGCATCCCGTCAGTCCAGTCCCACGTTTGTCTCACATCTGCAGGGAAGGGTGCGAATCGCTCCGGGCCCTTTCCATCACGTTCCATCACGTTGCTCTGTCCCCTGTCGGCCACAGACACCGCTGCTGCCTGTGTCCCGACTGGACCTCAGAGCCCCAGGCCTGCAGGTTTGCTCCGCTCTGCCAGTGCTTTCCCGTCTTTCTCTTCACCTCCAGCTGTCATTTCTCATTTCTGTCCTTTGTGATTTTGGAATCCTGCTGGCTCAAGGTTCTCTCTTTCTGGGTTCTCGCAACTCTGCCTCGAGGACTTCCTATGTGGGGATGACTGCTTGTTACTTTGGAGCGTCGGGCACACTGCTTTCGCCGGGCCCCATGGGGCGTGGGTGCCCCTCACCTCTCGGCGGGTGCCACTGCTCCCTTCTGTGTCCCTCACCCCCTCGCCCCCGTGTCCCTGTGTCCATGCTGAGCCAGTCTTCTCTCTCTGTCCTTTTTCAGAAACTTAAAATCTTTTATTTTTTAATTGTAGTAAACTACACATAACATGAGGTTTACCATTGTAATCATTTTTTAAAAAGGATTCTACTTACTTGAGAGAGCGTGTGCCCGTGTGTGCCTTCATGTCTTGAGCAGGGCGGGGAGCAGAAGCGGCAGGAGAGGGAAGGGGAGAGACTCTGAAGCAGATTCCACGCCGAGCGAGGAGCCTGACGCGGGGCTCGATCCCGTGACCCTGAGATCATGACCTGAGCTGAAACCCAGAGCTGGGTGTTTGACTGACGGAGCAGTCCTGACGCCCCAGCATAACCATTTTTAAGTGTGTAATTCTGTGGCATTAAGCATGTTTATGTTGTCAGGCCAGCATCACCACCATCCTTCTTCAGAACTTTCCCATCTTCCCAAGCTGACGCTCTGGCCTCATTGCTCGCCAGCTCCCGGGCCCGACCCCACCATCTGCTTCTGTCGCAGACTCTCATGCCTCCAGGGACCTTGCAGGAGTGAAATCATACGGTGCTGGGGTGCTGGTCCTTCTGTCTGGCTGTTCTCATTTAGCGTAACGTCCTCACGGTTCATCCGTGCGGTAGCGGGCATCAGAATGTCCGTCCTGCCCAGGCCGAACGATATCCCAGCGTGGACGGACCACATTTCACTTGTCCATCCAGCTGTCCATACATGCTGGAGTCTCTTCCACCTGCTGGCCCCGGTCACTGTCGCTGCTCTGAATGTGGTTGTGCCGACGTCTCTTCCAGGCCCTTCCTTCTATTCCTTTGGGTATTTGCGCAAAGCGGAGTTGCTGGGTCATATGGGAATGCCGTTTTTACTTTTGGCGAGGAAATTCCACGGAGTTGTCCACAGTGGCCTGCACCAGTTTGCATCCCCATCAGCAGCACACAAGGGTTCCTGCTTCTCCATATCCTTGCCAATACTTGTTTTCTGGGGAGTTTTTGGCAGGAGCCGTCCTGCTGGGTGCAAGGAGGTGCGTTGTGGTTGGGTCCGCGCTTCCTTGAGGATGAGAGATGGGCAGCGTGTGCTCATGTGTCTGCCGGCCATTGGCGCATCTTCTCTGAGCCAGTGTGTGTTCGAGTCCTCTGCCCACGTGTGGGCACTGCCCACTGTGTTCTTTCCGTTGTTGAGTCTCGGGAACTTTCTATTCTCGATATTAGCTCCTTATCAGATATACCTTGCAGACACTTGCTCCCATTCCACGGGTTGTCTTTTCACTCTGTTGAGAGTGTGTTTGACTCATGAAAGTCTCTGATTTTTTTGAAAGATTTTATTTATTTATTCATAAGAGATGCAAATAGAGGGAGAAGCAGGCCCCATGCAGGAACTCAATGTGGGACTTGATCCCAGGACCCCGGGGTCACTCCCTGAGCCAAAGGCAGATGCTCAACCACTGAGCCACCCAGGTGTCCCAACAGTCTTTAATTTTGATGACGTCTAGCTCATCTATTTTTTCTTTTCTTTTCTTTTTTCTTTTTTTTTTATACTTTTTCTTTTCTTGCCTGTGTTTTTGGTGGCAGACCTGAACAACCACAGCCAGTGCCATGAAGCTGCTGCTCTATGTTTCTTTTTTTTTTTTTCTTAAAGATTTATTTATTTATTTATTCATGACAGACATAGAAAGAGAGAGGCAGAGACACAGGCAGAGGGAGAAGCAGGCTCCATGCTGGAAGCCCGAAGCGGGACTCGATCCTGGGACTCCGGGATCACGCCCTGGGCCAAAGGCAGATGCTAAACCGCTGAGCCCCCCAGGGATCCCCTGCTCTATGTTTCTCTTTAGAATTTTATAATTTTAGCTCCTACATGTAGGTCTTTGATCTCTTTCTGCATTACTTCTCTGTAAGGTGATAGGTAATAAGCATCCACCTTCGCTTTTCTGCACGTGGATGCCCAGTGTCCCCACATCATTTGTTGGAGAGACCGCCCTTTCCCTGCTGAGTGGTCCTGGGACCCTGGTTAGAATCATTCGGCCATATACGTAGGGTCTGTATCTGGGCTCCCTGTTCTGCGCCGCTGGTCCGTGTGTCCGTCTTTATGTCTTGATGGTCGTAGCTTTGAATAGGTTTTAAAATCAGGCAGTGTGATACCTCCAGCTGTGTTCTTTTTCAGCATTATTTTGGCTATTGAGAGTTTATTTTTTGTTTTGAAACGAGTTGGTTTTTTCCTGGCTCTGCTCTTTGTAAGAGTTCTCAGAGACGTGGGGTGTGGGGACCTGGAAGTGGGCAGCCTCCGGGGGCTCCCCCTCCACTGCTGCCATAGAGGCAGCGGCTGCCCCGCAGAGAGAGCTGCCCTGCCTTGGTGAGAGGTACAGCTGTCCCGCAGGTGGCTCGCTGTTGTTGCAGCCCAGCTGACCTCTCTGGGGGCCCCTGACACCTGCCCTGCTTGTTGAGCTCTCTCTCGGTGGTTCAAGGTCCTCCTGTAGCACTTAGGGAACGGGCCGCGGCTGACGTGCTCCAAGACGTGCCTCTGGTCCCCTCACCACCCGTGAACCTCTCCATGCTTCCTCCTGTGAGGGGCCTGCCCCGTTTCACCTGCTCTCTGTAGCCTGTACCTGAGTTTTGGGGCCTGCAAATGGTATTTGTTTCCTACTTTCACTGAATATGAAGTGTGAGCTTTTACATTTTTTGTTTGATTATTTTTGGGGGGTCATTCTCCTCATCACCTAAGTGCGATTTCTGGAGGGAGGTAGGAAGCACTATGCTCGGTCTGTTTCCTTGTGTCCAGTACTCTGGAAGTGTGAGAGGGGCAGCAGGATGCCCGCTCTGGTGAGGACCCGTCCATGCCCCGGCTCCCTCCCGCTGGGATGGCGGGCATGCAGGCTGAGCCCCGGGCAGGGGGACAGGATGGCCCAGGGCATGGCATGGGGCTGTTGCGTCCAGCACCACGGACAGCTCTGGGTGTCCCCGCGGGAGCCTCTGACCCTGGTGGGGCCTCCTCCCTGCAGACCCCGGGGGCCAGCGGCCGGAGGTGCAGGGCTGTCCTGGTGTCTGAGCCACTGGCATGGCGCTTGTTACCAGCAGGTGGGGCTTGGGCAGGACGCAGACCCTCTTAGGTGGGCAGGAGGCCCCTCTTAGGCGGGTCTGCATTTTCATGCTGTGGTGAAGGGTGGAGGCTTTGGGAGCCTGGCTGGTGCCTGCTGCCTGCCCCACCCCGGCCACCCTGCCACCCTGGCTGGGGGGCACACCTCTGTGATTTACCTCTGCCATCTGTAAGAAGGGGGACCGCACTCCCCCCTGCCACCTTCCCTGAGACCTTGCTGCAGCTCTTGCCCCCATCTGGTAGCAAGGGTCTTCCCCTCAGCCAGTAACCTGCTGGCGTTCCTCCCGTTAAAACAACAGAGAAGCTGCTAGTAGCCTCCCATCGCTGAGCGTCACGTCACCCCGCTGCAAGGGAGCAGAGGTGCTCCTGGTCTGGCTGGTGGCCCTGCGGCTGGTGGCTCATGGGAGGACAGGACGCTGCTGCTGTGGGTGATGGCAGGTTCCCTGGTGGGGTCGTCTTGCCGCTGGTGCTCCTGGCGGGGCGGTGTGATAGGATGGTGAGATTGGGGGCTGTGTGACGTGCCTGCCTGGGGAAGGCGCTGGGTCCCGTGTCTCCTCTGCTCCCCTGCGTGGGCCTTCCTCGCAGCGCCCCCGGCGCCCTGTTTCCTCCCTCCCTTGGTGTGCGGTCATACAGGGCGCGCCCTCGGCATGGAGGTGTGTGCCTCGCCCCCTTGCCCTGTGCCCCGGGGGCTCAGCAGCGCCCTCAGGCAACCCCTCCGTGCCTGGCCCCGCTCGAAGGGGTCCTGGGGCTCTGCGTGTTGAATGCTGTTTGTGGTGCCTGTGGCCGTCCTCCCCTCGCTGGCCTCTGCGCAGAGAGCGGACATGTGACACCCAGGCATGGCTCGAGCTCCAGCCGGACGTCCGGTCTGTCCCATAGCTGCGGCCCAGCACGGGCCTTGGCAGGACACGGACCTGGGCTGGATCCCCCCTCGGTCTCTGACTGGGCTTCCTGGACAGGTTCCTGCCTCTCTGAGTCTGTTTCCCCTCTGAAGAGTGACAGTAAAGGTTCCTTTGCTCTGGGTCCGAGGCTCAAATGGTGACCAGGTGGGCTGTGCCCAGGCACACAGGGCCACAGTACCCCCCTCCAGGCCTGTCCCTGCTGCCCACGCCCACCCCCGCCAGAAGTCTCTGGGTCTGAGTGTGGATGGGGCCGCCCCCACTCGCCGACCCAGGCGGACTTCCTGCCCCTCTGCCGCCCCCATCCTGGGAGAGGGCTCGGCGCATGGAGCAGGCAGCAGGGCGGTAGGCAGTGCCAGGCCGGAAGGGGGCCTCCTGTGGCCTTCCCCGGGGAGCAGGGGGTGCGGGGGGGGCTCGGCAGGTGGGGAGAGGGGCGTGCGCGGCTGCCGTCCTGAGTGCCCAGGCTCATTCTCGAGCCTGCTTCCCCGTGGCCCGTTCTGGGCGCTGTGCCGTGAGGTGCCCGGGGTGCCTGGCTGGCACCGTGCGTGGCGTGGAGTCCAAGTTGCTATAACAACACCTCCAGCTGGGCCTCCTCTGCCTCTGGCTCTGGCACACTGGCGCGTGGGGCCGAGCATCTGGCCTGGGTGCGCGTGAGCGTGAGGCGGAAGTGGTCGGGGTGGTGACCTGAGGGCGGGCGTGGGCGCACACCTGGCTCCGTGGTCAGGTGCATCTCAGGGAGGCGAGGGGTGCGCCCAGGTCGCCTGCGGGCGGGGCCGGGCCTCAGCCTGCTGCCAGCCCTCCCGCTGAAGCAAACGGGAAGATCGGTCGTGCGCACCCGGTCCTCTGTGTGGCGTCCCCTGGGGAGCGGGTCTGAGTTCTGCTTCCCCCCACCCGAGGCGGCCGCGAACCACAGAACAGGGGGCCCGGCGTCGGTCTCCAGCGGCCGCTCTGGCCACACGTCGGGCCCAGTGGCCTGGCGCTCCTGGCACATCCTACCCCCTGGGCCTCCACACACGGTCGCATGTGCCCGGGGCCTGGGAGGTGGCCGTGCCTGCCTCTGGGCATGTCTGCGAAGGTCTTGTCTGGCCTGTCCGTGCTGTCACTGGAAAAGCCACACGGAGGAAAAGCTCCTGCCCTCCGCCCCCTGCCCGCCACCTCGGCCCCTCGGAGGGCGCAGCGTCTCTGAAGCGGAGGCCGCATTGGGCTTGGGAAGGACAAGGCGGGGGGGCCGGGGCCTGGTGGGGAGTCGCTCCCTCCGTGCCGGCATCCGCACCCAGCACCTGGCTCTGGGCGTTAGTCGCCCATCCGCAGACGTTGGTGGGCTGAGCGGGGGGCTGGCGGTGCGGAGATGCCGGAGGGGGGCCCCAGCCTTGGCTGCCCGGCTGTGGGGCTGGCTGGGGGGCGGGCAGCCGGGGAGATCCCCCGTGGGGCGGCAGGTATTTGCCCAGAGCTCCCGGAGGGGGGCCGGGGGGGCAGGCAGGCTTCCCGGGGTGGGTGCAGACGGGAGCCTCCTTCTGGCTCCAGTTCTCCTGTGTGGGGAGAGGGAGGAGGCTCTTGGGACAGGGGAGGAGCACTGCACCCTCGCTCATCTGAGCACCAGCCGTGTCAGGTGTGTCGGGGCACCTCCACAAGGTGTGGTGGTCTGGGCCGATCGGGTGTGCCGACTGGGCGTCTTGGGGCCCTGAGGGGCCGCAGCAGCCTGTACCCCGGGGTTGGCGGCAGAGACCAGTCTGCCTGGAGGTGAGGCTGTGGGGGGCCCCTGGGATGGGGAGGGGCCCTGCTGCCATCTTGTGGGGGGCCCCCGGGGTGGGGGGCCCTGCTGCAGACTTGTGCGGGGCCCCTGGGGTGGGGGGCCCTGGTGCTGATCTGTGTGGGGCCCCCGGGGTGGGGAGCCCTGCTGCTGATCTTGGTGTCGCCTCCCTTCGTCCGTGCTCCTCTTCATCTGGCTGCAGTGCCCTGGGGGTGTCGAGAGGCCCTTGGGGGCCGAGGCCATGGGGGTTGAAGGTACCTGTGGCACCTTGGTCTGACCCTGAGAGCCACATTGGGAGATGCGGGGTCAGGGCTCACTGTGCGCCCCAGCCAGGCTCGCGTGCTGATGGAATCCGGGGTCAGCCTGGGTGCCTCCTGGGCCAGGCTGCGGCTGGGGTGACGTCCCCCCAGGGACAGGGTTGGCCCATAGCGTCCTCCCCCAAGAAGCAGAGATGGGGGGGCATTTGCACAGGCAGGTGGGCGGGACCAGGGACCGGATTTGTCACTCGCTGTGCAGGCAGGAGCCCCCGGGCGGGCTGCGCAGTGTGGGGGGCCCTGGGCCCCGCGGGTGTACCGAGGTGCTCGCTGCGTGCCTGCTGCTCCCTTCCTGAGGACCTGAGGACACATCGGTGGACACAGCCCCTGGTAGCCTGCACGACCCCCCAGAACCCCCAGGTCCCCCGTGGGCCTCGTGCGAACCCGGGAGCACTGATGTGTTTGCTCGGTGAGGTCAGGGTGCTCCGCTACTTGTCATGACTTCTCTGCCTGGCAGACACTCGGGGAGCCCCAGGGGCTCACTCCGCAGTGCCCGGGGGGCCGGGTCCCGAGTGCGGTTCATCTGCCCACAGCCGTCTCTGACCTGCCGCCCGGCCACGGCCCTCGGCGTGGTCTTGTGATCACTTTAACGTTTGAGGGCCCCGCGGGGCTCCCGTGTCCCGTGGCTGGGTCGCGTGGGCGCACCCGACAAGCAGCGTCCCGGGGCTGTGGTTCCGGGACATCTCTGTGACTCAGGTAGGCAGCCCGGCCCGCAGCAGCCCCCCACTCCTCCCCCTGCGGCCCCAGGCCACGGCCTGTCTGGACGTTTCGTGCACACGGAGTCGGCCGCACGTGGCCCTCCGGGGTGGCCCCCTCCCTCAGTGGCGGCCACAACCTGTGTCGGGGCGTCTCCTGGGGTGACGCTCAGCAGGTGGGTCTGTGCCCTGCAGCCTTGTCTGCGACCTGGTGGTGTGGAGCTGAGGCACCCGGCACGCACACACCTCCCGCATCTGGCTCGGGGCGTTTTGACGGCCGTGTTCACCCCTGCACGCACGGGGCGCCCCTGCGGTTGCTCACAGGTCATGTGTCTTCCTTGTGTGTCCACAGCATCCCTGCTCTCATTCACGCTACCTTCCAGTGTGTTCAGAAACCAGTCTGTAGGAGCGTTTTGTGTACGGACCGTAGCAGCCTTTGTGTCTGTGTCTCTACGATACTGGTTGTCTTCTAATCTGGCCTGTGTTGCATTTTAATTTTACAAAAGGCTTCTTCTTTTTTCTTTCTTCTTTCTTCTTTCTTCTTTTTCTTCTTCTTCTTTTTCTTTCTTTTTTTTTTTTTTAAATGTAACGCGCTGCCAAATCTGTTTTCTTGAGTGTGTGCTTAATGTTGCTTTGGTATTTGGGAGATACTTCCTTTTGGGTTATGCTTTACTGTTTTATTATTAATTTACTTTTGAAATCCTCAACCCTTTCACCTATCTGGATTGTTTTGTTCCGATTGCTGAAGTGAGGAACTGGCCTGGTGTTTTCCAGGGGCTTGTAGGCCTGTCGGGGCACTGGGTGGTGGGTGGGCCGGGGTGGGCTCTGGGAGGGGAGGCTCCTTCCTTGGTGCCTGTGTGAGCTCAGGTGAGTGCATGTGGCTGGGGGGGGGCTGCGCAGTGAAGCACATTTCTCCTTGAACTCTGTCTTCCACTGCACCCCTGCCCAGCCCTGGTCCTGGCGGGGTGCCTGCTGCAGCTGCTTCCCGAGGGGAGGTGGGCTTTCTGCCGTGGGTCTCGGAGATGGGTTTGTGCATTCTTTGTTTCCCCAGAGGCTTTTTTTTTTTTTTTAATATGTTATTTATTCATGAGAGACACACAGAGAGAGGCAGAGACACAGGCAGAGGGAGAAGCAGGCTCCCTGCAGGCAGCCCTATGCGAGACTCGATCCCGGGACCCCAGGATCACACCCTGGGCTGAAGGCGGCGCTAAACCGCTGGGCTACCCAGGCTGCCCGTCCCCAGAGGCTTGTTACCCCCATGCTGTGGCCCTGGGTGTGCGGGCCCACTTGTCCTTGACTTGTCCCTCACCTCACCTGCTCCAAGGCACAGGGCCCACAGGGGCTCAGGGCTCCCTGCAGGGGAACACAGGGTTCCTTGTGGCCCCACCGGGGAGCAGGGCCACTCTCTCTCCTACTCCCTCCTGGGTGGCCCTGCAGGAGACAGTGTGCACGGATTCAGGGAGGAGTGGCCGTGCGGTGGCCCCAGGGCTGGTCAGAGGCACAGGGGACACCTGCAGCTTCCTCACGCCCTGGCCTGTAAAGGAGGAGCAGGTCACGAGCCTCCCACCAGGGTCCCCTCGTCCTTCCTTCCTTCCTCCACACTGTTCTTCCTTGGTTGCTGTCTGGGCGGAGGCCTGGTAGGGACCGAGCCGCCTCCCCCATGTCAGGACCCCAGCGTGTGGCTGCTGTGCCCGTGGTGTGGACTGGTGGGTGCAACGGTGCCTTTCAGCCTGAAAGGCTTGACTTGTTCGTTAAGGATCGGGGCTTTGAGAGACTGTGCCTTGTGCACCGTACTAACTGGGCAGTGGGCTTGACCAGGAGACGCGTCCAGGGCTGCCCAGGGGGCTGGCCCTGCGGCCGGCTGCGACCAGGCCTGCCTGGCAAGCCTGAGGAACAGAGGAAGCTGGTGCCAACCCCGGGCCCGTCCCGCCTGGGCGCCCACCATGTCCTCTGCCAGCCTGCCTTCGTCTTTCCCACAGGGACTAGGGATGAGGGCGGACAGGCCTACTGCTGCCAGTGCTGCCTTGCGGTGTAGTCATTTCCCTGTCCCCCAACCCTACCCCCGGGGCACAGGGTGGGCCAGGTTCCAGGGCAGCGGCTGGAGGGTTAACCCTGTCCTCCTGGGGTGCCTGGATGCAGGGTGGGTGCCCAGAGCCCCGAGAGGTGCATTGCAGCAGGAAGAGCAGGGCCTGGGGCAGGGGGCCCTGCTCTGGTGGGAGGCCATCCTGTGCAGGGCCGTGGAGGCGTGGGGTTCCTGAATCCCGGCCTCGTCTCTCCTCCAGCCCGCTGCCTCCCTGGGGGAAGGGGACCGGGAGTCTGGTGTTAGGGCACCTGCCCTGTGGATTCTTTCCGGCATGGATTTGTGGGCTGCAGCAGTGGGGGGGCGTTGCAAGCCACAGCGGCTTTTCTGGGCCCCCGAGGGCGGGGTGCCGAGGCCCCTGGTCCCCTCTCCGTCGGGCCTCTCTCTGCCCTACCAGCACCTCTTTCCCATTTCAAACTGTTTCCATTTGCGAGAATTCTCCAGGGACCTCAGTTCGAGGATTTCCCACTTCTGAAGTGATGAGCTCAGAAGCCGCGTCCCGAGTGAGCGGGCTGTAGGTTTTCCACGGTTCCTGGATTTGCTCCTCTGGCTGCCCTCTCATCTCACGGGGCGGGGCGGGCGTGTTGTGCTGCAGGGGTGCTGAGTCCTGCCCCCGCCCTGCCCTCCCCGCCCCTCTCTGCCTGCAGGGGTCACCGGGGGTCACTGTGCAGAGGCCCAGGCGTGGGCTCAGCTCCCCTGTCCTGCTCTGGAGCCCCAGCCTTGGGGGCGGGGCTCACTCGTCACTCCTCACTCCAGCCCTGGGAGCCTAGGCCCTCCCTGCCCCGCCCCCCCTCCGCACTCCTCCCCACCCCTCCCCACCCAGCCCCTCCCCACTCAGACCCCCCTCCAGCCCCTCCCCCAGCCCCTCCCCGCCCCACCCCACCCCTCCTTGTTCTGGCCTCCCCACCCCAGCCCTCCTTGGCCCTGCTGCACATCCCTGGCCTGGCCTGAGGCAGATCCCTCCTGGCAGAAGGGCCTGGTGGTGGGGTGACCTCGCAGAGCACTGGGGCCAGCCCTCCTCTACTGCGTGGTGGTCTCGGGGTCTCCTGCAGTCTGGGTACCCCGCCTTTCAGCACCCCAGGCTCCTCCAGCAGCCCTAGGGCAGGTCCTGGGGGTGTGGCCCAAGCACAGCCCTGGCGGGAGCTCTGAGGCCTACCCTCACCTCCCCCTGGTGGGCCGCAGTGGCTGGATCGTCCTCACTCTGTGGTGGTGACTTGGACCAATTGGGAGTGGGGTGGGGTGTTGGGGTGAGTCCAGGTTGTCACTCCCGTCCCCCTGCCTCCCTCCTGGGTGGGGGTTGGCCCAGCCTCCCGTGTGCTGAAGCCGTGCTGGGCGTTGGGCTCCTGGGGCACTGCCCTGTGACAGGGTTGCGGTGGCCTGAGCAGCCCCTGTGGCCACTTCCAAGACCAGCTGGTGGTCTTCCTGGGGAGCTGGTCCTGGGGGCCTGCCCTCCCCTCTCTTTTCTTTCTGTGGCACCACAGCAGAGTACCCAGGTGCTCCCAGAGAGGCCCAGCGTCTCTGCGGACAGGGGAGGGAGGTAGGTGGGGGTCGGCGTGGCCAGGTGGCCTGGAGGAGCAGAGAAGGGGATGGGAGCAGGGGTCGGAGGACAAGCCGCTGGGCCTTGGTGAGTATCCATGTGGCAGGAACAGCGGGGACGTGGCCGGAGCCCTGGCCGCAGTCCCAGGACACGCCGAGGCCTGTGCACGGAGGCCCTGAGCTCCCTGGGTGGCCCTGGCACTTCGGGCCGCACCTGCTCTTTGGGTCCTGCCGAGGCTGGGCGCCCGGCCTGGGGGCAGTCATCCTTTCACCCCATTGGGATTTTGCGTCCTGTTGGGAATCTTCCCTGTGCACGGTTACAGGAGTTCACCTTTTGGAGCGCCTAATTTTCCCAGGCACTTTGCTCTTGGCCCACACAGCCCCGACGCATTTGGAATATGTTCTTTGTATCGTGGTAGGCCTGGCCCCTCTGTCGCCCGCACCGCTCACCAGATGTCCCAGCCCCAGTTATCACGCACCGAACGTCCATATGTACCTGGGTCTGTTTTTAGACTTTCTTATTCAATTGGTTTATGTTTTCGCGCAGAGTTTTAATTGTAGACACTTGCTGGCATTAATTGAGATATAATTCATGTGCCCTGAAGTTCGCCCTTCTTTTGGGAATGGACGGTTCAGTGGTTTTCCATCTGTTCACGGAGCTGTGTGTCCATCATCATCCTCTTTTTTTTTTGTTGTTTTTTTAAGATTTTACTTATTTATTCATGAGAGGCACAGAGAGAGAGAGGCAGAGACACAGGCAGAGGGAGGAGCAAGCTCCATGCAGGGAGCCTGATGCAGGACTCGATTCCAGGACCCTGGGATCACGGCCTGGACCATAGGCAGATGCTCAACCACTGAGCCACCCAGGCGTCCCCATCATCATCCTCTAATTCCAGAAACCGCACAGTCTGAGCGGTCTGTCCCCGGGCCCCTGTGCCTCCGGCTCTGGCTGCCTCCTGTCTCCCTTCTTTTCCCGTGGATGTGCTTATTCTGGACATTTCTGAGAAGTGGCATCAGGCACGTGTGGTTTCTGAGTCGGATCCTTTCAGTTGGCGGGATGTGCTCCCGACCCATGTGCGTCGGAGCCTGCGCCAGCACCGCCTGCCCTGGGACGTCGCACATCTGGGGAGGGGGTCCTTTCTGTGGGTGTGCTTGCTCTCCCACGCGACCTGCCCGCCAGCCTGCCGAGCCCCTGGGCTGCCGCCGGTGTCTGCGTCAGGTGGAAGATGCACGTCCTCATGAGATCGGGCTGTCCTCCCTGCGAGCCAGGGACATCTTTCCGTGGGAGCAGTTCTTCCTTCCTTCTTCCTGGAGCCTTGTCAAGTTTCCTCTGAGCGATGCTTCCCGGGGGCTGTTCACGTGCCTGGAAGTTTGTTCCTAGGTGTGCTGCCGTCGCTGTCCTGAGTGGGGTTTCTTGGCTGCCCCGGCCTCTAGCTGGGCCTGCGTGTGGCGGCCGCGGCTCTCTGGCTGGCAGGGTCGCCCCCGGCTGCTCTGCCCCCGTCTCTGGACCCGCAGCGTCACATTCGGCTTCTGCGTGGGTGCCTGCCGTCGTGCCGGTGACAGAGAGGGCCCGTCGCGCCCGGCTCTGGTCTCCCGATGGCCCCTGCCTGCCGTGGAGCTGCTCTGGCCGCTGCCTCCAGAGCGCGCTGCATGGTGCCGGGCGTGGGGCGCCTGTGCCTGCCCCTGGACCTTGTAGCTAAGGGCTGTTGACTTCGTCATCTCCAGAAAGTTCTCCGGCTGGCGTCCGCGGGTGGCCTGTGAGCCTTTCCCTGTGGTCCATTTGGCCAGTGGGTTTCCTAACGTTGAATACGCTTTGCTTTCCTGAAAAAATAAACAGCTGGGGCTCTGAATCGTGTTCTTCAGGATTCTGCTTAGTGTCTCTGCGTCGGCGCAGAACTGGATGGCCGTGTGCGTGGACCGTGTTTCCCAGGTTCCCGGCACCGAGGCTGTACACGCTTTGCCAGGACCCGGGCGGGCCCCCGGCACCGTCTGCGCCCTGGGATGACTGCGGAGCGTCGGAGATGCAGCGGGATCCCCGCGTGCCGTCTGGCCGTGGCACTGCTGTGGGGGTGGCTTTACGGTCACCGTTGCTATTTCTTCTCTCCGAGTTGGCCTGTTCCGACTGCCTCCGATGGGTCACTTGTGGTAACTCCACTCTGCTGAGACGAACCCCTTTCCATCTGGGCTTTTACAGCTTCCTTGCGTAGAGACTGGCAAGTGGGGCCTTAGGATCCCTTAACCTTAGTTCTGGTTTAGGGACGATTCTTCCCTTTTAATTTTTCATGCACGTGTGCTTCCTCCCTCTTTCCTCTGGGCGGTTAGCTGCCGGGCTGTCTTCTTCGTGGGTCTGTTTTAGAAAACAGGATTTTGCTTCATGAATTAGGTCTGTTGCTTTTCTGTCTGTGCCATGTTAATATTTTTATTTATGTTTTTTTTTCCTTTGGATACATTTGGATTCTTCTATTGCTTTTCCTAAAAAAGCAATCAGTCATCATATCAGTCAAAATATCTCGGGCTGCGAATAACAAAATCAAACCGAGGTTGGCTTAAGTGCTATGGAGAGAGCTCCCGGACAGGTTCAGCAAGGGGACTGCATTCCCGCATGGTCCCCGTCCCCGTGGCCTCCCCTGCGTGCCAGCAGCTTCGGCTCAGGGGGGTTTTCGTGACAACACGGCCACGGAGGCTCCGAACCCAGGGGACACCGTTCTGGGGGCTCCTCCCTTTGCCCTCAGCGCCCGCAGGGCAGGCGTTCAATAAGCATCTCTCAGGATTCCGTGCTCTGTGCCTTTTTCTAGACTTCTCAGCTGAGAATTTAGTTTGCTTTCACCTTTTTTCATAGAATGTTTAGTGTTATGAATTTTCCTCTGATCGCTGCTTTAAATGTATCTTATCAACGTTCTTATGCAGTGTTTTCACTGTTTGGGTTCTTTTTTTAGAAATTTCTTAATTTTAGCTTTGTTTTCAATTTTTTTTCTTTTCTCTAAGAGTTATTTAACAGAGTATGTTTAAAATGGGAGGGCTGCCTTGGTTTTAGGAAGCATTTGAAATATACGTGCCTGTGCCGCTGCCGGAGCCTTCATGCCTGTGGTCTCAGGTGCACGGCCCCGGCCCCGGCGCGTGTCTTTGCTCACGTGCACTTTGCTTTCTGATGTGATGCTTTTAGTTCTCAGTACACAGATCCTGTACTTGTCTTACAGATTTACTTGTAGGATATAAAAAAAATCTCCAATGAGTTTTAATTTTATTTTTAACTTAATATTTTTGGATGTGACAATTCTAGATTTAAAGAGTCACCAGGTTAACAGACATCGTGTGCGCCCCACGGCGCCCTCCCCCCCAGGGCTTCATCTTTCCGGGTGTCTGCGTGTGTGGCACACACACGCGTGTTTCCTCCGGGACAGCTTGAGCGTGAGCTGCAGGCATGGTGCTCCCTGGTCCTCGGATACATGCTCTCTGCTGCAGGCGGGGCACGGTGACCCCGGTGAGGACACTACCTCAGAGGCGACCCTCTCGTCTAAGGGTCGTGTTTGTGTTCTCAGGGCGGAGCTTGTGAGTGGCTGTGCGGGGGCAAAGCTGGAAGTAATGAACGTGCATGCACAGCCGTGTGCGCAGTGATGTCTGTGGGCACACGTCGTGTCTGTGCTGTGCACCTGCTGAAAATTGAATGCACATGGGTGACTCCCAGCTCCAGTTGGGTGGTGCTCTCGGGGCAGAGGTGGTGCTGGGGTGAGGGACGGGTGAGTGACAGGTGGCCTCTCCCTACGAGGCGTGTGGTCTGGCAGGGAGGACCCGCGCGGGGTGGATGGACCTGAGGCTGGTGCCTGCTGCCGAGAGCACACCCGGGCAGTGGGGGAGGCGGCGGGAGCAGCTGTAGCCCCGGTGGGTCGGCGGCCTGCCCCTGGATCCCGCCTGAGTCTGCGATTTGGAAGAAGTGACCTCCACTTTGTGAGTTTAGTTTTCTCATCTCCAAATAGGGGCTCGAGTTAGATCAGGGAGTGGCTGGCACAGGTGTTGCCCTCCCGTGAACCCGTGGTATCCATCCGTCCTCGTGCTGGGCCCCCCGTGACTCCAAACACGTCCCAGAATCCCTCCACGTGACAGTCCTGGGCTGGTGCCAGGCGTGACTGCACTCAGGGCCAGGTCCGCTGGGTAGCCTGGTCTTGTGATGCGGTGCCCTTCATCCAGGGTCTCCAAGCTGGTTTGGCTTTCCTGGCACCCCGTGAGGGCACACTGGTGTGGCTGAGGCGTTGTGATGGGCCTGTGGGTAGCAGCCTAGGGAGCGAAGCGCAGGTCCACACGGCGGCAGTCCCCCGTGACGGCTCTGGCGTGGGCCGACTCGTGGTGTCCGCATGGCCCTCCTGTCAGCAGGCAGCCCGGGTGGCTCAGCCTCCACCTGGAACAGTGTGGTGGGACTGCGTGTCACTGTGGGCTCCAGCCTTGGCCCCGGGGGCTGCGTTGTGGTCTCTGAGCCACGCAGCCCTGGCCTCCTGGGACTGGCAGCTGGGCTCGGGGGGAGCAGCCCACGGGGCGGAGCGGGCCTGGTGTGTGACCTGGGGAGCCGGTGGTGGCTCACGGTGGGAGGATCGGGCGGTGGGGGAGGCCCCAGCCAACTTTCCCTCTGGAGCCCCTACCCGTGCTTTTCTTCCACGCAGCCCTGCCTCCTTCCAGAAGCCTCCCCACCCCCACTGCTGACAGTCGCACGTGAACAAAGGGCATCGAAGAGTGCTCTCTGCATTGGGCACTTTCCTGGGCATGACCTGGGTCCTGTCGCGCTGCCCCGAGCCCACGCTGCTTGTTGTGGTTCAGTGACGTGGAGACAAAGGACGGGTACAGAGCAGTGCAGTGACCCCGTGGTCAGGGCTGTGAGCCTTATTTCGCAGCCCCTCAGCCTTGGCCTGGCAGTGTGGCCAGAGAAGGAAGGGCTCACCGTGTGTCCAGGGAGGGGACCCGGCCACCGAGGATGTGCCACAGCCCGACGCCTGGGTCCCAGGATGGTGTGTGGGCACTGGCATAGTCCTGCCTTGAAAGCTGGATTAACCAGGGTTGTGGTTGTGCAGGGGTGGGGAAGAAGGGTGAGGCGGGTGGTGGGGTGAGCCCTGGGGTTGGTGCAGGGTAGAGAGGAGGGAGGGCTCTGGCAGAGGACAGCACCCCAGGCAGAGTGCTGGCCGAGGGCCAGGTCCCCGGGCTGTCAGGGTGAGGCCGGTGCTCGGGACTTGGAGGTCCTCACGATGGCGCGCCAGCCCCCCGCCTCCCCTTCGTCCGTGCAGCGGCAGCTCGGGGCCCCCTTCACCGTGCAGGTCGCAGGTCCGCTGAGCGAAGACCCCAAGGTGGACTGATTCATTCCTCATCCTGGTCCGCGAGGGCCAGACCCCAATGGGCAGGACCTGCTTTCCATCCTTGGGGTCCCCTTCAGCTTGAGGGGAGCAGGCCTGTCCTAGGGCATCCCCGTCTGGCAAATGCTGTTCCGTGTCTGCTGCTAGGAAGGCCGGCCGTGGCCTCGGGAATTCACCGCCTCTCCGAGCCCTGGGCCGACGGAAGCAAGCTGCCCGCGGAGTCGTGTCCTGCCCGAAGCCCGGCCGGCCAGACCTGCCCGCCTCAGCCCTGGCACCGGCCCTGGAGTCGGGGTCATTGGACCCCAGCCTGGAGCTGTATCCGGGTGCTGCCTCCTGACCAGGGTCCGGTGGCGTCCTGCTGTCCGTCTGTTCCCCTCTCCTGGGCCAAGGGGCTTTGTCCCCGGGGGCAGGGCTGCGTGGCCGGGGCGTTCCCTGGCACCTCTGCTTCCTCTGCCACCCTTGGAGCAGGATTCAGGCCGTGCAAGGGACAGATGGCTCCCTTCAGGCTGCTGGCAGGGGGCGGAGGGGCGGCGGCCGGGGAGGGCCTGGCGCCGGCTGGGGGGCAGGAGGCCGGAGGCGGCTGGCAGCCCTGGCTCAGGGGGCGGCCTCCTCGGAAGCAGAGACGTCGCTCCCGTGGCCTCTGTCCCAAGGCTCTGAGGTCGTCCAGGGCCGTCCCTGCGCCCCCTGCCCATCCACATCCGCCCCGCCCTCCAGCCTGCCTGCCCTCCCAGCTGCCGGTGGCCTCGGTGGCCTCTGTCCAGCTGCTCCGTCCACCTGTCCTCGCCCATTGAGGAGTCGGGCCGTGAGCCGCTGCGGGTGGGTGAGCGGGAGCGGCGTCGGGGGAGCCGATGGCACGGCCTGGGCACGGGGCGCCCCTCGCTGCTGCCGCTGACAGGGGGTGCCTGCTGGCTGCCAGGTCCCTCAGGGGCTCAGGGCCCAGGGCGGCAGGTAGAGGGCACGCGCTGGCATTTTGTGCTTCTGGTCCTCGGGCTGGGGCGCCCCTCTGTGGCTCCGGCGGTGGGACGGCCTTTGCCACAGTCGACGCGTGGTCCAGGGCACTGCAGGCCGAGGTCGCAAGTGAGATGAGGTGGCGGGTGGGGGTCTTTCTCTTCCTGCCTCTGCAGCCTGGCTCTCACTGCCCGTCCCTCGCCCCGGCACGGCTCAGGGCCGCCTGGTGGCTGCTGTGGCCCCTCGCTGGTGCTGTTGGCTCAGCGCCCTCCCTGCGCTGTGCGTGTGGACATTCCTTGGGCTAGGAGGGTCGTGGGTGCTGCCCACCCAGCGCCCGTCACTGCCTGTGGTCCGCCTGCCCCCCAGAGCTGCCCCTGTCCCTCTCTCCGCAAACCCCGTCGGCCAGCTCCTCCCTGCTCCTGCCCAGACCCCGCTTGAGCTGCTTCCTCTGGGGAGCAGAGCGTCCTGTTGGGGCCCTCGTCACGGGACATTGTGGCTGACTCCTGACGAACCTCCACGTCCCCGAGGCCGGGACCAGGCTCGCCTGTTTCTAAGGGACGCGGTGCCCAGTGCCCTGTGGGTGCACAGGGTGTGTCTGCGGAGTTGGGCCTAATCCTCCCGTGAGCCAGCCTGGGGTCCTCGTGGCCCTCCCAGGATGCTCGGTGGCTCTGGGGCTGCCCTCCCAGCCTCTGGGGAGAACGCCGGGTCCCTGCCCGGGTCGTCTGCTCAGGGCACACACCCCCACAGCCCGCTGCTGTTTCCAGACTCTTCTTTCTGGATGGTGACGTCATTGGCATCTTACAGATGAAGCTGTGATATTTAAGTTTGGAGGATCAGCGAGCCCTTGGTGGTTGAGACGTAGCAGTTGCCTGTCTCTCCTCTCCCCACAGTTAGCTCTCTGACCCTGCGGGTCTCGGGACAGCCTGTCTCTGCTCTTGGTGACCTGCTCGTCACTGCCGCTGTGAGCTGTTCAGCAGTTGGACATTAGTGACTTGCAAGATGAGGATTGGCGTGTGCTTTCAGGTGTGTGCTTGCACACACACACGTATGCACACATGTGCACGCATGCGTACACTGCACAAACGCACACGTGCACACGCACGCGCACACATGCACATTCCCCCCCACTGGCTGCCTCCTACCCGCAGGTACACGGGGACTCTGCCGACTGCCCTGCTGCTGAGGCTGAACCCCGCTGTGAACCGGGATGGTCCCCATTTTCCGCTCAGCGTGTTTCCCTGGGGCCTGGTTGTGCCCTGATGCCACGGTCTTCCCTCTTCCCCGAGGAAGTCTCTCTGGAAACTTCTGCGCGCCCCCCCACCCACCCCTGCCCCCGGGGTCCTTCATCTTGCTCCTCCTGTTTTCCTGGATTATCGGTGCTGGATGGAGCGCGGCCTGGCGTCCTCTCCCAGGAAGGGCAGTGACGGGCCCCATGTGGGTCTGGAAGCGTCTTCTGCACCTGTGCGGGGCCACCGTGTCTTCGGGTTCTTCTTGGTGGCCCGTGCGTCCCGCAGGGCAGGCCCGTGTGGCTGTGCTGCACAGTGCCCGCTCGATGACCTTGTCCAGGTGGCGCATCCCCTTGCCTTGGTTTCCTCTCCCGACTGCTGTCCCCCGGGTGTGGGAGCGGGGCCGGTCCTGGCCTCCAGTCCTCTTGGTCTTTCCTCCTGCTTCCTGGGTGGCATCCCTGACACCATGAGCACCCTTCCTCTGAGCTCTGCTGTCCTGCGCCCACTGTGCCCTCTGAGGCCTTGCTGTGCTCCTGTCTCTGGGGGTGGTGGCGAGGGGCCGGGTGGCCTGGGTTCGCCTTCGGGGAGGCCGTTCAGTGAGATCGTGGGCACTGGCTGGCCCTGCCGAATCCACACCCTTCTCTGCTGCCAGCCACGTGGCCTGTGGTGCCTTACCCCTCTGTGCCTCGCATCCTTGTCTGCCAGGGAGGCAGCGGTGGGGCCTCCTTACAGGTCTTGGTGAGAGTGGCACCCCGAGCCTGTGTAAGGTGTGCAGGGAGGTGTGGGTGCGTGCCGGGGGTCCTGGGCAGCAGCATGCTTCCTGCTTTACGCTGTTCTTCCCCAGTGCTCTGCTCTGCACCATGACCCCGAGTGTCCTGGGCTCCGTCTTCCACCTCTCCTGTGTTCCCAGGTGCAGCCCAAGGCTGGCGGGCTGGCGAGCATGCAGGTGCCTCACTTGCACTGAGACCTGCTCTCCTCCAGGCCGGCGGGCATCCCTGGCTCCTCTCTCCCTGCCAGCTGTCTCTGCCCCCCCCCCCCCCCCCCCCCCCCCGGCTGTCCATCTCCCCTCTGGGAGCGTCCAGAAAGTGAAGGGAAGTCCTGCAGGGACCTGCCAGGCAGCCGGGATCTGAGGCCTGGGACCCATGAAACAGGAAAACGTGATTTCCCCAGGGACCCTGAGTCCCTGTCGGGGTCCCCAGGCTCCCCCCCCTCCCCCCACCGCCGACAGCCAGCCTGTGTGGGGCCTGAGTTTGTCTGTGTCCGGACCAGCGTCGTGTCACAGCTGGCCCCGGGAGCAGGGGTGGGAACTGGCGTGTGTGCCGAGCCCCCCGAGAGATTCACCAAGAGTCAAACGCGAGCACTCGTCGCTCTCAACTGTTTTGTTTGGGAAAATGCAGCTCTGTTTCATAAAGATGTGTTACTTATCTAACAGTGGATTTCCTGTTATTTTACAATAAATTCATAAGTGTATTTTAAAACTTCATTTTGATTTTGAATGCAGGAAACCTTGGTAGATGTGATGCCCCTAAATCAAAGCTCTGGGTACCTCCTGGCCGTGGACGGGCCCTGGGTGGCCAACAGCCTGGGCACGGCAGGGGCAGGGCGTGGCCGGGCAGCAAGCTCCGCAGCCCCCGCTGACCCCCGGAGCGTGGGCCTGCTTCTCGCCCCCGGTGAGCCCACGTGGGGCCCAGATCTGCCCTCACTTAGGCTTTCGTAGGTCGCGAAGCGCTGCGTGCCCAGCCTGGCCCATTCGGAGCGCCCAACGAGCTGTGCCAGCGTCATTGGGAAGTGGCAAATGTGGCAGACGCTGGACGAGTCTCTGCATGCACATGTGCAGACACCCAGAAAGCTGGTGACACTGGGCGCCCCGGGGAGCGGTTGTCAGGCTGGAGATGTCTCCACCGCCTTCCTGGAGCTGCGGTTCCCGGAGGAGCAGATCGGGCGGGCAGGACGGCGGGTGTCACACTCGTGCAGGCGGTTGTGTTCTGAGCGCCAGCTGTCACCGTGCGTGTCACCCACTCTGCACAGCAGGCCCGGGAGGCGGATCCTCGCGTTACCCTGGTTTTGTACATGAGGACGCTGAGGTCAGGGACGGTCAGTGTCTTGTCCTAGCAGCAGGTGCTGCGTGTGCCCCCAGCCTCCCCCAGCCGTCCTGCCGCCCGCTGTGGCTCAGACGCCTGAGCTGGAGCTGGAGATGTGGCAGGTGCACAAGCCCTTGGGCTCTCTGTGCGGCAGGGGTGGGCGGATTCCGCAGAGAATGGTGGGACCCCCGCGGCCTTTGAGAGGGGTCCTCGCGGGGTGAGCTGATGTGTAGCATCTGTCCCCATGTGGGATGGTGGGAGGCACTTTGAAGGGGCTCCGTGGGGCCACTGCCTTGGGGGTGGGGGCGTGGGGCCGCCTGCGGTGAGGGCGGGCGGGTGGGTGGGCAGGGGCCTGAGTGCACCCCGAATCTGGGCGCTGACGCCTCTCCTCCCTCCCGACCTGGTTTTTGTCTCTTCCAGCTCTGTGGGAAGGCAGAGGCCCTGCTCTCTGTGAGAAGATGTCCTACGGATCCATCGCTGGCAGTGGCGGCCTGGGGAGCCATGGTCCTTTCGGGGGATCTTCCAGACAAGGCTATCAGCCCCTAGGTAATGACAGAGGCTCACAGCGTTGGGGGTGGGGCGGGGGTGGCAGTAGACGGGCCTCTGCTGTCGGGATGATGGCAGGCGTGGGCGGTTCTGTGTGACCAACGCTGCCTGTGGCCTCGGGTGAGCGACACTGGCCCTGCCTGGGGTGGGGTGGCTGGCGTTGGCCTGGGTCAGCAGCAGGAGGGGCTGCCCTGCCGTTGGGGGCGGCCTGGGGTCTACGGTCATCCCGGCACCAAGCTGGTCTGCAGGTGCCGGGGGCGCTTGGCCAGCGGCAGAGTGGAGGGATGCTCCGGCGCGGCACGGGTGTCGTTCTTGCTATACAGAGAAGGAAACTGAGGCTGGCCAGGCCTTCCAAGGCGCCTCCCCTTCCCCAGCACCGCCTCCCCCGAGGCCTGTGTCTCGGGCTTCCTTGCTGACCTTTCTGGTTTTGCTTACACACGTCTGCATCCCCACGCGGAACCTTGCACAACTTTGGAACTGTGGGATTTTACCCTGCCCTTTGCTGGTTCTGCCCCAAGTCCCTGATGCCACCAATGCCGCGCCCTCGTTTCCCTGTTCACCAGTGCCTTCTGCATGGGAGGGCCAGGGAGCGTAGCTATTGGGGCCCGTGGCCTGGCAGCGGGAGGAGAGCTGTCGGCTCTGGGCTGCCATGCAGGTGAGGCGTGTGCTGGTGCCAGCCGCTGCCCTCGGCGCCCCGGCCTCGTCTGCCTGAGAGCTGGTGGGGGCGGGTGGTGGGCGTCTGCAGTCGGGGCGGGCCGTACTCTGCTGGTTCTCATTTACGTTTCTCTGGTGACTGATGGGATGTACCCATTTCTCCTCAGCCAACTCTCCCCTGGAGTTTGCCCTCCTCTTACTGATTTGCAAGGTTTCCTTCTGGAATGTTCTGTGCATCTTCATCCACTTTGGGCCTCCTTTTCGGTGCGGTGCCTGCTGGGGAGTGCGGGTGCTTAGCCAGTGGAGTTTGAGTTGTGGCTGGCTCGAGGACGCTGGTGTCTGATGCGGGGTTTGGGTTTCTGTGTGATGAGTCCTATCACAGGACGATACTGGCGTTGCACCTGCTCTCTCTCTCTCTCTTTTTAAAGATTTATTCACGAGACACACACAGAGAGAGGCAGAGACACACGCAGAGGGAGAAGCAGGCTCCCTGTGGGGAGCCCGATGCAAGATTTGATCCCAGGACCCTGGGGTCACACCCTGAGCCAAAGGCAGATGCTCAACCCCCAAGCCCCCCAGGTGCCCCTGCACCTGCTCTGAAGCTGATATGACTGTTGTTCAGGTGTAAGTCTTCCCATCACCTGGTCTGATCACTGTTTACGGGGCGCGGAGAGGGCGGAGCTGCAATGCTCTGTTTCTCTCTTGAACCACGGGTTGTCCTGGCGTCCCAGTCCCACAGACCTGCGGAGCCAGAGCTCGGTGATGAATAATGTTTCCATGTAGGTTCTTTTGGTCAATATTTCTCTTCCTGTGCAAAACTCCCCCATAATTTTCAGAGTTACAATTTTTGGTATTTTTCACGGCAAGTTGCTCCACTTGTTTTCCCTCAGAAATGTCTTGGGTGTTTCTGGCACTTTGTTCTTGAACATAAATTTTAGGATCCCCTCATCAGGCTCGGGGTTTTGGCTGGAGCTGCCATGCATCTGCTGCATTAATGTGGCGAGATCTGGCATTTTATCGTCCGTGGGCTCCCAGTCCATCAGCTTGTGTGTCTCTTTCTGTCCCTCGGATCTTCTTTCATGTTTTGCAGTAAAGTTGTATAACTCTCATTATAAAGGTCTTATGTATTTCTTATTTGTTCTAACAAAAACAAAAACACACGTGTTTTGTTATCATAAGAGATAGCACTCTGAATATTGCACTTTCAGATCTTTGTTGCTGATACACCTATTTGACAATTGGATTTTTTGAAAAAACACAGTCTAGAGATTTTTATTTAATTTTTAAATGCTTTACTTTCACACTTTCTGAATAGGGACCATTTCAAACATAGAAAAGTAGACACAAAAAAAGTAATGAGCCCCCGCGCTGCCCAGGCCACTTCATCGGGTGCCCGCTTGTGGCACATCCAGCCCCTTGGGCTGCCTGTATGTCATTCTGTGGCGAGTACCACAGTGCATCTCCTGTGTTGATGCATCCCTGTGCCTCTGCAAGGGGGGGACTGTGCACATCACCGGAGCACTGCTGGAGTGCCTGGTCAGGTGCGCCCTGGCATCGCTGACCGCTTGGTGGCTCCTCGCAAAGCAGGGCCCTGGGAAAACCCACGTGCTGCAGTTGACTCAGCTCAGCTGACTCAGCTCAGGCCCCTCAAGTCTCTCTGAAGCTCCAGATTCTCCTCCATCGTTCTGTTTTTTTTTTTTTTTTCCCCTTGAAGTTTATTTTTTGAAGAGACCACATTTTCCCCGTGGAGTGTAATAGGTTTTTGTCCACTGACTTTATATTGTGCCATTTTGTTGAACTCATTCTATTACTGTAATTATTAGTAGAATCTGAACTTTTCTGTTTAGATGGCATCATTTGTAAATAGGGACTTTTTTTCTTTCTTTCCCAATGCGGCCATTCTTCTTCCCACCTTCCTGAGCTGGTTGAGCCCCTGTGATGCTGAGTGACATGGTGTTTATATCCCATGTGAGTTTTTGGAAGAATAGGACTACACGTTCCTCAGGTGTTTCTGGGATTTTGCTGCAGAACCATCTAAGCCTAGTGTTTCCTTCATGGAGCACTTTTTGACAAGCAGTTCACTTCTCCAGGCATAGAAACCTTCCAGGCTCTCTGTTTCCTCTTGGGTCAGTTTTGCTGTGTTGTTCTTAGAGACCTGTGTCTGTTTCACCAGGATGTTTGGATTTACTGAAATAAAATGTAGCCAGTAGCTGCCGGTTGTTGATGGGGCCACACTGTGGTGTGGCAGAGGGCCTGGCTGGGGCCTTCACACCCTCCATCCGCTCTGCTCTGCCCCTGCCCAACCACAGCCGCCTGTGAAGGCTGAGGGCTGCGCAGGTTTACCATTGTGGTGGCTGCTGTTCTATGAATGGTCACAGTATCTGAATCACATTCCCTTTTGTATTCCTAATACAGTTTGTCTGTACCTCCCCTATTATCTTCTTTTATAATTAGTCTTGACTGAGGCTTGGCACTTTGATATTTATTTATTTATTTATTTATTTATTTATTTATTTATTTATAAAATTTTATTTATTCATGAGAGAGAGAGAGAGAGAGAGAGAGAGAGGCAGAGCCACAGGCAGAGGGAGAAGCAGGCTCCATGCAGGGAACCTGATGTGGGACTCGATCTCGGGTCTCCAGGATCACTCCCTGGGCTGAAGGCGGTGCTAAACTGCTGAGCCACCTGTGCTGCCCTGTTTGTCACTTTTATAAGGTTCCCTGAAGAACTGACTTCTGACTTTCTTGATACCTTCTACTATATGATTGATTTGTATTCTTAACTTTTATTATTTTCTTTTTCTTTTTTAAATATTTTATTTATTTATTCATGAGAGACACACAGAGAGAGGCAGAGACACAGGCAGAGGGAGAAGCAGGCTCCCTGCGGGGAGCCCGATGCGGGACTCGATCCCAGGACCCCGGGTCACACCCTGAGCCCAAGGCAGACACTCAACCACAGAGCCACCCAGGCGCCCCACTTTTATTTTTTTCCTTCTCTCTTTGAGTTGATGCTGTTATTTTTCTAACTCCTAAGTTGGATGTTTATTTCATTCGTATTGTTTTTATTCTTTTGTAGTAAAAACATTGAGATTGTAAGTGTTCAGACGGTCACTGCATTGGTTGAGTGTCAGGCATTCAGAAGCGTGTGGTATTTTAAAATTAAAGTTCAGTTGTGTTTTCTTATTTCCATTATGATTTCTTCTTTGACTCAAGATTTATTTTTTATTCCCTCAGGGTTTATTTAGAACTATAGTTCATTGTTTCCAAACATATGTATTCTTACCTACTTGTCTCTTAAAAATGATGTCTACTTAATTACAATTTTGTCAGGAAAGGACTTGCATTGTCCTGGTTTGTTGACCGTTGCTGAGGCCAGCTGCTGCTGGTTTCTCACCCCCTCCTCTGCGGGGTGACCTGGACAGGCTCCCAGGGAGGGGCTGGCACACCGGGCAGGATGGCAGGGCCGGGCAGAGATCTGGGCCTGTGCAGGAGCGGCTGCTGTCATCCGGGACCCGCTGTGCCCAACCACTGTGGGGTACTTGCCACCCTGGAGGTAATTATGTGGAGCTTAGGGCAACCTCTTTGTGGTAGGATCGCAGCAGGAACACAGCAGAAAGCCAACTGGTAGATTATTAATACATAAAGAACTCCCATAAATCAAAGGAAGACCTCCGAACCTCATACCAGGGGCCAGCGCTGGGAGGAGGCGGGAGGGACAGCTTGCTCACGGTGTCGGGAGGGCCTGAGCCTTGCTGGTGCCCCGAGGGAGGTCGGGGTGGTGGCAGTAGGCCCGTGCTCCCGGACCCACTGCCTTCCCTCTGGGGCCCTGCCCTCCCTGGGCTGTGGGAAGCTGCGAGGCCGCGGACGGAGAGACAGAGGCTGTCCCCACGTGGCTGAGGCACGCGGCCGGGGAGGCGTAGCCCAGATGGGCCATCACACGGGCATCAGCGTCAGCTCTTGGAGATCGCTGGTGACCTCCACATGCGTCCGATGTGGTGACAGGTGCACGGCGTGCAGGAAACAAGGCTGTGTCCAGAGTCTTCCAGTTGTGCAAGGCTCCCAGCCCCGTGGTAACGGCTTTCGCTTCCGACGCTGCGGCTGCAGACCTTTATCATTTCTTTATAATTGTTGCATTTGAACTTTTCTCCATAATTATGTGTATTCTAATATTCAGAAACAAACAATAGTTGCCTCAGGCCCCCCTCAGAGTTCAAGTGATTTTGGAGGGCAGACCAGACCAGCCCCTCCACGGGGGTCTGGAGGAGGAGAGGTCGTCCTGGAGGAGGAGGTGGGCAGGGGCTGGACTTGGTGACCTGATGCCGGCTTGGGGGTCATCAGGTAGTGGTGTGGGCAGTGACGTGGGCTGCCAGCTGGGCCCCCTGGTCTCCCCGGGTGTCCTGCCCCCACACGAGGGGCTCTGGGGGCTCCACAGCAGATGGTGACCCAGGTACCTGGGTAGCTGTGCCTGTTCCTTACCCTCATCTGGGTGAGTGGCTGGGCCCGGGGGACGTGTGTCTGCAAGGGAGCCCAGCGCAGGTGTCTTGGGGAAGGGCCAGTCCCAATGCTCCCTACCAAGTCGTCCGGGAGGAGGGGGAGTGACAGGATGTGCCTTGGTGGGAGATGGTCCCTGTTGTGGAGGCTCGTGGTCAGACCTCAGACCCACAGAGATGCCTGGATGTGGGGCGTCGGCCCTGGCTGCCTAGAGACCGTGCTGGGACTGTCCAGGGCCATGTCTGTCCCCCCGGATGGCTAGGACAGTTCTTAGTCTGAGGCAGAAGCCCACTTTGCTGCCGTTGTCTGTGGCGTGGGAACCTCCGTCCCCAGAATAAGCGAGGCTGCTGCCCCGCCCATCCCCCTCCATCCTGCCTGGAGTGGGGAGGCTCTGTGTGTGAGGGGTGGAGCCCCCAGGTCTGGCTGGGAGCCCCATGGGCTGCCTACACGCTTTGGGTCTTTGCTGCCTGGAGGCAGGAGGATGGCTGAGATGGCCTTCTGAGGCCCCTCCCACTCCACAGTGCGGCCCTTCTGTCCCTGTCATGCTGGGCTGTGGTCCCCCGCAGAGGGACACAGAGCATGGGCTGGACAGGGGCCCTTTGCTGTCCCTCCTCTGGGTCATGTGAGTCGGAGGCCTTTCCCGGGAAGGAGCTGCCCTCCGGGAGCCCCATGCTGGCACGGGCCTTGGACAGGCCATGTCCTTGGGTTTCGGGGTGGCTGTGGGTGTGTCACCTCCTAGAGCGCGCTCCCTGGAAACTGCCCTTCCAGAGAGCTCCAGAGAGAACAGGGTCATGCCACGGCCCCAGGGCTCTGGCATGTACCCCCCTCACTGACTCAGGTGCCGGGGATTCAAAGGCACGTCTTTGAGGGGCCGTAAGGTGTTTGACCGATTCTGGCAAAACGTGTCCGGCAAGTGTCTGAATAAATGGGAATAATCGAGGAGAAAAATCAAGTGTCCTCCCCGGGGGCCCAACCCCGTGCCGGGGCCTGTGGGGCCCAGGTATTGGGAGGAGGCCGCACAGCTGCCCGCACTGCTGCTACTTGGCTCTGCAGCCGAGCGTCAGAAAGGGCCGGTTTTTATTTTTATTTTCACTCCCGATGCGGCGTGGAACAATGGCTTAATGAGCAGAGTGATTCCTTGCTTGGCTGCTGTGGTGATTTTGAATTGTCATAAACATCCAGCATCCCTCAGGCCATACTGTCCTTTTTTACACGTTTTCTGTCGCCGACAGGTAACAGCCATCAGAGCCCTCACCTGGTCCGTGGGCCACACCTGAAGGCTCCACTCTAGGGGATTTCATCCTTGTTTGGGGTCACCTTTTAGAATAGTTGTGGTTTAAAGAAAGATCTGGAACACATACAATTCTGAACTTGGCGCTGGTCTTCAGCAAAAGCGGCTGTTGCAGAGGGTGTGGCAGTCTGGGAGGGCTTCTTGGAGGAAGTGGGCCTGAGTGGAGCTTCTTGGCATGGATGCTTGGAGGGCTGAGGGCACCTGCTGTCCTGCCTGGGGGCCTTGCTCTGCGGGCAGCGCCCTGAGCCGCTCTGTGGGCAGGCTGGGTGTAACTGTGACTGTCCCTTGCTGTCTGTAGAGTGCGCTAAATGTTGGACCGAGTACGGAATCCGCCATTTCCCCTGCCCGTCGCCAGAGAGCAGCCCACGGGACCCCTGTGTGGGCGAGGATGGGGAAGGTGATCTGGGGTCGGCGGGCACGCCCAGAGGCCCGAGGGCCAGGAAGCGAGGTACTTCCGCTCGGGTGCTGGGTCTGGGAGCCCTGGTGAGGGGGGGCCAGCAGGCGGGGTTGGGGGCGAGCTGCCGCAGGGTTCCAGTTGGTCTACACCCTCCACCTCATTCCCCTCCCAAGGACGGCAGAAGGCGTTGGGGCTGGGCCAGTGGCAGGAGGGGTGTCGAGTGATGACTGTGCGTGTCAGGGCCCCGTGGGCTCCCCCGTGGGCTCCGGGGGTGAGGCTGGGTGGTCCCCATAGGGGGGCTGGTGAGGGAGCCTCAGGGTGCTTGGCGCTGGGCCTCTGTAGAGCCAGCCTTCCGGGTGATGGGGCGACGGGAGGGCTGAGTGCTCCCCAGGGGCTCACACGGCTGCCCTCAGGGCGCGCAGGGCTGGGGGCTCTCCCCTCCGTCTGGGAAGCCTGTGGTCTGATGGGGCGGCTGCCCCTCATGCCCCGACAGAGGCCCCTGCACCCCGGCAGCACAGGCTGGCTGGTGACAAAGCTTCAAGTGCCATCGGCCCAGGGACTTGGCTGTTTGCCTGCCCAGCCAGGGGCCCTGTGACCTGAAGACTGGGAGGCCGCGGGGGCTCGGGGGGCAGGGGTGGGAGGTACACACCAGGCCCTCGGGCCCTGCCCGCCCTCTTGCCCCTGCCCCTGCCCTCTGAGTGCTGGGCTCTCGCGTGGGGCAGGGAGGCCGGGGTTCTCGGCCGGGACGGTGGAGCATTTCGATGAGGAGGCTGCCCCTGGGGGTGGGGTGTCTGGGAGCAGCCCAGTGCCTTCTCCAGTGGACATTGCTTTGCTCCAGATGGTGGCAGCTGGGCAGGGCCGGCCGTGGCCCTCTGGGGAGATGGGCGCCATAGCCGGCCGCGAAGTGCCTTGCGGATGGTGCCGCTTCGGGCAGCGTTGTGGCCGGGACGTGTCCCCAGGCCCTTGGACACTCAGCAGGGAGGGGGCGGTGGCTGGAGCAGGTGGTGGTGTCCTGAAGTCGAAGTCACAGAGGAGGTGCCCGGGAGCCGCTGCCACCGCTGCCACCCCACTGGTCCAGGGCCTTCAACACCCACCTTTTGGTGCCTTTCCAGGGCCAGGGGTCGCCGTCGAAGGCCGTGGGACGCCGGAGCCCGCCTCACCGCCTGCTGCCGGCCCGAGGAAGGACTCCGCCGGCGGGGCCCACAGCCGGCTGGCGGGGCCCGGTGCCACGCGTGCCAAGAAGAGGAAGCCCAACTTCTGCCCGCAGGAGACGGAGGTGCTGGTGTCCAAGGTCAGCAAGCACCACCAGCTGCTGTTCGGCAGCGGGCTGCTGAGGGCCGAGCCCGCCCGCAGGTACCGCGTGTGGAGCCGCATCCTGCAGGCCGTGAATGCCCTGGGCTACTGCCGCCGAGACGTCGGGGACCTCAAGCACAAGTGGCGGGACCTGCGCGCCGTGGTGCGGCGCAAGCTGGGTGACCTCCGCTGCGTGGGTCCTGGTCCCGGCGCACCCCCAGCCCTGGCCCTCACCCCTGTGGAGCGGGCTGTGGCCCAGACCTTCTCCTGCCGGGCCCCATCCCCTGAGGGTGTCGACCCGGAGCCGCCCCGAGGTGAGTTCCTGGTCCTGGCTGGCAGCATCAGAGCCCCACTGTGGCCTAGGCCCCGTCGTCCCTCTGCCCCAGACAGCCCCTGCCGTGGCTGCCTCCTCTTCCCACTGCCAGGGGGTCGGGGGGGTTCCTGCTCCTTCATGCCCGCACCTGCCGGGCCGCACAGGGACCGCTTGCTAAGAATCCAGGCGTTCAGGTGAGCGTGCGCCCCTGCCGCTTTGTCCCTGCCCTCCCGTGCCGGGCTGTGGAGTGGGGAGCTGTGCACCAAGTCGTGGCTCTGCTCTCAAGGTCGTCTGCTTCCTGCCTCTGGACCTTGATCTACAGGAAGAAACACAGGGGTCCTGTGTAAACGCATCTGAAATATGAGGTTTTCGAGATAGCGCTTGCTGCGTGTTATCCGAGACGGCCTGCTGCTTCCCTTGCCCTGTGCATCCCGCGCTCTTACCCTGGCTGTTAGATAAGTGCTCCTCCTGACCTCCTGATTTACCACCTGGGTGGGAGAGCTGCAGTTGGAGCCCGGGCCCTGTTGCTGGTTTAACATCCAGAACAGGCCTTGGTCCCGGATGGGCCAGCCCTTCTGCGTCGGGTCACCTCGAGCTCACGTGGGCCTTCCCCACGCTGTTGCCCAGGGGACTGTTGCTCTGCGGGGTGTGACTTCTCGGACACGGTGGGCGAGGGGCCGGGGGCCTGATGTCTGGGTGCTGTGCTGGGAGCTTGGTGGGGCGGGTCCCACATAGGGGCACGATTAGCCGCTCTGTGGCCCGAAGCAGCCTCGGCATCTTCAAGTTGCCACCCGGGGAGGGAGCCTTCACGTCGCAGGCTCCTGGCTGTTCCTTGTCCCCCACCCGCCTGCAGTGGGGTCATCCCCCTGAAATGCAGGGCTGCCCCCATCTCCCCCTGTACCCAGCCCTTCCCTGGCTGCTCCTCCAGTGCCCTCAGCATGGGCCCTGGCCCGGGAGCCTGCATTCAGGCCAGACCCCCCCCAGCCCCACAACCTCCTCTTGCCCTGTCCTCTGGGCACCCTCAGTGGCCTGCTGCTGGGGAAGGAGGAGGCCCCGGATGCCGCAGTGCATTATCCCCGTGCTGTCACCTTTTCCTTTCTCTGTCTCATGCTCATGTGGTTCAGGGTCCCCTGACGCCCCTGGGCCAGAGGTCCAGCCTGGGTGGGTAACCGAGGGAGGCCCATGGAGCACCCTGTACACTGAGCTCCGTGGCTTAGGTCTGCTCTTAGAGTGGCTGAATTCTGAGTGATTGCTCCAGGCCACAGAGGTGGTCCTGGGGCTGGATGCGGGGTCCCCACATGATCCTGCTCCAGCTATACTCTGGGACTCCGGGTTTCTCCCATCAGGTGCACCAAGTGTGGCTCTCTGTATTTTGGAGCTCTGACGTGTGCACCAGGCTCAGAAGGGGGCCCTGGGGACTGGTCCCTCAGCTCTGTTCTCTCTCCGTCCCTCAGCTGGAAGTGAGCAGGGCCTGTGGGGGTGGGAGGCAGGTGGGCCAGCAGCGACCCAGAGGTGAGAAGTGCAAGGTCCCCCTGGGGAGGTGACTGTGAGGGGGGTTTATGCCCTGGCCACAGGGCTTTATCTTGTCCTTTGCTGCTGGCGGCTGTTGAGCATGCTTGGTTGGACCTGTCCTCGCTGGGGTCAGTCTGCATGGGGCGTGCACATCCCCACGTCCTGTATGGGGAAGTGGCCAGTGCTGTCCAGGGAATGGGCTGCTGCGGTCATGCCCAGCCTCCCAGTAGCTTATGAGGAGACGCTGCTGTCATCCCCTTGGCAGCAGCGCCAGTGCCCTGGGGCACTGGGTTTGGCCCGGGCCTGTGTGCTCTGGGCGGGAGAGGTCCCCGACTCCCTTGCTCGCCCTGTGTCCGGGGCGCTGTATTGCTGCTAAGCTTCATCCTGCCTGGCCCGAGTCGACACCCCAGTCCTTCCTCTCTCGGCCGCTCAGGCTGCTGAGCCCGCCGTCTGGCCGGCCCACCCGGTGGGGCAGTGGGGGCGATGTCGGTTCCCGGGGGGTCTCTCTCTGCCCCTGCCCCTCCCCCTCCTGCACTCCTGGTGGGACCACTGCAGCAGCTGCTCTGGGCCCCGGGGCAGTGAGGGTAGGTGGCTGGAGCAGGCGCGGAGCTGGGCCCCATGGCTGACAGAGGGCATTGCCAAGTGTGCGTTGGCAGCCTCAGGTCCCCTTCCTGCAGTGGGCAGATAAGGCTGTGCACCTGCGCAGAGATGCCTCGCGGAGCCGGAGTGCCCCATTGTCTCTGCTCACGGTGGAAGCAGAGGGGCGGGGACGAGGACCCCCGGAGAAAAGCGAGAGAAGTTCTGCTGATTTGACTTTATTCTATTCAACTGAATGAGTTAAGTCATTCAGGAGGCGTGAAGAAGAGTCTAAAGGGTTTTCTTTGTGCTTTCTGGGGTGTGTGTCCTGGAGGACTGGGGAATGGGGTGCCTTCCCCGGACTCCTTCAAGGAGTGTTGCTTTGCTCAGCAGGTGTTTCTGGTACGTGTAGTTGTGTGTGGGAAAGGATGGCAGGGCCTGGCAGGAGGGTGGGAGTCCAGGAGCTGGAAGAAGGGCTGTGTGGGGGCCGTGGGCAGAGGGAGGGCAGCTGGGCTAAGCGGGGGCGAGTGCTCGGGCCTCACCCCCTTGCTGGGGCCTGGGACATGGCTCACGGAGGTGAACTTATGAGCGATACAGCGAATCCACGAGTGGTTTGGTGAGGGGGCCCAGGCCGCGCCCCGGCCCGAGGCAGCTGCAGTTAGCTCTGTGTCGCCGTGGGGTAGGCCTCCGGACTCCCAGGCACGTGGACCCCCATGTGGAGGACTGGCCGTGTGTCAGGGGTCGGGTGGCGTGTCTTCCCGTGGCTCAAGAGTGCACATTTCACGGTTTGTGTCTCGTCCGCCCTGGTGGATGGCATCTGGTTGCCCGCTTTTGGCCGAGTGAAGGTCCTGTGAACATTTGGGTAAAATCTTTGCGTGGGCTGATGTTGTCACTCTTCGGGGGGTTGGATAGATATATGTAACTTTCTTGGAAACTACCTAACTGGTTTCCAAAGTGCCTGTCGTCCTCCCACAGGAGCCGAGGGCTTGCGCACACCCTGCCTCCCGTAGCCACTCGCTCTTGCGGTTGATTTGATTTTAGCCGTCCCGTGGCAGTGGGGATCCTGGCTGGCGATGCCGTGTGCTTGCGGGCCGCGTGTGGCCTCTGCTGTGGTCGGCGTCCACACCAGGTGGTGGGCCGGCCCCTGTGGCTCCCACCCATCCCCACCTGGGTTCCGGGCTGTCGCACAGCTGTGCCGCAGACCTCTCCTGTCAGGCTCTGCGCTGCCTTGTCTTTTCTCGATGGGGTCTTTTTGAAGCTTTTTAGGTTTCGATGTTATCAATGTTTTGTTTTGGGGTTTCTCCTTGTATCCCACCTAAAGAGTTCTTGCCTACTACGAATTTCCAGAATTACTGTTATTTGAAGTTTTTTTTTTTTTTTTTTTTTAGGTTTTATTCACAGAGAGAGAGAATGAGCAGGGGGTGGGGGGACAGAGGGAGAGAGAGAAGCAGGCTCTCCACTGGGGAGAGGGACCCCAATGTGGGGCTCGATCCCAGGACCCAGAGGTCATGACCTGAGCTGAAGGCAGACACTTCACTGATGGAGCCCCCCAGGTGCCCTTGTTTTTTGAAGTTTCATAGTTTTACATTTTACATTTAAGTGTCTGATCCACGTGGAGTTGGTTTGAGCTCTGTTAATTTGGGGTCGGGGTGCAGCAGATATGCAGTTGTTCATCACCGTTGGTTGAAAACACTGAACCACCTGGATGCTTCTGTCTAAAGCCTGGTGGATGCATTTATTGGGAGGTGGACTTGTTCCCGGCCACCTGGGTCTCTGCTTACACAACGACGAGCCACCTTGACAATCCCAGCTGTAAAGTAGGTCTTGAAGCGAATTGGTTATTATGTCCTCCTCCTGTGTTTTCTGAGAGAATTTGTGTAGCACTGATATTATTCTTCCTGTAAACATTGGCAGAGTTCACCAAGCAGCCTCTGAGCTGGCATTTTCATCATGGGAAGATTTGAAACTACAGTTTCTTTATTTTTTATTTTTAAAGATTTTATTTATTTATTCATGAGAGACACAGGGGGAGAGAGATAGGCCGAGACACAGGCAGAGACAGAGGCAGGCTCCATGCAGGGAGCCCGACGTGGGACTCGATCCCGGGACCCCAGCATCAAGCCCTGGGCCGAAGGTGGTGCTGAACCACTGGGCCACCTGGACTGCCCAACAGTTTCTTTAATGTTGCTGTTTGTTCAAAGGTGTTATGTGTTACATTGTTACATGTTGAGGGTTACATGTTACAGTGTCACAGGCTACATGTTACAGTGTCACAGGCTACATGTTACAGTGTCGCTGCCCAGGCCTCTGCTGCTTCTCCTAGGAGCTTTGATCTGTCTGTTTTCAAGGAACTCACCCATTTCATCAGAGCTGTGAAGTCTGTTGCCGTGAAATCGTGTGCGCCATTACTCAGTATTGTTTGGAAGCCCGCACAGTCGGCGGTGAGACCGGCTCTTTCATTTCTGACATTGCTAATTTGTGTTCCTCTGTTTCATACTTGACTAGTCTGACTGTATGTTTTTCAATTTTATTGATTGTTTCAGAGAACTAGATTTTGATTTCATTAATCTTCTCTATTTATCCAATGTCGAGTTAATTGATTTTTGCTCATCTTTATTATTTCCTTCCTTTCCCTCGCTCTGGGGTTAATTTGCTTTTCTTAGATCGTTGACTTGAGAACTTTCTTCTTCCCTCATGTAAGTGTTTATTGCTATACCTTTTCCTGTGTGCGTCGCTTTATTTAAACAATTTTGTATAGGTTATGTTTTTGTTTCATTCATTCAGAAGTATTTTCTGGTTACCTTTGTAATATTCTCTTTGACCAGTGGTTGTTTAGGAGCATGTGTAACAGTTCAGATAATTCTTTCTGTTTCCAGATAATCTTTTTGTTGCTAACTTCTAGCTTAATTCTGTTGTGGTCAGAGAATCTTTCATATTAATTGCAGCTGTTACAAACATTTGGAGACTTGCTGTATTCTGTGAAACACAGTGGATCCTGGTGCGTGTACTGTGTGCTTTTGACAAGCATGTGTATCGGCTCTTGTTGGGGGGAGCGTCCTATAAATGTCACTCAGGTCAGGGTGATCGATGGTGGTGTTCAAGTCTTGGTATCTTCGCTGGTTTTCTGTCTGCTGCTCTGTTTACTGCTGGGAGGGGGTGTTGCTGATTCTCGATGTGGTTTGTTTCTCCTTCCACTTCCATCAGTCCCTGCTCCATACATTCTCGAGCTGTGGTATTAGGAGCGTGCATGTTTAGGACCGCTTTGTCACCGTAAACCTGTTCATCTTATCTCGGCTTACCTGCGTTGTTCTGAAATCTCAAATGTTGCTGTAGCCTCTCCAGCTTTCTTATGACAACGGCTTACATGACGTATTTTCCAGCCCTTGGATTTACATGCTGTGTCTGGTTTTACGTAAGAAGTGCTTTTCTCATAGTCCGTGTACGTGGAGTTTGCTTTGGACCCCTGTCACCGTCTCTGCCTTGACTGGAACGGTGGCAGGGGTACCGTCCACGAGAGCTGTGGTGGTGACAGCTTCAGGCACCTGCGCCCTGCAGTGTGGCAGCCGTGGCCGCACGTGGCCTGTGCTGGGGCCTCAGGTTTAGGCCACGTGTCGTCAGCACAAATGCCAGTGTGCTCAGATTTAAGTTTCCCATCTTGCCGTTTGCCGTCTGTATTTCCCTGTCGTTCTTTTCCTTTCTTTCCTCCTTCATTTTTTTTTTTTTTGGAGTAATTGAGTATTATCATTCCATTTGCCTCCGTTCTTGGCTTATCAGTGATACCTGCTTGTTTTGTGTCTTAGTAGATGCTTTCAAGCCTCTGACATACATCTGAGCTGCCGACAGCCTGCCTTCAGGTCCTGCTCTGTCACCTGGCCTGTGACGCAGCTGACTCCCGCTTCCCCTTTGTGACTGTGCATCACTGCTGGCCGCGTCTCGTTACTGCTTTCACTTTAATAATCGATGGTCCCTGAGATAAATACAAAATGAGACAAGGTGTCTTTATTTGCCGTTACACCTGCCCTCCCAGGCTCTGGCTTCCCATGTAGAGCCACATTTCCTTTTATTGTTTTTTTCTGACCTGACAAGCTTCTTTGAATGCTTCTTGGGGTGCACAGCTGGTGGGGGCAGAGTCAGCTTCTTTGTCTAAAATAAATCTTTGAAAAAAAATAAATCTTTGTTTTTCTTCTGTTCTTGAAATATATTTCCACTGGGTATAAAATTCTGGTTGAAGGTTTTTTTTTTTCCCCTTTCTCTTGGCACTTCGCAGACGTCACTGTGGCATGTCTGGGCCTGGCTTCCACAGCTCCTACGGAAGGCGCGGTGTCCCTCGTGGTTCCTTCCGTGGGGGCACATGCTCCTCTGGCTGCTTCGAAAGTGTCCTCTTCACAGGCTTCCTGCAGTTCTGAAAACCATGTCTTAGGCTCTTAATTTTAATATTTGTTCTGCTTGGGACTTAATGAAATTCTTTTTTTTTTTTTTTCTTAATGAAATTCTTAATGGAGCTCTCAGTTTTTAATTGCATAAAATTTGGATACTTTTGGTCCTTTTTTCTTGAAATTCTCTTCATTCCTGTCCTGTGGCTCCATGTGTGCCAGGTCGCTGGGTGTCGCCCAGAGGCCCCCAAGCTTTGCTCAGATGCATTCCCCTTTGCCCGGCAGCACGGCACCTGTGGCCGATCCCACACAGTGGAAGCGTGCTGTGGATGTCTCCCTTTGGGTCCTCTCTGTCCTTACCCAGTAGGCGCACCCCTTTATGTCCTTCAGCACTTTTGTAGCTTCAGCGAACGCTTTTCTCCCCTTGTTATGTCCTTTCTGTTGTTTCTGGGTTTGATTTTATGTTGGCTGTTTTTTTTTTTTTTTTTACGGTTGGGGTCTTGTGTCCTGCTTCTTCACATGTCCAGTAAGTTTTCATCATGAATTTTGAGTGCTTTGGTGCTGGGTTTGGTTGTTTTACCTGGTTGTTTTACCTGAGGAGGTTTAGACTTTGTCCCAGGGCAGTAAGCTTGTGTGTGGGTCACTGTGATCTTCTAGGGCTTGTGTTAAAAATCGTTCAGGGCACCTCTGAGTAGCTGCTGCCTGGAGACTCACCGCCCCCACTCCTGAGGCACGGCACTGTGTGGTCACCGCTGGATGCTGTGGGTGCTTGCTCCACTCCTGTCCCCCTCCCATGTGACTTCCACGGCTCATACTGACCCTGGGGGGAAGGAGGTAGCCCCCGTTCCCTGGGCCGAGGGGCATCTCTCCCCATGCAGACACAGACGTGTATGGCCAAAAACCAGGGGATTGGGGCAGTGTCCTCGAGCTCCTGGAGCCCCTTCTGCCTCATGGTCTCACCTCTGGCTCCTGCCCCCAGGGAGCTGCTGCACCTGCCAGGCCCCCGGGGTCCACCTCTGGCCCCAGCGACCCCCGGGGCCTCTCCAGTCTGCCCACCTAGCTCTGCAGTCTGGACTTGTTCCTAGGAAACAGCCTGGGGGGTCCTCTCCTGGGGCCTCCGGGGCTGTACCGGCTCGTCCATGATCAGAACATTGTTTCCCATGTTTCTTGGTGTTTTCACTGTTCTCAGGGGAGGGTGCTCCTGGGCCCTGCTCCCTTACGACAGGCACTCTGCTTTGTTATTCCAGGAGAGGTTGGCTTATTTTTTTAGTTTTAATTTCTGTTTTCTGTTGGCTGGCACATGCCCCTGACCTGAGAGTCCCCCTGCAGGACCCACAGCTGACCCGCTGCTGACCCAGTGACCTCTTCTGTCTTCCTTCTGTTTCTCCTCTGCCTCCTGTGCTGCTGGCCACCCCTCCCTCCCCATCACACCCACAGGACATCTGGTGTCCTCCCTCTCCCTCTGCTCGTGCGAGTTCAGCCTCCTACAGCCTGGCCACCTATTTCCCCATGTCCTCCCACCCTTGCCCTGCGTTGATCCCCTGGGCTGGGTGTAGAGGCCCTGCTGTGCTCCCGTGGTCACCTGTCACTGCCTGCCCTGTCTGAAGGGCACACACAGTCCAGGTGAGCCTGTACCCCTGGCCACCCCCATCCCCGGCAGCCCCAGCAGCGTGTTTGTGGACGTGGGCAACTGTCAGGTCTCCAGAAACTCCTCTGTACCGATGTGTCCTTGTTGTAGTAAAGAAGAGGTTAAGCTGCCCCCACAGCGACTTGGAGCCTCTGTCTCCCTCTGCAGTGGCCAGGGCAGCTCTGCTCCACGGGGCCCTCCCTGGGGTGGGGGCTCCCCTCAGCTGTGCCCTTCCCAGGTGGTGCCCCCAGGTCGGATATCAAGCCGCAGGGCATCCCAGCAGGGAAGAGAGGTGAGATGCAGCCCCAGGCTCACAGCTTCCTTGTAAGAGCACCAGAGGGAGAGAGGGAAGCTCTCACTGCTGTGGGGTAGGGGGGTGTTCGGTGTGGGTGGGATTCCGTCCTGAGGTCCCTCTGGCTGCCGGGGCATGTCTGAGCCGCATGGTCAGGTGTGAGGACCAAGGATAGACTGGCTTTTAGGGAGACAGGCCTCAGCGGGCATTTGGCATTCCCGGGTATTGCCACCCCTGAGGTGGGAGCCCCCACGGCCTCCCCCAGACCTCTGGATGGTGGGTTTACTGTCCTTGCTGCTGGGCTGGGACATTTGTACCCCCCCAAAAACCCCGGGGATCTGCAGTAGCTCCCAAGGCAGCCGGCTGACAGCTGCCCCACACCCCCTGTCCTGCCTCGGTTTCCACACCTGCCCACGATATGTCCCGTGTGCATCAAACCCCATGGGGGCAGGTGTCATAGGCAGCTACCCCTGCTGCTATCACCAGGTGGGCACACCCACACAGGCTGCTTTCAAGCACCTGCCCACTTTGGCTGGCCCCCTGGCCCCCCAGTTCATAGGGGGCCTGCTCCCCCTGAGGGCTCTGCACAGCCTGGCGCTGGAACAGGGCCTGGGGAGCTGCATCTGTGTCTCTCCCACTGAGACCGTCAGCCGCCCTGCCCTGCGGGATGTAGCTCTTCACCTTTGTACAGGCTGCCGTCCTGGCCCCACCCCTGCCCTTTTCTGGGCCCCCACTGCCTCCACGTCTCTGAGCTCGGCTGCCTCATCCCTGGACTGGGGACAGAATGTCTCGGAGCCAATAAGCCAGTGTCATCTGGAAAGATGCACAGCCCACGGGGTCAGAAGTAGACAGGGTGCTGGTGGGTGCCAGGGCTTGGCATGGCCACTGGAGGGCTGGCCGGTGGGGGGGAGCCGGTGGACGGGCTTCGGGAAAGGTCCAGAGGCTTGGAGAAGGGACGGTGGATGGTGTCTGCCCCCGTGTAATGGCTTCTGGAATCATCTACACATGGACTTGGAGAATAGGATAGATTCTTGGAGCCAAGTACTTCCTCCTCTCCCTTTCTTTTTTTATTTTATTTTTTATTTTATTTTATTTATTTATTCATGAGAGATACACAGAGAGAGAGGCAGAGACACAGGCAGAGGGAGGAGCAGGCTCCATGCAGGGAGCCCGATGTGGGACTCGATCCCGGGTCTCCAGGATCGCACCCTGGGCCGAAGGTGGCGCTAAACTGCTGAGCCACCTGGGCTGTCCCCTCCTCTCGCTTTCTAATGAGGCAAGAGGCCAGGAGCCAGTGCCGAGCCCCTACGTGTGTGTGTGTGTGTGTGTGTGTGTGTGTGTCCTGTAGAAAAACTCACACTGGGCTCCTTGTTACAGGGGCGAGGGCTGCGAGGCTGCCCAGCCCGGGGTGGGGGCCCAGAGGCCACAGCTCCCCACTCCCATCTGGGCTGCTGCCCCCTCCACCTCTGTGTTTCGTCAGAGTGCACCTCCTGACCCTTATCATCACAGACACATCCCTGTTGATTGCTGGACGACCTGCCCAGGTCTGGCCCATCCAGGCTGAGGCACCAGCTGGCCTGGGGCCGGGGGTGGGCAGTGTAGACATGCATGTGAGTCCTTCCTCTTGGCGGCCTCGTTGTGGGAAGGGGCCTGTGTGTTCTGTTGGTGTCCAGTGACACCCCTTGCACATTCTGAGAATGAAGCCACCGTGAGCGTCTTACACCAGCTTCTTATAGGCCTGTTCAGACCTTGCGCAGCGGCCACAGTGTGTGACCTTCTTGGCCCTCCAAGAACGTTGGTGGTATCCACACAACGTTCAGTAGAGTTTTTAAATTGAGTGAAAATCTGCACACGTAAAATTCACCATGTTATCTATCTTAAAATGCACACTTCAGTGGTTTTTAGTATCTGCAACAGTGTGTGCAGCCACCACTGAATAATCCAGAACATTCTGTTAGAGGTCATCCCATTCCCTGGCCACACGGATCTGCTCTCTATTCCTGTGGGTCTGGACCCTGCGTGTCTGTGGGACCCCATGGCACGAGGCCCCTGCCCGCTTCCTTCACTGCAGGTTTTAGAGGTTTAGCTGTGTCGTCTGTGACCGCCTGTTCCTGGGCGCGGCCGAGCACACTCATTGCCGGCATGGATCCCACTTCAGCATCAGTTGCTGGGTGTTGGGTGGTTTCTGTTCTGTGACTTGTGAATATGTAGTGACTGTGCATATGTGTGTGCAGTGCTCACATGGGCCTGGGTCCTTGTTTCTCTCGAGTGCGCCCAGCCCAGAGGCACAGAGGTGCTGGGCCCGCCGGCACCCCAGGGTGGGCTCATCCTGGGGCCACCCCCATGCTTTCTTCCCTCTCCTGTGGCTCTGAGTGTCCCGTGGCGGGCTGGGCATTCATCCCTGACGCTCTGGGTGACCCCGGGCGAGGACGGTGTGACTGCCTGGGGCAGGCAGCTCTGTGACCGTGTGTGTTCCCCTCTCCTGTCTCCCAGCCACGCAGGCGGACCCAAGTGACCTCCAGGAGCTGTTCCAGCAGACGTCAGCCAGCGTCTTCCAAATCAATTCCAGCGGTGAGTCTGTGCCAGGCCCGGTGTCACCCCCACTGGACCCGGCCGTCTCAAGCCACTGACATTGCAGGCGGTCAAGGTGACACGGGGTGGTGGGCGTGCCTGCGGCCTTCCCCTGACTTGGCCACCTGCAGCCCAGGCCCTGCTATCTGTCCCAGGAGAGCACGGGCTGAGCGCTGTGGTCTCAGGGCAGGGCGGGGCAGGCCCGTGTGTCCCTGCTCACTGGCGGCTGTTGCACTTGCATGCCCCGCGCAATCTGGACAAACTCCCGCCGGGAAGGGGTGCTTCACCCGGGCAGCACGGACTGACAGGGCGCTGGGGCTGGGATCAGGAGCGAGATGCACACCTCTCAGGGCTGTCAGGCCTCATCCTCAGCTCCTGCAGATTTGGGGTCGTGGGGTGGCTCGCCTCACGCAACCTGGGCACAAGTGTTGGTGTTTCCCCTGATCCCTGAGCTTTGCCAGGTCAGTAGGAGAAAAGCCCCCTCTCCAGACCGCGGGTGAGGCCCCTAGGGGTGGCTCCTGAGAGCTGGGCCTGGCCTGAATGGCTGGGGAGAGGGCCCTGCTGGCGGGGGGGCTCTGCTGGGTGTGATGATGGGGTGTGGGGCAGGGCTGGGCCATGACAGCAGCAGTCCTGGCTCTTGCAGCCCACGGTCACTGAATAGGCTCCCTGGCCTTGGCCCCATGCCCTTGGGCTCCCTGGCCTGCCTCTGCTGAGGGTGGGGGTGCCCCCTGGAGGCGGGATCACTTGGTGGAGGTCCTTCTCCTTACACCTGTCCCTTTCTCTTGGCAGTGAGCTCCTTGGAGCAGAGCCTCCGGTCCTTGGGGACACCGAGTGACACGCAGGAGCTGAGGGAGAGCCTGTGAGTGTGTGATCATGTGCGTGCCCATGGGTGTGCACAGGTGCACCTGCACCCACTTGCATGCCTGCCTGTGCACATACCAGCCCAACACCTGCCTCGACCACACACACGCCCCACATACCTGAGAGCTGGCCCAGTTTGTACTTGGAGTCTTAGGCTGAGCTCGCACCCGGGCGCCACCCTCCATGGGGCACACAGGTGTGCCTGCACCCACGCCATGTGGAAGCCCAGGTGTGCCAGCCACACCTGTACACACACACATGCATGCAGGGTGCACTCAGGTGGCAGGCATGCATCTGCTTGTATGTTTTTGTATGTTGGCCCACATGTGTGTCACACACCAGAGCTCACTGATGGGGCCCACACACTTGTGAACACACCTGTGGACAAACTGTGTGACACACACAGCGGACACACAGACTAGCTTGGAATGGGGCTTCATGATTTTGATTGTGCCCCTATGGGATCCTGTTGGGCTTTCCTTTTGAGGTTGCCTAGAGGCCTGCCCTGGGTTGGATTGGGTGAAGCAGCCAACCTAGGATGAGGTGGTGCTCCTCAAAGAGCAGCTTCTCGGGTGCTGGGTCGCTGGGGACGGAGAAAGGTGATCTCTGCAGGGGGCTGGCCTGGCAGGCATGGGGCAGGGGGCAGCTTCGTTCATGGCCTGCCACCCTGGGCCTGGTGACACTTCCTGAGAATACCACGTGATGCCTGCATAGGTGTGGGCATGGAGTGGGCAGGGGGCTCTGAGGAGGAGCTGGAGACCTGCACTTAAGCCCTTGTTCCCTTTGCCACCGCCTTGCCAGGGGACCCCGGGTTGATGATGATGGAGCCTGAGCATCCTGCCTGGGAGAGACGATAGTGTGGGGTGGTGGATCAGACGTGCCCTGAGGAGTGTGGGCTGTGGCCAAGACCACCTGTCTCTTCTTGGTATTGACGTCGGCCATAGTCCCTCTCCATCTGTTTATCCATCACCCTGTCCATCTGTGTGTGCACCCATCCACTCACCCAGCTACCATCCATACTTCTCACCCACATGCCCACCCACCCACATGTTCATTCCCCCATCCACCCACCCACTCACCCACCCACACGCATTCATTCCCCACCCATACACCCACCCACCTGTCCATCTGCCCACCCACTACCTACCCCTTTACCTCTCCAGCCATCACTTACCCACTCACCCACTCACCCACCCACACGCGTTCATTCCCCACCCGTACACCCACCAACCCGTCCATCTGCCCACCCACTACCTACCCCTCTACCTGTCCAGCCACCACCTACCCACCTAGCTACCCACTCATGGGTTGCTTCACCCATCCATGTACTCACCCAGCTAGTCATCTGTCCACCTTTCCTCCTGTCCATCCCTACAGGCTCACTGGGACCGCTTCTGCCGAGTTGGGGTGGGGGCGGTCCAGAGCTTAAGGCAACTGAGGGCCCTTTGCAGATTTTATGTGAAGTCCTGTTTTTAATTATTCCTTTTATTTCTTTTTTAAAAATAACATATTGTTTTCTGATTGTGGAAGTAGCATATGCTCATTATAGGAAATGTGACCACACAGGATGTCTGAGGAGGCACTGTTAACATTTCGGTATTTCCTGCCAGCCTCTTCTCGAGTCCTTACGCATTTTGCAGAATTGGATTTTGGTGAATAATGTTCCGGATCCCGCATTTTACCATTAGGATTCTGGGGGCGGGGGGAGGTGGAGTATGCCCTTATTACACACTAAAAACACGCTCTCCAGAGCTGCAGAGGACACTGTGGAATCTGGGTAATTATTGAGCTGAGACTCTGAGCCACATCTTCTGACTCTTCCCGTTTCTTAGTATTAGGACCACCGAGATTCCCAGGAACAGAGCTGCGGTTGATCCTTCTTTTCATGCCTGTTTCCAGGTTGGGTCCCCGGAGCAGTGTCCCCTGGGTCGCGCGGATGGCCTTGTCCGGGCCCGGCCCCGGCCCCGGAGCGTGTTTCCTGGGCCGCCTTGCCCAGTTGGCCGAAGGCTGCGGTCGCCTGCGTGGGTGTGGAGGGGAGAGCTGGCTCCTGCACCCTCCCTGCCGGGCACAGGGCGCGGCCGCTGCCCCCACTGCTGCCCCCTGGACCTCAGCTCTCAGATGCAGGATCTCTGGCTTTAGTGCCTCCTGCCTGCCCGGAACCGGAACTGCATTCCCACCAGGGCTCCTCCGCACCCCGCGTCCTACCCCATCTCACAGCTCACCGGGCTGCAGGCCTGGAGCCTCCCGGGACCCCACGGCTGGGATTTGTGCATCTTGTGGACCGTTGGGATTTTTAAATGACTGAGGCCGACTAAGCTGCCAGCTCCGTGTTTTCTCCATGTTGACAGTCAGTGGCTTTTTTATTTTGCAAAGTAAGGACTAAAAAAAGTATGCTACCGTGTATTATTGCTCTCGTCTTATAGAAGGTAGAGGACGTTGCGGTAGGACAGAAGCATGAGGGCTCTGATCTCGGGAGAGAGGATGCTCCTTCAAGGTGATAGATCGAGCGACCTGAGAACCTCACAGACTGGAGCCTGGTTTTTCAATCACCTTGCACGAGACACGCGTGGGCTTTGCCATTTCTGTCAGGACCATGAGGGGACCCTGCCTTGGGCACAGCGTCATAGGCTCCCGGGTCTCTCTCCCCGCGCAGCGAAGCTCAGTGGCAGCGGGAACCTTGTGTGTCCCGTGGGTGTCACCCGGTCCACCGCTGAAGGGATGGATGGGCGTTCCAGGAGCGCCGCATGACAAGTCTGCCTGTGGCCGGGGCCCCTCAGCCCTGGGACTCCGCTGTGGGACAGCCCTGGCTCTGGCCAGCAGGGCCCCGGGCATGGCTTCGGGCTGGTGGGCTGAGCCTGCCGCTGGCTGTAGTTGGCCTGTGCTCACGGCAGGCGGGGAGGCTCTGGGGCTGACGGGGAGAGCCCCCCGCCTCCTCTGGCGGGTGTGGGGCTGGACCCCCTGCTGCTCACGGTGGGCTTGGGCCCTGTGTGGTCCAAGTGCAGACGGGCCCTCCCCCATGTGGCTCTCACGTTGGCATCTGTGAAGGGGCCTGTGGGCTCCGGCCTCACTGAGGCATGGGGGGGCCTGGGGTGCGGCGGGCTGGGTGCCCCAAACCAGGGTCAGTGTACCTTGAGGGGCAGGGGCAGAGGCGAGCCGGTGGCCCTGCCCAGGGCGTGCCCACCTCCCACCTCTCACTTCCCCACCCTCGTACAGGGCATCTGTTCCTCCAGCGGCCGCCTAATGCCACCGTCCTCCGAGCTGCCCCTCAGCTCCCTCCACCAGGGGCACCCCGACTGCTGCGTCCCCCTCCTGGAAACAGCACCGAGGATGGTGTTCGGGTGCACGTCTGGAGGCCCGTGAGGCAGGCGGCCCCTAGGGGTGAGCTGGCCACTCTGTCCAGCGCGGCCTGCTGCTTCTACTACAGAGCCCGCCCCTCAGCATGCCCCCCAAGCCCCAGGGGGCCTCCCCACCCTTCCCTCCTTCCTTCCCGGCACCCCACTGCCTGGAGCCCGGTGCCTGGGCCGGCTTGGCCCCAGAGCCGTGTGCTGACAGGTTGTGCACCTGTGCAGGTGTGGTCACCGCCTGGCTGTGTGACATGCTGTGGAACTTGGGTGTCCTGATCTTTGACACACGGACCCACACCCTTTTGGGGGTGTCCTGTCGGAAGGAGGGAGCGAGGGCGGCTATGCCTGGTGCTGGGCTCATTCCTGCAGAGATCCCATCAGACCTGGCTGCAGCCAGAGGATGGCCGGAGCAGGGGTGTGGGTGGAGGGAGCCGCAGTGGGGAGTAGAGGGTGGCCTCAGAGGGTGGCAGTGCTTCCTGGGGAGTGGGGTGGCCGCTCTGCTGCAGTCCCCACAGCTCCAAGGGCCCCCGCATTGCTGGAGAGCACAGGGGCCGTGCCTGGGGGGCCCGGGCCAGGGAGGGAGCAGAGCCTGGACGGGAGCCTGTGTGGCGGTGCTCGCTGGTACGCTGGGTGTGCTGTGGGGCCTGTGCCTGGACATGAGTGTGCGTGGGGGGAGGAGCGGAGGGGGTTTGGAGCCCGGACCCGCCCTTGGGGCCGTGGCAGTGCCTCCTTGCCATGGTACACGGCCCCCCCATCACAGGTGTGCGGGGCCACGTTTGACTGTGGAGGCCTGGCCCCGTCCCGGAGCTGCCTGGGCGCCCCTATTCTCGCCCTAGCCCCGACAGTCCCCTCTGTCCCCCTGTTCTGTCAGTCTGGTGAGTCTTGTTCATAGAGGAGGCTTCCACCCTGGAGAGCGGAGGTGACCGCCCGGTGTCCCGCTCCCAGTGTGTGACCGAGGGGACGGTCTCCCCGGGGCTTTCTGACCGGTCATGTCAGGTTTGTGGGGGACTACAGGCGTATCTTCCTCCTCCACGGGTGTAGTTGAGGTGGTCCCGAGTGGGGGTGTGAGGGGTGACTGCTCGGCTTGCCCACTGCTGCCCAGGGTGCAGGGCCTCGGCCCCAGCGGGTGGGGGTAGGGCCCGGGGGTCTCCTGGCTGCGAGTGTGGCCTCCTCTCGGCCGAGAGTCCTGCATCAGGATCGGCTCCAAGGGGGTCAGGGAGGCCTTGATCAGCTCATCCAGCGCCGCACGGGCCTGTGGCTCCCTGGGGGCTTTGTGCTCATGGCCCAGTGCTCCTCCCACGGAGGAGCTCCTGAGCCACTGGAGCTGCTCATTCCCCTGTCATGACTGCACGTGACACGGGGCGCGATTTGCTTCAGAGCTGGGGTTGGGGGAACGTGCTTCTGTCCACGGTTGCAAGTCATCTGCGGTGCCATCGGCCCGTCACCTGGGCTGGCCTGAGACCTGCTGCTGCCTCCTCGGTGCCGCCTCTGGGGCCCGGAGCCTCACTGACCAAGTCAGAAAGCAGGCGGGGAGGGAGGCTCTCCTGGGGCCGTGGAGCGAGAGCAGAGCCGTGTGGGACTGCTTACCGGTGGGGGCGGGGGGCGGGTGGACGTGCCGTGCGCCTGTTCTCTGGGCCTGGGGACGCTGTCAGGAGTTGGATGTGGTGTGCAGCCCCGTCTCTCGGGGAGCGCCAACAGCAGCCCCGGGGCCGACTCCAGGCCTCAGGGGAGTGAGCGCTGCGGAGCTGGTGTGCCAGCTTGGCAGGTGCAGTGAGAGGAGGCTTGTGTTGGCTCCAGGATGTCTGGGACGCAGCTGGGAACACTGGGGGTGGGGTGGCTCTGCAGCTGGGGCTGGAGCATCTGGAAGCGTCTTCGCTCACGGTCAGCAGACTGTCGCTGAACCCGGCTGGGCTGTCCCTGCAGCGGCTGCCCAGGTCTGGCTTGTGGCTCGGGCTCCCCTGTGGCGCGGTGGCCTCACGGGTGCTGAACCTCGTCAGCTCAGGGCGAAGTGCTCTGGCTAAGGAGGTGGAAATGAGCCTGTCCAACTCCAGGACGGGGGGCCTGACTCCACCTCCCGTGGGAGCGCCGTCTACAAACGCAGCCACCACTCTCCTCCAACTGCCATCAGCTACAAAGCAGCAGTGGACGTGGGTGTTGGAGGAACCCAAAGAGGGGCCTGCCCCCCACTGATGTGTCAGGGAGGTGGGCACAGGCCAGACCACATGGGCCTTGCAGGTCTGGCAGATGGCTTGGACTTTATTTCCAAAGCAGTGGGAAGCCAGTGGAAGGTTCTAGAAGGCAGTGTCATGATGAAGATTCTAGAGGGCTGTGAGGACTTGTTGGAGGAGCAGGCAGTCACTGTGGGTGGAGGGAACTGAAGGAGATGCAGGGGGGATTGCTGTGCGGGGCCTGGACAGCTGTCCTCTCGGCCTGGTGGGTCACAGCTGTGCTCTGGCCTGGCTGGGACCCCCCCGACCCCGACCCCAAGCAGCCGGGACTCTTGAGCCACTCTGATGGCCATGCAGCTGTGAAGAGCTGCAGTGCCGGGGGATAGCCTCGCCCCCACCTATGGGACTGGGTAAGGGCAGGCCTGGGTGCTTGCCTCGAGGGCTCGGGGGTCGGCCAGCACCTGCCGGGCGGACAGCTGGGCCTGTAAAGCTCGAGCAGTCTCCTCCGGGTTTCCCAGAACCTGTTCAAGGACCCTGCTCTGGGACAGCAGAGCCACCTCCGGCCCAGCCCTCTTCCCCCCCAGCCTTCCAAGGCTTTTGGATTTCCTCAGGACAGGTGACACAGAAGGGATCTTTGAATGTATGTAGGAAGCGGGACGCCTGGGTGGCTCAGGGGTTGAGTGTCTCCCTTCGGCTCAGGACATGACCCCAGGGTCCTGGGATCAAGTCCCACATTGGGCTCCCTACATGGAGCCTGCGTCTCCCTGTGCTTGTGTCTCTGCCTTTCTCTTTGTGTCTCATGAATAATAAGTAAAATCTTAAAAAAAAAAAAAAAAACACCTATGTAGGAAGGACAGGGAAAGGTAGAAGGGGACCAAATGTTGGGTTTGGCACAAAGGAAGGTATGGATGATCGTGGGAAGACACAGGGCGCATCATGTCGCCCCATGTCGTGGCCTGGACCTGCCCTGCGCTCCTCGGTGTGGCCGAGTCATGTTCCATTGAGTGGATGTGCCCCGCGGTGGCTTGATGCTCACATCCCTCCAAGTCTGTAGGTGGAAACCTAACGCGAGGGGTCGGTGTTAGGAGGTGGGGCCTCGGGAAGGGCAGTAGGACATGAGGGTGCGGCCCTCACCCATGGGGTGAGCGCCCTCGTCAGAGGTCCCCGTCCACCCTGTGAGGGCGCCCCCGGGAGAGGCCGTATCTGCACCAGACCGTGGTCCTCGTCAGACGGAATCAGCCGCGCCCTGGTCCTAGACTTCCAGAACCCGGCCTACGAGAACACCTGTGTGCTGCGTGTCGGGTGTCCGGCCCGTGGTATTTGTGGTAGCAGCCCGAGCAGGCCAAGGCATGCTGTTCGTCAGCGGACGGGGCCTCAGATTGGGTCTTCGAGGTTGCTGTGAGGAAGGCTGCCGTGGGCACTGTGCAGACCTAGGTGTGGGGCTGCTTGGCTTCACTGTGTTTAACGTTGAGGAGCTGCCAGACGTTTCCGCAACGGCTGCACCGTTTCACCTTCCCGCCAGCAGCGCGTCCTCACCGACGCCAGTTACGTGTCTGTGACTGTAGCCACCTGCTGGATCGAGGGCTCTCTCGCTGGGATCTGATTTGCACATCCTGATAACGACAGGCATGTTTTCACGGGCATATTGACCATTTGTACACCTTTGAAGGCATGTCTGTTCGGATCCTTTGCCCATTTTTGAATTGGGTTGTCTTTTTTTTTTTTTTTTTTAAAGATTTTATTTATTTATTCGTGAGAGACAGAGAGAGAGGCAGAGGGAGCAGCAGGCTCCATGCAGGGAGCCCGATGTGGGACTTGATCCCGGGTCTCCAGGATCACGCCCTGTGCTGAAGGCAGGCGCTAAACCACTGAGCCACCCAGGTTTTTTTGTCTTTTTATTGTTGAGATCCTCCCTCCTTCTAGAAGCTTCTTTCAGCCTGTGCAGCCTGTGCTCTCCTGGGCTTTTGCCGTCCCTGGTGTGGGTCATGCGTCGTCACTCTCCTTTGCTGGCTCCTCCTCGTGGTTCCAGCCTGTTTCCTTCTCTTGTTTCCTTCCCATGCTGGGGGGCCCACACCCGGGCGTTCCCGTGGCCAGTGCACGGTCCACTGCACAGGGGCGGCTGGTGGCCGTGGGTGCCCCTCACCTTCACCCGGCCTGGCCCTCCTGCTCAACCGTGTCTCCTCCCTGCTCTGCTCCTCCACGTTAGCTCCTGGGCCTGAACCTGCAGGCCCTCTAACCGCTGATTGCCCGCCCTGGCCACGCTTTGTGTGCGATGCTGCCCTCTCACGTACTCCTCACCCTGCCTCCTGACCCCCGTCAGTGGGGCGGCTCCCCTCCTGCAGACTTGCCTGGCCACCTGCACCTGGGGGGCACCTGGTCTTGCCGGTGCCTGCTGTGAGTCCCAGCCTGCGGGCGCTGGAGATCCCCTGAGCCCCTGGGAGTGCGGCATGGGGTAGGCGTCCAGGCTGATTTTGTTTTTAGCACGATTACCCAGTTAGCCCAGCACGGTTTGTTGAAAGGATTATCTCTTACCTGTTGAATACCTCAGTACCATTTCCAAAAATGACTTGAGTGTGTGTGTGTGTGTGCGCGCGTGTGTGTGTGTGGCTCTGTTTGGGTTCTGTTTCATTGGTCTGCGTGTCTGTGTGGCGGCACCGTGTTGTCCTAATCACCGAGCTTCTGTGGTAAGTCCTGGCACCACTGGTGGATGTCTGCAGGTTTATTCGTCTCTTCTTCAGATGGTTTTGGATCCTTCTGGTGCTTTGTATTTCAATATAAGTTTTACAATAGCTTATCAATTTCTGTTGTTTTCTATATTGTGTTTTAATTTTAATTGCGATTCCATTGAATCCATAGACCAACTTCAAGAGAATCGGCCTCCTAATGATCTTGAGTTTTCCAACCTGTGAATATGGTCAGAATTTCTCTGATTTGACATTCTTCTCTTCCTTTTCAGCAGTTCTGTATAGGTTTAGTATGCAGGCCTTGCATATATGTTGTTCAGTTTGTTGTTACCAATTTTTATTACACAAATTATTAAATTTCAGTTTGCAGGTGTCGGCTGTAGGTACGCAGAAACATACCTGGTTTTGTACATCACCTTGTGTTTTGGGATTCTGTTAGCTTTTCTTTATCCAGTAGGACAAGTTCTCTTCCTTGTTCTAGTTTCCTAGAGGTTTTATAATGACTAGGTGTCAAGTTTATCATACGCTTTTTCTGTGTAACTCAAGATGGTTTTCTCCTTTTAAAATTTATCCTGTTGATATGATAATTTCATTCATTCCTTTTTGAGTATTAAGCCACCCTGCATTCCTGAGATGAAATTCTCTTAGTCATGATCCGTTATTCCTTTCATGGGGGTAGGGGGGGAACCCATCGGTCAGGGCCAGGCAGCCAGGGCCATAGGAAATCTGGAAATGGGCTGACTCCATGCTACTGGGTTTTTTTTTTATTTAAAGATCTTATTTATTTATTCATGAGAGACACAGAGAGAGGCAGAGACACAGGCAGAGGGAGAAGCAGGCTCCCTGTGGGGAGCCCGGTGCAGGATTCGATCCTGGGACCCCAGGACCATGCCCTGGGCTGAAGGCAGATGCTCAACTGCTGAGCCACTCACGTGTCCCACATGCTGCTCGTTTTAATAAAGAGCCCCATAGAGCCCCACTCACAGCATGACAGGGTGTCTGGTGCAGACACGAGGAATGAGAGCCGTAGACGCCATGAGTGCAGCCCTGGGAGGCGAAGCAGGGCTCACCAGCTCACAGCACAGAAGACAGAAGGCTAACATCTTAGTGGCTGCCTCCAAAGCCAGCACGTCAGTCACAAAGGACGCAGAGTGAGCATACAGACGTAGTAAAGTTCATTAACAAATAAAACATAACAGAAACCAGTAATAGAAACAAAAAAAGAATAAGAGAGAGACCAAGATTCCAGATCCAACATGACAAGACTGATTAGGAAATATTATGAATCTATTATGACAACAAACTGATATTTCAGAACTAAGATGAACCAGAAAAATTTCTTGAAACACACGAATTCTCAAACTGACTCCAGAAGAAAGGGAAAGCCTGAGTAGCTCTCTGTGTCGATCTGAGGGCTTCCATACATCCTTACAGATGGTCCCACAAACGCCCAGGAACACATGGCTGCACCGTCAGGTATTTGGACAGAGGTTGTAGCAGCACCATGCGTGCCCCCAGGACACAGACCAGGCGCTCAGCTTTCCTAGGTCAGTGCTGTGCTGATGCAAAAACCTGAACAAAAACTGCAAGAAAAGATAGTGCACATTGCTCGTAAACAGAGTAGCAAAAATCCTTAACAAAACATGAGGACATTGGCTCTCATGATCCCTGAAAGGGATGGTCTCCACATGCTGCGCTGTGTCCTAGCTGGAGGCTCCGCAAGGCTGTGGGCGCAGCAGGGCGGGGTGAGGGCACTTGGTGACGAGTTCCCTGTGGGAGGTTGGTGGTGATAGAGCAGAAGTAGAAAGGGCAGTTGGAGTAGGGGCGAGTGGGGTGCGGGTGTGCTCCCCCGGGGGAGGTGGCCTCCGCGACTCAGGCCCTTGGCCCCTGCCTCGTCCCTCCAGTGTCCTGTGTCCAGGCAGCTGTTCCTGGTCACAAACCCTGGGCCTGGCTGCCCGTTCCCATCCTCGGTGGCGGCAGAGGTAGCAGTGGGGCACAGGCAGGGAGGTCACAGGCAGGGAGGTCTGTCCAGCTCGGTGAGAACAGGGGGACCATGTGACACGAATGGGGACCATGCTTCCACTGGAACACGCCGCAGCACCAGAGAGCTCTGGGGTTTGGAGAAGGTGGCCCGACTCCCATGCAGGACGCCCCAGCTACGGGGTGCCATTGGGTGTGATGCAGCGCTGGGCGTCGGGGCGGCCGGGAGTCTGGTCGGGGCAAGCAGGAGCAGTGGGTGAGAGGCGGCCCGCATCTGGGTCAGTGTCTGGGTGTCGTGTGGCTCTCAGGAAGGAGAGGAGAGAGGCTTTGGGAAGGGCGGCCCCAGGACTTTTGGCCGGAAGGACTAGAGGGTGGGAGTTGCTGGGGGTGAGCCCGCGGTGCAGCCGGCTGGCGGGGCGCAGGGCCGGTTTTGGCATGTGGAGTTTGAGACGCCCCCTGGATAGCCAGCTGGAGGTGCCCAGCGGGCTGTGGGGGGGCTGGGCGAGCCGAGGCCCAGGCGAGGGTGTCTGTGGGACGGTGACGCACACGAGATGTCAGGCCAGGAGGTGAGCACGGGGAGAGGCCTGAGCTCCAGGCTCAGACACAGGCGGTCAGGGGGGCCCACGCAGGGAGGGCCCCAGGCAGGTGGCCCCTCAGGCAGGTGGCCCCACGCGGGGAGGGCTCCAGGAGGGCAGAGTATGCCCGCCTCCACGGGGTGGGTGGGAGCGTGGGGGCCGAGGGAGGAGGTGAAGCCCGGGGGACGGGAGGCTCCGTGGTGGCCCCCGTGTGAGTGGATCTGAGGGGAAACCACACGTTCTGCAGTTTGCCGTAACCTGTTGGAGGGCTGGTGGTGCTCAGACGCCTCCCAGGCTGGCCTAGGGGCTCCTTCCCATCCCGCGGCCCCCACCCTTCCCCACGGACAGCCCCCGCACCCCGACTCCATGCCACTCCCTCTGTGAGGCCCAGGGCAGGTGTCAGGCACCCAGGCCCAGGTCAGATGGTGCCCCCACCCCCAGCCCTGCCACACGGGCCCCGCAAGGAGCAAGGGGGGCATCAGGCTGCAGCTGGAAGGGTCGGGAGGGCTCTTCTGTGGTGTCTGCTGGGCCCGAGGGCAGGGTTTGCCCACCGCAGGTGTTACCCCTTCCCCAGGGAGCCCGGGGGTGGGGAGCAGGGGTCAACTGCAAGCAGGTGAGGAGCTGGTCTTCTCAGTTCCTTCAAGGTCACGCACAGAACCATAAGCTGGGATCTGGGGAGACCCTGGGCTCGGCCTCCAGCGTTTTTGGGTCTGGAGGTGGGGGTGTCATCGCAGCCCCTGGAGGCCGTCCCGCTCCTGCAGCTTGCCGACCCTGCTGACCCCAAGGGGGGCCTTTCCCCAGGGAAGGCTCACGGCAGGGCCTCCTCAGAGGGGCAGGCACTGACCCCCAGACCAGAGGGCCTGTGTGGTGGGGGTGCCGCGGCTGCACGGGGCGGGGGTCCTGACTGGGGCACCTCACCTGTGTCGTTCTCTCCCTCCTTCCTCGCCCCTGTCGCTGCCCTGCTTCTCTGCTCCCTGCTACCTTGTCTGTCTGTGGGTGTGTCTGTCCCTCTGGGCCTCCGATCCTCATCTCCCATGGCTCTGGTTCTTCCCTTCCCGTTTCCCCCTCCCCACGTGGTCCCCTGCCCCCTACCCCCGCCACCCTCTGCCGCCCCCACCCCGCATCTGCCACGACTTCCCCTGCCCGTGGCCCGTGGCCGACCCCTCCACCTGTCCCCACCCTGTCCCGCTCGCTGTCTTCTCTCTCCCGCCTCCACCCTGCCCGCCTCAGGCACGCGGCGCAGCAGGAGACCAACAAGACCGTCGCGGCCAGCACCGGCGCCGTGAAGCAGATGACGGAGCTCCTGCGGGGCTGCTCCCGGGTATGTGGTCCTGGAGGCGGTGGGGGGCAGGAGGGTGGGGCCCGGGGAGGTCGTTGGGCCCAGGTGCCCGCGCTGCCTGGGTTTGGCCGGTGAGCTGCACAGGCGGCGCTCGATGTGCGAGCTGGGCGCCCACTGTATGCTGGGCGCTGCCGTGGTGTCCTGGCCGGGTCGTCTGAACAGACACACACCCTTCCCCCTCCCTCACCTCCGTGCCCCCCACCCTGTCACTGCGGCACTGCCGTCCTCGCCCATCATCATAGACATAATCGCCGTGGGCACAGTTGCCACCATACTCGGTGCCACAGCTCCCTTCAAGGGCCTGATCCTCATCCCATCACCTTGTGCCCTCCCCCACTGCGGCCCCTCCACATCCTCTTCACTCTTGGCCTCTTACTTCCCTCCACCCCCCTTTGCTAGGTCAGCACATCCCCATCTTTGTTATCCATGCCCTATCCCGTTCTCCAGAGGTTGGGGGGCACGTGTCACAAAATAGATACTCTCAGCCCCTCAGCTATCCTGCGCCAGGGGCCGTGTTCATGGTGCCCAGGGCGCCTTCCCGCTATATCAGCAGACTTGGGTGCCTGCCCAGCCTGGGACGCTGGAGTCTGGCCTCTGCAGACAGAGGTTGGGCCGTGGTGTGGAAGGTGCACAAGAGCTTCCGGTGATATGTCCAAGAAGCTGACGCTGCTGCCACCCGAGGACCGCGGCGGTCCGCTAAGTGAGAGAGGCCAGTGCAGAAGCCGCATGCTGTATGGCCTGGTTCGTGTGAAGTGTCCAGAAAACGCAGGCCTGTGCCGACAGCAGGGGTCGGGGTTTGCGTGGCTGGGAGAAGAGCTGGGACGAGCCACGGGGGCCCCGAGGAATGACTGGGGTGATGGAAATGCTCTGAAGCCAGCTGGCGGTCACGGCTACACAACTAGCAGTTATGAACCGTGAAGTCAGAATCGTGCGTTCTACTTAGGAAAGTTAGGGTGCACTCTAGTAAACAAGTAGGCCCAGCTCCAGAGGCTGAATTATGTTTCGATTATTGGAATATGCCAGGAGCATCGAGGAGCAGGGGTCTGCTGTCCATGACGGGTGGAGGTGTGCCTGCCAGCCCTGGGACGGGCACCGCGCTTTACTCTGTGCACGGTTCAACCACGGCCTTTGGTCATTCAGGACGACACGCAAGTGCCTGGTCCCGGACGCTGCTGGAAATGGCTGTGGCCCTTCGACGGAGGAAGAAGCGCACCCAGCAGCAGCGTCTACACGGCTTTCTTGGTCCTGGCACTGGTGTGCGGCTTCTCCCGTGTGGCTTTGCTCTTTGCCCTTGGCCTCTGTGGGCTCCACCCATTTGTTTGTTGACTCTTCTGAGAGCTTGTCTCCGGCCCCTCCCACCCCTCTCACCTCTGTGCACATTGGGCGCTCCTGGCCATCCTTCAGCAGGTGCCCTGCCTGAAGCCTTGCAGCCAGGGAGGAATCTCGGCTAGATTGCAGCTCTGAGTTGTTTGGGTCCACCGTCCACGCGGTCACCTGCATGCACCACGATGGCTGAGAACCAGTGCTTGAGTTCCTTGGGGGTTGACTGACAGGGATCGCTTTTAGCTTAATGTGTCCTTCCTTTTGTCCCCACCCATTACCCACCTGTCTGTCCGCCCATCCGCCCACCTAAGAACCCAGCAGACACTTATTCTGTGTGAGATGCTGGGGGAGGACACAGATGAGGTCCCCTGGGAGGTCTCCCCCTTCCGAGGTAGGACAGTCTGCCCAGGAGGGGCTGGAATTGCTGACTGCTCCTGCAGAGAAGAGACTGTGCAGTCACATGGGGCTGCTGCTGGATCACACGGCCGGAGGGCACTGAGAGATCCTGAGCCCTCAGCACTGCCCTGGGGCACGCATGTGCCACTCACAGGGGCCTCCCCTGGATGCTAACCAGGCTCTACCAAGCTGCAGTCACACGGGGACTGTGAGGCCCCACTGCCACCAAGTGCCCCTGAAAAGTGACCTTGAGAGAGCTGGTGCCCCTGCACCGTGGCCAGGCTGCAGTGCAGCTGTAGCTATTGTGTGGGGGCTTGCGTGGCGGTGTTGGCGGTTGGTGGTAGAGGGGCGAGCCCCAAGCCCAGGGGCTGAGTTCCTGTTGGAGGTCGACAGAAGGCCCCCCCCCCCCGGCAGGGGCGGGCTGTCTGTGACTTGAGATGCAGGGTCCCGGAGGCAGACGGGGCCCTCCTGGGAGGTCGGGGGGGTGGGGAGGGTGCCGGGGCAGGAGCCCACAGGGGAGGAGCAGGAGCCCACGTCTTTGTCATGGTGCAAGGGCACTGGGCATCGGTGTGGCTTTGTGCTGGTGCTCGCGGAGAGACATGACGGTTGGGGGTCTGGGCGGCTCACACAAACCCCAGCAGGCAGTGCCTGGTTTCAGGGCTCACTTGTCCGTTCCCTGGCTTGGCAGTATGTCCTGAGCATGCGCTCTGTGCCAGGTGTCATTCTGGGCACTGGGGTGCATTGGCAAACGAGACGTGAAGTCCTGTTTTGGTGGAAGGGTGGAGGCTGTGTGTGTTGCTGAGTGCCAGGCAGTAGAGGGAGGTTTGGTGAGCACACTTCTGATGCTGTGATTAGCTGCAGGGCCCTGGGGTCAGCGGCCTGGCTCCACCACCTGTGTGGCCGTGAATGGGCCACTTAGAACTCGGGCTGAGGCCTCCTGAGCTGTCAGGTAGAAATCATAACCCTTGTCACCTGAGTGAGTCATTGTGGGGACCAGACAGACATGTGTGTGGTGCTCCATGGCTGGTGTTGAGGACGTGTGTGGGATCGGGTGGGGGTGGGGTGGGGTGTCTACAGCGGGCTTGCGGAGCCAGCAGCCCGTGCTGGTGTGTGATGCTGTGAGCTGTTGGGGAAGAAGGAGACGGGGATGAGCCAGTTCTGACAGCAGAGCAGTGATGGCGGTGTGAGGCTGAGATGGACAGGAGGGGGCAAGCGCAGCCAGTGCCCTGAGGGAGGGGGGTACGAGAAGCACTCTGGGGATGGAGGAGGCCACGGGGCAGGAAAGGCCTTAGCTGCCTTCATAGCCCATGTTCTCTCTTTGCAGCAGGAGTGTCTGCAGCTGGACCGCCTGAAAACCCAGCTCTCAGATGCCATTCAGCGCTATGGCGTGGTACAGAAGGTGAGGCCCCCCAGGGGGTGGTGGTGGACCAGCTGGGTGGGCCTCGGGCCCATGGGCTCCCACTCTGGGTTGGCCTAGTGTGGCTCCATCCCCCAGAGCAGAGGAGGGGCCCAGCCTGTGGACGTTCGGTAGTTACCAGGAGCCACAACCTCCGACCCTGTGTAGTGAAGGAGATTTACCTTCGGGTGCTGCCTGGGAGGCATCTGGCGGGTGGGAAGACCGGGCGTCCCCTGTTCTGACAGGTGAGGACACTGAGACCCAGGGCTTCAATGTGGGAGGGGGACATCCACCCGATTGTCGGCAGAGCCCAGCCCGGCACCCAGCCTTCCTGAGGCCCAGGGCAGCTCCATCCTGTCACGGAGCCGAAGGTGTGCTCTGCTGCCGGCCATCGTCCCCTCCTTGGTGCTCATCTGACCCCTTCTTCTCTCCTCCCCACCTTTTCCGTTCTTCCTATTACAGAAAATTGCAGAAAAGTCCAGAGCACTGCTTCCCACGGCCCAGCGGGGTGGCAAACAGCAGGTGGGTGCTGAGTGACAACTGTGTCCGTGCGCGTCAGGTGATGGCACCACATCCAGGGCCCTCTCTGCTCAGGGCAGAGCCTGTGGAGGCCCCGGCCAAGGGGGTGTGACGTGATGAAGAGCCTTTATGAAACTGGCATTTTGACCTTAGTTCTCTGGCACAGGCCCAGCACGGAGTACCAGGTGCTGACAGTTCCGCTTGCTCTGCGGGACCATCTTGTACCCGACTGGCCCTCCTGGGGGTGGAAACCGGCCCTCCTGGGAGTCCGCCTGGAGTCCTAGAGGAACGGGGAGACAGTGTCTGATGGTGTAACAGCTGAGAATTTTCCAAGAACTCCTGTGATAAACAGGATAAATTTACCCTGACTTGTATCATCATAAAATTTCAAAAACTAAAGACAAAGATGAAAGCCCAAGACAAGAAGTCACGTTATTTTTTGTGGAGCGACAAGACTTATGCCCAACTTCTGAGGTGGAAGCTGGGGGACGACCAGGAGGCATCTTTAAAGCACTGAGAGAAAGAAATTGCTCACGTGGAATTCTACATCCAGTGAAAATACTTTTCAGAACAAAGGTAGAACAAAAACATCTTTAGGGAAACATAAGCTGTGGGAACTTATCACTGACGAATTCTGACAGTAGCAGAGGGAAGGTGGTCCCAGGTGGATGTGCAGCAGCAGGAAGGGGAGGCACGTCCTGGAAACAACTGACACGTGGACTCATCTGAGCTCATCTTGGCTGTTGAGTAATGCTCTCTACCTGTGGGGCTTCGACGCAGAGCAAGTGGAAGAGCTTGCGAGCGGTAGCCCGGGAGGAGTGAGCTGTGTGAAATCATGCAGTGTCTGCATCCTAGAGATGCAGTAGGAGCCCCAGCCTGTGGCAGCTGGCAGTAAACCAGAGGGGCATCTTGTGTTATGCGGGTGATGCTAAAGGACAACACAAGAACATGAAATACAAAGTAAGCTAAAGGAGTATATGAAATGATAAAACAAGCCTGACTGATTTGAAAGAAAGCCAAAAAATAAAAAAATAAAAAAACAGGAAACAAGTTGTAAGACGGTAGATTCATACCAAATTTGTTTATAACTCTATTAGAATGGCCTGGCCCCTCTGATGATGGGGCACAGATTTTCAGACTTGGTTAAATATAAATCCAGAAAAGGAGGGATCCCTGGGTGGTGCAGCAGTTTGGCGCCTGCCTTTGGCCCAGGGCGCGATCCTGGAGACCCGGGATCGAATCCCACGTCGGGCTCCCGGTGCATGGAGCCTGCTTCTCCCTCTGCCTGTGTCTCTGCCTCTCTCTCTCTCTCTTTCTCTCTCTGTGTGACTATCATAAATAAATAAAAATTAAAAAAAAAAATCCAGAAAAGTGTGAGTTAGAGGATGGAGAAAGATACACCGTGAAGCCACAATGCAAAGGCGACTGGTGCCCCGTGCCTGTGTGAGGGTAAGCGACTCTCTTCCTGCACACATGGGCGCGCCTGAGAGGACAGCATGGCCATTCAGATGTAGGACACAGTTCTATATCTGTGCCGAATAACATAGCTTCAAAAACGTAGGACAAAACTGATAGTAATAAAAAGAAAAACAGTAAATCCACAGTCACGGGTGGAGATGTAACACAGCTCCAGAAATGACTGATGAAGGAAACAGGAAAGCTCAGTGAGGATCTAGACGACTCAGCCGGTGCGATTAGTGAGCACACTCCTACCAGGAGTCGCTTACGACACAGTAACCAAGCGCAGGAGAGTGTGCGTTCCCGCAAGGTGCACAACGCGTGCTGGACCTTGAACCAAGCTCCGCAGATTCCAGAGGGTTGACGTGACCCCGAGTACATTCTCGGATCGGCGCGATGAAATTCATCTATGATAACAAAAAGGCAATTTCCAAGGTTGGGAATGAAAAGAATACAATTTGAAGGAACCTGTGAGAGAAGAAATCACAGTGGAAACGAAACTATCGTGAAGTGAACAACAAAGAAAATGCTACAAATCCAGGCTTGGATGCAGCTACAGCAGAGCTCCAAATGCTTTCTTCAGAAAGAAGAAAGTGTGAAAATCACAGAGCTAATTCTCAATCTCAGGAAGCTAGAAAAGCAACAACAAACTAAATTCTAAGAAAATACATAGGAAAAAGCAGAAATCAGTGTAATATATAAGAGATGTGTATTGGACAAATCCAACAAAGTCAAAATTTGTCTTCGTTTTAGAAGGATTAAAAAATCCCCCAAGATTAGTTTTGATACAGAGAGAACGTACAAATTACTAGGATTGAGAATGACAATGACTAGATCATGGATGCTACACACCAGGAAAAATAGAAGCATGAAGATACTATGATAGAATTTATGTCAGTAAATTTGACAGTGTAGGTGAAATATATGTATATATATATTTTTTTTGTTTTAGAAAAAATGTAAGTTACCAAGACATACAGAAAATCTGGACAGGCACCTGGGTGGCTCAGCAGTTGAGCGTCTTCCTTCGGCTCAGGGTGTGACCCTGGAGTCCCTGGATTGAGTCCCGCATCAGGGTCCCTGCAGGGAGTCTGCTTCTCCCTCTGCCTGTGTCTCTGCCTCTCTCTCTGTGTCTTTCATGAATAAATACATAAAATCTCTTAAAAAAAAAAAGTCTGGAAAGTCCAGTATTTATTATAGAAATGATAAAATCAATAATTAAATAATTGGCATTGTTAGAAATCTTAGCAAGAAAACTTCAGACCTAGATGATTTTTAAAAAGATTTTATTTATTTATTTATGAGAGACACACAGACATAGGCAGAGGGAGAAGCAGGCTCCCTGCGTGGAGCTCGATGTGGGACTCGATCCCAGGACCCCAGGATCACGACCTGAGCTGAAGGCAGACGCTCCACTACTGAGCTGCCCAGACGTCCCCAGACCTAGAAGATTTTATTGGTGAATTCTTTCAAACACTTGAGGAATAAATGTTAACAGTTTGTACAAACTCTTAAATAAAATTTAAAAAGGGACCACATCCCAACTTGCTTTACGAGGCCAGCAAACCGTGATGCCAAATTCTTACAAGGGTGTCACCAAAAGGAAAGGAGTGCGTTCTCTTGTGAGCATAGGAGCAAAAACCGTAACCAGACCACTCACAGGCTGGATCTAGCAATATGTAGAAGGGTCACACGTGGTTACAAAGCAGGGCTTGTTCCGGGGGCGCACGGCTGCTTTACATTCAGAAATAACCCACCTGAGCTGCCACGTTCCTAGAGTAAGAACATCCACTCCATCATCTCAATAAAGCAAGAAGAAGAGCACTTGGTAAAATCCAATGCCCACCGAGGGCTCTCAGCAAGCTGGTGCGTAGGAATGCCTCTCATCTGATGATGGGCGTCTTCGAAAGCCTTGCAGTCGGCCCCACGCGTACTGCTGAGCTGTTGGAAGCCTAGCTCCCGAGACTGAGGACGAGACTCGGTGTCTGGTCCTTCTCTTCCTCGCATGCGGGAGGGCGCGTCCAGGGCACTGTGACCGGGGACAGAAGTCAGAGGTGTGGGAATTAGGGAGGAAGAGGCCGCATCAGAGACAGCACCGCTGCGTTATTGGAAAGGGCGAATGAGTCTGCAGATAAACTCCAGGCTCACAGTGATTGTAACGGGCCGTATACGAGGAAACACCGTGTGCGCCCGCGGAGGACAGCGCGCAGATGAAATCCAAAAAGCGATGCCCAGCATCCAGGCTCAGAGGAAGCCTTCCAACAGCTGTTTGAGCAAGGGCGCCGCCGTGCCGTGGGGATGGAGGGGCTGTTCCGGGCTTGACGTTGCACTGGCCAGGGTTTGAACTGGGAAAGAGGACCCCGTTGAGAAAATGGCAAGTCCAAGTCCAAATACTCCTTACTCTTGCATCTCGGAATCACCAGGGAAACAGCGCATTCAGTCCCCGCAGAGACGAGCCAGCAAGATCAGCTCCGCGGGGGGCATGGTCCCCTGTGGCCAGCGGGTCCCTCCTGGTGGTTGACGCAGGGCCGTCGGCTTGCGCACATCCCTCTTGCACCGCAGCAGAGGGTCCCCGTCCCCTCCCCTCAGAGACAGGCGCAGCACTGGGCTTGGCCAGGTGCCATGTGACCGCCCGATGCTGTAGCAGAACAAAGGAGTCTGCGCTGGGTCGGAAACAGGGAAAGACGTTGTCATACGTGGCAGCAAGCCTGGCACAGCTGCGAAGCCTCTGCCTCTTGGTGAGAAAGTGCTCCAGGCCGTGGCTGAGAGGGGCCAGGAGGACAGTACGTGCACAGGATGGCCATTGCCAGCAGGTCCTTTACCGTAACCTACCCCACGCACAAGAAGCACTTCAGCTGGATCGTGGACCTACACGTGAAAGATAAGGCAATGAAGCTTCTAGAAGAGGCCATGGGAGTCTGTCTTCACATCTTTTTGGTGAGCAGACATTTCTTACGTGGAAGAAAAAGTACCAAGTGTAAAGAAGATTAGCTTGACTTCCTTAGGTTAACACACTCTTAACTAAGTGAGGGTAAAGGGAACCCGCAGTGTGACACGTGTTTACGTACGCGTGTCTGGAAGGGACTGATGTCCGTATTAGGTAAACATCTCTCACAAATCAACAAAAAGACTACTCATTTCAAAAACATAAAAAGGCAAAAGCCTTAGGCACGTCTTAGGGGGGGCCCATGTGGCCGGAAAGTGCAGGAGTGTGTGCTCAGTAGGTGTCACCGGAAGCAGGCCAGGTGAGCCCATGATGCCTGGTCACTACACATCCCCCTGCGCCCACAGAGCACTAAAAGCAGCAGACTCGTGGCAGGATACCCAGTGCTGGGAGGATGCGGGGCACCTGGAAGCCTGTGCACGCCCCATGGGAGTGCAAGTGGGTGCCTCCCCTCTGGACAATGAAACTCTTCCCGGATTCACATGTTCTCTCTCCCGTGACCTTGCAGTCCCCGCCCCCCGAAGGGCACGGCCGGTGGAGATGCACATGTGTGTTCACCCGAAATCCCACAGAAGGACGCTCGTAGCCACTGACACGCAGCAGCACAGCGCTGGGAAGGCAGCCAGCCCGCGGTGCCACGGCCAGATCATTTGTGCTGGTTTCACGCACGGAGCCTGTAGCGCCACAAAGAGCCAGCTGTCACCAGCAAGGCCCACCGGCGTGATCTCGGAGTGTGGAATCAACGAAACCAGAGAGGATAGAGGTCCAAACCAGGCCAACACAACGGGCAGTGTTAGGAGCCAGACGGTGTTTTCCGTGGCTGGGGGCAGCGTGATGGCCGGGGGGCTTGAGGGGCACGTTTGGGGTCCTGGCAGCATTCTGTGTTGTGCCCGGAAGTCTTTCCTTTGTAAGAATTGAGACCCATGCACTTGTGATTTGTGCATTGGACTGCAGACGTGTCGTATCTCAGTAAATTTTTTTAAAAAGGAAGAAAACGGTTAGCAGTGTTTCTGAGAAATTATAAAAGATTAGATGATTTCCAGGAATTTTGCAAACTGTAAACAGTACGATGACATATTACCCTATTCAGCACAGGGATTGCTGTGGTACTGACCTCGCAGACTTTGGGGCTGCTGTCTGCAGGCTGGCGGGCCTGGCGGCAGTGAGGGGCGCCCCCTGCCACCCACTCCCACCTGAGCCGAGCGCAGGCCGTGGCCATGAACAGGTCAGCCCTCCCGAGTCGGCCCTCAGGGCCGTGGCCTGCGGCAGCCTCCCCCAGGTCCACAGTCCGTCTCAGACCCCGTCAGGCCCAGCCAGCGGGCAGTGCCAGGTGTGTCTGCACTGGCTCCTCCCCTCGCTGGGGACGGTCGGCAGTCTGCGCTGCAATCAGCCGGCTCGGCGTGGGTTTCCACCAGAGCTCCGCGTGTTCGCGGCCACAGCGGGAAGGACGTGCTTCATCTTCATGTGTTAGCTGGAAATGCGTCATGCTTCCCTGTGGGGGCAGGGTGGGTGGGTGAGCCCCTGGCTCTGGGCGCTGGTGCTATTATTTCATATGGGTGTCAGGGGAACGATCACCGTGGTCATGCCAGTTCTGACATTCTGGGCTCTGCCGGGTGTCCAGAAACTTCCATCAGCTAACAAACATTTATTACTTGGAGAAATTGATGACTGGCCTCGGGCTGCTAAACAGGAGTGGTTTTCCCAAGCCTGTGACTGGCTCGCACCCTGACCCCTGCCCCTCCACCGGGGTCATGGAGATTCCTGTGCGGAGCCCGGGGTCGGAGTGCGCGAGAAAGTGGCCCGTTTCCCAGAGCCCCCGAGAACCCGGGGAGCCTGCTGCGCATCCTCCCGCCTCGGCTCTTCTCACGGGAAACCGCTCTCAGCTCCACGGCCCGGCAGTCACGTTGGTTTGTGGGTTTCTTCCGTACAGAGCGGGATCCAAACCATCGGCCCTGGAGGGAGGAGAAAGCCGTCTTTGTTGGCGGCCTCTCGAGCTGGAAAACCATCACACGGCTGTCCCCTCCGCGCTGGCCCCAGCGCCTTGCCAGCAAATCCTTAATCCCCAAATTGGGCCTTTGTGAGGAGAACAAAGGGGCGCTTTCTGATCCTTTCAGGAGATCAGGTGTCCATGCCATTTCTCATTGCCCTGACTTGTCATGAGCCGGGCCGCTCGGGGAGGGCTGGCCCATACCTGTGCAGGTGAGGGTGTGCAGGCTCCCTTGGCCGTCAGCCGCCGGGTCACTTCCACGGAGCCCCAGACTCCAGGGAAGGTTACACGTAATGTCCTGTGATGCTCCCGTCGCCCAGCGTATCTGACCGCTCTGCTGATTGGTCTCTCCAAGTCGTTGTGGCTTTTCCAGTTCCTTCTGCCACCCTGTCACCCAAGGCAAGCCCCGAAATCTTGTTGAGCCCCTCCTACGTGTGTCTGGGCAAGGGGCCAGGATGGAAACACAGGGCTGGACATCCGTCATGCTCCTCCGTCTGCAGGCTCCACTCCGTGGAGTGGCCTTCTTGCACTTCTGTCCTGGGGTGCACAGACGAGGGGCCCTCGAGCAGCTCTCACCATGGGGATTGTCAGGTGTACCTGAGAGGCTTCCCGAATGCCTCCACCCCAGTGGAGTGGCTGGCTGTGTGACCTGGGACAGGCCCCTGGGGCGGTGGTACCCATGCTGCTCTTGGGGGGGGGTGCCAGCATCTGTCCCGCAGCTCACCCGCACCGAGGGCAGCATAGTCCCTCACGGCTTCCCGTCGTGCTCCCGTGGGCACGTCATCTTCATGTGCACCTGCTGAGACAGTGAGGTGGTGTCCTGTTCACTCCTTGCCCTGACTCTGGGGCGGGGATGTCAGCCCCGTTCCGTGGGGGTGGGGACTGGGGGGAGGAGAAACTAGGGAACTGCCAGGGAGGCACAGCCAACGAGGATTGTGCCCTGGGTCTTGTCGTCTGGGCCGAGGTGCGAGTGGTTAGCAAGGACCCCCACAGGGTCCCTTTTGGCAAGAGCGAGTGTGTGTGTGGTGCCTGGCTGGGAGGCAGGGACAGGCAGACTAGTGCAGTGGTGTGGTGAGGGCCTGGGGACGTGGGGCCGCTGTCCCATCCTGCAGATGAGGACACTGAGGCCCTGAGAGCGCGGTGTGGGCCAGAAGCTGTGGCTCGGCTCTGTGCCAGCCGCTCCTGCTGCTGTCCGCTGGGCACCGCTCACTTCCTCCCGCCCACACCAGGAAGGGGAGGTGGTAATTGCCACCTTGGACCAGTATCACTTGTCAACAGATTTTTTAGATCTTTTATTTTATGTTCATCTATTCACGTATTTATTTCTGTAAAGGCCTCTGCCGACTCTGGGGGAAGAGGTTCCACCCATGGTAGTGTGCTTGGGGGCAGAGCATTGGCTTTGGAAGGAGAACTGGGTCCGTGGGGGCCTCACCATTCCCCCTGGGGGGCCCGTAGCGCCGTCCTCTGGACCTGAGCGTGAGTATGCCCACCTTAGAGGACGTCAGGGGCGCTGCACAGGCACCCGGCCTCCCACATTGCCCCTGCCGTGGCCACTGCTGGTGGTGCTCCCGTGGCCACTGGGCCTCCTGCAGGCCTTCGTCAGAACTGTGCGAGTTGTTGTTTGTGTGCTGTGGTTTCTGTGCCCAGCCAAGTCCATCTGTCCCTTTGCCATCTGTCCGCAGTATCTCAGGCCTGGCGCGGGGAGGCCAGCGTGTGTCCTGAGCGCCTGTGGGTCTGTGGGAGAGGTGGTGGTCTCCCTGCTGCCGAGGCCAGCTGAAGGCTGCCCGGTGGGCCATGCTGGGCCGGCACATGGCCACCTGCCACGTGGCCCTGAGTGGCACAGGGGGGTAAGAAGGTGGCCTTGTCACAAAGGGAAGGGACAGAGCAGGCAGGTGGTCACCTCAGAGGCCTCCTTCCGGGCTGACCAGCGTGGAGTGTCCTGGAGACGTGGAGCCTGCAGAGGGAGGCTGCATGATGGATGTCCAGCCCTGTGTTTCTATCCTGGCCCCTTGCCCAGACACACGTAGGAGGGGCTCGACAAGATTTCGGGGCTTGCCTTGGGTGACAGGGTGGCAGCTGTACCTGCCGTCTGTCCCTGTGCCGGTGCGCTCTCTGGGCAGGAGGAGGGTGCTGTGGGCAGGAGAGGAGCCCAGGAGGCCTGGGGAGGCTGGGGGTGGAGTCAGCCGGGGGCGGGGCCAGATGGGGCAGAGTCTGCCGGGGGCGGGGCCAGACGGGGGCGGAGCCAGTGGGGGGCGGGGCCAGCCGGGGGCGGGGCCAGATGGGGCGGGGCCAGCCGAGGGCAGAGTCAGTTGTGGGTAGAGTCAGATGGGGCTGGAGTCAACCGTCTGGGGTCAGCTGGGGGCGGAGTCAGGCAGGGGCGGGGTCAGCTGGGAGAGTTTGCTGTTAGGTGGGGGCGGAGTCATCTGGGGGTGGGGTCGGCCAGGGGCGGAGTCAGCTGAGGGGGCGCCCAGCTCCAGCCAGGGTCTGTTCAGCGGGGCCCACCCCCCCAGGCTCCCGTGCACCCCGGCACCCGTGCAGGGTCCTCTCCACGTCCAGCCCTGGAGCCCCTCTGTGTTGGAATTGGGGCCTGGAGCCCCAGATTCTCGTCCTGCCTGTTCCGGGTTCCTCGGGCTCTTGGCTTCAGTGTCCTCGTCTGTAAAATGGGCTCAGCGCTCCTTCGCAGAGCGCTCGGAGTGTCAGAGACCCCCGGCTCCAAGGAGCTGTGACAGAGTGCAGGGTCGCTGGGTGGCTCTGCCCATCCTCCAGCCTTTTGTGTTGTCCTTTGATTTCCTTCTCCTACACACGCACACGTACACACATACACACACGTATGACATCCCTGCACCCACACGCCCCACCCCTGACCTGAAGCAGAGCTCGGTGGACTTGGGGGTGCGTGTGAGCCTTTGCCTGGCTTTCTGATGGGGTCAGGGGTTGAGGCGGGCACATGGTCATCTTTGCTGTGGCACATTTTCTGCATGAAGCCACCGCTCTGGAGTGGGGCCCGTTCCCACTTCCTGCACCCCTTCAGCTGTGGGGTATCCGGAGTTGAGACAGAGCCCCACAGGCATCCCTGCTCTCTCTCAGGACCTGACACCTGACTCCCAGGGGAGGACATTGCCTCTCCTGTACTCAGTGTCCTATCAGAAAGCAAATAGTTAAGTGAAGGGAAAAGCCTCATTTTATTGAATTCCAGGATTTGGTAAATTAAAGCAATCAGTACAGAATGGAGTGACGTAAAGCCCTCTGGCTCCTCTTCCCTGGGGCCCGGTCTCAGCGAAGGCGTGTGCAGGACACGCAGTCCCAGGTGGTGACTGTGCCCTGCCGTGTGGGAGGCCAGGCCTCCACCTCACTCCCCTGCCTGGCAGCTAGACCCCGGCTGTGACCTGAACGGGCTCTTGGGCTCACAGCCCCTGTGAGAAGCTGCATTTGTGTCCATGCGTGAAGGGGTGTTTCTCGGGTGTTGGCAAGGGCAGGGAACACGAGGAGCCGTCCTCCAGCAGGGCTGTGGGGGGGCCTACCGAGTGTGCCCCAAAGCCCGGCCTGGGATGGCCTGGGGTGGGCACGGGGCATCCGCCTGACCTGACCCTGATCCCTGCAGCAGGCCTGCGAGCATATCCCCCGCCCCCTGCAGCAGGGCAATGGCCCTGTGGTCGCGGCCCCCCGTCAGGGCTGCAGAACCTGGACTGTAGGTCCACACCCCTCCCGAGAGCTCTGAGTGGGGGGCATGCAGAGCCCTGGAGGCCCCTGAGGCCTCGACAGGGAGCTGCCTGCCGTGAGCCGGGGGAGAAGCTGTGCCCTGGGCCGGGTGGCAGCAGGGCGCACCGGGGCTAACTGCTCTCTCTGTTGCCAGCAGAGTCCCCGGGGCCCTTTTGCTGAGCTGCCTGATGATGAGAAGATCTTTAATGGGGGTGACGGCATGTGGCAGGGCCAGGAGCAGGCGCTGCTCCCGGAGATCACCGAGGAGGACCTGGAGGCCATTCGGCTGCGTGAGGAGGCCATCCTGCAGATTGAGGTGAGGACCTGGCCTGGCCGGTGTGGGGGGTGTGATTGTGTGTGTGACTGTGCCAGTGGCCCTCGTCCCTGCGTGCTGGAAATGCACTGAGAACACGGGGGATGCGGCTCTGCCAACAGTGGGGCCCGAGCCCCCTGAGCCCCTGCGAGTGGCCGTGGGTGCATTCTTCCCCCTGGGTCTCCTCATCTGCCCCTGGAAGTTGGAGCTGCTTCCAGGGGTGAGTTTCTGGACACATGTCAGAAAACAGCTTCTTGTAGAAAAACAGGAACCCGGGCAAGTTGGTAAAGTGAGTCACCAGCTCAGGACCTTGTGCTGTGTTTGTTGTCCCACCCTGAAAAGAGGTGGATGCCCCCACCCCCGCCCAGGGAGGCGGGGTTCAACCCCTTACCTCTGAGGCCCCCACCCCACCTTGCCCACTGCCTCCAAGAAGCCCCCTCTTCACACCTTCCTGTTCCTCCTGGCAGGAGGCAGCGTGCGACACGGGCTGCTCACTGTGCTGGGAACGCGCATCTGCGGCCCTCCCCGTTGGCTCGGCAAGACCGGCTTCCCACAGCCGCTGAGGAAGGGGTAGCGCATGGTCGCCCCTGAGGACGCGGGGTGCCAGGGTCCCAGGAGGCAGGAGGGGGGGGCTGCTCCTCTCTCTTTGGCTCAAGAACTGAGGTCCCTGTAGGAAGGGCTGGGGAGACCCCTGGCACAGTCTGTGGATGCTGTGGAGAAGGGGCAGAGATTGGGAGGCCAGGCGGGCGGGAGTGGGTGCCACGCTCGAGGAAGGTGCCAGGGAGCTGATGCCACCCACCCAGTGCTGGCCCCAGGGCCGTGAGGACGTGGGCGGAGTGAGGGCTGACCCTGGGCGAGGCCAGGAGCCCCTGAGCAGGAGGCCCCCAGAGGGTGGAGCTGTAGGCTGAGCTCAGGTGGCACCTCAGCATCCTGCTGGCCGGGCCCTGGGGAGACCCCACTGTGTGGATCACGGCGGCCCCCAGGACGGGGTTCAGGGGAGCCCCTTGTGTGAGTGGGGCCTGGGCAGAGGGTGGGCTTTACCGGGGTGATTGCCCCATCAGCCAGGATGGAGGAGCCCGGGGCTCTAGGCCCCCCAGGACCTGGGGTAGTGTGGGACCCCCCCCCCAGATCCAGCCAGTCCCGTCTGCAGCCCTCAGAGCCCAGGGTCAGCAGGGGGACTGCCATGGCCAGCCTCACGGGGAGCAGCTGGGAGCTTGTGTCCCTCTGTGTGGCACGAGGGTGACATGGATGTGCCCCCCACCGCCTCTCTCCCCGTTGTCCCTCCCAATTCCAGGCCCCCTCCCCCGGCCCTGGGGGCCGGCCTGTTACTGCCTGACCGACCGTCAGGCCTGACGCCCAGGGCCCTCTGTGGCTTGCCTGACGGATGACGTGTTGAATGAACCTGTGCAGCTGGCCACAGTGGCTGTTGTCCCCAGAGACAGAGACCTGGGTCCTGCACCCCATCTGCGCTGCCCTCTGCTGCCCGGGGGAGGACCCACAGGCAGCCTCTCATCCTCCCCTGGCTTCCACGGTCCCCATGTGGGCAGTTGCCCATGGCCACCAGGGCCTTCAGCTGCTGCCCCTGGGCGCCCTGTCCAGGCGGCTCTCTGGCTGCTGGCCCGGCCCTGGGCCCTCTCCCTAGCAGTGTGGCCGTCCAGGGCTGGGATGGGGGCCCGGAGCCCCTCACCCCTTGCTTCTGTCTGGCTCTGCTGCTTCCGCGGCTCCTGCAGGGCTGCCTGGTCCTGGGGTCCGGGTGCCCTGCCCCCCCCGGCTCACCCTGCCCCCCTCACCGTGCCCCTCTGCTCAGCCCAGCTTCACCCCGGTCAGCCCTGCTCCATCCCGCTCAGTGCTGTCTGGTCTCACTCAACCTTGCAGCACCCTGCCCCACTTATTCCCCACCCTTCAGCCCTGCTCCACTCCACCCAGCTCAGCCCCACCCCACTCCCCCCTGCTCAGCCCGATTCAGCCCCCCTCAGCCCTGCTCCTCCCCGCTCTGCTCTGCAAGCCAGGGCTCTTACACACAGGCCTTAGCACAGCTGCCCTGGGGCCTGGACTCAGCTGTGCTCTGCCCTGATCCCTGACCCCTGGCCTCCTGGGCCTGGACCTTCCCAGCCCGGCTCCTCCATCCCATCACCAGGTACTAGCAGCGTGGTGTGGGGCAGTCCCAGGCCCTCCGTGGGGGTACCAGCCCCTCCCATCAGGCCCCCGGGTGTGTGGAGCCTTGGAATGCAGGGCCACGCTGTCCAGCCAGCCTGAGACACCCCCGCCCCACTCGCTCCCCCACATAGCCTGCAGGTTGGGCCGGTGGCATAGTGTGGAGCCCAAGGGTCTCTTTGTCTTGTTTCCGTGAGGAGACTAGAGTTGGGGGCGGGGAACACCTGTGTGCGGGTGGAGCTCTGGGGACACCCAGTGTGGAGAGCTGTGCCTGGCTGTTGGGTAGCTGCTTACTGCCCGGGGGATGGCCGTACTCGGCCTGGGGGCTCTGGACAGCCCTGCAGCGGGACCTGCAGAGGGAGCCATGCCAGCCCGGGCACACACACACAGGCAGGATGCGGTCACCCCTTCCTGAGGGGGGTGGCCACACTCTGGGGCCCATGTGGCCTGAGCTGGTGGCTCCCGGGCCGGGGGCCTCGGGGGGCTGTGCTGGGCCAAGGTGAGCAGCGTACATGCAGTACGTGCAGGATCGGGGTCGGTGGATGGGTCCCTGCGACGGGGCGTGGAGGGGGTTTTGGGGCACAGCCCCTTCCTCCAAGCTAGCTCCTGGCCGCCCGGGCTGCAGGCGAAGAGGCCCCTCACTTCTTTTCCCGGGGGACTGGGCTATCTCAGGAAGGTGGCTTGTCCGTTGTCCTCATAGCTGTGGCCAAGACCACCTGTGGTCGTGTGGCCTGTCACTACCAGAGCCGCCGGTCAGGCAGGAAGAGCAGCCTCGCTGTGGCGGTGGGCAGGCTGGCGCCTGGAGGGTGGTGGGGGCAGGAGGTGGAGGCTGGAGAGGCCACTGTGGGTGTAGCGGAGGCTTCCTTGACCCCTTGAGGGGAGGGGTGGCTGGCCTCGGGTGGCTCTTGGTCGCAGAGGGGAGGGGGAAGCCTGGTGGGGTCACTGCCCGGCCACGGGAGCGCCAAGGGGTTCCTTCTGGAAGCTTCGGTGTGTCTGTAAGACGGGGCAAGGACACCAAGCTCTGAGGCTGAGGGAACAGGAAGGACCTTTGTCAGCCGGCCCGTGCCAGTGTGCTGCGGTGAACCACCTGGCAGGGGCCTCACCTGGGCAGAGCCAGAGCAGGCGGGGGTGGGGGGCAGGGCACACCCCCAGCCCTGTCTCCGGGCAGGACTTTCCTGTCCAGCTTCTCTGCGTGGAGGGTCCACGGTGCTTCTGTGACCTAGCCTTGGAGGTCACGCGGCCTCCCCTCGGCCCTGCTGGTTAAGCGGCTGCGGAGGCCTGCCCCGCCTCCCTTGGCAGAGGCGCCAGGGTCCTTGTTGGGAGTAGCGTGGCAGGTGTGTTGGGGTGGCTCCCAGCCCCCCGGTGCCATTTCGCGGGCCGTACACCCTCCCCCGGTCCCTTCCCGCCAGCTGCCCTGGCACGTGCCTGCCTAGAACCTGTTCCTCCAGACACTCGAGCGACTTCAGGACTCCTCTTGACCTTCGGGTCGTGACTCAGTGGGCCCATCAGACATTCCAGCCGCCTGTGTGTTACATGTGACATGTTGAGTGATGGACCACGTTGTCGGTTTTTCTCTTCACGAGAGCGAAGCCCCGTGGAGGCAGGATGCTTGCCTGTCCTAGTCCCCGCAGGTTCCTGGCACCACAGACGACATGCGACACTCGCTGGGCACTCGACAGCTCTTCATCGAACAAACAAACGGACTAGTGGAAGGGTGAAGGATGGGTGGTGGGAGACGGAGGGGGGTGGACGGAAGACTGGATGCCTGGGGGTGCAGGGAGGGACGTGCGTGGTGTCCGCGCGGGGGCCGGTGGATGGATGGCTGGTGGGTGGAGGGATGAATAAGTTTGGCGTGTTGGGGCTCCTAGCGGATCTGTGACTTAATAAGAGGGCTGTGTCGCCTTTATTTATATGCATCATCAGCCCTCACAGAAGCCTGCGACAGTGAGCGCTCCTGTGCTCCAGTTTTATCAGAGCCGATGCGGAGGCTTGGAGAAGCCGCGTCACTTGGCCCGGCCATGCGGCTCGTGTGGCAGGGACCGGGCCCAGGCTGCAGGACGGAGGAGCGGGGCTGTGCTCGCGGTGCCACCCCCATCCCTGCCTCTCCCTCGGCCTCTCCCAGACGGGAAGGGTGCAGGCGGCCACCGGAGTGTGGCGTCCAGAGCGGGTGTGAAAGGAAGGAGGCAGCCTCTGCGGCCCTGCTTGTCTCACCCCTGCAGCCCTGGTCTACCTTACCCCTACGGCCCTGCTCCGCCTGCCCGTGCCACCCCGCTCTGCCTCACCCCTGCGGCCCTGCTCTGCCTCACTCCTGCGGCCCTGCTCCGCCTGCCCATGCTGCCCTGCTCTATCTCACCCTGTGGCCCTGCTCTGCCTCACCCCTGCAGCCCCACTCTGCCTTGCCCCTATAGGCCCCACCTTGCCTCACCTACAGCCACTTACTTAATCCTGGTTGAGCCTGGCTCTTCCTGTCTGGGGGTAGGGCAGCACCTCGCCTCCCAGGGGCCGGGGAGGTTGAATGAGACAGGCAGGCGCCCCTAGGCATTGCCAGCAGGTAGCAGGCCCCCGTCTGGCCGACTGAGCTGGAGCCCAGGTCGTGTACCCACTCCCGGCCCGGGCCACCCACCAGGCCCGACTGCCGAGTCTGCACTGGGCTCCCCTGCCCGGCCCCCCTCACCCGATCTCACCTCGAGGGCTGCGCGCCCTGCTCCCCTCCCTGGTGGAGCGCTGTATCACCTGACCCAGCACATTAGCTGCTCTGTTGCCATGGCGGCCTGGCAGGCCCAGGAGGGGCGAGGCTGGGGCTGGGTGGGGGGACAGGGGGGCCTCCCGGCTGGCGGACCCCAAGGCCCAGCTACCTTCCCTGAGGTCGGCCCTGCGCAGCCAGACCTGGGGCGCGGGGCGTTGACGTAGCAGATGACTAAAATATGTGACTAGATGAGTGAAATTTGGCGTTCCGTTAACTGGAACAGTCGTGTTTATAGGTGGATGATTGCCAAGATCCTAATTATAAGAAGAGATTGTGTAATAGAAAAAGTGCGGCGGTGTTTTATTTCTTTCTGTTCCTAGGAGTGAGGGGGGCACACAGGTGCACGCGAGCGCACATGCACACGCATCGCGGTTTTACCGTGTCCCGTGCAGGGCTGTTAGTCTGCGGTGCCAGTAGAAGGAGAGAAAGAAGATTCCGTGAGAGCTTTTAATGAGCTCTAGTTTTAGAAGCAATCAGGAAAATAATTGCATGATTTAAACATTTACTAAGTTGAGGTGTTTTGAGTTTCTCTCTGTCGCCCACTCTCCCGCTTTCTGGGGCCCACGCCTGGCGCGAGGCTCCCGGCGCCTGCCGCCCTCACGCGCCGCAGCTGGTGCCGCTGCCCTCCCTCCCCGGGGGTGCCGTCCTGGGGCGGCTGCGGGGGCTTCTGGGCGGGCCCACCCTCCCTCAGGCTTGTGACCAGCCTGGCTCCGAGCCCCCCGCCCTGGTGAGGACCAGGCTTCTGGCTGAACGGGGCTTGCACCCAGGCTCCTGGGGGAACCCGCATCTCCAGCGTACCCCCCCAGGCGTGCCCGGGAGCTGGGCCTCGTGTGCCCTTGGCGTCCTCCTCTAGGGGCCGAGGCCCGGGTGCCCAGGTGCCCAGCACAGTGACTGGAGGGCCATTGCCCACACCAGTGGTTCCCGTTTGCGTGAAGGAGGCTGCCCGCCCACGCCTCCCCCGCGCTGGGGCCCTGTCTGGGCGGATGGGCAGCTCCGTCCCCAGAGCCTGCCTACTGTCGCTGCCCCATCCATTCTGCAGACGGCCTGGATGCTGGGATGAGAGAGACGCAAACCCCTCGCCCCCAGGAAGTCCCGGCACCTGGGAGCCGTCATGCAGGAGGCGCAAACCCCAGGCACAGCTGGGTGGAGAAGACCCGTCCCAGGAGCACGGCCTCGCGGCTTGTCCGTGGACTTCCAGGAGGCTGCTGCCTGGGGTCTGGAAGGGCTCAGCAGCCCCTCCCCATAGTCCTCTGTCCTGTTTCCCTCCTGAGGGGGGGGCCCCACGTGTGTCCCCCTGAGGCGTCCCTGTCCTCTCAGCCCTCCCCCCTGGAGGGGCCGACTGAAGCACACGGGTACCCTGGGACTGCCTCTCATCCTTCATTCCTCCCCAGCATGGCTCAGTTATGTTTTTTGAGCAAGGAGAGCCTTTATCCACAAAGATTGTCACAATAGAGGATGCCTTGCCAAGAGGAGAATGCTGGGACTGTGGGATGTGCGGGAGCTGGGGAAGCAGGGGCCCGTCCCTGTGTATAGGGCAGAGGGGTGGGTGAGGGCTCTCTGGGTCAGGGGGTGTCCAGGCCTGGGGAGGGAGAAGCCGAGCCCAACGTTGGTTGCCAGGCCTTGGACCGGACGTCAGCTCGCCTCGTTCGAGGCACAGAGTGCAATGCGGGGCTGTGTCTGGCCTTTTCCTGGATGAACAGTGGGGTGTCCTTGAGTCCATCCCTGCTGGGGAGAGGGTCTCAGTCACATGGAGGAGGGGTTCTCTGCAGAAAGCACTTTCCAGAATACCAGAGGGGGGCCAGGTTGTTTGTGTCCCTGTGTCCAGGAGCCCTGCCCGAGCTTCTGTTCAAGACGAATGACGTTTATGGGTCGCTGACCGAGAGGGTCATGGGTCTAGGGATGAAGCAGGGGCTCGGGACCGTCTGCTGGGGACGAGGGCCGGCCTGGCCTTGCTCCTGCGGCATCAGCCGGAGTCCCTGCTCGGAGGCAGGGTCTGAGTGTTGGGCGTTGTGAGAAGAGGGAGGCCTGGTGTAAAGAAGTGTGTCTGTGCCAGGAGACTGGACGGCCAAGAGGCCGGGAGGGGGAAGCCCCCTGGTGTGCAGCCCTGTGGTGCAGGGCCCCGGGGGCTCGGCCCAGGGTGGGTCACCCGCGTCAGCTCCCCGTCCTCTGCGCACCGGGGGCTCCAGAGTTGGAGCACAGGTGCCCGGCTGTGCATGTCTGCGCCTGCCTGGCGGGCCAGGCTATCCCTGTTCCAGGTTGCCTGTCTGCTGGGCCAGCCGGGGTGGACAGGAAGCCTTCCACCCCCGCTCCGCCCCAGGCAGAGCCCCAGGTGGGGGCCTGGCAGGTGTCACAGTGTGTGGGCGATGGCAGGGACCTGGCTGAGCCAGGGACGGCTCCTGGCAGCGTCCTGGGGACAGCTCGCCACAGAAACCCTGTGGCAGAGACTTTGTGAAGCCGGCTGGCAGCAACGGCTCATATGTTTGCAGCGAGTTGGAAAACTGCCTTGACCGCAGCATCTCTCAGGAGGCCTCCCCCGAAGTCCGGAACGTGAGCCGGCCTGGGGACACCGTGTTCCGTCCTGGCTGTCCCAGGTTATGGGGGTCAGTGCCTTGCAGACGGGGAAGAGCCAGCACACCCGCGGTGTGTACGGTGGGCGCCTCCACCCCGGCAGGCAGCTGGGGGTACCGGGACCCCTGCTCAGCAGCGCCTCTCCCCGCCCTGTCCTTCACTGAGGCTGTGTCCCTGTGGGCAGCACCACACCAGCCGGGCCCCTGCTGCCCCTGCCCGAGGGAAGAGATCCAGCGCTCGCCGCTGAACCACACCCCTGCCCTTGGGAGAGTCTTACTCTCTCAGTGACTCGGTTTCCCTGTCTGCCCTGTCTGCAAAGTGGGGGTACCAGCAGGTGTGCTCACACACAATACAGGGAGACCAAGTTACCTTAGAAAGGCTCCTAAGAGTCCCTGAGTCCAAGGGCACCAGGGCCAGGTGCGCTGACCCCAGACGCGCCTCATGTGAGAGAGGCCTGGGTGACCAAGGTCGGGGTTGGGTGTGGCTGGCCTGTGCCCGGCCGCTGCCAAGGTCGGGGCGGAGCTTGGAAATCTGGGTGGTGAGGCGGTCTGACCCAGGCCCTGCTGAGCCTGCAGCCTTTACCGTGTGACCTTTAGGCGGGAGCCTAGGCCTGGCCTCCCTGGCCGGTGGCTTCACTCCGGGAGGGTTGTGGTGACAGGGATTCCAGAAATGGGCCCAGGCCCTGGGCCACCCCGCACCCACCCCTGGGCTGCAGTCCTCCAGGGCCGAGACCCACGGGCTCCGTGCTGGCCGCCACCTGCCCAGCCCCGGGCCCTGTTTGTGCAGAGTGGCCGTCTGCCCTGCGCCGTGGTTAAGGCCGTAATTGAATTGCAATTGATAGAACACGTAGGTTTAAGATCATGCTAATTGCTTCATTTCCCAGAACACTCCTAAAAAGAAAATGAATTTCCCTGTAATACTGTGCAGTGAGGGAAATGACCCTTGTTGAAATCGGTCCAGGTTCCAGAACGAGCTGCAGAGCGGGTGGGCCAGGGCGGGGTTCACACTCCCTGCCTCCCCCACCCCTCGCACTGGCCTGAAGGAAGCTTCCCTGACTTGGGCTCAACCCTGGCCGTGTGCCAGGCTCCCAGGGGAAGCTTTGGTTTTGCTCACGTGATGGGTGAGGAAATCTGGCCCGAGGTGAACGGTCTTGTCCAGGGTTACCTGGCTGGCCAGTGGAGGAGCTGTCCCTCGCAGGGTGGCATTTGGGGAAGGGGTGGCCTTAGGGGCAGCGGACATAGGTGCCAGTCCCAGCCCTCCTTCTGCCAGAGGCCCTGGAGCTCACAGACGCCCTGGAGTGTCCACAACCTTTCCTGTAGATGGGTGTCGTGACCTGGACTCGGGTGCTGACAAGCATGATGGCCGTGTGTGGCGTGTGAATGTTGTGGCCGCGTCCCTCAGGAGCATCACTGCTACTTTGCTGGCCAATGGAGTTAAGAAAGTTGGACAGCATGGAAGATGCTAGACTTGCTTAAGTGGGCACCCTAGATCCCCTTGGTCCAAATCTCTACTCCTTACCCTGTTCACTAGCTTCATGAAGCCGCTCAGTCTTTCCACGGCAGTGGGACTACTCTCCACGCACCATCCATCCATCCACAGTCTATCCCTCCACCTACCCATCCATTCATTCCTTATCCATCTGTTCACCATCTATCCACTCATCCATCAATTCACCCATCTATCCACTTGCATCTCACTCTCCATGCATCCACCCATCTATCCACTTGCCCATCCATCCATCCACCATCCATTAATCTAGTATCCATCCACCCATCTCTTCGTCCACCTGTCCATCCATCCATCCACCATCCGTCTGTCCATGCACCTACCCATCCATCCATCAATCCATCCACCCATCTACTATCTATTCATCCATCTACCCATCCACTATCCATCGATCCATCATCCATTAATCTAGTATCCACCTATTTATCTATCCACGCACCATCCATCTATCCATGCATTTACTCATCTATCCATCCACCCACCCATCCATCCATCCACCATTCATCTTTTCATCCATCCACCCATCCACTATCCACCATCCATCTGTCCATCTGTCCACCCACTCATCCATCCCGCTCCTTCAGGATTTATTGAGCAGCACCTGCATGCTGGCTGGTGCCAAGTGCTGGGTGTACAGAGAGAGAAAGGTACCATCCTTCAGTCAAGGGCGACAAAGCAAGGACGGGGAACAAGGTGTCTGTAGGACTGACGGGTGCAGACACTGTGGGCAGCATTGCCTGCAGCCCTCCAGGGCCCGACCCTGGGTCCTCTGTATCCAGTGAGGGATCTTCCAGCCCAGAGAGCTTGTGGTTTAGCCTCAGGGTCAGGAAAGAGTATTCAGATCGAGCCGTGTCTCTGACTTGGGGGGTGACCCAGGGCTGTTGCTGGATCTTAGCTTTCATTTAGCACTCCCTGAGGGCTGTGCCCTTGACCTCTGCACCTAATGGCCATCCTCTTGTTTCCACAGAGTGACTTGTTGGATGTAAACCAGATCATCAAGGACTTGGCCTCCATGGTGTCAGAGCAAGGCGATGCCATCGGTGGGTACCTGTGCTGCCCTCTAAACCACCTGCCCACAGACACTTGCCCTTTCCCCCAGGTGTGGGCAGGGCTGCCTCCCAGGTGAATGACACCCAGGGGGTTTGAGGTCTGAGCATGTGTTGCCCTCCCTCCTCGTGTCCCCAGGTCTCCTCAGCTCCTCAGGCAAGGCTGTGGTTGGGGAGGCTCATGCAGGAGGGTGGCCCGCCCATTCTGCTCATTGAAGAGTCTGGGCCTCCATGCTTCCCCCTGGGTCTTCCTCCCACTCAAGGACTCCCCAGGGTGAGGACAGGCTGTCCTGGGTGGGGGTGGGGTTGGGAGGGGGTTGAGGCTGGGGGTTGAGCAGATTCCCCAGCAGAGAGTGCTGCAGATGTGGAGCCCAGAGCCACCTTGGAGCCGGCCACTTCTCAGGAAACGGGTGTGGTAGGGACAAGGCAGTGCCAGGGGCGGGCCCGTGTCCCCTCCACGTGAGTGTTCCTTCCACATGAGGACCTCAGCCCCGTCCAGCCTGGCCTCTCCCCGCGAGATGGCCATGTGGTTCTCCCTGCTACTGGCCCGAGTACCTGGGAGCCCTGAGCGGGTGGGCCCAGAAGCGTGGGACTGACTCCTGGCACCCAGAGCCGCTGGCAGCACCGTCAGCTCCCAGCCAGGGTTCTGAGGTCTATGTGTCCTGCTCCCCACAGGGCAGCCCGGCCGTCCCCCTGGCTGTGCTGCACCCCCAGGAGATGGGGGCCTGGGCGGGAGGGAGCGCTGCCCCCTGCGGCTGCTGTCCAGCAGGCTGACCTGTGCTCTTTCCAGAACCTGGGCTGCATGCAGGGCTGTGCTCGGTGGCTGCCCCAACAGGCTCTCGCGTTGCTCGCCGCAGGCCCCGCCTGGGATCCACAGCCTCCCACCCCGTACCCCTGTCGTCAGCCTCAGCATGGCTGCCGCAGCCACTCCCACCTCTGGCCGCTGTCTCCGGGCGGGTGTGCAAGTGTTCTGTCCACTGCAGACATCACCCAGACGGTTGCTCCGTCCCAGTGACAGACTGATCGGGAGGGGCCATCTCCAGGGGAGGGGGAGAGGGACAGGCGAGGGCTGACTCGTGGCCGTGGGATCAGGGCCTGGGGACCCTGGGGCACCAGGAGAGAAGCAGCGGAGACCTCGGGACCCCACCGCGTGCTAACGTGGGTGATCCTGCCGTGACAGATGAGGGGCGGGGGCCCGTGTGCCCCTCTGCAGGGACAGTGGAGGCCACGAGCCTGGCGGTGCTCTGCTCCCCGGCCCGTCAGCTGGCCTCTGCTTGCTCCCTCAGCCTCCGGTGCCTTTCCAGGGTCCAGCAGCAGCAAGGCCCCGTGCCGGCCGAGCTCCAGCCCAGAGCCAGCCGTGGCGGCCCTGCTGCCCGGGCTGGGCTGTGCGCCCCCGCGGCCAGGCCCCCACTGCCGCACCAAGACGCGCAAGCCCAACTTCAGCCCCCAGGAGACGGAGGTGCTGGTGCAGAGGGTGACACGCCACTACCCGCTGCTGTTCGGGGCGCTGCGGGGCACGCCCTCCCGGAAGCACCGCGTGTGGAACAAGATCCTGCAGGCGGTGAACGCGCTGGGCTACTGCCGGAGGGACCTGGGTGACCTCAAGCACAAGTGGCGGGACCTGCGTGGGGCCGTGCGCAAGAAACTGGCGGAGCGCCCACGGGCCCCCGGCCTCGTCCTTACCCCTGTGGAGCGCATGGTGGCCGAGACCTTCTCAGCCCCAGCACCCCTAGGCGAGGGCCGGGCCGCCGAGCCCCTGCCAAGTAAGTGGGCCCCCCAGGCCTGCCCCGTGCCAGGGTTCAGGGAACGGCCCCAAGGAGCAGGACCCTCGGGGAGGGCAGGGGGCTGGTGGGGATGACCGCCACCACGTGGTGCCTCTCTGCTTCTAGATGGGGAAGGAGCCGGGGGTCGGAGGGCCCTGCTGCCCCGGGGAGCAGGGGAGCGGGGGCTCAGGCTCAGCCTCGTCCTGACCCCAAGCTGGGAGCCCTTCTGGGGGTGCCCTCACCCTGACACAGCACGGCCAAGGGCCTCCAGAGGCTCGGGGAGCAGAAGATGAGGGGCCGGCTCCCCTCCCTGTCGCCAACCCCATGTGGGGGAGGGGACCACCCTGACCCCTTCCTGTGCTCTCATCATCTTGGGGGCTCTTCTCCCCCAGACCAGGCGGCCTCCAGTGGCTCTCAGCTTCCCAGGGCACGCTGACCCCCCCCCCCTGAGCTCATGCGTCCACTGACAGGGTCCTCTTTTGCTGGAAGTTTCTGTGCCTGGTGAGGAAGGCTTAGGGTGCTTGGTGGGGTCTCTCTGCCACACACAGCCACCTCCAGCCTCAGGGTGGTGCTGGCTTGGACTCCTGGTGCCACCTCCCTCCGTGCCTCCTCCCGCCGCCCCTCCTCCTCAAGACGCCTCTGAACATCCTGGTCAATCTGCACGAAGTGGCTGCGCCCCCTTGACTCTGCAAAGATGGACTCTCGGCTTCCCGGGGAGCTGCTGGAAGCACCGTGGGGACGAAGCCCGGAGCGGGACCAGCCCCCTCCTGAAGGCTGCAGAGTGGACAACAGGACTCAGACCTGAGGGCCAGTCAGGGACCTCAGATGCCCCGGCAGATGGCTACGGCGGAGCTTCTAGCTTCTAGTGTGCTGGGTGGGAGATGCACACAGGCGCTGCCCTTCCCTGGGGGCTGGCCTGGGTCACGGGCCTGGGAGATGCCTGGGTCAGGGCCGGCCTGCCAGCCCAGGGGAGGCCACACTGTCCTGCAGGCAGAGCAAGGCCTGGTTTTGGGGTGCTGCAGGGTAGGGTGTGCACACCTGCGGGGGCTGGCAGTGGGTGGCACTGTGTGCCTAGGCCCACTCCACGAGTCGCCAGCCCTGGAGCAGGGCAGGAACCTGCTTATGCCCTGCTGGGCCGGGCGCCCCCTTCCCTAGACCCTGCAGTGCCCCCGGGCTCACCTCCATCAGGGCAGCCAACTGCCTGGTCCCTTCGTGCCCTGGGCTCCTCCTGGGGGCGTCCCTCCTGGGCCAGTGGATTGTCACCCAGTGACGCAGTGAGAGGGAGTGGCCTGGGGCCGCACCTCCGTGGCAGGGCTGAGACAAGGGGGGGTGGCCTGAGACTATTCCTGCGGGACCTACCGGTTCCCCAGTCTGGGCAGTGCTGGCCAGGGGCTTGGCTAGGGTCACGGCCGCAGGGGTGAGGCTAGCCAGAGTCGTGGGGGCCTCTGTGGGGGTTGTGCGTTGGGGTGCATCCTCCCTGCCCCGCTCTCTGAACGCTTGGGGCGGGTGCTGAAGGTGGTTCTGTGCGGCCGCCAGAGGCTGGGCCTGGAGTCTCCCAGCCGAGGTCCTGCAGGGCAGCTCCCGCTGAGCAGCCCCCACGTGGGGACTGGGGGTGAGCCGAGGGCACCCAAGATCTGCCCCCGACTGACCTGGCATCTTCAAGATGAAGCGCCGGGTTGCCGCGTGCCCACTTGGCAGCCCTGGGGGCTCAGGAGGAGGGAGCTGGCTGGGGGGGGGGACCCTCTCTGCACCGTGGCCCCAGGGTGGAACCGCGTCTGAGGGGGGGCTTTGGCTGTGGCGTCACATGCGGCTCCAGGCCGTGCATGGGGGTGAGCGTTGCCTCGGAGCTGGGCTCACGGCGACCCCAGGGCCTGTGGTCGGTGCTTTGAGGAGCTGAGAGCAGCCCAGGCTCTGGCTAGTTGCCGGGCCGAGGAAGGCCCGGCCAAGAGCGTGGCCCCCAGCCCTGCGCCCGGGCCCCGCCGTCTCCCAGTGCGTGGGGGCAGCTGCTTTGTCCTGTGTGCCCGTCTTTCCTCAATGGGGGCAGGACAGGGGTGCTGCTGCCCACGGCCCGGGGCTGCACAATGGCTCCGGCGCCTGACTAGGGGCCCGGGGGGCTGCTGGGGGGCGAGCCCTGCGCCTCTCCTTCCAGCGGGGCCGCTCCAGGAGGGGCTGGGCTCCGGTGCGGAGAGGAAACCACAGTGAAGACAAGCCCCGGGGCCACCCACCGGGCGGCGGTGCCTGCTTCCTCCAGACCTTCTCGGCCCCGGCCTTTCGGGCTGCCGGCTCACCAGGGGTGCCCGGGTTGTGGTGCTCCAGGGGGGATGCAGGATGTGAATCCAACTGCTTCTGCCTCTGGAGTCCTAACCAGAATTTGTGAGTTTGGAGTCTGGTCCCCTTTTCCTTGAAGGAGGGGCTCTGCGTTTGCAGCAGCCGCAGTGAGAGCAGCTGGTCTGCAGACAGAGCGCCTCTCGCTGGGGTCACATGCCTCCCTCTGTCGCTACCAGGATCCCTGGTGGTGGAAGAGAAAACAGTGTAGACACGTCCTTCATCTGGGTTCAAACCCAGGTCCCTCTGTGCGCTAATGTCACAGTCCTAAACCATCGCTCTGGGTGTCCCTGCAGCCTGGCCTTGTGTTCCTAGGTCTGGTTGTGAATTTGGTGCGTGTTTTCATGATGCTGCCCTTTTACTGCCGCGTGGCTGAGTGGAATTCTCTGGTCTCCTGGGGCTGCTCTGAGCCCCGTGAGGGCGGCTCAGGTGTGCCGCTGGTGTGACTTGCCAGGGCCTCATTGACACCCCACAAGCCCCGTGCCCGAAGCCCCACATTGAAGTCGGAACCGGTCAGTCGCTGTCCAGAGGCCTCGGGCCAGCGCGTGCCCCCCAACCCCCTGCACCTTTGTTCACTGACCCAGAGAGGGCAGGCCTCTGTCTGGCTGGCTTCTGCCTTCTCCTGACTGGGCTGCCCCTGCCGCCCGGGGCACCTCCTGACGGCTCTGGTGGCCAGTGCCCACAGCAGCCCGGTGGCCCAGTGCCCGAGCCCTGCAGCTTCTGCCTCTCGGGAGGCTGGATTCCTCACCTGGCCTCCAGTGAAGCCAGTGTGGGGCCTATGACCACCAAGGGGGCAGCGGCCATCCAACCCCTCAGGCCTCTGCGCCTGGGCTCCCTGGGGCTCGTCCTTGGGGTGTCCTCAGGGTCTCCACTCTGTAATTCCTTCTATTGTCTTGATTTGCAGAGAGTATTGAAGCCAGCCTTGAGGCTGCGTCCTCGCACACAGAGGCGGCCAGCGAGCTCCTGGCTGGAGCCAGCCGGCACCAAGTAAGTCAGTAAGAGGGGACAGCGCGGCTGGCCCGCGGCCCCCTCGGTCCCGTCTCCCTGGGAGCCCAGGCCCTGCCCTATACTTGGGAGGGGCGTCCCCACAGGACCTTCTCTGAGCCCAGGTGGACTGGTGTGGGGGAGGGGAGAGTTAGGACGATGGGCTCTGCACCTAGGATGCTGTGCACCGCTGCCGGTTGTCTAATTCTGGTTATTGGCTTCCTTACTCAGTTCCCAGCAAATATACCTTCTCCCAGCCCACCCCTGATACACATATGCCTGAGTGTCCATTCTCATTGCATCAGTATTACCTAAACTCCCATGCTCAGATCAGATTCTAGCAAAGAAGGGCAAGGAAGCCCAACATTTGGTGGTGGGCGGCCAGGGCCTTTGTCCAGCTGGCCTCATGGGAGCTGGAGGTCCAGAGCATGAGCAGGACCCACTTGGGGAATCTCCCTGCTATGGGCGCTGGGCACAGCCATGGTTACTCAGGAGCTCACTTGCCAAGCTGCCCGTCCTGAAGGCTCTGTGGCCTCTCCCTTCTTCCCAGAAGGGCAGCTGGGTCTGGCAGTGTCTGTCACCTTCCTCTGACCCTCCTCTTGACCATCCTGCACCTGCACCAGCTGCCTAGGCCCCTGTGTGGCTCGGGTCTGCCTCTGGCCTGGCCCTGGGCTGGAGGCTGGGATGGGCCCTCCCTACCTGGAGCCATCAGAACTTGGCTTGGGACAGTTGGCTGGCTCAGAGGGAGAGCAAATATCAGGCCTTTATTTGCTTGCGGATGCAGCCTAGAGCTGCCTGGGGTCTGATGGCTGGGCCTCCAGGCTGCCATGCTGCCACCGTGTGAGCAGCCCATCAGGCCAGGCAGGCTTAGGTCTTGGTCTGGCTGGGTGGGGGGTGGGCAGCCATCCACTCACTCCTCACTCACTCACTGGCCCTCTGCTCCATGCTGGGCTCTGATGGGCAGAGACGGACACTGTAGAGCTCATCACCCCACGAGTGGGCATCTCAGGGGTACGGTGGGATGGACGGTCCAGTCCAGTGAGCAGAGGGCCCTGGCCAGTGGGGCAGGAAGATTTCCTGGGAGAGCGCATGCTCCATCCTGGAGGCCAGGTAGTCATCCTGGAGGAAAGGACAGCGTGTGCAGAGGCCGAAGGAGGAGCCACACAGGCGAGCTCATAGGCTGCAGTATGACCACTGTGTGGGGACCGTGGGGGGCCGCAGGGCAGAGGGCTCCAGGAGAAGGTGGGTAGACGATGTCCTCATTCCCTGGGGTCTCTGGGAAGTCAGAGCTCTGTTGGCTTCCCCTCTTCTCCATCCACGGCCACCAGAGTGAGAAGGCGGGATGACTGAGGGTCAGCTGCACACGAGACCTGGTAAATGCTGCACCAGGAGAGGCAGACTGATGCCAACTTGGTGCTCACTGCTGGGCTCACAGCCCCGCCACCTTGCAGCACACCAAGGGCAGCCAGGCCCTCCACCTGGGACCTCTCCACCAGGCTTGGTCCTTCCGAGGCCTCCCGGAGTGGAAGCTACAGGTTGGAAATGACAAGCAAGCAGACATGCCCGAAGCTCAGGGCCGGCCTCTCTCTGATGGGAACTCTTCCAAGTGGCGGAGCCTATCAGGCGCCCTCGACAGCTGCATCGTGAGAGGGAAGCAACAAGCCAGCAGGATAGCTTCCTCCATGAATACCTGGGGCCACCAGGGCAGAAGGATCAGCAGATGCCAGGACCACAGGAGGAAGATGTGACAGTGAGGAGGAGGAGCAGCAGAAGGAGGTGGAGGCGGCATGGATGGCCACCTGTGTCCATGGACACCTCATCAGGCTCAGACCCCCATCCCTGTCCTATTCCCAGGGAGCTCATTGGACCCTGCCATCTGGGGTGATCCTGTCACTACCCCATTTCCATTGCAAAGCAGTAACCTCTGTGCCATAGGTGAGGTGAGTGAGGCTCAGACCCAGGAGGCACAGCCCAGGGTTGCTGCCACATAGGAATGTTGTCCCACTCATCTCCACTGGCATGTTGAGAAGTGTCCAGAAAGACAGGACATGGCACAGCCCCACATTTCAGGTCCAGGTTTTCCCTGGGAAGGTTGCTGCACCCTGACAAGAGGAGGGTTAGACATCCCTATGGCCTGAATTGGGGATTGGAGGTCCAGAGAAGAGAAGGGTTTCCCAAAGCTGCACAGCTCTCAGGAAGCAGAGCTGGCTTTGGAGCCTAAGCTCTAGAATTTCATGTCCAGGGCTTTTTCTGGGGAAGCTCTGCTTCATGTATACTCTCTCATTTTTCAAACACCTACTTGCTGGAGAAGTGGACCCAGAGATCAGTGGATGGGTGCCTAGATGGAGATGCATGAATAAATAGATGGGTGGATGGATGGATGGATGGATGGTTAGGTGGGTGGACAGAAGTATGGATGGTAGACAGAGGTGTAGGTAAATGGCTGGGTGGATGGAGGATGATGGATGGAGGATGGTGGATGGATGGATAGATGGACAGAGGTGTGGATAAATGGATGGGTGGGTGGGTGGATGGGTGAGTGGACAGATATGTAGTTAAATAGATGGGTGGCTGGAGATGGGAGGGATGGTGATGGGTGGGTGGATGAAGCTATGGGTAGATGGATGGGTGGGTGAGGATGAATGATGGACATATGGAGAGATGCACAGAGGCATGAGTAAATGGGTGGGCAGTTGGATGATGGATTGATGAACAGAGGCATGAGTAAATGGATGGATAGATGGATGGAGAATGGGTGGACAGAACCATGGGTAAATGGGTGGGTCAATGGAGGATCAATGATGGATGGGTGGATGAATCGATGGTAGACAGATGGGTGGACAGAGGTGTGGGTAAATGGGTGGGTGGGTGGAGGATGGATGATGGATGGATGGGTGGATAGAGGTATGAGTAAATGGGTGGGTGGATGGAGGATGGATGGACAGAAGCATGAGTAGATGGATGGGTGGATGGATGGATAGATGGATGATGGATGGGTGGATAGAGGCATGGGTAGATGGATGGTGGATGGGTGGATGGACAGATGAATATAAGGAAAGAATGAAAGGAAGGAAGAAGATGGATGATGAAGAAACTGAAGGGCGAGTAGGTGAGTGGGTGGTATGTGTAGGTGAACAGATGGGCAGACGGGATGGTGGATAGACAACAGCCAGCTAGGTGGATGTGTAGACAAATGGCAGCGTGGGGGCTGGGCACTGAGGCTTTGCAGTTGCCGGGCTGAGGTTTGGACCTCAGTGTTACTGGAGGAAGACTCCCCCTGCGAGTCCTAATTGCTCCCTCGAGTGGGTGCTGCTGCCCACCTCAGAAGGGACCGGGAGGCCTAAGTGCTCCGTGTGCAGAGGTCCCCCCTCCGTCACCTCTCCCTCCCTCTGACGTATTGCCCCGGTCATGGCTGCTGGAGGCTGACGTTTCCTGTCTCCCTCCACCAGCGGACGAGGAGGATGAGGCCCCCAGCTGCCTGTGGCTACCCCTGCGGACCCTGGATGGGCCGAGCCTGCCTGAACCCGACCCCCTGGACCTCCGAGGAACTATCGCTGCACCTACCTCCTCACCCTCCCCACCGGCCTCCCCAGCCTCCCCAGCCTCAGCGCCACCTGCGGCTGCGTTCCCGGGGGCCCTTGGGCCCTCCCCGCCCTCCGCTGCACCAGCCCCGCCCCCTGGGAGGCCCGCAGGGGAGGCCACCGAGTTTGAACAGCGGCTGCTGGACTCCCATCGGCGACAGGGTGCCCTGCTCTCCCACTGGTCCCAGCAGCAGAGTGCACTGATGGCTCAGCAGAACCTGCTGCTGCAGAGGCTGGCAGAGCAGAGCCAGCGGCTGGCTGACGGCGTGGAGGCCCTCAACCGGACCCTCGAGAAGCTGGTGGGGGCCTGCCCGGCACAGGGAACCTCGCCCACGGCCCCGGAGGGCACCCTGCCTGGCGGAGCGGCCCGTGGGTCCACCAGAGGCTCCCAGGACAGCCCCCAGGGCTCCCACCCAGGCCTGGAGGTCTTCTCAGGGATGATCCTCAAGGTGGAGGACGAGGTCTAGGGTCTGGCCCCCAGAAGGCCGCACACAGTGGGGACTCCAGCCCTTCTGAGAGCTGGGCCCAGGGACAGCCGGGCAGGGCTAGAGCCTCGACAGAACCAGTGAGGACAAAGGACACTCATGACGTTGTCCCTGGGGCTCAACGATGTGCCAGGAAAGGCCTCGGAGCCAATCTGCAGGTCCTGGGCAGAGGTCTGCTCAGGGACCTCATGGCTGGAGGGGGCAGAGGGGCACGAGTGGAGCCCCTGCTGCCATCCTGCGTGCTCACCAGCTGTAGTGAGCCCCTTGGAGGACAGGGCCGGCACCTCCCTGCAGCCACAGGGCCGCTAGAGCGTCCCCAGACCTGGAAGGGTGGCTCAGCTGGGTGTCACGAAGGCCCCCGGGGACCCGGAGTGCCCACCGGAAGCCTTCTCCTCCTGGATGTGTGGACTCTGCGGGCTGGGTCCTGCACTTTTCTTCATTCTGCCAAGGGAACCACGTCCTGCAGGCCTGGAGTCCTTTCTGCCCAGTTAGAGCTGTGGCTTGATAGACACGCATATGCGTATGTGTTACTGGGTACTGTATGGGGTGGGGTGCTGTTTTGTACCTACTGATTTTTCCTGCAAAAAAGTATTTTTCCTATATAAGCATAAAATAATGAAAAAGGCAGTAAAGGTAGTGATGATGCTCACCAACAAATGAGACGGAGCCCAGTCCTGATCTCGGGTGGGCTGCACCCTTGTGCTCAGCCCCGGTGGGGAGCCCAGAGCGCTAGCTGGGTTTCCAGATCGGCCCCATCCGTTACCCACTGTGCCCCTGCTGGGTCCCTCAGGGAGCTGGTGCACACCCCTGGCCCACGCACACAGGGAGGCTGTGGGGCCAACAGGAGAGGGCAGGGGTCCCCACACCGCAGGGCCTCGCTGGTCCTGGGCCCCGTGCCCTCTGCCCGCCTCCCCTTTACCTCCTCCTGACCGTCGTGGCTAGAAGCCTCCCAGAGTGTGAAGTATTGGTGTGGGCTGGGCGGTGTGCTGGTTCCAGGGCTCCTGTGGAAGCCCCAGCCCTGGGGAGGGCCAGGACTGGTGTTACTGGCACACGGGCAGGACCCTGCTCTGGTTGTCCATTTTCACTGTGGGCCGGCAGCATGCCGGTAGCCTTGTCTACGGAAGAAAGCCTGGGCTCTTCAGCCGTCATCCAGCGGCTCCCTGGGATGTGACCCGGGCGCCCTCCCAGCCTCCTCTCTGTGGGTGCAAGTGGTGCCTTTTGCTGTCCCTGCAACCTCACGCAGATGGCCCCGCCCTGGGAAGCCTTCCTACTACGCGGCAAACCTTGGATCCCTGCATGCCTTCTCTGAGCCTCCCCTAACCTTCGTGCCGCGTGGACGGGATGCACCCTTCTGTCCTCTATGTGCACTACAGATTGACATCTACCTCCCTACTTGCAACAGACACTGCTTCCTCCTGTTGCAGGCTGATGCCTTCTCCAGTCTCAGACTGAGCCCTGACCCTGGTCACACCCTGGGCCCTGACCTTGGTCACACCCTGGGCCCTGACCCCAGTTACTCTCTGGGCTCTGGCCCCGGTCACACTCTGAGCCCTGACCCTGGTCACACCCTGAGCCCTGACCCCGGTCACACCCTGGGCCCTGACCCCGGTCCCTCTCTGAGCCCTGATCCTGGTCACACTCTGGATCCTGACCCTGGTCACACTCTGAGCCCTGACCCCAGTCACACCCTGGGCCCTGACCGCAGTCACTCTCTGAGCCCTGATCCTGGTCACACTCTGGATCCTGACCCTGGTCACACTCTGAGCCCTGACCCCAGTCACACCCTGGGCCCTGACCGCGGTCACTCTCTGAGCCCTGATCCTGGTCACACTCTGGATCCTGACCCTGGTCACACTCTGAGCCCTGACCCCAGTCACACCCTGGGCCCTGACCCCGGTCACTCTCTGAGCCCTGACCCCAGTCACTCTCTGGGCCCTGACACCGGTCACACTCTGGATCCTGACCCTGGACACACTCTGAGCCCTGACCCCGGTCACTCTCTGAGCCCTGACCCCAGTCACACCCTGGGCCCTCGCCCTAGTTATTCCCATAATACCTCTCTGAGACCCCATTGGGCCTGGCCCCGTACTATGTGTGGAAGGTGCATATGTAAGCAAGGCAGACCAGAAGCCTCTCCTTCCGGAGCTCGTGGTCTGCTGTAGGAAACAATGCTAAGCTAGTAAATACTCCCTGGGTAATGGTTTCTGTGTGTAAGTTAAAACTAGATTTAGCTGTATTTGACAAAACACCCAGGTGGCACATTTTAGAGAAAACAGGCATTGTGACTTTTACTTGGAAGGTATCTGAGCTTGGTGATCCAGCACAGCAAGGTGGCTCTTCGGTCCCTGCGGACTCGCATGGCTTGCTGGTCCCTACTCCGTCACGGTGCTCACGCGCCAGGATGGCTGCAGGACTCCTACCACGGCACTCACGTTCCAAGTAGCAGGATGAAGAGGAGGGATTAGGAAGGCACGTCCACTCCCTTTGAGGATGCTTCTGCGTGCACCACATTCCGTTGGCTGGCCTGGGACCCAACGGTAGGACCCAGTGCCCCCAGAGGCTGGGGAGGCTGTGCTGAAGAAGGCATGTTGGCAGATGTCGGTGAGGCCCGGAGAACAGGTGGGGGAGGGGCTGGCAGGGAATCTGGGCTGAGGTTGGGGACCAGCAGCCTTCACCCCTACTGTGGACTCAGGAGTCGGGGCCTGAGAGGTGACGCCTCCAGGTCCATCTGCCTCCATGGCCCTCATGCGCACTTCAGCCTCTGTGGCTGGACCCTGTGCTGCAGACAGGGCCACGGATGAGCGTGATGGGACAGCGGGTGCCTGCCTGCAGGCCGTGGGCCAGGTGCACGGGGAGGCCGGGCAACGCCTCAGGGAGAACGGAGGCCCCAGCTGGCCTTGAGGGCGGGGGCGCTCCTGCATGGAGGGGCCCCAGTGGTCCTGAGGTGCCCTCCTCACACCTGGGCTGGAAGCTGCCGGTCTTGGGTATGTGCTAGGGTAGCCCGAAGAGCCTCTAGGAGGGTTAGCCAGGAGCCAGCCAGAGCCAGAGTGCCCTGGGGAGGAAGGTCTTCGGGAGCGCGCACAGGCAGCGGGAGGACGGCCAGCCCCTTGCCCTGCGATGAGGCTGCAGCTCCCCGGCCGCCAGCCTCAGAGCCCGCCCTGCTCGGACACTGTCCCCGGGCAGCGCAGACTCTGAACCCAAGGGAGCAGGTGGGTGGTGAAGTCAGGGCTGGGGTCTCGTACCAGGTGCCCGTGGGCCCAGCGGGGGGGTGCCCTGGAGCACGGGCGTCCCTGTGGAGGGAAGGGGCCAGGACAGGGCTCGGAGGACCCTGCGTGGGAGGTGGAGTCGGGGCGGCGACAGAAGGAAGGAGCTGCCCTGCGGAGGAGGTGAGCCGCGAAGGCTGCAGTGACAGATGCCAGCGGAGGCTTCCAGAAGGACCCGAGGGGGCTGAGAGGAAATGGTCCTGATTTGGGGCGTCTAGAAGGTGACAGTTGGCACCAGGGGGATGTTGCTGTGACAGTCTGTGGCTTGACTGCAGGGCCTCGGTGGTATGTTCCAGAGGCCCGAGTGGTGGGGATGGTGTTCACTGGAGCTGCTGCAGCCCTGGTACAGATGGCAAGCCTGAGAGTCTGGGGTGCATCGAGGGGTGACGTCCAGGGCAGGCCCGGAGCCCGGTCTCAGGACTGCAGCTTCATGCCCGGTCCCTGCCTGGAGCTGCCGCACCAAGTGAGCCTCGTGCATCCCCCGGAGGAGCCGCGGGACCTGCGGGCAGTTGGGCAGATCCGCTCTGGGAGGGTGGCTTAGACAGTCCCTGCGGCCCTCCTGCTATGTACGGACCAGATTAACGTATAAACCCACGGTTTAAAATGTTTTGTTGCTTTGCAAAGAAGCCAAGGACCTGGTCTTGTTCCCTATCCGCCATCACCTCCCCTGCTGCCCTCCTGGAAAGTGCTGGTTTCAGAAGCCAGTTCAGGGCTCATCTGAGATCCCAGAGATGCAAAGGCCCTTTGTGCAGGGAAGGGGCCAGTCGGGCCTTTGGGCTGCCCACTGCACGAGGGGCCCATGTGACCCCACAGTCCAAGACCACTCATATGTGACGGGACCACAGAGCAGAAAGCCGAGGAAGCAGGAGCAGGTGCAGAGGTAACAACGGAGGCCCTGTTAGTGGGCCCCACTGTGTGCCCAGGTCCACACTCTGTGTCCTCGCCCCCGGGCCCCCGAGGGTGACTGTGCTTGGAGCCGGGTCCTGGTGGAGGTGATTAGGGCAGAGGAGGTCCCGGGGGCCCTCATCCAGTCGGCCGATGTCCTCGCAAGGAGGGGAGAGCGGGACACAGACGCGTACCAGGGAACGACCACGTGAGGACACGGGGAGGGGACGCCGTCCACCCGCCAGGACGGGGGCCTCGGGGGTGTAGCCCACCCACGTGTGGGTCCCAGACTCGCAGCCGCCAGGGCCGGGAGGAAACCCGTTTCTGCTGTCTCAGGTGCCCAGCCTGGGTTCACTGAGGCGCCGAGCTGGCTGACACAGCCCCGGAGGGATTGCAGCTACTGGAATTAGACTTGTAAGTACGTAGGTCCTGAGAAATATTTTAAAATAAGAAATCAAAAAAGTGAACAATAAGAAGAGATTCTCAAAAGTGACCAAGTGGGTCTGAAAAAGATCACCTCTAACTTTTAGACACAAAATGCAGTGTGGACGGCCGTGCATCGGGGCGTCTGGTCACAGAGGAGGTGGCAAACACTGGAGGGACACCAGAGTGCAGCACGGGCTGAGCCGGTGGAGATGAACGGTGGAATGGGGCCCACTGGGGCCCAGGAGGCCAGAGTCTGGCGCAGGCCAGGCAGGTGCAGGGGGCGCAGGGACACCGCACAGCAGAAATGCGACAACTGCTCTGCCGGCCACGTGTGGAGACGCCGTGGAGCACCACGGTCGGCACGGAGGGGATCTTGACCCACGTCAACCACAGGGGAAAGGGGAGCCCGGTGAGGCCTTATCTGCGAAGTGTTCCAAAAATAACCATGGGCGTAGAGTCTCATTTCCAACAAAACCACCCGTCAAGGACAAAGACAAGTGCAGGTGCTTCCATGCCAGTGGGAACATGGCGGGCTCACCGGCAAGAGGCTTCCCCTAGTGGAACATCTGAAGGATGGAGGAGGTGACGCTGGAGGGAAGATCTGTAACACAAGGACAGAGAGCCAAGAAATCAGTGAATACGTAGGCAACTCTCAACTAAGGACTGTGTGAAATAATAAAGTTATTTTTTAATAAAGTAATGGTTATGACAATGGCATCTAACTTTTGTGGGGTTAAATTGTTAGACCCCACAACCAGACGAGGATAATATATTAGTTGAGAAAAGTTGCTAGAATATTCTCATCTCATATTGTTTGCAGGGAAGTTAAATATGGATTAATTTTAGCTTCTGTTAGGAATTATATATGGTAAAAACTCAAGGGCTCCTTCATCAAAATTTAAAACGTACGCTGTGCAAAAGACAGGCTACTCACTAGAGAGCAAATATTTGCAAGTCACATATTTGACAGAGGACTTGTATCCTGTACAATGTAAAGAGTTCTCTTTGTATCTGTATCTTGTATCTGTACATGTAAAGAGTTCTCTAAATTCAACAGTAGGAAAAACACTTCAGTGAGAAAACGGGCAAAAGATTTGAGCAGATGCTCACCAAAGAAGATTTACGACGGCCCCTTGAGCACCTGAGAAGACGGTCAGCACCCTGGGTGCTCAAGAAATGCAAAGTAAAACTGTAACGACGTTTTGCTGTGCACCTGCCCCAGAGGCCGGAGGGGGAGACCCATGGACCTGGGGGGCCTGGGCTGTCCGTGCTTCCCCCACGGGATGGCCACACTGAAAACCAGTTTGGTAGTTTCTTAAGTATGTTGCCCAACAGCTGCACACCTGGCGTGTGAGTCACCGCACACACAATGTTGTCAGAGCCACAGCACTGTGGCAGGACAGGCGCCATGGTGGCCAGGGTGCGGCTGCAGAGGGCCCGCCGGGCAGTGGTGTGCAAGTCTTGGTGGCACTGGCTGGAGGACGTGGCTGGATCACCCGGGGTTGGCCGTGTACACAAGGATCCAGTGAGATCTGAGGTGAGGGTCACCTCTGGACCAGGAGTGTTAGGGTGTCTAACTTCCAAACCGGTAAAAATGGAATGAGAACGCAATGAAGCAAACACAAATTCTTACTGAACAAAAAAGGAAAAAGGAAAAAAAAAGAGGTGACAAAACTAACGTGGAAGGAAAAACATACAGCGAGTGGAAAAGCGGGCAATCATGCCCGTAAGCACACCTCTGCACATGGGGGCAGCGCCCACTGGATGCAGGTAAATCGTCTGATTGCAGGAAAATGATCTCTTTGCCATTGACAAGAGGACAAGGATCAGGTGAAGACGCACCGACAGCCTGGCACGAAGTCTGCACCCGCGGTGCAGGGGGCAGAGCTGCTTACAGACGGAATGGACGTCAGGACACATGTTCGTCAATATTAGTAAAATAAGAACGAATTAGATGTGGTGAAGAGTTACTCTGTGACAGGTGGCACTCGTCGTGAAGATGAGAACCCTAACCTGTAAACACCTGGTAAAAAAGGTCGAGATGAGGTGCAGCACGACTGTCCCTCCCCGAGGAGCCCGATGTCGTGGGGAGGCCCCAGCGGGCGCTCGGGGGGACCGGGGCTTAGGGAAGAGAGGACGCTGGGCCTCCCCGGCTCTCAGGACCCTGACACTGCGCCCAGGGACGTGCACGGCATTAGACCACAAGTGAGATGCACAAAGTCTGTTGAGACTTCAGAGAGTCAGTAATGCATGAAACATGCGATTTTTAGAAAATGCAGTTTAGAGAAATGCGATTGTTGATGTAAGCAGTAAAAATAAATAAGTGTTTTTGTATGTTTGGAAATTTCAAAAGACTCCTAAATAACTCAGAGGTCAAAGAAGCCATCAGCGGGTGTGCGAGTTACTGGATGTGTGAAGACATGATTGAATAATAACAAAACACGGCACGTCAGACTCGGGGTGGGGGGGGGACCTTCAAGCCCGAGATGCTTCTGTCGCCAAGTCCGCAGGCTGCAGGCTGGGGGTTACTGCACGAAGGTGCCGCAGGGACAAGCAGCCAACCCAGAGAAGCTGGAAGGGAGGAGCCGGACACAGGCCGAGCCCCGTCGTCGCAGAGTCTCCTCGATGCCAGAAGTGGTCCCTGGGGAGACCTCGCAAGTGGACGAGCCACTAGTGAGGTTGGTCCCGGAGTGGGGAGGGGGGAGGCCAAGGGTGGAGACTCAGGGGACAAGCGGACGGGCTCCTGGAGAAGCACAGCCGGCCCAGAGCGCCTGGCGGGGAGCACCCAGCCCTCGCGGCCTCTTAAGTGTGCTCCCCGCCCCTCCGCCCCCAGACCGCAAGGAAGAGGCCCGGCCTCTACAGACGTTTCCAGAGAGCAGAGGAGGGGAGTTGCCAGCGTTGTGATGCTCAGAGCCGGCCGGTGGCCACGGAGCTCAATGGCCTGCCCATCCCAGGACGGCAGGTGGCCGGGGCCAGGGACAGCATCAGGTGTCCCCGCGGTGTCCCCGCCTGCCTTCCCGGAGCCCGAGGGGCAGGAGGACACACGCGTGTGCACGCTCAGGCTGTGTGCTGGTAAAAGTGACCGCGCTGCGGGACACTGAGTTCGCCCTTTCGGCCTTTGCCCGGCGCTCTCCCCTGCCTGCCCCTGCCGCCTGGCCACCTCCCCGCCACACACGCAGTGTCCCTCAGAGGACAGTCCCGATTCCTGCCCCCGGGCCCACGCCCCGTTCTCTGCCAAGTAGGACGCAAGCTCCACGGGCAGGGCTCCCTCCGCACCCCTGCCTGGTGCCTAGGATGGTGCCCGGTGCCCTGTGAATGTGCTCCTGGGAGTCCCTGCACCCCCGGAACTGGGGAGGGTGGGACTCCGCGGGTCCCCCGGAGGGGAGGGAGGCCTGAGGAGCTAAAGCCGGTCCTGCAAAGGGCAGGGCTAGTGGCCTGCAGACCGCAGGGAGGGCAGGAGACCCTCGGGGCTGAGGGCCCAGCCCAGCTGCCCCTTACTCTCCCTCCCCCCTCCCTCCTCCTCCCTCCCCTGCACTTCCCCTCCCTCCTATCCTCCTCCTTCTCCCTCCCTCCTCTATCCTCCTCCCTCCCTCCCCTGCACTTCCCCTCCCTCCTGTCCTCCTCTCCCTCCCTCCCTCCTGTCTTCCTCCCCCTCCCTCCTCCCTCCCTCCTCTCTTCCTCTTCCTTCAGAAGTCAGTTGAGCTTCACAGGTGCTCAGGTTCTGGGGTAGTTTTCTCATGACCGCGACTTGCCCTTTTCCATTCTCTTCTCTGTAAAATTAGGGGTTGGGGTTGGTCAGAATCTCAGATGTGCTCGCTGGGTGCCTGGCAGCGTCAGGGGCCAGGTTCAAGCTGCCCAGGCCCGAGTCATCCCGGAGCCCTGGCCAAGGGAGAGGGAGCCCTGAGCCCTGGCCGAGGGAGAGGGAGCGAGCCTCCCGAAGGCCCCGGGGAGAGGGGGGATTCGCAGGCTGGAGCCACCCGATGCTCCTGAAGGCCGCTGCCTCTGGACCACCCTGACTCAGCCCCAGGGCGCCCGGGAGGCTTTGGGGTCATCTGGGCCCCTTCTCGGTCATCTGGGCGGCGGGTGTGTTAACCAGGGAGCCTGGGGGGGGCCCACTGCTCACCCCCCCCCACCCCACCCCCCACCCACCCTCCCGGCCTGCTGAGCCTGCTGCGGGGGGAGGGGGGGCGTTGGGGGGGTGGCCAGTGTTGGGGGCAGGGAGGGGCAGCTGCCTTTCCATCTGGCGGCTGAGCGGGTCAAATAGCAGCAAGTGGATTCAGTCGAGGCCTGAGTGTGTGACACCCCTGGGCGCGGAGAACACGGGACAATCTCATTTTCGTGATCAGATTGTTATAGATTCTCTCCTCCATCTGCTGAGAGATGTAAATGCGGATTGTTCTGGGTGCCGTGGGGGACAGCCGTGGGGGCGGGGGGACCCTGTGTGCACTTGGGTCTCAGGCCGGGGCCCCAGAGCCTTGCCCTTCCCCCTGCGCGGCTCCAGGCCCCTCCAGCCCCCCAGGTCCCCCCCAGCCCCCATCTGAATGAGTGCCCAGCAGAAAGATAACCCTGGGCGGAGATTTTTTTTTAAATAAATTTATTTTTTTATTGGTGTTCAATTTGCCAACATACAGAATAGCACCCAGTGCTCATCCCGTCAAGTGGCCCCCTCAGTGCCCGTCACCCAGTCACCCCCACCCCACCTCCCTTTCTACCACCCCTAGTTCGTTTTCCAGAGTTAAGAGTCTTTCATGTTCTGTCTCCCTTTCTGATATTTCCCACTCATTTTTTCTCCTTTCCCTTTTATTCCCTTTCACTATTTTTTATATTCCCCAAATGAATGAGACTATGTAATGGGCGGAGATTTAAATCAGTCTGCTCCGTTTGGAGTAAGTGCGGGGTGACAGCAGGGGACCTCCTCCCGCCTGAGGGGAGCCAGTGGGAGGGGTGGACAGGGCCGGGGAGCCCAGCGGCGGTGGGGGTGCTTTCCCTGCACGCCGTCCATCTCCGGCCCTGGAGCCCCCGCGTCACACATGGCCCTGACTAGGCCCCTGCAGCCCGTGCAGGGCGTGCAGCCCCACCTCCCTGCCCCACGGTGCCCTTGGCTCCTCGGGGCAGAGGCAGGTCAGGCAGGCCTGAGTCCAGGCTGGCATGGCCGTAGCCCAGCTTCATCATGACTGGGGGGCCCCTGCTCCTCTGAGCCCGCCGGGCCGCGCCTGGGGTGTCTGGGACACGGAGGGCCATGCCTGGTCTCCGGGCTGGCAGTGGGGGCGTCCTCGGATCGGGGCACACGGGGCCTGGGGTCAGGCTGGGCCGCTCGGGGCTGCTTGGCTGGAGTGAGGTCCTGCAGGGGCGCCCCCAAGGCTGAGGAGGAGAGGTCCCTCCCAGGCAGAGGCCGCGTTCCCCGCCTTGATCCTGAGGGAGTGCAGAGTGGGCGTGGAGCCCCTTGAGCTGACCCCTCACCCTGGGCTCCGGGAGGCCAGCAGGGCGCCGGCAAACAGGCTGGGGGGCGCGGCTGGGGGCGGCCCAGCCACCGTGCTCCTGTCTGATGGGCCAGGGACAGGGGTGCCCTTGCGGCCCAGAGGGAACATGCGGCCAGACAGGGATAGAGGGTAAATCAGCCTGGCTCCCATCGCTTGGGAAAGGCCTCCCAGTGGAGGGCACTGGGACTGCTTCGAGAGGCCAGGAAGATCTCAGAGCTAGAAAGGCCTGGCCCCCAGGGTGCGGGGCCCCCCGCGTGCGGTCCTCATAGAGCCCCCGGAGGGAAGACGCAGCCACTCCATTGCACAGGTGAGGAATCTGAGGCCTTAGAGGTAGAGATGTCCAAGGTACAGGAAACACTCGAGGAGCATCTGCTCACAGCCCGGGGGCACAGGCACAGTCATGCCCGGGGGGGGCGGTGAGCTTGGGTGCACAGGCATGGTGCACGTGTTGCGTGTGCGTGCGTGTGCACCTGAGCACTTGCTTGCCTACTGGGGCGGTGTTAGGAGCACACAGGTGGAATTGGTTCATTTTCTGGACGTGGCGCCAGCCAAGTGGGCACAAGGGCTTTTCCGGGGGGCGGCTGGCTCTGCCGCTAGCAGAGGAGGGCTGCAAGGGATGTAGGAGCTGGGCATGGAGCCCGAGGATGAGCGGCATGCCTAGGCCCCGACCTCCAGCCTCTGAGCTGTGCACCCACCTCCAAGGGAGGAAGGGGCGTCGGGCTGCACCTCACGATAGCCAGACAGACCCTCGTCCAGGCGGGTCTCCAGAAAGGCCCAGACCCTGTTCACAAGTGCTCTGGAGCCACGTCGGGGGGCCGGCCCCCAGGGCCCTTTCTAGCCCAGCTTCTGCCCTGACAGCTTTGATTCCCAGACTGAGCTTTGGAGAGCTGTGCCAGCAGGTCCAGAGCATTCCTGAGCCCCGGCCAAAGGACAGGCAGATGGAGGGAGGGGGCTGGACGATGGTGGCCTGGAGGACGGAGAGACCCCCAGAGGCTCTCGGGGGGAGGCAGCCGGCTGCAGCCTGCCTCTGGAGGCAGCACCTGGCATCCTGCCCAGCCCAGGTGTTTAGATGCATTAGGCCCTGCTGTCGAGGATGCTGCAGGCTCACAAAGCACCTGCCACGCAAGGTGGTCCCGCTCAGCCTCACCCCTGCAGGAGAACTCAGCAGCTCCCCTGAACCCACCCTCCCACTGTCCAACTTCGCATGCTTCGGCTGGGAGGGCCGCGGGAACACCTAGCTCCTCTCCAGGGAGGAGGTTCCCGATCTAAGGTCACCCCCTAAGTGGGGAATTGCCTCCTTCGGAGGGGTGACGAGGGGACGTCACCCCACAGCGGGGTGATTGGGGGTGGTGCGCGCGTGGGAAGGTCCCATTCAAGATGGAAACAATGCAGTTTTTAAGTGATGGGGAATCTGGGCTTATTTTCAGCAGCTGTATGCAAATTACATGCAAATGAACCTATTTCCCTTCCAGTACCTGTGGCCCAGAGCAACCGTGTTCTGGAGGACCAGAGGCAGCCCAGCATCTTGTCTCGTTCACAGCAAGAATCCCCTTCTGCAAAAGCTGTACTGAGTAGGGGCAGCTGCTGCCGTTTATTTAACAGATGAGGACGGCCCCTGGGGGCAGACAGTTCTAGCCCTAGCTCTGTGACTCCGTGTGTGTGACCTTGAGCACATCGCTTTGTCTCTGCTTCTTCGTTTTCCTTTTCTGTAAAATACGTATCAGTAATGCCTCAGAGGGCTGCACGTGAAGCACTTAGCACAGTGACTTGTCCTGGTGACGGTGGTGGTGGTGGTGATGGTGGTGCTGATGGTGGTGTTGGTGTTGAGGATGGTGTTGGTGTTGAGGTTGGTGATGGTGGTGGTGGTGGTGATAATGAGTCTACTAAACCAGGCATGGTACAAATCACTGGGAAAATGGAGGAAAGAAGACATCTGTCTTTGAGATGCTCATATCTTATTCAGAGGCCCCCCAGCCCCCACCTCATGTAGGGCCATCATCTCAACCTGTGTCCCTACCCTCTAAGCACTGTTGGCCTCGATCCCTAAGAGCCCCACTATTCAGCCTCCGTCCACTGTCACCTCTCCTGTCAGTGGGGACAGTGGCTGGTCTTTTCCAGAGCCCCTGCCATGTCAAGAGGACCCCCCGCCCAGGCAGGAGGGCAGCACAGGGGAGGCTGAGATGTGGTCCTGGCTCTGGAAGTGCCCCCACTCTTGGCCACATGGCCTAGCATGCAGGCCCACACTGTGATCTGTCCTCCACTTGGGCTGCAGCCCTGCTGGGTCTATACCTTTCTCTGAACGTCAGAAACCCACCCCCCCGTCTTCATCTTAGGGACCTGCCTTCCAACTGGCCTCCAGCTCCCCGAGGGAGGGCACAGTCCTGCCCCTCTCTGCCATTCTGGGGGTCGGCCCAAGGCTGAGTGCAGAATGAGGGTGCAGGCCTTCTCAGAGCTTCCCATGGGGCGGTGCCGGCTGTTGGAGGGCCTGGGGCACCGAGCTACCACAGCAGGAGCTCCTGGAGGGTAGCCCGGCCCCTTATCCCCAACTCTTGGGCCCAGTGCCCTCCACAGGGGATTGCTGTCTCCCCATTTTATAGATGGAACTGGAAGTTGAGAAAGGCTGAAATCATGCACCTGGCAAGTGGTGGGCAGAATTTGAATTGGGGTCTCTGAAGGCTGGGCTCTCCTGGGTCCCTCGGAACTCCCGATGGAGCCAGCCGGGCAGGAGAGGACCGGATCTTCTATATGCTGCCGGGAGGGGCCGGAGGAGCATGGCCACGGAGAAGGAGTGCAGACGGCCCCATGGGGCAGCCCCCCGCCCAGCCGCCGTGCACAGACCGGGCTCCTGAGCTTTCTGGAGGCTCAAGGGATATCCGTCTGTTTGTGGCCTCGAGCTGGTGGGGCAGTGTGGAGCGGGGTGGGGGCTGGACGGGCAGGGGCCCATGGGGGCCTGGTTGGCCAGTGAGGCGGAGGCGAGGTGGAGGAGGGGCGGGGGCCTCTGTGCCAGGCCGGGTGCGTCCAGCTGGCCTGAGCCCTGCCTTCTGCAGACAGACGCAGGTTTGGTTTCATTGAAACACCTCAGCCTGCCAGGCCTGCGGGACCCGGGCCCACGGCGCTGTGGCGCTTTGTGCCAAGAAAGGAGGGAGAGGAGACACAGAATTGTCCTTTGCTCAGCAAAGAGCCAGGAATATCTGCATGAAATCATTCCCGTCTTCTGGAAATGGCTGGGCTCTTCCCATGCAACCTTGGGTCCAAAGGGGCTGGGGTGGGGCAGGACCCGGGACCCCGCCATGTCCCGCCTCCCGCCAGTCCAGTCACTGAGCAAGGTCACCCCCAGCCTCAGCTGGGCGGGTGCCCGGTGTGCGACTTCAGAGCCCCTCCTGTGACTGAGTCTGCCCCCCCCATGAGCAGTGCCCACCCAGTCCGGTCTCCCTAACCTCCCACACCCCAGGGAGGAGCTGCGTCTGGTCTGAGGCCACTGTGTGAGCGACTGGGGGGGCCCAGGGCGGGGGGAGGGGGCGTGTGCAGCTCTGCACCCCTCCTACGGGGCGGGGCGGGACCTGATGGCCAGTGAGCCTGTCCCCGGTGGCTCAGCCGAGCTTCACACCTGGGCTGGGCGGGAGGCGCAGGAGGCCGCGTGCCCCTCCTGCAGGTGAAGCAGCTGAGGAGCAGGGAAGTAGGGGACCTGCCCCATGCACAGAGGAGCAGGGTGGGGACTCGGTGCCAGGTCACCCCAGGCCTGCCTCCAAACCATTGTGTACAGGAGTGACAGGGCAGGGACACGGCCCAGTGTCCCCACGAGCTCTCGGTGGGGAGGAAGCAAAGCTTGGACATGGCCTGTGGCCTGAGTCCCGGCCGAGTTAGTTACTTGCGGCAAGACGTTGATGAAACCACGTGCAGTGTCTGAGCCGTCCTTCCGCGTCTGGACGTGGCTCTGTCCCAGGCCTGGGGGACGTTAGGTGACACCACTGCCTGTGGGGAGCTCAGCACACGCAGGTGCCCCTTCTTGCAGCGAACACTGCTGCTGCCCGCAGGTCAGGGCGTGCAGGGGCCCCTGGGAGCACAGGCCCAGAGAGGCTGGGCGGCGGCCGCGCGCTGCAGCGCATCGTGAATGTGCCCACAGGACGGCGAAGCAGTGTGTCTGTTTACCTCCCGACAGCAGGAAGGGAGGACAACAAAATTAAACTAAATAAACCGCCCAGACATCCCACGAGCCGTCGGCGTGCGTGCCCTGCAGGTGGAACGCGGAGCCAGGCGCCGAGGAGGCGCCGAGGGACGTGAGCTGCTCCCCTAAGGAGCCAGGGGCACGTGTCCGGGCAGGTGCGCTCCGGGGCCTGCCTGGCACTCGCAGGGGGCAGGGGGGTGGCATCGCCCCTGCACGGACGGCCGTGGGCTGTGCCCCAGCTGGACGCACCGTGGCCGCCGGGGCTGCATGGGGCCCACCCGTGGGGTGTGCGGGGGCATGTGCGGGCGAGCCCGTGCCCCTCCTCGTCCCTCAACATCCGGGAGGACCAGCTCTCCTGTGGCGATCGCAGCTCTTTCGGGGTCTGGCATCCCCGCTTCGGCCGCAGCTGGTGGAGGCACGGCTGGCAGAGAAACCCCGGAGCAGGTATCACGGGTGAGGTGCCCGTGAACAGGGGGTCGGACCCACCAGAGGCGGGGGTGGGACGCCTGCAGCTGATGACAGGTGTCTGGGCGCCCCCAGCCCCTCCGTGTGTGGTGCGCGGGCCACAGCGTTCGCGTCCTGTGCGTGGGCTCCGGTCCATCAGGTGGGGCCGCCAGCCCTCGGTGGCCAGGCGCCGACCCGGGCCTGGGGGGACGGGCCCCTCAGAGGAGGGCAGTGAGGGAGGCTGGGGCTCTGCCCTTCCCCACGGGAGCCCTGCCCGAGGTGGCCGTCCAGTCTGGCTCTGCCCGCCTTGCCTGAGTCCCCGGGCTGCCCGGACCGTGTCCCCCGCCCAGGTCCGCAGCTGCTTCTGGAGCAACAACGGGCTCATTAACGATGCCGTCAGCACACAGATGAAAGGCTCTCCAGGAAAGCCGCGCTCCCGGGACTGTGAGGCCCTCGGCTCCCCGAACCCCCCCCACCCCGGGCTCCTCCTGCCTCCCCCTCTGCCTGCACCCCTGCTGCCCCACGGGGCCCACGGCCGGGTTCACTCTGCACCAGCGGGCTGCTGGGGGCGCTGCTCCCGTGCTGGGACCCTGGGACCCCGCCTGGCCGGCAGCCCCTCTTAGAGGGGCCAGGGCGGAGGTTGAGCCTCACGAAAGCTGTGCGAGCGTCTGCGTGGACCAGGCGAGTGACCCTCCTGCTCCCGCACCTCCACCAGGAGCCCATCCTGCTGCCCGTGGCGGGGAGCAGAGGCCAGTGGGCGTCTGGGACAGCAGCCAACACCCCCATCCCCACATCGCTCCTCCGTCTCGGCCGTGCCCCCCCACACCCCTGGCTCTCATCCTGTCCTCCCCTCCTGGCCTCTGCCAAGCCCTGCCCACCGTGGAGGTCTGGGAAAGCATCACCCGCGCCTCTGTCCCCCAGACTTGGTGCTGCAGGAGGAGCTGTCTGCCCACGGGGGGCTCCGTCGCGCCCCGTCCCCCAGCTGACCTCGGCGACCCCAGGTCTGGACACCCTGCTCTGTCCGCTTGCCCCAGCTCCCCGACGGGCCCAGCCCACTGCCACCAACCCTAGGTGTCCAGGATTTCCTTTGCTGGGCTCCAGACAGCACGTCTCGGCTGCCTCCCCCTCCCCCCCGGGAAGGTGTCAGCACAGCTGCGTCCTTGCGTGCCCTTCCCAGTGTCGGCCTCAGTTTCCACCTCAGGCCCCTGGAGCAGCCGCCTCCGCTGCCGTCCCTCCTTCCCGCCCCTTGGAGCCCAGGCTCCGTGGACGTATCTGGTCGAGGATGGGCGCCCGTGCGGGGCGGGCAGGAGGAGCCGCGGTGTGAGCGCCGTCCGGCCGCAGCGGCTCCCGGCACCCACGGGCACAGGTGCGTGGCTCGTGGAGGCTCGGCGGGTGGACGGATGGGTGCGTGTTGCGGCCACTCGGGCAGCGGACCTGGCGACGTGCCCGCTCACCCTGTGCCCACAGCCCCCAGGCAGGTAGCGGGTGCTCCCGGGAAGGCAGCAGGGCTTGGGAAGAGGAGTCGGGTCGCCCGGCAGGAGGAGGGATTCAGACGCAAGCGGCCTCTGCCTCGTGTAGACGGCATCTCCCTGAATCCTCAGCGGGCCCCGGGGGTGGCCCGGGCTGCATGTGAACACGGCCAAGGTGCAGCGAGGCTACAGGCCTGTCCCCCAAGTCTCACCTGCCTGCAGCCCTGAGAGCGGGGGGCGCTCGTGCCAGGGCGTCGGGCTTGTAGGCAGTGTCACCGGACGACGAGAACCATGGATTTAGGGCGTTGGGATCTCAGAGCAGCAGAAGCTTAGACGCACGTCCAGGGACGGGGAGGCTCGCTGTGGCGACGGCGGCGACATACGGGGGAAGCCCGGACAGGTCTCAGTGTCGTCATTTTACGGTCTTTCTTCAGCATGTGACTGGTGCTGACACCCCGTCGCTCACGTGGCAGGTTCATGAGGGTGTCACACAAGAGCTTGCGCTGAGCGCCTCCTCGCCTGACACCCTGCTTTGCGGCCGCGCGGCCGAGGAGCTTGCCCCGTCCTGCCCTCCGCTCTCGCCTCCACACGCGCTTCCCCAAAGTTTGCATTCGTGATTCCGCTTTTCCATACTTTATAATAAACTTTTGTATTATTTTAAACAGACGGTGTTGGTACAGTGTGTTGATGGCCACGTGATGGATTGTCTCCTTTTGCTTATTTTTAGCTGCATAAACACGAAGCCGTACCACGTGTGTTCTTCCAAGACGTGCCTTTGACACTGAACTCTGTTTCCAAGACTCGTCCACGAGCTTGTGCGTAGCTGTGTGTCCTGTTTCTGTGCATAGAACTACCTGGTGTGGCTGTGATCGAATTTATTGTCCTCTTCTCCTCCCGAGGGGACGTAGCGCGTCCCCAGCTCTTTGGTCAGAGGCACAGCTGCCCCGAGACTGTGTCTGCCTTGCGGGGAGCAGGGCTTCTCTGGGTCAGTGCAGGGGGCCGGGATCACAGGCTCCCCGGGTGAGCGCTGTGTGGACGGCTCAGCTCTTTGGGTCAGTGCTGTGTGGACGGCTCAGCTCCCCGGGTGGGCGCCGTGTGGACGGCCCGCTCCCTGGGTCAGGCTGTGTGGATGGCCCACTCCCCAGGTCAGTGCTGTGTGAACGGCCCGCTCCCCGGGTCAGGCTGTGTGGACGGCCCGCTCCCCGGGTCAGGCTGTGTGGACAGCCCGCTCCCCAGGTCAGTGCTGTGTGGACGGCCCACTCCCTAGGCGGGTGGCTGGTTTCCCAGGTGGCTGCCGGTCGTCCGTTCTCGCGGTGACGCAAGAGCGCTGCCTATCTGCTATTTGACATTGTCAGATTCTTTGATTTTTGCCAATGTGGTGGGTGTGAAATAGTATCTAATTGTGGTCCTCATTTGCATTTCCCTGATCACTAACGAGGCTGGAATATTTCATATGTTTATGTTTGTGTTTCCTTTGCTGTGAAAAGTCTGTTCATGCCTTTTGCCCATTTAAAAAATTGGATTGTTTGTTTTTTCCCTTCTTAATGGTTTCTGGAATGTACACACACATATGGGGCGTGTGCGCTCTGTGTAGACGCGAGTGCTTCGTGGGTCTGCCCCCGGTGCCACCCGGGCTGGCAGCGGTGGCGGCTTCCCCTTGCCCACCCCTGCACGGCCTCGCGCGCCCTCCTGGACTCCCCGCGTCCCGAGTCCCAGCCATATTCCCCTTCTTTTGCCTCTGAGGACCCTGCAGCTTTGCGGTTCTCTTTCCCCCTCGGGATGCACGCTCGCCCCGCCCCGCACCTCTGTCTGCGTCGGTACCCGCACCTCGCGGCCTCCGCCTGGGCACCGACGCTCCGCTCGGGGCTGCTGTCTGCCGGCCTCGCCTCGCCCCGGCTGTTTCTCCCGGCTCTTCACTCTCACGCGTGTTTTAGGATCACCGCGCCGGGTTCCGTGGGTAACCCTGTGGGCGGCGTCCTGGGCTCCAGATAACTTGGGGAGCGCTGGCATCGTCAGGACGCCGGGCCTCGGGTCCCAAACATCCCCTGATGCTGTTAAATACATTTACACGCCGGTTCCCTCCACACGTAGCTCTCATGTCTATGCAGAGGTTTCTCCCTAAATGTGTGTTTCTGCCTGTTTCCGTGCGTGGCACACGTGCCCCCTGCGTGCCCCCCGCGGCTGGCCCCCACAGGCCTGCGTGAGCCGTACACCGAGTGCTTGGTCTCGGCGTTCCTGGGACACCGCTCAGACTCTGGGATTCCTTTGCAGATTGTCCTGAGCTGCGGGGGATACACTCGCGTGTCCGTCCTGCGTGGTGTCAGGACGCCGCCTCCCTCCTGGGCCCGGTGGGCGGGGAGCTGTGACGGGGCACTCCTGGCACCCCCTCGCTCGGGGAGCGCAGCGCATTTGTTCTCCATCCTCTTGTCCGGCTGAGGACATTTGCTCAGAGAGGTTTTGGGTGGCCGTTTGGGTTAAATCCTGGACGGACGTTCAGTGTCCTCACATACGCCTTTGGTCCGTAGGGACGGTCCTTCAGCATCCTGCTTGTTCGGGGTGACGGACACGCATGGATTTCTGGCACTGACCCACTCCTGCGTCTCGGGGCAGAGGCCACGTGGCCGGAGCAAATACCAGTGACACTAACTCAGTGTCGCATTACAAGTGTAGTGTGGCCATGCTTTTGGGTTGTTTTTTTTTTTTTTTAGATTTTATTTATTTGTTCATGAGAGACACGGAGAGAGAGAGAGGCAGAGACATGGGCAGAGGGAGAAGCAGGCTCCATGCACCGGGAGCCCGACGTGGGATTCGATCCCGGGTCTCCAGGATCACGACCTGGGCTGAAGGCGGCACTAAACTGCTGAGCCACCCGGGCGCCCCAGTGGTCACGTCTCGTTCAGGGTCTGTTCCCCGCCGTTCCTGATCTTGTCCGGTTTGGGGCTGGGTTTTTCAGCCCACGGGACGGGTCTTCTCGGCCACGTGTTGCAGGCTCACAGCCCCTGGAAGCCCACGCAGGTCCCCTCTGGGACTTGAGTTCGGGTTTGGTGAATGAGGTCTTTCCAGGGTCCCTGGGTCCGGCTGCGGCGGCACAGGAGTGCCCCGCCACCGACCGGCCTCTGCTCTGCCTCACCCTACACCCACTCACCCCCACTGCTTGCCCACCCACTCCCCGCCCCATGTGTCTTGGCCGCCGTGTCCGTGGCCACGTGTTCGGTGCCCGCTGGTTCCGCGTTGTGGGTGGTACTTTCCCCTTCCCTCCTCTCCCCTGCTTCTGGCTTCCATGGCCCCGGCGCCCCAGCCCTGCCGCTCCTGTAACCCCATCTGCAGCCCGTGCCTTGGGATGCCACGTGTCTCCATCGTTGCTCAGCTTAACACGCGCTCTCTGGGTGACGTTTCCTTCGACCCAGGAGTTACTAGGAAGTGAGTAGTCGTAAAATGTCTACACGCAGGGGATTTCAAATGTGCTTTTTTTTTTTTAAATGATCTTCCAAGGGTTGCATTGTGTTCAGAGAATTGCTTTCATGCGGTGCTGCTTCTTTGAGTGTGCTGAAGACTCACCTTTCTGCGTAGAGAACCCCCCCACCCCCCGGCGTGCCCGGGGTCCCCTGGGTCCTCGCGGCCTTGAGCCGCCCGACCCCGCTCAGGCCGAGAGACAAGCCCTCCCCGGGGGTCTGTGAGTGTGTGTTTTCTGTGTTCTGTGCCTGTGAGTTTTAGGCTTCGTGCGAGTAGCGCTGCTGCCTCATCTTGGTAAAGCGGGACTTCGGGCCTCAGCGGCCCCTGGCCGTCCGCGTGGCGTCGGGGGGCCGTGCCCGGGCCAGCTTTCTCGGGACTCGTGTTTCCACGACGTGGTTTTCCGTCCTCTCCCCGTCAGTATTTCTGTGCCCCCGGTGCTCCCGAGACGTCTGTCTCAGTAGCTGGATTTAAAAAACCTGCTGCGACCGCCCTGCCTTTGTGCCAGCGGGTTCGATCCATTCTTGATGTATTAGCGCAAGTTCCCCCGTCTTCTCTTCTGTGGGTTTTTTTTTTTTTTTTTTGCTTGTTGGTTTTTTTAAACATCTTACTTATTTGTTAGAGAGAGTGTGTGCATGTGAGGAAGAGCCCAAGCGGGGGAGCAGCGGGCAGAGGCCGAGGAGAAGCAGGCTCCCCGCCCCCCCCAGCAGGGAGATTCCATCCCAGGACCCCAGGGTCATGACCTGAGCTGCCAGGCGACCACTCTCCCCCCCCCCCCCCCCCCCCCGTCATCTTCTGATTGCTATGTCTTCATTTTTGTTTTTGCAAAAACCTTTTAGTAAGCTGTAGGGTACAGAAACGTCGCAGGGAGGAGCAGGCACCGGGTGCCTTCGGCCACGCTCCCCGGTGCTCGCTGCTGCTTTCCGGCCCCAGGATGGGTCAGCGGGCATGGGGTGCCCGGCGCAGCAAGCCCACCCTCATGGAGCGTCCCCGTCCGAGCACAGGCCCTCCCGGGGCAGAGCTCCCCGTCCTCCCGGGACCCCCGACGCGGCCCTCGTGGCCTGCAGAGCTCGGGCTGACCTGCTTGGCTGGGTCGTCCGCCCCACGGCCTCACCCGCCGGCTCCGTCTTCAGAAATTACGTCCTTCGCTTCTGAAAGTTCATTTCTTTTTTAGATGCGTGTGTCGTTCTCTCGGCCTCTGCACCACGTCGCTGTTGAGCCATCGGGCGTCCGTCGCGCTCACGTTCTCGGTGTCCCACCTCACGGAGGTGCGTTGCTTGTTGCTGATGACGTTTGCGCATCCGAGCCTTGGCCTCCCTCGGCATTGGGAGACTCGGCATTGGCAGCACTTAATTCTGCTCCCAGGGGCCGGGGCCGGGGCGTGGGTGAGCGGCCCTAGGGTCTGGCTTCCCTGCCCCTGCCTAGGGTGGGCCGAGGGTGGGCCGAGGGTGGCACCGTCCAGGAGGCGGTGGTCCTGGGGTCCCTGCCCAGCCCGCTCCCTGGACTTCCCTGACCACCTCTCAGGCCTTGCCTCTGAGGCCTGTGCCCCCCGGAGTGCTCCTCGCGGGGTCCTGCAGAGGACACTGGGCGGGACCCGTCCGCAGTGGATGGGGGCGCGCTGGCGTGACCTCAGGACTCTGGGAGAGGGAGCACAGCTGTGGAAGCCTGCAGGCCACCTCCTGGGAGGGGGCACCAGGGTGACACTGTGTTTAGGAAGGTTAGATGTCACCCCCCACAGACACTGGAGTTCACGTTGGGTCTTGGTGTGTTCACCCCAAATGCTGTAATTCTGACTGTGACCCGCGGGCTTCGGGACGGGACAGCATTGTTTGGGGTCAGGAGCTCTCCTCCCCTGCAGCCCCGGGAGGTGGGCGCTCGGCCCGTTCTAGGAGGGGACACTGAGGCACAGGGAGGCAGAGGGCCCGGGATAGCTCGTAAGTGGTGAGGTCGGCGCGTGAGTCAGGGGCGTCTGCCCCAGCGCCGTGTCTCACCAGCAGACCCGTCCCTGCCCCGGGGAGTGGCATCCCGGGGGTCACCCTGGAGGAGGCGCTGGGGGCAGCAGGCTCGGTGCCTACCCCGTGCAGTGTCCCCAGGCATCTCCCTGCACTTACGTCCCTGGGCTCTCCCGTGGGCAGGGGTCCCCAGGGCGAGGGCCAGGCTGTGGGGTCTCCAGAAACTCAGCATGTGGTGCAGGGGCTGGGCTGGGACCAGCCAGCGTGCTCCTGCCTCGGGGCCTTTGCCCTGGCTGTTCCCTCTGCCCAGAGGCGCTGGACTCCGGGGTCCCCGCAGGGAGCCCCAGCCCAAGGCCTTTTCATCCCCGCCTCCCACCGCCCGGCCTCCGCCCCTGCACACGTGGTCTTCCGTCCACCGCGGTTTCACCTGCACGCCTCCGTCCGGGGAAGCGTGTCCTGTGTTGCCTGTCCGTGCCCGACCCCTGCGTCCTGCCAGGACTTCCTCGTGCCCGCAGGCGCCCCCGTCCTAGAGGCTGGGGGCTGGTGCAGCCAGCCTGGATTCAGCTCACGAGAGCGCAGAGCTGGGGGGACAGTGCCACCCCTGGAGTGGCACGGGCAGGTCAGCGCCCCTGGAGGTGGGGTGGGCCCTCCACACAGGGTGGCGCCTGCCCCGTCTGCAGGGAGGCCGGGTCAGGAGGGGCGGGGAGCTTGCCTGGTTCACCCACCCAGCGAGTTGGGACCACCTCCGGGGCCATGGCACACTCACAAATGCCCATGAGGACGGAGAAGAGCTGGGGAGGGGCCTGGCCACCCTGGGCCACCCTGTCCTGCGGGAGGGGGGTCCACTCGGGTAGGCAATGTGGTGCCCCGACTCCTACGGCTGGCCTGCCCAGCCTCAGCCTGGCCTTGACCCCGGAGCTCTGGCCGACCCACTGTCTCCCCTTCCCACCTGCCCTGTCTGTCCCTGACCCACGCTTGACCTGCCCTGGCCCCCACCCCCGACTCGCCCTCGACCCACCCTGGGCACTCCCTGCCTTCCCCACTCCCCCCCGCCCCACCCCGCTGTCCTGGCAGGGGCCAGGGACGGGGGTCCTGGGGTGGCCACAGGTGCTGTGGGAGGGCAGGGCCGCTGGAAAACGGGGCTCTGGGGAGTGCAGGTGGCGTGCGGGGCCGGGCGGCAGGTGGGACCCTGTCTCCGAGCTCAGCGTGTTTGCCTGGACATCCCCAGCTGGACGGGGACTCAGCAGAGCTCAGCTCCCGAGGGGGAAGGAGGCGGGAGGCAGAGGGAGTGGAGCTGGGGAGGCCTGGGGGGCACAGCACTTCCCACAAAGGGGCAGGGGTGACGGGGCCCAGGAGGGACGAGAGGGCGTCCTCCCCAGAGGAGAGGCGGGTGGGCACTGAGGGGGTAGTGGGTGGGATCCCCGCGGGTTGGGCTCCCTGGGGACGTGCAGACCCAGGCCCAGGGCGCAGGGCAGGGGGCACGGGGAGGTGGGCAGCCAATCATCACCCAGACCCACCCGCACCCCAACTCTGACGCTTGCCGGAGTGTGACCCCGTGGGCACTGCCGGGTCCCCGCGTGTGGGTCGCCGTGCCCTCGCTGCCCAGAGACAGAGGCCCCCTCGGGGTCGCACGGGGGCTCCTGGGTGCCAGAGCAGCGGTCTCGGGCCACGGGCCCCTGGATTTCAGGGATGAGTTTATGGGCCAGGAGGAGAGCGTGAATGTACAGCGTGGAGTCAGCAGGGACCAGAGGCGGCACCTCCCGTCGGCCACGGTGCTTGCCCACGGGACGCCGGGCTCGGGGGACCCAGGGGCAGACGGCTGGTGTGCATGAAGGGGGGACGGGGACGCACGCCCTCAGGACAGTCAGCGAGACCCTTGCTGGAGACCGCGTGAGACCCGCGGGAGGTGAGGGTGGGCTGTGCCGGTGTCTGGGGACGAGCGCCCCAGGCTGTGTGAACAGTGTGTGCAAAGGTCCCGAGGCCCTGAGGCCTCCCTCCTGCTGACCGCTGCTCAGAGCACACCAGCCCTGCCCCTCATTCCAGGGACGCCGGGGACCCTCCGCCTCAGGGCCTTTGCACGTGCTGCCCTCCCGCCTGGACAGTTCTCACAGGCCCGCGGCTCCCTCCCTCTCTGCCTTCAGGTCTGGGCCAGACCATCAGCTGTGTGATGCTGCGGACGACCGACCCGGACCCCGGCTCCTTTTTTTTCCGAGTCTGTGTCACCACCCTGTACCCTGCGCACTTTCCCTGGGAGCCTGCTTCTCACCCGGCTCAGCTTACTGGGGTGCCCCCTCCAGGGAGGGGGTCTTCCTCCCCTGCTGACTGTCCGGCCCTAGGACGGTGCCCGGTGCACGTAGGTGACGCATGCGTACTAGTCACTGGCCTGGGAGCTGCGGGAGGAGCTGCGGGAGGAGCTCCGGGCATGAGGGGTGTCAGCGTGGCTCTGCCCGCGGGGGCGGCTCTGGGGCTCTCTGGGCGGGACAGGCCATCTGTCCGGGGCCATGGGGGCACCCGTGTGGAGGCTGGGGGCTGGGGAGCAGGGTGTCTGCGGGGCCCTCGCTGGTTCCCACGGGGTCCCAGAGCCCCCAGCAGCGGGGAGTCGGGGCCCGGGGCACAGGGACGGGGCGGGGGTGCAGTAAACCTGAGACTCAGCGCAGACGCCAGGGCGTGCGGTCAGGCCCGGGGCCTGGGGGCTGGTCCTCTGCACGGGCTCCTGGGGCCCGAATCTAGACACCCCGCCCGCTCTCCCCGGGGGCCCCGCAGCCAGTGCAGCTGCAGGAGGGGGGTAGGGGCTCCCCGGGGCTCCCCTGCACAGCCTGTTGTCTCCATTAGAGGCTTCTTGTGCCCAAAACACAAAAGCAAAGATCCCACACGATGTAAGGTCCCCGTAATCCCACCTCCGAGAAACACGGTGCTGCTGGTGTCACAACGTGCTGTGTCTCCAGGGAACCCATCCTCCTGCGAGTGTGCGCGTGTGCGCGTGTCCCTGGCCCGGTCACCCCCCACCCTGGGCCCTCACGCTTCCTTCCAGGGGCCTCCTCCTGGAGGCCCGCCTGGCAGCATCCCCCCACCCCCCGTCCCAACGCTGCAGGGGCTGCCCCGTGGCTGGGCCCAGTCAGGGGTCTTGGGCTGCCTGCATGGCCTGGGGCTGGGCTGTGTGTGCCCATCCCCCAGGTAACCCCAAGTGGCGTTGCTGGACCGGGGGAGCCTGTCCGGGGCCTTCCACCTCGTGCTGGTCCCCCCGGCGGACCCTTCCGGACGTGCTGGAGCTGCCGCCGGGGCCAGACCGAGCCCGTGGCCATCAGGGGTGCCCCCGGGGTGAAAGCGTGGGCTGAGTTTGCTCACTGGCAGGACCTTCCGTTCGAGGGACTGACCCTGGTCGGGTACCTGCCTCGGGTCTGGCGCCCTGGCCGCCCTCTGTCCCCACCAGTGACCCTGCCTGGTGTGCCTGGCCGGGACCAGCCACAGGCTCGGAGGGGACAAGCCGCCCGGTCACTGGGGGCAGGGGGAGGGGATCCTTCCTCCCCCCACCCCCAGGCGCAGGACGGCTGCCCTGGGGTTGGGACCTGAGCAGGTGGAGAAGGGGGTGGGGTGGGTGAGGCAGCAGGAGCAGCAGATGCTAAGGCCCTGAGGCCAGGGCTCGGGGCGTATTTAGGGAAGAGGAGGCAGGCTGGCGAGGCCCTGCAGGAGGCCAGGAGTGTGCAAGCGGGGCTTTCCCCAGGGGGCCAGAAGGGTGGAGGGGTGAGGAGAGCAAGAGTGAGGCCTGCCCCCCCCCCCCATGCAGGTCAGCACCTCGGCCATGATTGGCCGTTCCAGGCGCCCTTCCAGGTCCTTCCTCCTCCCCTACCTTGTGAGAGCGGGTTCGCAGGTGAGGAAACTGAGGAGCGAGCCAGGCTGCCCCCACTCCAGCCCTCCAGGTCCCGGGCCCCGGGGGAGCGAGCTCCTTACCTGACCTCAGAACCCCAGAGCCAGCTCCCACTTGTGCCTCGGACGCTGACCTCCACCTGCCTCCTCACGCCCCCACCCCTGCACTTGTCTGTCCCCTGGGGATGGGCCCCAGGGTGAGGAGGTGCTCGGGGGTCAGAGCCACCAGCTCTCGGTGTCTCCCCATGCCATCATGTCTTGGGTGGTTGCCCTGGAGCACTGCCCCCACCCTTGGAGCACCGTCCCAGGGAGGGTGCCCCTCGGAGCCCTGTTGTGGTTCGAGTGCCCCTCTCAGCGCCCTCCTGAACCCCATCATGGGGCGGGTGCCCCTTGGAGCCCCGTCGTGGGGCCGGTGCCCTTGTGCCCTGTCCTCAGGACACAGAATTCATAAATCAAGTCATGATTCTGTATTTTTCCCCAGCAAAATGTGCCCATTTCAATAATTACAGCATTTGTGATCCACTTAGAAAACATGGTATTTTTAACGTGAACACTTAAGAAACAATCCGTTCCACACCCATCTATCCAAATGGCTCCGATTTTGAATAATTCTTTTGAAATGGAGTCTAAATATATACAAATAGATGTTTCTGAAATGTCATGTATTCTGAATATATTTGCATGGGAAGCGGCTTCTGAGGAGTGGGGTGGGGGCTGGGCAGCCTGGGGGCAGAATGAGGGTGCTGGTGGGGTCGGGGGACTGAGCGCCTGGCTGAGGGAGGACACAGAGCCGCGTGGCCCAGGAGTCCCACGTGCAGGTGTCAGCCCGGCTCCCTCCCCGGGAGCCCTTGGGCATCCTCACGGGGACCACTGGGACCAGCCCCCAAGGTCCTGGGTGCCAGCAGGGGTCCCCGCACACGGGGCAAGGGGTTGCCCTTGGGCCCACTGAGTCTGAGGCCAGCACCTGATGCCCACGTGCCCGTCACCCCCTCATCTATCAAGCCCTCCCTCCTTTCTCTTTGCTCCCTCTTTGCTCCCCGATGAGCCCTGGCTGCTGGAGACAGGTTTCCAGGACCCCGACCCCTGAGCCCTCTGGACGGCTGTAGCGCAGGGCAGCAGAGCCCGGGGTGAGGCCCCGCCTCGGGTCTAGGGCACCGAGGCCTCCAGCTGCCTGGGCCCCTCTAGTGAGCACCCACTGCATGCAGACCCCATTGGGCTGGGGCTCCCAGCCACCTGCAGCAGGGGCCTGTCCTGGAGCTCAGGGCTGAGGGGACGGCGTGGAGAGAGAGGCACAGGCTGGGTCCAGGCGGGCCTCCCCCTTCAGAGAAGCCATGAGAGCAGTTGTTGCATGAGGCTCGGTGGGAGGGGGTGACTGCCCAAGACAGCTTCCGGGGGCAGGTGGCAGGTGAAGAGCCAGCACCCGGGGCAACGCCCGGCCCTGTCCCTTGGAGGGAGAACAAGGTGCAGGACCCGTGCCCGTGCCCTGCCCACGAGGGTAGTGGGGGCCCTGCCCGCGGGCTTGAGGGCCGATGGTCATGCAGCAGCTCCATGGGCAAGTCCCCTCCATCCCTCAGTGGGTGTCTGGGCAGGCGAGGTGTGCAGCGTCACTGCGGGGCCTTGGTTGTCACTAGGTCACCGCCTGGCCCTGCCTGCCGAGCCGTGACCTTTCTGGTCCCCTAGGCCCTGCTCCGGGTGCTGGGCGGGCAGCTGGGAGGTGGCCAGAGCACCAGCCCGTCCTGACCTCCCGGCCCCGAGCTGCCCTAAACCCACGTGCCCCACTCTCGCCTGACTGGTGCCCCACGGCGCGGTTGGGGTGGGGGTGGGGTGGTTGGGACGTGGCTCCAGTCCTGTGGGCAGCCACCCCGCCAGCACCCACCTTGTGCGCAGCAAGCAGGTGCAGGGGGCGGGGCCCGGAGGGCTCAGGGCGGGGCCTGGAGGGCTGGGGCGGGGCTTGGAGAGCTGGGGGAACCACCATCCCTGGCTGCCCCCCACTGCCAGGCCTTCCCCCCCAGACTGTCCCCTGGGCATCCTCCTTGGTCTCTGACAATCGTGCTGGTCACCCCGACTTCCCTTCGTTTCCTGCACAGACTCTGGTTCTTTGAGTTTTGTTGCTTTGTGTTCTGTCCTTTGTGATGAAGATGCTGCCCCCTGCGTGGGGTCCCTACATCCTGCCGGGTCTAAGTCTGGGGCGGTAAAATGCTGCTTGGAAAGGTGTGTGTGCAGGTGTGAGCCCTTGACCTCTACTGGGGGTGCAGCGGCCGGGGGTGCATGGGGGCCTTGAAGAAAGCTCTCCCGGGTCCTGGGCTGCCCTGGGGGACCCTACTGCTGGCTACCCTGCCTCTACTCTGACCCCAGCTCTGGCTCCTCTCCGCCTCCCTCCACTGGGCCTGGAGTCCCAGAAAATTGTGGGGGTGGGAGCCTCAGGTCCTTAAGCACCCCCCCCCACCCCCGCCCCACTCCTGAGGCTGGGAGGAGCTAGGCCCTCCCCCTGACCACACCACACCCCTCCACAGGCCCGGCGCCCCTCCCCAGCTCGGCGGGCTGCCTCCCCCACCCCAGCCTGCCGCCTCACACTCCCTGTGCTGGGGGTACACCCCGTACCCTCCTTTTAGTGGAGAGAGTGGCAGCTGGGTGCGTGCCTGCTGGACTGATGGCCCCGCATCTGTCGTTCTTCAGGGTGCACACGGAGCCCGCAGAGGCCAGAGGGTGGTGGTAGGGCCCCCGGTGGGCACGGGGTGCCCTCCGCTCGGCCCTTGCCTTTCCACTCAGCTCTGCCCAGTTGGGGAAGCGGTGGCCATGGCCTCCCAGTGTCCTGGTGGGAGGAAGGGGCGGGCCGGCAGCCACGGGAGCAGGGGCCGTGGAGGGCATCCTGGAGGCGGCGGCAGTGCTAGGGGTGGGTTTCGGGGCGTGAGTGTGAGGGCGCGCCAGGCAGAAGGAGGAGCAGGGGTGCCCGGCCCTGGGGCCTGGGACGGAGGGTAGCCCTTCCCCAGCCCACATCCGTTCTGCCCTCCTGCAGGGAGCCCACCGCCTGTCCCCACCCCACTAATTGGGCCCCAGTCAAGAGCCTCATGCCGGTTAATCCCGCCATCAGCCCGGGGTCTGTCATTTAAGAGTGATTAATCGGGGCGGCTCTGGGGGCGGCGAGGACCAGTACCCAGAGCAGAAGTGTGGGGGGAAGGTAGGCAGATGCAGCCGTTGACCCCACCAGGGGCGGCGGGGCTGGGACCCCTGTTCCCTGTGGGGTCTGCTCCCTGCCCTTTCCTTCCTGCCCCCTCCCTGGGGGGGACCAACGCTGGGGCCTGGATAGTTCGGGCCCCAGAACAGCCCCGCCCAGTTCTGCGTGCTGGGGAGACGCCCTCGGCCACCTCAAGCCCTCGTGCCCCGCACGGCAGCCGCCCTGTCCCAGTGTCACCGTGAGCGTGGAGGGCGGCTGTGTTTGCCCAGTAAGGGCAAACCCCACGGCCTCACGTGGTCAGCGTGAGGTGCCCAGCACCATCCCCCCCAGGATGCAGGCCGGCAGCCATCAGGACGGGGCCCCACTGTGTCTTGGGAGCCCCCCCCATCACCGGAGGCCTCATGACGACTGCATGGGCATGGGACCTGGGTAGGGGCCTGGGGGGCTCCAGCCCCGCTCCCCGAGAGTGACCGTGGCCCCTTGCTGCTGGGCCTCGCCCTCTGTCCCCAGACCCTGGGACCCGCGGGCGTCCAGGGCGGCCAGGGCTTTGGGCAAGCCGGTGGACAGAAGTCAGCTCCGCTCTGGCAAAGGGCGCCCCGGGCTGGGCCGGACGAGGCCGAGATTCGGTGCCACCCCTGAGCTCCGTCCAGAGGCCAGCGTGCAGGCTCCCCGGGAGCCGGACGGGGCTGGAATCAGTTAATGACCACAGGCGGGGCCGCGCCCAGTGTTTCCTGTCCCCCGTCGGGAGGTGAATCCAGATCCAAGGTCAGTGCCCGGCAGGCCGGCTCCTTGTGAGGCCCTGAGGGAGAGCCCGGTCCGAGCCTGTCCCCTTGGCTAGTGGACAGACAGCCGTCCCCACGTCCACACGGCGGCCCCCCGGCACACCTGCGCCCGCGTGTCCCGTCTTCCAAAGACACTGGTCAAGGCAGACCAGCGCCCCCCCTCCGCAGGAGCTCACTAACAGGGTCACCTCCATAAAGGCCGCGCGTCCCCAAATACAGTCCCACCCCGGGCTCCTGGGGGCTGGGACTTCAGCCTATGAATCTGGGGACGCACTTCAGCCCATGTCACATTTCCTAGGTCACTGCTGCCAACACTCCCCCTCTGACCACTAGGACCGGGCAGGGCCCGCCGTGTGGGTCATGAGGGCTTGAGGTGGCCAACAGTGTCTCCCCAGCCTGGAGAACAGGGCCTCATGGGGGGCTGTTTTGGGCCCCAACCATCCACCCCCTGGCAGCCCCACTGCCTCTCGAAACAGCCCCAGTCCGGTGCTCCCAGGCTTGTGTGGCCCCGGCCCGTCCCCTCTCGGCGGCAGTGCTACTCCCTGGGAAAGCCCACGCCTCCCCGAGGAAGGCTGTCCCTGCTTTACCAGGTCCCCGCGGAGTGTGCCCTGCCCCGCCCTCTGCCCCTCCTCCTGCTGCTGGGTGCTGATGAGGGGTGGTCTGCTGCTCCTGGACAGCACCCCTCCCCCCGCCCAGGCAGGAGCGGGGCCTTTGCACGTGGCTACCCACCTGCAGGGGAGGCAGCAGGTGCAGGGGTGGGGCTGTGCCTCCTGCCGGCTGGGTCCGCTGAGCTCCCCATCAAAGGGCTGCCTCCGCCCCCACCATATGTCCTGGGTGCGCCTCTGGGGGCCCCTGGCGCCTGCCTGTCAGCGCCCCGCCCACCGCTTCCCCTTGAAGTCCGGGGAGGGAGGCCCAGCGGTGTCTTGCTGGAAGGGCAGCTCGGTGGAGGCCGAGGGTTGGTTTGGAGGGTCCCAGGGGATCGCGTGTCACCCCCCGACCCACCCCCGGTTCCTCTCCAGCTGATCCCTGCTGCTTCTTCACCCAAGCCTGGTCCCTGCGGATGCCCCTGGGCTCCCAGTTCGCTGCCGGTGTGAGGTGCAGCAGGGAAGGTAGACGTGGAAGGACGGGCCTGAGTGCAGGTCACATCTAAGGAGGCACTTGGCTGCCGTCCAGCACAAGGCCACTGTCATGGTCCAGGAGGGTGACCTGGGCCCAGGCAGGGGAGGCGTGGACGCTGCTCTGGCAGACGGTGAGTGTGAGGCCGGACTCTGTGTGGGCCGCACAGATGGGATGGCCAGGCCCTGGGGCCTCGGGGAGGTCAGCGCCATGCCCGGGCCACGCCTGAGCCCTGCTGCTGTGCTCGTAGGGTGCGTTGCCTCCCCCGGGGCGCCCGGAGCCACGCGGGGGGCTGGTGAGGAAGCATGTAGCTGGTCCTGGGCCTAAGCTTCCTTCAGGGTGTGTGCAGAGGGTCAGGCCTACTACCTGAGGGCACATCTGTGACGTCAGCTGCTCTGCAAGGGCCGGCTGCATCGCTGGGCTCCAGGTTCGAATCCGGACCCCACAGCTCACAAGCTGGCCGCCTTGGGCCGGTTACTTCACTCTCTGAGCCATCTGCCGACCAGGGCGTCGACAGGACCCACCCTGTGAGCGAAGGCTCAGGAAAGGGCAGCTGCCCTGCGGATGAGGACGCGGCTTGTGTGTGTGCACCAAGGACGCACACCAGGGTCCTTGGCCAGGCCTGGCCCGGGAGCCGCCCTGGGCGCTGAGCTGCTCCTTGGCGCAGATGCCCTTGCCCTGCTAGCAGGCCGTGGGTTCCACTGCCCTCCCACCCCCAGCTGGGAGCAACTGGAGGTGTGTTTCTCATTCACCCTGGGCCTCCCGGCCCCCCCGCCCCCTCCCGCACGCAGCTGGCGCGTGACCCATGACAACAGCTGGGGCAGGGAGACCTGAGACCCGAGCCTCAGAGCTGTAGGCACCACGTTGGAAGCCCTGGGGAGGCCACGTAACCCCTCTGGCCCGGTGTCCTGACCTAGGCCCCAGGGTAGTAATACTGCCCTTGGGGCTGGGAAGCAGAGTTATTCAGATGGTGGCTGATATATAGAAATATAGATATATTTTAGATTTTATTTATTTATTCATGAGAGAGACACAGAGAGAGGCAGAGACCCAGGCAGAGGGAGAAGCAGGCTCCCCGTGGGGAGCCCGATGTGGGACTCGATCCCGGGTCCCCGGGGTCACACCCTGAGCCAAAGGCAGACGCTCAGCCCCTGAGCCACCCAGGGGCCCCGACGGTGGCTGATCTTCAAGCTGGTGTGTGGATCCCTTCCAAAGTGGAAGGACACTGAGGCAGCGCCAGGGGTCTGAACACCCATCCACCCCCAGCAGATCCCCGATGCCACCCTACAGTGGGACGGAATCCTCACTCCAAACCTCATCGTGAGCACCCCCTCCAAAAGCCAGGTTCAGCCCCACCTACTCCAAGAAGCCTCCCGACTTCCCTCTGTCCCCGCCAATCCCCTCCCTCTCTCATGGCCTCACTGCCCCAATCCCCATAACCATTTTGAGAAAGTAGATGGTTAGAGGACGGGCGGGTGGGTGTATGTGCGCGTGGATGGGGCGTTGGCTACATGGATGGACAGATGGGCGGCTGGATGGATGGGTGGGGGGCTGGACGGGTGGATGGAGGGATGGGTGGGTGGGTAGGTGGAATAACGGATGGATAAATGAATGGGGAGCCCCAACATCCACCTGATGACCCAGATGGGCAACCCAGGGGACCCGCCCTTGACTCTCTGTTCCCCTTCCCTTGCATATTCAGTCACAGCACGTTCTGAGGATTGTCTCCTGGTCTTGGCCCTGTCTCCCCCCGATCCTCCCTCCTCGGCCCCTGGACTCCCTGCCCTTGCACGGATCAGGCTTTCCTCCTGGCCCTGTGCCTACCCACACCCCCGCATTTGCTTCCCAAGTGGCCTCCTCACTGCACTGTCTCCCTGCTTAAAATTCCTCACTGTCTCTGTGCTGTCTCGGGCGCTGCCCAAACCCCTGTACAATCGCACCCATCCCATCTGTCTCCCCTGCTTCCCCACGCCCACCCGGCTCTGGCCACTTGGTGACTGACCAGCTTATTTTCAGTCCCATTTTGTCCTAGGTTCCCCCCTGCCCCTGCCTCCCACCTCCTTGGCCTGCCCGAGGGGTCCCCACCCCACCTCCAGGGCCCAGACGAAGCCTCCTTTCTTCCAGAAGCCTCTGAACCCCCATCCACCCATGAATCCCCAGCACAGACCTATGTGTCTTCCTCTCCATGAGGTCTTGAGTGGTGGGGCCCACAACTTGTCAAACTGCTAATAACCAGAACTAGGGGCGCCTGGTGGCTCAGTCAGTTGAGCATCGGCTCTTGATTTTGGCTCTGGTCACGGTCTCGGGGTCGTGGGGTCTACTCCGTCCGCGTCTGACTCCGTGCTTGCTAGGGAGTCTGAGATTCTCCGTGTCTCTCTGCTCCTCCCCACGCTCCTGTGCTCCATCCGTCCCTCTCACTCGCTCTATCTCTCAAAAATAAGTAAATAATACTAAACAAAGAATAATAACTACAACAACATAGGAAGAGGAAGACGAGAGGACTATGGGTCTGGTGTTTGCCGGATCCCAGGCTCTGTACTTTCCAAGCTTTCGAACGTGCTCCTGAAGTCAGTGGCCTCATCCTCTACTTGCAGGAGAATCCGAGCTGCTGGTGGGGGGCGGGGGGCACCTGGGACGTCCAGGCCTCACTACCCTGGAGCTGGCCGTCCCGCTGGCCCTCCGGCGTCGCTCCCTTGTGCCTGGCTTTGGCTCTTGAGCGAGCACGTGTGCAGCTCCGGGGGAGCCCCGAGCCCCTGGCAGGCCTGCACCACGTGCCCCCGGGATGGGAGGCCGGGGTTCAGGGCACCGTGACAACCGCACTCTCTGTCTCTCAGCTCCAGAGACGCAAGATCAAGTGCCACGTCCTGTCGGCTGGAGTCACCGTCCTGCTGGTCATCATCCTCACCTACTGCCACCTCCATCCGAAAGTAATGCCCCTGACGGTGAGTGCCCCGACTGCTCTGCGCCATCTGTCCCTCCACCTTCCCTCTCATCTGTCTGTCCATCCGTCCTCTTCGTGTCAGGCCTGGGCTTGGCCCCGGCAACCCAGCAGGGGACACAGCAGGTGGGGGCCCTCTTCCTGGAGCCCACAGCCGAAGGGGAGGTCCCGACTGGCGGCTCCCCGGACAGCCAGGAGCAGAGCGTGTTGGGTGGTGCAGCGGGCAGGTGCCAGGGCCCCGGGGCAGGGAACAGGGCCGCTGGTGGGGGGTGGGGGGGTGGAGCGTGGGTGCTGAGCCCCTGCTGGGCCCCGGGCCCTGGGCAGGAGCCCGAGCAGACAGGAGCCGGACCCAGAGCCTGTGAAGCACCTGCAGTGGCCGAGCGGAGCTGCCGCGTGCGGAGCCCGTGTCTGGGTTCTCCAAGCTGTGGAGCAAAGGGACCTCAAACTTAGTGGCTGAAAACAGCAATCAACCTGGATTATCTCAGCCTCTGCGGGCCAGGAATTAGGAAGGGGCTCAGCTGGTTCTTCGGCTCAGCCCTCGTGTGGGTGCAGGCAGTGGGGCCGGGGCCGCACCACCCGAGGGCCTGACGGGGCCAGGGGAGCCAGCTGGAATCCGGCTGCCCCACAGAGGCCCGCAGGGCAAGGGGTCCCCGAGAGCCGGGCGCACCACACCTGGTCGCTCCTGCAGCATCCTACCACTGCCTCCGGGCCAGCCGCGGCGTGAGGGACCCCCTTGCAGGGCGTGACCCGGGGTAGGAGGACCTAGGGGCCCCCGGGAGGTGGCTTCGGCCCCGGAGCGCTGCAGGGAGGGGTGTGTGGTGTGCGGACCGGACCAGCTCCCAGCCCTGTGCTGGGAGACCACAGGGCTGGGCAAGGGTCTCGGGGAGGGGCAAGCAGGCCCTGGGTGTTCCGTGCTCACTGTTCCCTGTGGTCCCCACCACGGCCCGTGACGGCCTCTGTGAGGGCAGCAGGTGAGCGCGGGCTGTAGGAGGCTCCATGGAGTCACCTAGTCCAGAGCCCTCGGGCTCCTCCATCCAGACTTGTCTGGGAAGTACTGCTTTCTGGACAAGAGCCACCCCAACCAGGCTGAGCCCCAAAGTGGGGGGTGCAGAGCCCTGGCAGCCCTGAGCCCTGTCCTTGGTGGCCAGCCTCTCCTTGGGTCACACTGTCCCTAAGGCTGGGCTGGGAGGTCACAGGGGGTGGGGGTGCTGAAGGGAGACACGTAGGCCGTCAGCCTGCAGCGTGTGCACCCTGCGTATCCATCACCTTGATGGTGCTCCCGGCACCCCGAGGGGGGCAGGTCCCACCCTGGCAGCGCCCCGTGCACCAACCCCACCCCGCTCGGCGTATCCATCGCTCCCCTCGCATCAGGCGGGACACACGGAAACCCCAGGTGGCCTGGCTTCACCGGGGTCCGTGCAGGTTCTGCATGGGGTCAGGGCTTGGATTCCTGGGTGGTGGGACGGCAGGCAGGGTCTGCTCTCCAGGTGAGGGTGGCAACTTGTCCCAAGTGGCAGGCCAGGTGGCGGGGCGGCAGGGGCACGGGCCTCTGAGCCCTGGGAAGGGCCGGGCCCCAGGCAGCTTCCCTGCCCGCCCTCGGGGCTGCCCCGATGGGACTGACCTTCATCCTCCGGGGCCCTTCTGGAGCCAGTGCTTCCTGCCCCCCACCCCGGTGGCCCCCAGCTGGGGCTCAGGAGCAGGGACAGAGGAGGCCTGGCAGGGCAGCACGACAGAGGGGGCCTGGGGCCACCATGAGGTCTGGAGTCATGACCCTCATCTGTGTGGGGGAGTCTGCAGGGGCCACGCAGATGCGCCCAGAAGGAGGAAGGGGGCTCTGGGGCCAGCACGTGGGTCCCCGTGGTCTGGAGGACAGGGAGGGGCTGTAAGGGCCGGACCCTCCCCTTGCTCCTCCTCCGGGGCCGGGGTCTCTATGTCCCCCAGCAGCCCCTCTCTCGTCCTCCACATTTCCCAAGTCACCCCACGGCTGTGCACCCCAGGCCCTTCCCTGCGCCAGAGGGAGCCAAGGGCGGTGGCAGGCACCACGCAGGGAACATCCCCTCTGGCGCGCCCACCAGGCCGGTGGAGAGGCCCGGCACCCCACACGCTGCCTGCCTGTCGCAGCCGTCTGGGGACGGGGTCCCCCTGGGGACCTGGAGGCCGCCCTCGGCCCAGGCCCCAGAGAGACGGGGCTAGGGGGCTGCCCTCTTTCCCTCTCTGCCAAGCTGCTCTGAGGACAAAGGCAGCTAAATATAAACAGCAGTTTGAGGAAGGAAGAGGCTTGATTCAAATGCAGGGGGGATTATTTCCGCAGAGAAAAGCAGCCTCTGAGGGAGGAGCTCCTTCCCGGACTTGGAAGAAGCCGGTGACAGAGACAGCCAGGTGCATGTGGCCATTTCTGGGTGCCGGGTGAGACCGTGCCATTTGGCAGTTCCAAGCAGGCAAAGGAGCCCCTGGGTCGCGCCCACTCTCTGGGCCACCTCCGTGCACCATCACCCACCCCCGTGGCTGTGACCACCCCCACCCCCCAGGGGCTCAGCTATTCCCCCATTACAGGGGGCTTGCAAGTCTGCCTCCCACCTGGTCAGGATGTGGTGCTCACTCGCCTGCACAAGCCCGGTGCCAGGAGTCTCCCCTGTGGGGAAGGACTGTGTGTGGCCAGCCTCAGTCCCCCAGACTCCCTGGACTCAGTTTACAGCAAGCATGAAGGCTAGTCTGGGACTGAGTCAGGGCTCAGAGTGTGACAAGGTGCAGGGCTCAGTGTGTGACCAGGATCAGGGCTCAGAGTGTGACGGGGTCAGGGCTCAGAGTGTGACCAGGGTCAGGGCTCAGGTTGTGACCAGGGTCAGGGCTCAGAGTGTGACCAGGGTCAGGGCTCAGGGTGTGACCAGGGTCAGGGCTCAGAGTGTGACCAGGGTCAGGGCTCAGGGTGTGACCAGGGTCAGGGCTCAGAGTGTGACCAGGGTCAGGGCTCAGGGTGTGACCAGGGTCAGGGCTCAGGGTGTGACCAGGGTCAGGGCTCAGAGTGTGACCAGGATCAGGGCTCAGGGTGTGCCCAGGGTCAGGGCTCAGGGTGTGACCAGGATCAGGGCTCAGGGCGTGACCAGGGTTGGGCTCAGGGTGTGACCATGATCAGGGCTCAGGGTGTGACCAGCATCAGGGCTTAGAGTGTGACCAGGGTCAGGGCTCAGGGTGTGACCAGGGTCAGGGCTCAACATGTGACCAAGAACAGGGTTCAGCGTGTAGACAGTCTGTGGTCAGGGTCAGGCTTCGGGAGCCCTGGCCGGCACGGAGGACAATACAGTGGCAGGAGCCAGCATGCCCACCCTGTGTCGCGGTCGGCTCAGCATGTTGGGCTCAGAAGCTGAAGTTACGGTAACTCGTGTCCCCAGCTCTGCCCACAGCACCGCGGTGTCCGGAGGTGGACGCAGAGCCCAGCTGAGACTCCTTAGGGTCCAGGGGGCAGAGGGCGAGGGCCTGTGGCCCTCGCTCCCGGGGTGTGGCTGGCACACCGCTGTCTAGATGGTGGCTGTGGAGCTTTGGAGAAGCAAGGGAGTCCTTGGGGCCAACCCCACCCCCCATTGTCCTTCTGGGTCGACCCAGGACCTTCTCCATGTCGGACTCCGGTCACTGTGGACTGTTCGTAGGTCCCTGTGTGGTCAGCAGGCCACCGCAGCCACGAAGCAGGGCTGGGCGGGTGAAGGGGGGGCCCGGAGCGCTGGCGGGTGCCTGTGCTGGGTCCTGGGCTCCCTGCTGGCCCACAGGCTGGGCTCCAAGGGATGGAAGATTATGGAACCGAATCCAGGCAACAATCAATGAAGTGTTTTTCATGCGCACAGAAATTGAAGGGGCTAAATAGAGGCTTCTAGCAAATCGTATTTGTAATGTTTTCCAAAAGCCGTGGAGTACGGAGCTGAAGGCATTGATTTCCATGTGGGACGTGCACGGGGGTGCAGAGGATTTTGTGTCCACGCTTGTCTGCAGTGCACACACACACGTGTGTGTTTTCACGTGTGCCTGTGTGTGTGGTCGGCGAGGACCCGTGACTGTCCGCTCCCCCTCCCAGAGGCTGGAATGTGACTAAGGGACCTGAGTGCATCACCCTGGGAGGGGGGACAGCTGTGTCTCCATGTCCGCCTTCTGCAACCGGAGCGCGGGTCGGAGCCTCGCGGGGCCGCCTCACCGCGTCCTCTCCACAGCCCCGGCCAGATGCCACTGTGTACCCATTTTTCAGACGGGGGCACTGACGTGGCCGGATGACGGGCCGTCCTGGGCAGGGGGCAGCACGGGGGATGATCCTTCCGGAGCTGGGACTGCTAGGGAAAGCCCTGCAGAGGTTAGGTGGCCGCCCCGTCACAGCCGGGAGCGCCAGAGCCAGGTTTCCCACTCGGTCTGTGTGACCCTGTCGTCCGACGGTCCGGCGTGTCCCCGGGGCCCGCGGATGCTTCCGTGGTGCCCATTACCCGAACGGTGGCACCTTCTGTCCCCAAAGTTCAGGGAAGGAGTCAGACGACCTGTCTGTGCTGAGCTGGTCGGTCGGAGGCCTGGGAGTCGGGTCACGGGGGCCTGGTGGCTTTGGGCCGCCCCGCTAGCCTCGCCCCAGCTGCAAGCAGGCCTGCGGGGTCCTGGGGCTCCTTGGGGTTTACCCTGGGAGCGTCTCCTCTGGGGCCTCCACCCGCCTCGCAGCTCCTGGTCAGAGGGCAGGTGCCACAGACCAGTGAGCAGGCCTGAGCTCTGCCTCAGTTTCCTCATCTGTATGCCGGGGTCACACCTTCCGGGGACCCCTGTGGGCATCAGAGACGATGCCTGCTGGGCTCCTGCTGGGGGGGCGGCTGCCCTCAATGACACTGCTATGTCGCTGTCCCCATCGGCACTGGCAGCGTTAATGGTGTGACCACGTGCCCGCTCTGGTTTATGGAGATGAGACGCAGCTGGCCTCACTCCGCCGCGCCCATGCGGCCCTCCAGCCAGCAGGGCCATGTCTCGTCCTCCCTGCTGCCCAGGCAGGGCACATGGGCACAGCTCAGAGCAGCCCAGACGTCGGGGATGTGTCCCTGTGATTCAGCAAATCCCCCAGCGCCTCCGCGTCAGCCAGCTGCTCCTGTGGTCTGATCCGGCACCGCCCCGAGCAGCTCAGAGCCTCGGGGACGGAGGCCTGTGAGGTGCCCAACGGCCAGGAGCAGAGTGGAAGCCATCAGAGGGGCGGCTCTGCCCGGAGGCCTTCCTGGAGGAGGTGGCTCGTGAAAGCCGAGTATTGAGAAGTGAGTACAGGCTCCTCTGTCAGGCAAGGAGGAGGGGAGTCCAGGCCCAGGGCCCAGCCCTGGCAAAGTGTGCACGCGCAGGGGGTGGCGCCCCGGGCACGAGCTGGCTGGGGCCGACTGTGTAGGGCCCTGAGTAGGAGACGAGTGGTGGGCGAACAGGCCTGAGAGGCTGGAGGTGTCCGGGGCCGCTTGTTCGGAGCAGTTGTTCCCTAGCGGGCCCGAGGGAGCCATAGCAGTCCCCAGACGCCCACCGTTGCTGGGCACTGGCACAGTGGCTGGGCGCATGGCCACACGGGGAGGGCCGGACCCAAGCAGCCCCGGGAGAAAGGTGGAAAAGGCAGCAGGTGCGTGGGTGGCACGGGAGGCGCTGATGGACAGGACGGAGAGGGGGTGGCACCGACACTGTCGCATCTTACCAGGTCCAGCCCGGGATCGGCGGCCGCAACAGCTGTCCCGTGGTGCCCGGGTGGCGCGGTGGGACGGTGGGACGGTGGGACACAGCTGGGCCCCCCGCTGTCCGCTTGGCCATCTTCCCCCGCAGGTGGGGGCTGCACCCAAGGGGGGAGCTGGGGCAGAGGATGGGCTGGTCTGGGGCTGGGGGCGGGGCTGGGGCTGGTGTGGGGGGGGCGGGCGGGGCTAGGGCTGGTGGGGGCGGGGCCGGCCTGGAACTGGGGCTGGTGGGCGTGGCTGGGACTAGAGGTGGGGCGGGGCGGTGGGCGGGGCTGGGACTAGAGGTGGGGCGGGGCGGTGGGCGTGGCTGGGACTAGAACAGGGGTTGGGCGGTGGGCGGGGCTGGGACTAGAGCTGGGGGCGGGGCTGGGACTAGAGGTGGGGCGGGGCGGTGGGCGGGGCGGGGGCTGGTGGGCGTGGCTGGGACTAGAACTGGGGTTGGGCGGTGGGCGGGGCGGGGGCTGGTGGGCGGGGCTGGCGTCGCGGCCCAGGGCGGAACCCTCTAGCGGCCTTCTAAGCTTGTGGCCGCGGGTAGGTGGTGCGTGGAGCCCCGGTTCCGTCCTCAGTGGGCTCGGGACGCTAAGACCTTGCCGTGCGGTGAGGCCTGGGTGCCTGGTCCTCCCGCTCCCCCCCATCTTGCTCTTGGCCTTCAGCTTTCCTCTCTGTAGTTGGCCCTACGTACCCATCTCAGACTGTGAGCAGTCCCCAGACTGGCCACTGAGCTGCCCGCACCTTGTACCCCCCAGAAACAGGGGTTTGAGTTCTGCTGATCCCTAAAAGCCAAGCCTGGATGACATCCCCCCGATCTGAGCCTGCAGGCCTGTGTCCCTGTGGCAGGGAGGGACGCACGAGGCCTGTGGGCCACTCTGCCCCACTCCTGGACAGAGGGTCGGTGCATCTCCCTGTCCCTGGAGCAGCCCCCTGCCACTGCCACCTCTCTCTGCCCCACCTCCCTCCATCCCCCAGCTCCTGTCGGCCTCAGATTTGGTGCCTAGGACTCCTGGCTCTGGGCCAATGCCCATCCAAGGGGCCGTGCTGTCCCTGCAGGGGGCCGTCCCAGGGCTCTGGGCCCTCAGTGACTGGGGGGACGGGAGCCGGGGGCTTGTAGCCATATCTGATGGATGTTGGCTGAAGCTCTGAGGGCCTCATCCAGACCAGGAAGGTTAGGACCTAGCCTGACCCCCATGTCCCCCTCAGCCTTGGGGAGGATTCAGGGTCAGCCCTCCTGGCCATGCCAGCATTATTGTCCCTTACCCACTGGGGGGCAGGAGGCACGGGCTTGCACCCCCCCACCCCCGCCAGGACCCTCTGCTCTTCCCCAGGGATCACACAGCAGATGAGTGAGGGAGGAGCCCTGGAACTTCCCTGGGGAAGTGTGAGCCCCCTGCCCATGGCAGGGCACGGGGACACCCCACTTGAGGAAAGACCTTGTCTGTGAAGGTGGGACAACCCAGAGCTGGAGTCCCCACGCTGCTCTCCCCACCTAAGCCACTGAACTCGGTGGCACGTCCGTGTCGGGTGGGACAGTCCCTCCCCCAAGGCTGGGCTGTAACGACAGGACGGGCCTGACCGTGGCCTCCAACACCAAGCAGAGGATGGGGCTCTGCCTTCAAGGGCCCCTTTAGATGCGGGGTTCAGGCCTCACCACCAGGAGGATGCGAGGAATGGGGCATCCCCAGCCAATGCCAACAGAAGAGGGTTTACTGAAGAGCGGGATGCTCTGGCGGGACCCGGCCGGAACCCCTGGGGCCAAGTCTGCCAGCCCTGGTGTGCGTGGGACGCCCCTCCCCTTCTGCTGTCTCCCTGCTGCTCAAAGCAAGCAGTTTTGCTTCCGGGTGTGTCTCAGTAATTGCAATAATAAATTGAATAATTAAGCTAAATCCACAGATGAAGATTAAATATTAATTTCTAATAAGCTGTTTGGAGAGTGTCACCGGCAAGGAGCAGCAGAGTACCTACGGCCCCAGGTGTCCCCCTGCCAGGCCCCCAGGCCCCTCCCTCCCAGGGCAGGGTTGACCCACACCAGCCTCGGTGCAGGACGATAGGGCTGGCGTGGCAGCCGTGGGAGGTGGTGTCATACCCTGGTCATACTGTCTGGAGGCCAGCAGGCCCCGAGGCTGGCATCAGGCGCGTCAACAGGAGGAGGGTGCCAGCGGGATCTGGGCCTCCATCTCCTGGCAGCTGAGGTCCCCATCATCACGGGATGGTAGCCAGCGCCATTTGGCAGAGTGGTTTGTGGATGAGAAAATGACACATCTGAAGGACATTGACAGCGACCTGAGAGGTGGGGATGGTCCCCCTCAGGACTTGGGGAGCCAGGCCAGGGCTCTGTGTGGCACCTGTGCTCCAAGAAGCCTCTCAGTCACCAGGGTGCAGCCAGGGGAGCTCACGGGGTAGTCTGGCCCCAGTCAATCAAAAGGCAGTGCTCCAGGGAGGGCACTGAGTGTGACCTGGCCACACTCTGAGCCCCGATCTTGGTCACAGCCTGAGCCCTGACCCTGGTCACGTGATCATATGGTAAAGGTGATCCTGAACCTGACCCTCCTTTTAAGAAATGAGACAGCACAGGCCATGAAAATTATGTTTGGTTGCAGCAAAGCGTTGCTGGTGGTGGAGAAGGCAGGCAAGGTCAGGGTCACGTTTCAGGAGGTGGTGAATGCAGGTGAAGAGTCTCGTCTCAGTCCAGTGTCAGTGGGGCCCTGGGAGTGTTGGGAGCCGGGCATGAGCGTGGGGCGTGTGGACCTGCTGGTCCCGTGACAGTGGCCCCCGTGGAGAGACTGGCACCGAGGGGAGGGGCCTGCTGGAAGGGGAGGCGCCGCGTGCCCAGGCACAGAGAGGGCTGGGTCCCCGGGATGGCCTGTGCTGGAAGCAGGCTCTGCGTTCGCGGTCACGGCTGGCCACCCTGGACCCCTGCCTCAGGCTCGATTCCACGAGGCCATTTGGCCTTCACCTGGGCCCAGCAGGCTGGCCGCCGTCACGCGGCCCCGGGGCTCAGTGACCGCTCCCTGACCCTGGGCGCGAGGTCGTGTGGTCGGGGCCAAGCAGCAGTGGGTACTGAGAGGCTCCAGGCAGAGCCTGCCCCAGGGACACCCCTGCCGTAGACCCCGGATTGGCCAAAATCAGGAGAAAGCCCAGTTAACTGTGAACAAATGATCTAGTGTGAGTACGTCCTGCGCGGTGCTTGGGACAGTCCGGCGCTGCTCCCGCCAGGTTGAGGCGGTGGCTGCGATGCCTGGCGACACTGGGCTGCCCCACCTGCCCCCAGGGCTCTCCTGGCAGTTGGTGTCCCAGGTACGTCACGAGGGGCGCGCTCCTCAGAGGCCCCTCCAGCTGGGGTGGGCTTGACGGGAGCCCAAGGCTTGAGCTGAGGGGCCAGGGCGCAGGGCTGAGGCGTGGCGGGGTGGGGGCAGGGTTCTGAGCTGAACTCCTCCCCCCGCTTCCTCTGTCCTGGAGGGTCCCGGCAAGTCAGAGCGTGGGTTCACCTGGGTCCCAGCGCCCCCTGCAGGGTGGCCCCCCCCCCCCCGCCTCCCCCCTCCCCGCAGTCCTCTTTTTAGGAAAAATGAGAAAATTCAGGTGGAGGCCGGGCCCTCAGAGGATGCCAGCTGAGTGCTGTGTGTCGAACCCACTGGGGGCAGGGGTGGCCCCGGCCTGCCCTGGCGTCACCTGGGCCGGGAGCGAAGCTGGGCCTACAGGTTGGAGCCCAGAGCGCTGTGGGGCCCGGGGCCCAGGCGCCAGCAGGCAGAGCAAGGGTGTGGCCGCCGTGCGGGCCACCAGCCTGTGCGTGATCTGCCCCTGCGCGCCACCGGGCCAGAGAGCCTGGGGCCAGCTCCAGAGCTGGGACCACGCAGCCGGGCCCACACAGCCGGGCCACAGCTGAGGTGGGAGCTGGGCCCGGGCTTTCAGCCCTGCTGGGTCCACGGGCCCTGTGGGAGAAGCCACACTTCCCTTTGCTCGAAGGGCCTCCCCTCCCAAACCTTCCCGGAGGCCCGAGGCCGGGAGGGGAGGGGCGGGGCGGGGAGGGCCTGACTTGGTAGACATGGGGTCCCTGGGGCTCCCCCCACCCCTGGTGTGCACAGAAGTTCCCTGGCAGTGAAAGGGTGGACCGGGGAGGGCGGGAGGGCAGGCCCACGGGCCCAGGAGACCCAGGCTGGGGTCTGGGCAGCTGCTGGCCTCTCACGGCTTGTGTTCGCATCTGTGAACTGGAGACCGGTCACCCTGGCGAACCAGAAGCTGGCAGGTGCCCACGGGGGAGGGGGAGAGAGCAGGGGGGAGCCCGAGCGCCCCCCGCCCCTGCCGCCCCCGTAGCAGCCAGGCCACCTCCCTAGGGCCCGCCTGGGCCTCCCCCTGCCCAGCTGGCAGCTGATGGGACTGTTGTTCTGCAGGTTGATGCTCGGACCCAGGAGAGTGTCCCACCCGCTGCCTCCCACCAGTGCGCTGGCCCCGCCACAGCGACATCCGTGTCCTGTCCCAATAAACTGCCCCCCTCAGTTCGTCACGGTGCCGTTCTCCATCCATCGGGTTGGGGGCACCTTTCCAGCTCTGGGGCCCTGGAGATGGAGCCTGAGCCCTAACGGGGAGAGGCTGGGGCAGGGGTGTGTGAGTGTGTGAGGGTGAGTGTGTGGGTGTGAGGGTGCACGCGTGTCTGAGCGTGTGTGCCGGGTGGTTTGGGCACACGGGTGGGGTGGTCCAGGGCTGCCCCTCCCTCCAGCGCTGCCCCTCCCGAGGGGCTGCCCATTGCAGCCTTGCCCCCCCAACAGGCCCCGGGCCTTCCTCCCTGAGGACCCGGCACCAGTCGTCCCAGGACCTGTGCCCCCTCTAGAAGCAGTGCCTGGGGCGCGGGGTCGGGGGGATGCAGCTCTGATGTCCCCACTGCCCCTGAGAGATGGAAGCTTCTCTGTCTCCTGGCTCCCAGCCGAGAGATGGGGCGTGGAGATGGGGTCAGGGCGTGGGGGAGGCACCCCTAATAGGAGGGGCCTGACCCCTGTGGAAAGGAGGTGACAAGCAGCAGCTCCTCTCACAGTGGGGAGTGGGTGCAGGGCGGGCAGGGACAGGCAGACGGAGGGCCCCAGGACCCAGCGCTGGGTCGGCCACACCCTCCCCCTGCAGAGCTCAGGGCCCCGTGGGGTGAGGAGCAGCTGCCTACAGGATGCCCAGGGTGGGGGGAGCTCACCTGGGAGGTCCTTGCCCTTCTGGAAAGGCTGCAGGATGCTGCGGGTGCTCAGGGGTCCCCTCCTCCACCCCTCCCCCGCCCCTCCCCCGCCCCCCCCCCCTGCTCTGTCCCCCTCCCCTTTGTTCTGCCCCCTGCCCCCCCACTCCTTCCCCAGCCCCAGTCCTCAACCCACGAGGGTCTAAAGCCTCCAGGATCCAGACCCCTTTGTTCTGAAGCCTGCTTCAGGGTCTCTGATTCTGGGAAGCTCTGCATTTCTCAGCTCCTTCTCCTCCCGGGGCCTGAGAAACGCAACAGCCACTGAGGTGTGGGCGGCAGCGGGGACAGATGGGAGGGGACAGACCCCCCCCCCCCCGCCAGAATGGCGGCCGGCCACCTCCTCAGCTCTGCGCAGTGGCCGCGGGCCCCAGGGGTGTCGGGAGGAGGTGTCAGGAGCAAATTGAATTTTACACCTCCAGCTGCAGGTGTGAGGCGCTTGGTCATGGGGGCGGCGGTGCGGCCACGGCGCCAGGGTCTGTGCCCACAGGCCGGCGGTTGCAGGCTGCGCCCAGGATGCCCCCGGCAGGGAAAGCCCTGGGTTTGGAGCTGGAGGGGCCAGGGCATCACTGGTCCAGACCCTCCCACCCTGCTAGGAGTGGTGAACGGTACCAGCTGGGAGGCTGCACATTGAGGTCCCTGGGTGGGGGGTTGGCCCCAGTTTCCAGGTGAGGACAGGCTTGCTCGCTGGGTCTCCCTCTTGGCTGCGTGGCCTTGGAGAATGTGGGCGGAGGGCTGGCCACACTCCTGTGGGATGCACAGGGCTCAGGTCGCCCCTGCAGCTTGGTCAGCACTTCCGGGGGGCCCTGGGGGCAGCAGGTGTGCTGGGGTGAGGAGTTCAGGTGGGCGGCCCAGGAAGAGGGTGCTGACGCGGCTGCCACCAGCTGGCCGGGCTGGAGCCTCCCGCTCAGGAGCGAGGTGTCGGGGTGACCTTCGGCCCCCACTGTCTGGAGCGACGGGGACCATGTGGGCAGAGCCAGGCACAGCCAGGCCCCCCCAGGGGCAGGTCCGCCAGCAGGTGCTCAGCCAGCACGGCTCCGCGGGGACCCGTGAGCACAGCAGCGCCCCGGCCCCCGAGGGGGCCGCGTGGGAGGGGTTCCGCGGCTCAGGCTGTGCACCACCAACAGGTCTGACTCCACCGGCCTTTCCGCTGACGTGGGACCCGGGCCGACAGGCAGACAGCCGCGGATGAAGCCGGAACACCCTCCCTGTCCCGCAGGGGTGTGTCCGCGGCCCAGCGTCTGCTGGGGGGGGGGGGCGCTGAGTAGGAAACTGGTCCCCCACGGGGCCGTGGGGGGCTGGGGAGCACGGGGAGGGGCTCGGGAAGGAAGCCACTCCGCCGGTTCCTCCTACCTCGCTGCCCAAGGTAGTAGGAAGCATCCCCCGCCTGCCCGAGTCGAACAGGGACCAAACCTGCAGGTTGGCGGGTCTGGAGGGACGGGGCTGGATCACCCGAAGTGGGTGCTGGCCGTTGGGGACACCCTCCCGGGGCTCCTCACGGCGTGGCAGCCAGCCTGGGCAGGTGTCCCCAGGAGGAGGGCCGAAACCGCCTCCTTCTCCACGACCCCGTGTCAGGAATCATGCGGCATCCCCTTCATGGGGCTCCCGGGCTGTCTGGTCCAACGGGAGGGCAAGGAGATGGCCCTCTGCTGGGGGGGTCAAGGTGACACGTTCCCTCTGTGTCAGCCCCAGCCGTCTGGAAGCTCCCCCTCAGTGCTGTGACTCCAGCCTAAGTCCCGAGGGCCTCGGGGTGCAGGGGTCCTGCCTGAAGGGGGCTGCGGAGTCTCCACCAGCGGCCACACTAACACTAGCCGCTCCGGGCTCGTCTGGGCTCCATACGCCTCTGCCTTGCCCCTGGCGGTCAGGGCCGGTCACCTGGCCACGGATCACATGCCCCTGCCCCGACGGCCCTGGACAGGTGGCCGTCTCAGTCCCCACTGCAGCAGAGCCAGGGCCGCAACCACCAGCAGGAACAGTACCCCCGTGGGCACGAACACGGGCAGTGCCCCTGGAGAAGTTGTGCTGTGGCGGAGAGTGCAAGGGTGAGGGCGCCACCTCCATGTGCCCTGACGCGGGAGAAGGAGCTCCAGCGCACAACCATCCTGCGCCATGGCACTCGCCCTGACGCCCGGGGTGCCTGCCGGGCCTCCGTGTGCTCAAGGCTGGTGGCTTAGGTGATGGGGAGACTGGGGGATCCCGGGAGCATCAGGCATTACTTTGCTTTTTAGGCTTTGGAAAGGGTTTCTTGGTTGGAACCTAAAGAAGTTTCCAGAGTCTTGGGCACAGAAGTTGAAGCGGTCACTTGTCCTCACTAGCTCAGAAGACCTCCATCAGTCTCTTTCAACTGTTGGGGCATCTGTCCAGCACCCATCTATCCATCCATCTGCCTGTCTACTCGCTCACCCAACCATCCCCCGTCCGTCCATCCATCCATCCATCCATCCATCCATCTATCCATCCATCCATCCCACTCCCCCACCCACCTATCCATACCCCACCTGTCCATGAGTCCCTCCCTCATCCATCCATTCCATTCCCCCACTCACCTATCCATCCATCCATCCATCCATCCATCCATCCATCCATCCATCCCACTCCCCCACTCACCCATCCATCCATCCATCCCACTCCCCCATCCACCTGTCTGTACCCCATCCAGCCATGTACCCCTCCACCATCCTTCCATCCCATCCCCCCATTGACCCATCCCCCATCCCACTCCTCCACCCACCTACCCATCCATCCATCCATCCATCCACCCGACTCCCCCACTCACCCATCCATCCACCCCATTTCCCCACCCACCTATCCATCCATCCCACTCACCCACCCACCTATCCATACCCCATCTGTCCATGAGTCCCTCCCTCCCTCATCCATCCATCCCATTCCCCCACTCACCTATCCATCCATCCATCCATCCATCCATCCATCCATCCATCCATCCACCCGACTCCCCCACTCATCCATCCATCCATCCATCCATCCATCCATCCATCCATCCCACTCCCCCATCCACCTGTCTATACCCCATCCGGCCATGTACCCCTCCACCATTCATCCATCCCATCCCCCCACTCACCCACCCATCCACCCCATTCCCCCACCCACCTATCCATCCATCCCACTACCCCATCCACCTGTCCGTACCCCATCCATCCATGTGCCCCTGCACCATCCATCCGTCCACCCACCCACACGCCATCTGTTCATCCATCCATCCACTCATCCGTCCATTTGTCCTCTCGACAGCTGCATGTCCTCCCACCTGGGCCGCTCTCAAAACAGTCGACCAGGACCCCCGCCTACTCCTGGGGTGGTGGCAGATTCATACTTGGAAACAGGGAAGCCACAGCTCGTTGTGGGAGGCGCAGTGGCTGTGCCCGGGAGCAGAGGTGCCACGGAGCAGATAGCCACGCGTCTTGGCTGGGGGCTGGGCTGGCGCCCGGAGGGGGTGACCCGCGAGCCGCAGGCAGGCGGGAACACGTGGCCCCATCCTGGCAGCGCGAGGGGCCCAGAGCCAACTTTGGGCCTGGAGTTCTCAGCTCTCCCTTTAACCAAATCCCTGCTCGCGTCCCCTGCGGGTTTCCAATTTAAATACCCAAATTGTTTACTCGCTGAAATCAATTGACAAGGGACCAGCTTGTATTTGCGATTCAATTGACTATGATACACTGTATTACAATTACAGCTCGAATGGATTTCTTTTTAATTTATTTTTCTCTTAACGTTCTCCTCCGTCAGTAATTCCGAGACTAATTGTCCTCGAGATCGTCCTCATCAACTGAAGAAGGGTAATGAATTGCTGTAGTTCACGGAGGCCGCAGCGCAGGAGCTGCCGCCTCGGGCTCTCCCTCCCTTCGTCCTCTCTTCCTTCAGGCCGCTGGGCCCTGTGATCCCCAGGAAGCCTGTCCCCCCCAGGAGCCTACCGTCACCCCCCACTGACCCTGACCCCACGGGTGTGGGGTAGGCCGCTGGGGTGCAGGTGGGAGCGCGGCCCTGCCCGGTGGGCTCCGGAGCCTGGCTCCCGGCTATCCCTGAACAGAGCTCTTCTCTCTGGGCCTCAGTTTCTGCATCTGCAAGGTGGGCCCGAGGTCGTGGGGGCCTGCAGCGGTGGTATTCTGTGAGCAGGGCCGCACGGGGTGCTGGACTGGCCTTCTGTGCCCCTCCATGCTGTCATGCCCGGGGAGCCCTTCCTGCCCTGGTGCACAGCCGCCTGCCAGAGGCTCCTGTGCTCATCACCCTATGCGGTCACCTCCCACAGGACTGTCCGCCCTGTGGTCCCGGCCTGGTCACACCACCTCGGGGCACAGGTGGGCATCAGTGCTGGCCCTGCTTTCCAGATGAGACACAGACGGTCAGAGGCACCGGGCAGGGTGCAGGCTTGCCCAGTGCTGGCAGCCGGGAAGCCCTGGAGCTGAGGTTGGAACCCAGAGCGGGGTGGCTGTGCAGACGCCTCTCCAGCGGAGCCCCAGTGCCCCATCCCAGCGCGTCCTGTGGGAGGGGTGGGGACCCGGGCACCCAGACAGCCTGGTGGTGACCCTGCAGGCCGGGCTGCCAGGGAACCACAGGCTATGACCCCACGGCTGCTCCCAGAAACGTGCAACAAAAACTGTTCTCTGTGTGTGTGCATGTGTGTCTCTGTGTGTCTCTGTGTGCATGTGTGTGTGTGCACGTGTACATGTGTGCATGTGTGTGCATATGTGTCTGTGTGCACATGTGTCCATGTGTGTCTCTGTTCCCATGTGTCTGTGTGCATGTGTGTCTCTGTGTCCATGTGTGTCTCTGTGTGCACGTGTGTGCACATGTGTGATGAGGGCCATTCTCGAAGCCTTCAGGAGCGGCCTCCTGGTTCCATCCCGGCCCACGCCGAGGGACCTGGGCCAGTTCATGTCCCTATTGGGGCCTCAGTTTCTCGTTTGTGATGTGGGGTGTGGAGGAGGGACATCCGTGTGGCCCTTTATGGATGACCAGATATGGTCTGACCCTGACACAAGTGTGAGACAAGCGGCCGGTCCCCCTCCGTTCCCCCTCCATCCCCCCCGCAGTGACAGAGAGGAAACAAGCCCCAGGGGCAGCGGCCGAGCCCGTGGGGGGGGGGGGGGGGGGGGGCGGGGGCGGGGTCTGGTCTCCGTACCGGTGCTGCCCCGACCCTGGCCCGTCCCGGGAGAGGAGCAGCTCCCTGGGGCTCCGAGCACATTTCTTTGGCAGCCCCAGGAATAGATGTGTCCATAAATTAGGTACCTGTGGAAGCACAGCCCGTAACTCCATCCTGCATTGCCTCTGCCTGAAAAATTCTTGCACGATGGGGATTTTTTTGCTATTTTGGGATATAGATCTTTGCAGCAGCCAAGATGCCATTATCGTTGTGTGTGCCAGGTCTGTGAAAAGGAGAATCAATAACGGGGGTGTGAGGAAGGGGAGGGGCCCGAGAGGGAGCTCCATGCGGAACCCGGCACTGGGAGGTCAGCCCGACAAGCTTCCAGAAGGATCTGGGGGAGGGGAGGGCGTCCACCTGCCTCCTCTGGCCTCACCTACGCCAGCGCCCCTGGGCTGGGCAGTGAGCTGAGCCCCTGGGCTGCAGCCGAGTGTGGGGCAGGCCCTGGGCCCGTCACTTCAGCTGCTCACGGGCACCCACGCGAGCCCGAGGACGCAGTGCCCACCCCCGTGCCCATTGCACCGGAGCCTAACGGTTCGTCTCCGCTCCTCGTCTCCGTGGGGAGGGAGCCTGGCCCTGGGCTCGCAGCCAGCTTGGCCCTTTCCTAGCTCTTCACCGGGGAAGTTGGTGTCTCAACCTCAGGTCCTCATCTGTCCCTGGAGTTCTGGGCAGACGGTAGGAGGTGGTTTAGGAGCCGTCGGCCCTTAGCTGCCCGCACCACCCGCGTGCCCTCGTGCCTGGGGGCTTGGCCTCGAGGGCCCGTCCTAGCGAGGTCAGAGCAGCAGGGCAGGGATGCCAGGGGACCTGAGCCGCCCCGCGGCCCACCTGCCCTGCAGGTCCCCCTTGAGATCACACCTCGGGCCTGGCTGCTGCTGGCCCACGCTGGGAGGGGCTCCCGCCAGCTGCAGTGCAACGAGATGCCAGGGAGCCCGAATTCAATTACGTGCCAGGTGTTATGTATGTGGTGCCCCACGAACGCATCGATCCCTCAGGGTGACAGACCGGTGATGAATCGGGCAATAGACCAGCTTGTAAATGAAATATATGAGATGGTGCAGGCAGCCTGGCTGGGTGCGGGTGGGAGGGGAGTGGGGCTCACGCCGCAGCCCGGGGGGGACTCCTTGCAGGCTGGGTGGCTGGGACATCAGCCGTTCACCCACCGTGGTCACTGCTGCTGGGCTGGCACCTGGGCCCCGGGGAGTGGGGAAAGCGCACCCACCCCCTGACGAGGGCTCCCTGTCCCGGGCCTGGCCGAAGGCTGACCGGGGGGCCCTGTGAGGACCCTCACTCACACCCAGGAATCCGATGGCATCGTCATCCCACCCTGCGGGGGGAGCCCCGCTCAGAGGTTAAGCGACTGCCCTGTGTCACCCAGAGAAGGCCCAGACGACGGTTTCAAAACCAGACAGACTGACTCGCCCCAGTGCTTGGTCTGAATGACGTTGGCTTGAACACACCTCAGACTAGGACAGGGACCCTGCACGGAGGGTCAGCGGGGACACATCCAGGAGCGGAGCTTGGCTTTGCTTCAGGGCCTCACGCAGGAGCGGCAAAGGCTGGAGGTGCCCCGGGTCGGGTTGGTGGCTGGGCCTGGGAGGTGAGGTGGGCACTGCTCCCAACACTTGGGTGGCTACAGGGGCTCAGGAGCTGTCTCTCCGCCACCCCCCCGCCCCCGCTGCTTCCCAGGCAAACTCGCTGAGGGCAGGGACCCTGCCGGAGACGTACAGAGCCAGCCAGTGCCCAGCACACGGGGCACTCAGGGAGGGGCCGAGAGCACGAGTCGTGGTGTCAGGGAGGTTCTCCAACCCCGGGATCAGGACACGTGTAGGTGGGAAACAGTGGTCAGGGCTCAGCAGGTGATGGGGGTCGGGGTTCAGCAGGTGATGGGGGTTGGAGCTCAGCAGGTGACCGGGGTCAGGGTTCAGCAGGTGACAGGGGTTGGGGCTCAGCAGGTGACCGGGGTCGGGGCTCAGAGCACATCGCTGAGACTGAGATGTCCAGGTCAGGTGAGAGGAAGTTGCCAGTGTCCTTAGGCCTTTTGCTCTCTTAGCCAAATATTTGACCCAGAAGCCTGAGAAATGCACAAAAAGTCCGGAACCCCCCCAGGCCCTCTGAGTCAAGGGCCCGGCACCCACCTGCCCTGCTGGGTGCCTCCGCCTCACGAGAGGCCCAGGCCCACGGGTGATGAGCGCTCTCGGGTGGGGCCGCCGTATCCCCGGCTGCGCCTCTCCACGGAGCTCCCCCAGCTTCTCAGTAATCGTTACGGGGTTCAATTACTGTATCTTCAATTGATATGAGCGATCTCGATGGTTCTTAATGTTCCGTATTAAATCTCCCGTGTAAAATATCTTTAATGTTCACATAAAACACCCAGCCATTGCTGGGGACACAGCCACGAGGCCTTGACAGGAACCCGGGGCCGTGCCGTGCGTGGGGGGAGGTGTCCCCGCCCCTGGGCCCCGTGTCAGCCGGGGCGGGAGTCCTCCCCAGATCCTGGGCGACAGCACTTGACAGTGAGAAGTCAGGTGGTAAGGAGATGTGGGGTTGAGTGTCGCTTCTGCTAATCAGTCTCATGTCCCCGTAAGTGTCCCCGGCAGCGCAGGTTTGCAGCAGCTCGTGGCCGCGGCCCCGGGTCCCGGCTCAAAAGCCCAGCTGGGGGTTCAGGGGCCAGCGTCCCCAGGTCGGCGGTGCCCCACTCTCCTGGCTTCTGGAGGCACCTGCGTCCCTTGGCTCGTGGCCACATCTCACGCTGACCTCCTGCCGCCTCCCTGAAAGGACACCTGTGATTCCGTTGGGGCACACCCAGGGGACCCAGGGTCCTCGCCCCATCAGGGCAGCTGCCATCACGACAGCAGGTGGTGAGGACGAGCAGGGGGCCACGCAGGCGCAGCACTCCGTCACCCAGACGGCCCTGCAGGTGGGGAGTGCACCCTCGGGTCACTGCCTTCCCCTCGAGTCGGGGAGTCGGGCGCCCGGGGTTCCCGTCATGCTTCCCCCCACTGTGGGGTACGGGGCCCACGGCCACTGGTTAAGAGCAACCTCCCTCCTGAAATCCTGGGGCCCTTCGTGACCTCAGGGCGGCATCCAGGAGCTCACCCGGGCCTCCAGGCTGTGGCCTTGACCCGGCTCCCCACGTGCTGCCCTGTCACCAGGGCATCCCCACAGCCCCTGCTGTCCCCCTGTGGCCGCGCACACACGGCGCTTCCTTTGGCACACACGCCCCTCACGCCCGCTTCCTATAGGCAAACGCAGCTCTGCCGTCTCCTCCTCCGGGGTGCCCCCCCATTGCCTCCATCCTCTGAAGCTCCCCCCACCTGAGGACTCCCTGTGAGCTGCTGCCCTTGCCCATGGCCGGTCCCCCTGCCCGGAGCAGCTGTCCCACCTTTCCCAGGGGGGCTGCTCCCCGCGGGCGTGGGTGCTGCACAGCAGGGCGTCGAGCCCGTGCGACCACGTTATCTCACGTGTGACCGATGCTCCCTGTCACTCTCCTGTCTTCTTGCCATGCTCGCAGGGTTTATGGCATCGGGAGGGAGAGGGAGAGAGCTGTGCACACCCACGGAGCCGTTGTTCTGACCACATTACAAAAAACAGGGTGGCTGAGTCCTGGGTAAGATAAGGCTCCAGGGAGCAGCCAGGGGACGGGGCGGACACGTGGAAGGGGGCGTCTGGGCTCCTCCAGAACCGCTCTGGGGGCCCCTCGTGCTCTGGGAAATGGGGGTTCAAGTCCAGGCCTCTGGCTCAGCAGCTGCCCGTGGGCAAACGGCCCCGTCCCCAGCGGCCTGGCCTCTCTGTCCTCCCTCCCCGAGGACAGGCCTGCCGCCTGCGTCACTGGAGCTGCGGCGGGGACGGGGGGGGGGGGGGGGGCTGCAGCCACTCACGGGGCAGGAGCTGGGGGGTGAGGGCCAGGGGGGTAGGGGCCGCAGCCCCGCCATGTGGAGGTCACGACACGTGTCCGGGCCACGCGGCTGCTGGGAGAGGACCTGCACCCGCCCTCCCCACACCCACCCCCCTGGGCCGGGGCGCTGTGCTTCCTGCAGGCCGCGGGGGGGCCTCTGGCCTCACGGGGAGGGGAGCATGGCTCGTTCCTCAGCCGGCGCATCCACCACGGCTCTGGTCGGGTCCCGGGGGCAGAGGCAGAGGCAAACCAATGGGGCGTCATGGGCCTTGGAACGTTCCAGGCTAAGCGTCCATAAACCAGGAATAATCGATCTTCTCCAGGCTGCAAGTCACCCAGCAAAACACGACCACATTTATGGCTTCTCTGCCTGATAACCCGCTGTCCTGAGGTCAGCCGGGGGGACTGGGGGAACCTTGGCGTTTCCGGACCTGTGGAGTCAGCGGGGGCGGGGGCGCCCCGAGGCCCGGGGAGGCCGAGGCAGGTCTGCCCCGCTGGTGTCTGTGGGGTGGCGCTGGCCTGTCGGGGCCTTGGGCTCGCAGAGGGCGTGCACCCCTGTCACCGACAGTGTGGCGGGACCCCACTGGGTCACTGCATCCCCAAAAAAGCCAGAACAAGAGAATGGTTGACAGAGGGCGATTTTCCCGCTTCCCCGACCCGCAGGCAGCTCCTGCGGCGGTGGCTGTGGGCTGTGGTTCCGTGGAGACCAGCGAGGGCATCTTTAGGGTGTGCAGACAGTGAGCTGGCCCCCGCTGGAGCCCCGACCCCGCAGGGCTGTCCCCGGTGCCCCCACTTCCACTTGCGGATCCATTCTTGGGGGGACGCATGCGGCTTGGACTTCTCCACCCACAGCCTCCAGCACTGAGCCCTGTTTCTCGGTCTGGGGGGGTCCCCTGCCAGCTGGGTCGGGTCTCGCCTGGACAGCACTTGCCGCCGGGAGGGGCGGGGGCTCCGATCGCGGTTGTTCCCGTCCCTAGCGGCCCGCTGCCCTGTGCACCCACACCTGTGACGCGCCCGACCCCACAGCGCCCCGGGCCACCCCCACCCCGGCAGCCTGGTCAGGACGGTTTGCCGGCTGTGCGGGGACGCTGGCCGGGCAGCCCTGGGACAGGCCAGGGGGCCAGGACTGGACACAGAGGCCCCAGCTCAGTACCCAGATGACCCACGGCCTCTCGTAGGCGGCAGGGCCACCCCCCACGGCCCCACGGCCCACCCCTGTGTTCAGCCGCCAGCCGCCCCCGCGGAGGCCCCACCCTTCCCCTCACCTGCCCCGTCCCCGAGCTGTCACACCCGTGCCCACCTGCTGCCACCCCCACCCTGGTCCCGGGTTCCCTGGGGGCCCCTGGCCTGTCCCTGCTCCCGCCCTGGCCTGTGCCACCCACGCTGGGCCTGGCACCCTGAGGAGCCTCTAACGGCGGCCACCCGGTGCCTGCAAGGGGCTGGGACTGGTCATCCAGGGGACCCGGGCACCACAGGCTGCTGGCTTCGGCCACAGACACCGATGTCATACACCCTGGAGGCTGGCGTCTGGCATCAAGGTCCGTGCCCTTGTCTCTTCTTATGAGGACGCCAGGCAGAGGGGATGAGGCCCCACAGCCCGCACCCCTGTGAGGCCCGCCTCCAGGTGTGGCCACCTTCTGAGCTCCTGGTGGTGACGAGGTCGACGTCTGCATGTGAGGGGACCCAGCTCAGCCCCACGGGCCGCTTCTGTGCTTGAACCACCCCTGCCGCATCCTCCTGGGGGATTGGCCCGCAGCTCCCCTGGGGTACCCCTGAGGACGGGCAGCTCACCACCTGGCACGTTCCTGGGGAGCAGTTTGGGGTTATGCCTGGGGCAGGTAGCAGAGCCGTGACCCGGGCACAGCCCTGTTGCCTCCGTGCACCCGGGTCTCCCTGTTGGTGTCACAGGCTCTGCCGGGAGTCCTGTATTCTCAGCCCCGAGCCGCACGTGCGCCTACCAGCGCGCATCCCTGCCACCCCTGCGACCCCAGGTGCCACGTGGTAGCCTCACGGCACGGACACAGGCTGTCGTTCTTGTTCCTCCTGCAGACCCCCAGCTGGAGCTGAGGGGCCCGACCCCTTGCTTCGGGCAGGAGCCGTGGGTCCATCATTAAGTTACTCAACAAACCTCCACGGCCTCTCCCTGAGGCAGGCCCTTTCCGGGGTAGGGATCTCCCAGGGAATCAGACATGACCCCCAGGAAGGCTCTAAGAGGGGGGCGGCCTTCAGAGCACGATTGGGGCCGGGGTGGGGCAAGGACCCCCCAAGGCCAGGGGCCTCCAAAGGGATAAGCTGAGCACAGGCTCACATCGGGCTCCCTCTGCTCCTTCAGAACCCAGCTGTCCCCAGCCTGTGGCCGGGCGGCAAGGTCGGCAGGACCCGGGGCATGTGGGGGGCTGATCCCCCTCCCCCCAGGCCAGTCGGTGCCTGCAGAACGGAGGCGGCCCCCCCGGGACTACGGGCCATCTGTCCACCCCACACTCGCTCCTGAGAGGCGTCCTTGCGCTCCCCTCCCCTCGCCGGCCGGGGGGCCCGGGGCTCTGGCTTCCCTCCGGGCTGACTTCTCGGCCCTGACCCCTGACACGGGGGGCGGCCCAAAGGGACAGGTTGGCAGTGCAGCAAAGCCCTGGAAATGTAGTTAAACAAATCCTTGCAGAAAGCAGACGCCTCCCACGCCGCTCCCTCCCTCTGGCCTTCTCTAAATAGACCAAAACATGGTAATTTTATGAACAAATCAAGCCATGCATTATACATTTTTATGTTCTTAAGCTAACAAAGTGACTTTGAATCTATAAAAAGCACCAAAAATAAGTATTCCATTTATTTTTGCCTCCTGAATGGCCTCATGCATCGCCTTCCTCCTCGCAGCCCCGGTGGGCTCAGTCCTGCCCTCGCCCGACGGGACCCGGGCCGGCCCTGCCAGGTGACCCCGTGGCCCCTGGGGGCAGTCCTGGCGGGAGAGTCCCCAGCCTCGTCCCGAGGCCACGGAGACCGGGCCACCCTCCGGCCTCGGTCCCTGCCTCCCTATGTGGGTCTTCCCAGTCCCCCCACCCCGACATGCACATGTCCGCGTCCCTGCCCAGCGGGCTCCTCACTTGCCCCCGCACCAGCTGGTGAACTCCTGCACGGCCGTCAGGATCCAGCTCGAGGGCCCGTCCCCCGTGAACGCTGTGGCCGGCGCGCTGACACCTTCCGTCGTCCCTTCCCAAAGCCAAAAGGGCTCCTGGGCTGTCGGAGTGGGAGCCCTCAGGGCTGGGACAAGGTGCAGGGGCGGGGGGGGGGACGGGCGGGGTGGGAGTCAGCACAGGCACCGCAGAGGGAGACTCCCCGGGCATGAGGGGCCGCCCTGGGTCACGGTGGACGAAGGGCCCACGCGGGGCTGGGAGCCCGGCCCGGGCAGCTCGGTGACCTAGCGAGGCCCTGCGTCCTGCTGATGGGTTTTGCCCCCAGGAGCAGGTGCCATTGCCTGGAGCCCCACGCCGCCCCCACGCTGACCTGCAGCCCTGCCCTGGTCCTCCGGTCCTCTGGGCTGCCCTGGAGGAGGGGGCCCCCCAAAGGCCAGCTGCCCCCCTTCCTCCCCGCCAACTGTGTGGCCGTGGGCCTCGGGTGCACACGGGAGCTGTGGCTGCGCGGCGGCAGTGGGGCTCACCTGTGAGTGTGGGCCCCGCTCCAGGTGGCCACCGGCCCCGCCACAGGACATGCAGCTCTTGGCTCCCTCTGTTTCCTGCGTGAAGACGGAGCTGGTGGGATCACCAGGTGCCGCCAAGCCGGCGGCCGTGAGTCCCTCATGCCTGTGTCCCCGAGGGCTTTGACCTCCAGTGGGGAGGCATCCTGGCCAACGGGGGGCATGGGGACGACTGGCAGCGTCTGCAGGGGAGGCCAGGTGGGGCTGCGGCCTGCGTGCGGGGTTACCGGTGGGTCAGGAGGCTGCCGGCGATGCTGACGCCACGTGGGCCCCCAGCACCCTCCCCACCCAGGCCAGGTGCAGGGGTGGGGGGTGCAGGGGGCCCTCTGCTCAGACCGCGCCCCTTAGCCTGTGTGTGTGCATGTGTATGTTTGCACACGCGTGTGAGGCTGCGTGGCTGGGTACCCATGTGCATGTGTGTGAGTGGGGGGGTGCACCGTGTGAATACAGTTCCCGCACGTGTGAACGCGTGGTTCTCTTCCTCGCACCCCCACCCCTGGCTGCCGTCTGAGGGCCCACGTGAGAACACAGCTTCCTCTGTGGCCTCCGCGGGCCACCATGTCCCTCTGGGCGGCAGGAGGGCCCAGAGCCTGACCCCTGCACCTCGGCCTCCCTGGAGGTGAGGCCTGGCCGCCTCTCCTGGAGCAGGGCTGGGGCTGCCTCGGGGTCGCGCTCCTGCTTCCCGGCCCCCGGGGGCCCTGTGTGGGGTTCGGGATGGGGACAGCCAGCAGGGCCCGCGCCACCCCACCCTGCTCTGTGGCCTCACTCAGGTGGGGCCGAGTTCTGCGGGGGCACCAGGAGCCCCAGCCAGGCCCCGCTTCTGCTGACCCTGCTCTGATGTCCCTGGTGCTCACAGCGGCGCGGCCAGCAGGACCTGGCGTCCAGCCCGCTGCACCCTGGGGCCCCGGGCTCCTTCTGGGAAGGAACTTTTGGCTCCTACGGGGCTGCACACACCCTGACCGTCCTTCCAGTCTGGCTGGGGCTCTTGCCCCCGATCCCCCGTCCCCGATGGCTTCTCCCCGTCCCCGGCCTGGCTGGCCCTCCGCCTTCCTCCTCCCTCCCACGGGGCCCCACAGACCCTCTGGCTGTTGGCCCCGAGCAGCCCCTCAGAGGAAGCGGCCGGTCCTGGAGGAGGGCTGCGGATCCTCAAGGGGGCTTCCCTCACGCCTGTGTCCCCGAGGGCTTAGAGCACAGACATGCGGGCCCAAGGCCGCTCCACTCCCAGGAAGGCCAGGGGCCTTGCTCTGTTTGGGACCTGGGGGAGCCTCGTTCACCGGGGGGCGGTTTGCACGTGGAGGGGGGGCCATGGGGCCGTGCATGCTCCTCTCTGCCCCTGTCCTCTGGGCGCCTGGCCTCTCCTCGGGCAGCTGGGGTTTGTCCAGACTCCTCCTGCCAGGCGGGGGCACCAGAGACGCTCCAGGCCCCCGGGCAGCCTCGGGTCCCCAGCAGGGAGGTCCAGGCCCAAACCGGACCAAGCATTAGGCCCTTTGCCGTCCTCGTCTTTCTCGGGCACGTGCCCCCGGCGAGCCCCATGGGGTGATGGGCTGGCGCACGGCTGGGCATCCTGGGTCCTTTACCCGAACACCGGCCAGCACGCCACCTGCCGCCTCCTCTAACTGCGCATCGGCCTGGACCCGTGGTTGAATGAGTGACCGCGTGTTGTACTGAATCGGAGGTGCTGTGAAGGAAGGGGTGGGAGGGCAGGAGACCGCCCCCAGCTCTCCCTGCCCAACGTCGGCCCGGCCTTGCCTCTGCTCAGCCGGCTGCGCTCCAGGCCGCACGTCCTCCCTGGAGACGCCCTTGCAGCAGCCGAGGTGCCTCGGGATGGCCTGTTCCTGGTCCTCTGCCCCAAATCGGTAGGATTCTCCCCACAACTGATCTTACCCGCTAGCTTCCCCCCATGCACATGCAGGGGTGAGGTAACCAAGCAGCCCCTGCCCCCAACAGGCAGGGACCCCCGGCCACCCCGGGGAGCTGCACCCCGAGCCAGCAGGCAGGACAGGAGCCCGCGGAGGCCGGGCCAGGCAGCTGCCAGGAGCGCGGCGGGGGGGGCGAGGCGCCGAAGGACCTACCCGGGTCCAGCACAGTGTGGGCATCGGTGGGTGGGCCCCACCTCCCTCAGTGGCCCTGTGGGCTCGCACCCTAGTGTGATGATGGGGACCCCAGGGCCTGTGATTAATCCTGTGGTCGCTGCCCGTCCCCACTGCTCACGTGGGGACTCTGCTGTCCCTGGAGAAGCGGGACCACTGGAGCTCCCCTGCCCGGCCAGCCTGTGCCCCCAGAGGATCGCTGGACATCCCGGGGTTCAGGGGAGCACAGCTCTATCACCCGTGAAGGGCTGTGGGTGCCCCTCGCCCCACCAGCTTGCTCTTAAGTGTCCTGTGTGCTGGCCCAGGCTGGTCCTGCTGCCCCAGGGACCAGGCCCCCTCGTCTGTGTGGCTCTGGGGCCTGCAGGAGCCACCGTGGACCCGGGAGCCACCATGGACCTGTGGAATCGGAATCCGTGCAGTCTTGGGGTACCCTGGATCAAGGGCACACAGCTTTTGGGAAGCTCCTCACCTTCCAGGGGCATATAGCACTGTGGGCAACTTTGAGTGGACAGTCAAAACTTGGGGTGCAGGGATGCCCAGAAGCTCCCCGCCCTGTACCCCAGGAGGAACTGTCCCATTCCTCTCTCTGGAGAATGTCCCAGTGATGGGCTCACCGGGGCCTGAGGGAAGGTGAACCCCACATCTTGCAGGGTCCAGGCCTCCAGGCAGTGGGGAGCCCAGCAGGGATTTGTGCTCTGCAGGCCTGGCTGCGGGGAGGCTCCCCTCTTGCCCCGCCCCTCCCAGGCCTTCGTGATACTTCTCCACACCTCGGGCTCCTTTCCTCTGCCAGGATGGTGGGTGCGGGCACCCTTGCCCATCTGCACAGCGAGGATGCACCCTTGTCCGGGGTGAGCACAGCAGATCGTCACCACTTTGCATCCCTGTATCTGGAGACGCAGGGGGGCTCCCCCATGTTCATTCTCCCCACCTGCCCTGGGGTGGTGATTCAAGTGACCCCTCTGAGAGTTAGTTATGTATCTGCCATGCGCAGGCTCCGTGAGGGCGACCAGGGGGTGAGGACACAGACCTGCCACACAGAGCCCACACCATGAGGCCACGCAAGGAGGCAGGTGGTGACAGGCTGGGGTCCCAGGAAGGGGCCTCGGGAATTTGATGGAGGAGACAGACGGATGACCCTGCTTGGGTGGCTGGGCTCATACTTCCACCTGCCTCCTGAGGTCAGCCCTGCGGAGGGGGCAGTCACAGAAGAGGCCCTCGCTGGGGAGAGGATGGGGTGGGCTCCAGAAGGCCTGAGGGAGCTTTCAGCGGGGCCAGGGCACAGGGAGCGGGCAGGAGGGCAGGGGACAGGGGACAGATGTCCTTTAGCCTGCTCATGACTCCTGGCTCCTAGGTTTAGGAGAGGGTGGGGAAGGGCACTAAGGTAGAGATAGAGCAGCTTTGAGGCAAGAAACCCTTGCTCTGCCATTACGAGCAATGGGCTTGAGCCCTGGTCCCCGCCCCCCCCCCCCCCCGCTCCCAGTAGCCCCCTTTCCTTATCTGTAAGGAACAACGCCTTGGGGTGTTAGTTGCTCAGGACAGTGGGGAGGTGGCAGTGAGTGAGCCCCCTAGACTCTGGGGACAGAGCCTCCCCGCTCCTTCTTCTCCAGAGGGGAAAGCGGGTGGGGAGGCAGGCAAGCCTTCTGCTTGGAGCAGCAATGGCATTTCTCATCTGTTCATTCATTTGATCATTTATTCACTCATTAATTAATTTATTCAAATATCTTTACTGAACATCTTCTGGCTGCAGTGCTCTAGGTCCTGGGGATGCTCCCTCACTGGGAGGAGAAAGCCGCTGGCTACAATCAAGCTATCAGGGAGGTGCTGGGGGTACACCAATGCGGTTGGGGATGGCAGGTGGGAGCGGCCATGCCACCTGCAGTCTGATGTGGGCACACATGAGCTGAGTCCTGAATCCAGGTCTGTGGGGGTCTGGTGGGCCAGGCAGCAAGTTGGTGTGGCTCTGTTGGAACCCACAGGGGTGATGATGGTGATGGTGATGATGATGGTGATGGGGGTAATGATGGTGATAATGGTGGTGATGATGGTGATGGTGATGATGGTGATGATGATGATGATCGTGATGGTGGTAATGATGGTGATGATGGTGATGGGGATAATGGTGGTATTGGTGGTGATGTGTGTGGTGATGGTAGTGATGATGGTGGTGATGGTGATGACGGTGGTATTGGTGGTGGGGATGATGGTGATGATGGTGATGGTGGGGATGATGGTGATGATGGTGATGATGGTGATGATGGTGATGGTGGGGATGATGGTGATGATGATGGTGATGGTGGTGATGATGGATGTGGTGATGGTGGTGATGGTGGTGATGGGATGATGATGGTGATGATGGTGATGGTGGGGATGATGGTGATGGTGGGGATGATGGTGATGATGGTGATGATGGTGATTATGGTGATGGTAGTGATGGTGGTGATGGTGATGAGGATGATGGTGATGATGATGGTGATGATGATCATGATGGTGCTAATGATGGTGATGATGGTGGTATTGGTGGTGGTGATGTGTGTGGTGATGGTAGTGATGATGGTGGTGATGGTGATGACGGTGGTATTGGTGGTGGGGATGATAGTGATGATGGTGACGGTGTGGATGATGGTGATGATGGTGATGATGGTGATGGTGGGGATGATGGTGATGATGATGGTGATAGTGGTGATGATGGTGATGGTGGGGATGATGATGGTGATGATGGTGATGTTGGGGATGATGGTGATGATGGTGATGGTGGGGATGATGGTGATGATGGTGATGGTGCTGATGATGGTGATGATTGTGATGGTGATGGGGATGATGGTGCTGATGATCGTGATGGTGATGGTGATGGTGGTGATGCAGGGGATGGTAAAAGCTAACAGTTATTGTCCTTAAATAAGCGATGGCTCAAACACCACTATTTATTAACTCATCCAATTCTCACAGTGAGATGGATGCTATTGTCTACCCATATTTCAGATAAAGAGATTGAGGTGTGGCAAGGCACAGTCACTTGCTCAGGATCTCACGGCTGTTAGTGTTGGAGGCAGAGCGTGAACCTGAACCAGTGAACCTGACTTTGGGGTGCCTACTTTTGACCAAAACTTCTGCTGAAACACAGCCGACTCACTTGCCTACAGGCTTGCTCTCCCTGCCCACGCTGCCCTCATTGTTCCTGGGAATGGCTGGATTAATCTCTGTCAAGTTTGCACTTTCCCCCAAAGTTTGAATTAACCTCAACATTAATTTGCTGATCAAGCGCCTGCAGTAGGTCATACAACGTGAGCACCTGTGATATTCTAATGCATTTCCGAGGAAATTATTGTAATGCACTAAATGGGAGATTTAAAGGTTACTTGTTCCCCTGCAATCTATGAACTGTTTTATGAAAAAGTCATAACTGAAATAATTGAAGTGTCAGAAAGGAAAAAAAAAAAAAAGCATGAGAAACCCAATCAACAATTCCCTTATCACTTACCCATCATCCTGATTTTATTTGGTATTTTGGCAACTCACCAATTCTAGGATATTGCTCTGGGCATAGGCAAAGGGGAGGAGGGAGGAATCACAGAATGGCAAATGTCGCAGCTGGGAGCCTCAGTTATCTGTGCTAAGTGTCTGATTTTATCCAGGTAGTGGGTTCCACTGCCTTAGAGGTAGTCAAGCATCCCACGGGGAGCCTTCCAAACTAGGTGCTGTTGAGGGGATTAGTGCATTCTATGGTCGGTGGCCCAGGGGAGACCCAAGGTTCCTTCCGACCTGAGCTCCCAGGACTCTCAGCACTTAGGTCTGGTCCAGAGAAGCAAAGCAACTTCCCCAAGGCCACACAGCAGAGTCACAGCTGGAGTCTGGACATTGGAATGTCTAGTCCTGGCTCTTCCTGAGCTGGTCTCAGGGGAGGGGAGCTGGGAAGAGGGTTCGGCCTCGGGGTCAGATTTGGTGGGTTGGGGACAGACTGGAGACCCATCCTGATTCCTAGTTGGTTTGTGTGTGTGTCTGTTTAAGAGCTTTGAAGAGTTCTCTCTGCAATTCACGGGATGAATAATACATCGAAGGAACATTAAGTGGTGTCAAAGCCAGAAATGAGATTTGGCCAGGAGCCCAGACTCTATCAACAGCCTGGCTTGGCCTGGGGGGCCCAGGGAGCCTGCCGGGGAACCAGGCCTGAGCAGGGCCCATCTGGCAGGGGGGCCCGCCCTCCGAGCCAGCGTTACGGGGCCGTGTGACAGGCGGCCCCCGGCCGCTGCAGTGGTAGCTGGCTCTGCAGGGCCCTCTGGACTCTCAACTCTTCCCCACCGTGCCCGGGCCTCCTAGGCTAGCGGGCGGCAAGCACCACCCCGTGCGGCTCTGTCCGGGGGCCCTCCTACCCCGGGTACCCGGTAGGGTCCCTGAGGCACCGGGTCACACACAGTCTGCATCGGGGCAAGTCGGGACCCAGGCCGGACACTCTGCACTTCCAGCTCCCAGGTGGCCCTGGCCCTGCTGGTCCTCAGAGCTGGGTGAGGAGTCCACGTGTTCTCCTGACTCCGCCGTGTGGGTGGGAGGGCGCGGGCAGGTGGTACAGCCACGAGTGCAAAAGCTTGGTCCAAACAAGACGCCAGGCCCCAAGGGAAGTCGCTTAGGCCGAGCCACATGTCACCGAGCCGAGGCTAACTGCACAGTCTCCCAGCAGGGGGGTCAGGCCAGGCGGTCCGTCATCTGCGCGGTGGACTCTCGATGGCCCCCGAGGGAACCAATCCGCCTTTTTACCTCCTCTGCCTTCCCATTCCCCCTTAGTTGTGTCTAGAAAGTTCTCCTCGTTCAGCTCCCCAGAGCCCCCCTACTAACTGCTGATTGGATGCTCCCCCACCGAATAGATCTTTGATCAAATAAACTTTTAAAATGTTTGCTAGGCCTCAGTGTAGCTTTTCAGAGTTGTCAGAGGCTGGGATTCACCCGCGGAGGTTCTGAGTCTGAGGCTGGGCTTGTCCCGGAAGGAACGGGGTCTGGAGCCGAGAGGTCTGGGTTTAGATTTTGCTTCTGCCTCTTGGTATGTGTCTCAGGCAAGCGACTTAACCTCCCAGGACTGTCCTCTTCTTGCCTGCGAGGCGCGGGTCATACCGGAGGATGGTTTCACGGCGAACTAGGTTAGACTCCCAGGTGGAGCCCCGTGAGGGATGATACGAAAACCAGTAAGAGAAGGTCCCTGAGGACGGCACAGGGAGGCCGGGGCAGCCCAGCTCATTCTTCGGGCTGCATTAGGAAGGGGGCTTGGGCCTCCAACCGGGAGGGTCTGGCCAGGATCCCGAGGTGGGGGGTGAGGAGCTGGTGCCAGGCTGGGGGCCTGGGCAGGGTCTGGTGCTGGGACACCCCCTCCCCCCCCCACATTATGTGCTCTCAGGACACCAGTGGAGGTCTTTCTGTAGGAGAGAGGCGGTTCCAGGTCCTTGTGCTGACTTGGGGGGCTGGGGCCTTGTGCTGACTTGGGGGGTTTGGGGCCTTGTGCTGACTTGGGGGACTAGGGCCTTGTGCTGACTTGGGGGGCTGGGGCCTTGTGCTGACCTTGGGGGGCTTGGGGCCTTGTGCTGACCTGGGGGGCTGGGGCCTTGTGCTGACCTGGGGGGCTTGGGGTCTTGTGCTGACTTGGGGGGCTTGGGGCCTTGTGCTGACCTGGGGGGCTGGGGCCTTGTGCTGACCTGGGGGACTTGGGGCCTTGTGCTGACCTGGGGGGCTTGGGGCCTTGTGCTGACCTGGGGGGCTGGGGCCTTGTGCTGACCTGGGGGGCTTGGGGCCTTGTGCTGACTTGGGGGGCTTGGGGCCTTGTGCTGACTTAGGGGGGTTGGGGCCTTGTGCTGACCTGGGGGACTGGGGCCTTGTGCTGATCTGGGGGGCTGGGGCCTTGTGCTGATCTGGGGGGCTGGGGCCTTGTGCTGACCTGGGGGGCTTGGGGCCTTGTGCTGACTTGGGGAGCTGGGGCCTTGTGCTGACTTGGGGGACTGGGGCCTTGTGCTGACCTGGGGGACTGGGGCCTTGTGCTGATCTGGGGGGCTGGGGCCTTGTGCTGACTTGGGGGACTGGGGCCTTGTGCTGACCTGGGGGGCTTGGGGTCTTGTGCTGACCTGGGGGGCTTGGGGCGAAATCCTCAGGCTCGCTGTCTTCCAGGGTGTTCAGGAGGCTCACATCTGCCCCCAGGGTCTTCACAGAAATGCAGATGGCCTCACATTGTTCCTAAAATGCACTTTTCTTTTACCTGGAATGCTTGTAGCTTGTCTATAAAGGGAAAGACAGGGATTTCCCCAACCCCACCTTCTCCATAAATAAATGGAAACACAATGAAAACTCTGCCTGTGGCTGAGCCTCCGAAGCCTCCAAGCTGGGCCCCCCGGGAAATAACCAGAAAGATGAGGGGACCCTGAGATTTTCTGAATCCAAAGTCAGTCTCTGTGGGGAGGGAGGAGCAGCAGAAGGCTGTGGGGGCCGTCTGTTCGTTCATCACAGGAAGGCCTCAGGTCCACAGCTGGCTCCTCCGAGGGGCTGCCCCCCTCCATGGTCCATCATCCCCAGACCGCGGCCTCCACAAGGCAGGACTGGGCCCTGTTCGCTGCTGCGTCCCCGGGCCTGGAAGACAGCAGCATGGAGTGTGGCTGGGGGACCTCCCCGTGGAGGGAGGGAACGCGGGTGCGAGTTCTGGCTGCGGGGACGGGAGCCTGCAGTCAGACCCCTCCGCCTCCACCAGCCCCAGGCTGCGCCCCTGCACCTGCTCCTCCCTCAGGTCAAGGTCAGCACCCACGGAGCAGCGGCCCCATGCCAGCCGCCCCCAGGGCCCCTTCCCGGTGCTGTCTGCCCCAGCCCCCCCCCCCCTTCGCCGACCCATGACAATCCCTCAAGGCAGGGCACCGCCAGGTGCGGCTGGCCCAGGCTGTGGGGCAGGTAAGGGGGACGGGAAGGCCCCTGTCCTCACCAACCCCTTGTTGGACTCAGGACCTGGCCCCAGCCTGGGAACAGCTGCTAAGCTGTGGGCATGAGGGTAGGTGAGCCAGACAGTCCCAACCAAGTTCAGTGGCTCAGGTCTATGAGGAAGCCAGGATGGGACCACTAGGGTGGGGTGGCCTGGGCGGAGCCCCTAGGGTGGGGCCACCGGGATGGCGCCTCCAGGATGGAGTCCTCCAGGGGAGACCGCTCTGCCCACAGTCCTGCTTCCTCCCCTGCCGGGCCAGCTGGCCCCTCAAGGCCTGCATCTGAGCCGTCCTGGTTCTGCTGAAACCTGCTGTGCGACTGCGGTGCTGTCCCTTCCCCTTTTCCAGGTGAGATGGAGGTTCAGGGAGGTGAGGAAATGGCTGGGGCATCATCCTTGGGAGCGGAACAGGCATGACCCCCGGGCAGTGGCAGGCGGGCAGTGAGGGTCTCTGCAGACGCTGCTGAGAACGGGGCCGGGGCGCAGGGAGAGCAAGGAGGCCAGCGACCAGGGCTGCGGGCACCCACCCCAGCCCACTCCAGAATCTGAATTTGAATCTGGCCACGGCCTGGGAGCTGAGCTGAGTCAACACCTCAGGGTGTCAGCTCTTCCAGTTCTAGAACGAGGCAGAGTGTGGGTGACCGGTTGCCGTGTGACGACTTACCCCACAGCACAGGGGCTTATGGTCCCCGGGTGTCCGAGGGCCAGGAATCCAGGCGCGGCCTGGCTGGGCCCTCAGCTGTCTGCTGTCGGCAGGCAGGGCTGTGGTCTCATCCGAGAGGGACCTGGGGGGGTGGTTGGCATCCAGCCCCCGTGGGGGGTCGTTGGGGGCTCACTCCCTTGTCCCACAGCCCGACGGGGAGAGAGCACACACAGGAACCAGTCTCAGAAGTGAGGTCTCATGGCTTCCACCCACCCCATTCCCTCGAATCGAGTCATGAGTCATGCAGTCGGGCCACAGAGAGGGGAGGGAGCGACACGGGGGCACAGGTCCCAGGAGGTGGGGTGCCGGGGGCTCCTGTAGGGGACCCACCACGGCAGGGGAACCTGCCTGCAGGGCAGCCCGGTGACTCCGAAACTGGGCACCGGTTTCTGACCTTGCCGGGCGCCCGGCAGGAGGGCAGGAGCGAGAGGAGCCCTGCCCGCAGCGCAACTGGGCTCTCAACGGTGATGCCTCCCATGGCCCGGGCGGGGTCTCCCTGGCATTAGGGGACACGGCACGAAGGAGAGGTGGCCCCTGGCCTAGGGGATCCCACAATTAAACACGGTGCTTGGACGGGGAGGCGAGGCAGAGGAGGCGAGCGTGACGCGGCGGCGCGGCGGGCGTGGGCCCGAGCACCCAGGGGGCCGCGCTGCTGTCGGAGCCCGGCCGCCGCGTCCAGGCTCAGTCGGGCGATTAACCCCACGCTCAGAGCTACCGAGCCGTGAATTGCGCGCAGCCAGAGTGTGCGCCGCCTTTAAATAAGCCTTATATAACGAGGACGCGAGCAGCTGACTCTCCGCACACAGACCTCTTTTAAAATAGATTGCTTGTCTTTATATAGCCGGGTGCTGCTTTCTTCTGGCTCTGCGTCTTACAGAGGCGCCGATGTAGGTCAGATATCGCCTGGCGAGGACTAATTAATCTATAATTGTATTGAAAGAAGGAAACACAACAAGTAAGCACTCGGCGTGCTCAGCGGGCCCGGGAACCAGCATCCCGGGAAGGACCCGCCCGGCCTCCGCGCGCCCCGGGCCCGGCTCTGACGGCGGCTGGCGGCCTGCCCAGGCTCGGGGTCCGGCTCCGGCCTTCGGCCCGCGTCCTGAGCTGCTGCCCCAGCCCTGCAGGGTGGTCGCCCCGGGGTCCGCTGTGACCAGAGGCCTGGCCCCTCAGCAGCACTGGCTCCCTGCTCCTGCGGCCCCGCGTGCCGCCCTCTGCTCCGCCCCACTTCCAGCCAGGCCTCCCTCCAGGACTGTCCTGCCAGGGACTCAGGAGCCTGCCCGGACTCCCCCTGCACTGGGTCTGTTTGCAGAGCCTGTGGGTTGGGTTGTGTCTTCACAGGAGACCCAGAGGCAGCCCCTCCTCCCCTGCCCCGTCCACGCTGTGCACACGGCCATCAGCACCTGCGTAGCCTCCTGGCACCCCTGCTCCCCACTCAGTCCGTTGCCATCAGAGCCCCGCGGGGTCTGGTCAGCACCTCCATCAGCTCACGTCCATCCAAAGCTCTCCAGCGGCCCCCCAGGTCCCGGCAGAGCCGTGGGAAGCCCTACGAGCCAGCCTGGGCCCCTCTCCTGGCCCCCTGCTGTCCTGCCACACGCTGGGCTCTGGCGCTTTCACAGGTAGGGGACACCGGGCTGTGGAATGAGGGGCACAGCCCCTTTCTTGCTGAGTGCTGCCAGCTGAAGGCCCCTCCCTGCTTCTCCCCAGAGTCACTCTCCTGGGAAGCAGTTGGGACAGTAATGGGTGGTGGCTTGGGGAGTTCGAGGATGCTCCCCGGGGGATGCGGGTCAGCGAGGACCTAGAGCCTCCATTACTGCTCAGAGCACAGGTGGGTCCGGCTGGACCTGGGGGCGCAGGACGATGGCAGGGCAGTCACGTGCCGGGACCCAAGTCAGTGGCTCGGGGGACGGGGGGGTCCCTGGGATCCACCTGAGGCCCCAGGTCCCGGGAACTCTAACCAAATGCAGTGCCGGCGTCTGAAAGGGGTCCCTGCTCGCTCATGGGACGGTCCCTGCGATCTTCCTGCAGTGCCCAGGCTCCGGGCTGTGGCTGGCCTCAGGCCCTGACACCTGTGCAGGTGCTCAGGGGAACCTACCCCTGCTCCCCGAAACCCAGGCCAAGAGCCCCAGGACCACGCAGCTGCCCAAGCCCCGGCGCTCCCACGGGAGGTGGGCTGCGTCCTCCTCTTCCCGGGACCATGACCCTGGGAGAAGCCCCGCTTCTGCAGACTCACAGCAGCTGCGATGCTCAGAAAAGATGCCATGTCACCATCACGGGACTGAGGACCCCTCCCTGGGCATCTGTCTGGTGCCCAAAGCATCACGTTAGACACGGCTGTTTGTGGGAGGGGGTTCCCGAAGCCCTGCGGGGGGCGGGGGCCGCACGGCAGGGTGAGCCGGTGGCCGGTGAGGTCTTGGGGTCCCGCCTCACCTCACACCCGGGGCAGAGAGCCCAGCATCCCAGGGAAGCGGCGGGGGAGCTGGTGTCTGTGCTCTGGGGCGGCCGCTGGGTCGGGTGGGCTGATGCCATTCTGCTTGTTTGAATGGGACACGGTGCTCCTGTTGCGACAGCAGGCCCTGCAAGAGTGGGCTTCAGTTCAGGACCCGGAGTGTTCCTCAGCTGCATGCTTGGCCCCCCAGCCCCTGTGAGCTGCTCCCCTGGCCGAGTGGGGCTGACTCGTCCACCTCCCGGGCTGGGGGGCTGAGGGAGCCCCCGCCTGGCGCCCCCGGGGCCGCCCCGGCCTGCCCGTCGTGTCCCTGTCCCGTCCCTGTCCCCGGGAGCCCCTCTCCTGCCCCTGGTGGGCCGGCCCCTCTCGCCGCCTCCCCCTGCTCCTGCCAAACCAGGAGCCTGCATGCAGCACGGGTCGGCTCCTCCCTGGTGCTTTGTTCTGTTCACTGTCGAGCAAATGTCAAGGAAGAATTTAAATGAGGGGCAAGTCTCAAAGGTTGTGTTTCTGGCGGTGTTTCAGGACACTTGTAATGAGGGGCACAGCCAAGGCCTGTCCCGGGCTCTAGAGGCAAAGGCAGACGAGATGGAGCCTGTGCCTCGTGTCGCGGGGACCGAGGGTTGGTGGACGGGCTGCGCCTGTGGTGTCTGCTGGGTCCCCCCTGGTGGCCGGCGACCAGCCAGGCTGCCCCTCTGAGCTCCGGAACCGGGAGTGAGGTCCGACTGAGGCAGCTGGCCCCACCTGGCTCGGCCCCAACGGTCGCCCCGGCCTGTCCCTGCCCTCGCTGACCCCTCCGAGTGGGTCCCGTCACTCCACTCTGGGCTGTGCTGTCCAGCCTCGGGGCACTGCACTCCCCTTCTCCATCCTGCAGGACACCCCCGCACTCACTGTTTGGGGTTGGTGGGGTGGTCAGTGCCCCGATCCTGCCCAGGACCCCGGCACTGAGACCAGCCAGAGAAAACCCCGGGTCCTGAGTCCCTAGGCGCAGAGGCTGGGAGCAGGACATAGACAGTCAGCGTCGATACTCACCAGCTCAGCTTGGCGTGTGTGACCTTGTGAGTCCTTACATCCCATGGGGCGGCCCTGACAGTCATCCCCACCTGACACGCCTAGGGGCCTGGTCTAAGGCCACAGGAGAGGGCAGGCAGGATAGGTGATCACAGCACGGCAGCGGGGAGCCCTTCCAGTCCGTCTGCGGCCTGAGGGCTGGCTGGGGAGGTTCCCGTATGCAGCTGGAGCTCCATTAATGCTCCTGGACTGAAGCCTCTTCCCAGGCTTCTCCACAGATACCAGGGCCCACGGTTCTGGAAGCCGCGGGGCGGGGGGAGCTGGTCGTCCCAGCCTGAGGCTCTCGCCCAGTGACGTGCGGGGCAGGGCATTCGTGGCATCCCTCCAGCCAGCGAGGAGAAGGCTGTGACCCCGATTTACAGATGACACCAGAGCCTGGGCCACTTCGGGGAGGGCAGTGCCGTCCTTGCTGGGCAAGGGCGCCGGTGAGCGATGGGGAGGGGGCTGGGCGCAGCCTGGAGTGGGTGGCCGCCCTCCAGCTGCTGGGTGACCTTGGGGGGCCCTCAGCCTCTCAGAGTCTGTTTGTAAAGAGGGGATGAGGCTCCGTGGTCAATGGAGAGCAAACTGGGGACCCCCGTGTGTGGTCACCAGGCCCAGAGCCACTCCCTGACTGCACTCCTACCTCTGCCTGCCTGTCCCCTGTCCCCATGGCACTGCCCCAACTTGGGGACCGGGTCACTACCCGGATGCATTTTGGAGCTGGCCGCGTCAGGGATCTCGCTCTGTTCCAAGCGTCTACCCTTCCAGTCACTGCACAAAACGTTAAGACAAATGCATGAGCAGCCCCACGGGGACCACTGCCCGCGGCATGCGGGTGGTGTTGAACCTCTTCACGTGCCCCTGCGGGGGGCAGAGGGGGTGCAGCACCCAGCCTCCAGCCTGGCCCAGCCGGCCTCCCGCGCCTGGTGACCTCTGCATCCGCGGGGGCTGCTTCCCACTGTCTCTGCTGGTCCCCAGGGGCCTCTGCCCACGGGGGTGTCCGGGACTGAACTGCATCCCCCCACATTCATGTTGGGGTCCTAACAGGGTCCTCACAGATGAGTAATCAGTTATGAGGTCACATTGGAGCAGGGGTCCCCAATCCCAGAGGGACAGGGGGCTTTATTAGAGGGGACACTTGGGGGGGCCTGAGGGGCTCCGTCTGTGAAGTGTCTGCCCTCGGCTCAGGTCATGATCTCAGGGTCCTGGGATCGCGCCCCGTGTCGGGCTCCCTGTTCCTCGGGGAGCCTGCTTCTCCCTCTGGCCCTCACCTCACTTCTCTTCTGCTCTCTCTCACTCTCTCTCGAATAAATAAATAAAATCTTTTAAAGAAATAAAAGGCACACTGTGTAGCTGTGCTCCCAGGGAGGACGCTGTAGGAGCCCCGAGATGGGGAGGCTTCTGCAAGGCCACAGGTGCGGCGGGAGCCGGGGAGGGTCCCCCCCACAGTGACGCTAGAGGCCCCAGAAGGACCCAGCCCCGCCGACTCCTGATCAGGGACCCCGGCCTCCAGCCTCCGTCTCCTGCCCGAGCCGCCGGGCCTGGGTGGCATCTGTTCAGGCTCCCAGGAGCGCCACACTGAGCGGGCCCCGGGCCCCGGGGGGAAGGACTGCAGGAGGGGAAGCCTCGGGGGAGGCTGGCACCCAGAACCCGCGCTCCCGCCAGGGAGGTCCTTACTCCCTGGGGCCCGTCCTGGGCAGCAGAGGTAAACTGAGGCAGCATCCTTGGTGGTGGGGGGTGAGGAGCAGCCCCCAGGACAGTCCGGCTCCCCGTCCCCGTGGCATGCAGTGACCCCAGTGCCCGGATGCCCCCGTCTCGGGGTTGTGCGTACCCCTGCCCCGGGGCCTGCGGACACTCCCTCTGGGGGTCTGCACTTCCATACTCCTGGGCGCATTGAGCCTTTGGTCTCGTGGTCACTGAATCCATTCTGTGCCAGAACGACGGACGGAGACGACGTCCGCGGGGCCGTCCCGGGGCCAGATTTCCTGTCCTGCGCCTCCGCCAGCAGCGCTCAGCCCGAAACACGAATTTCCTTGTTCCGGGGACTGGTTCGCACACAGCAGAGGAAGAGCGAGCGTCCTTGCCTCCCGGGCCTCATTATTCCCCATAGAAATTCCGATCAGGGATCCGGGCAGTGTCCCCACCGCCTGCTCATCCATCGGTGCGCTCACGTACTGATTATTAATTCTTTTATAAATAACTTGATCTTCATCACGGCCGCAGATCATTTCGGATAACGGGTACATTATTTAGATGTCGGCGGCTCTGAGCTAATTGCAGCGGCCCCAAGGGCCTGCACCCTCCTGCCTGGTTCAAGGTGGCAGCGGCCGCTTGAGGCCCTGCCCCTCCTGCTGTCCCCCAGATCCCTGCCCCATCCGTCACCCACTGGGTGGCCTGCTGGCACCGTGCAGCAGGTGGGCACTGGGTGGGGCGGGGGCGAGGACAGCTCCGACACTCCTCGGACGCGGGTGTCCTCTTGCTCCGGGGACAGCCGTCTGTGTGCTCAGGGGAGCGCGGCCTGCAGGTTGGCTGTGGTTTCCGCCAAGGCCTGCGGGGGAGGGGACTCGCACTGTCACCAGCCTGGGTGTCCGCGCTAATTTTAAAATGAAATTAATTCATTTTAAAATTGAATAAAAAGGGGGGTGGGGGACAAGCGAGGTGCACACCCGGGTTCCACCCTGGCCGTCGCAGGCCTGCTCCCCGCCAGCTTCTCCTTTGTCATCCTCTACTGTGAGCCACGGCCACGGCCCCCGTGTCAGTCCTCTGGGCGCTGTGACAAAGCACCAGGGGGTGGGGGAGCCTCACACCTCAGAAACTACTACCGTCTCAGGGCTCTGGAGCCTTGGCCCCAAGGGCAGGCTGCGGCAGGGCTGGTCCCTCTGAGCCTCCCTCCTGGGCGTGTGGACGCGTCTCCACCCCGTGTCCTCACTTGGGCGTCCCCCTGGGCCTGCGTGTGTCCTGGTCCCCTTTCATGGGGACAGCGGCCCGCTCGGATCGGGGTCCCTGGAGTCCCCGTGTGCCTTCATCGCTTCCGCAAGGCCCATGTCCAGACACGGCCACCCCCGCCCCCCGACCTGTTGGCCTGAGCCCCGGGGTTTGGAGACGTGGGGGGGACACAGGTGATGCACAGCAGAGCCACCACGGGGGCCACACGGAGAGGCCTCGGGTGGCGAGCAGCTGTAAGCTTCGGAGGGAAGACCTGCCAGCGTCTGTGCTCCTTCCAGTCCCAGGAGCCTGGAGCCTCTGGGGACCCGACCGGGTGGCTGCTGCTTGGCCTCTGCCTCCGGATTTCTCATGCATCGCCAGCCCTTTGACCAGCTGGTTTTGGGGACCATGTGGACGGAAGATTAGCAGCCCCTCCCCACCCGGTCAGTCCCCCTGGGGGGCGGGGCATGGTCGTCGGGGGGAGCAGGGACCCCGAGGGGTAACGCAGTGGGGCTCCTGCCTCTAGGGCTTCACGGTTGTGGGTAGATGCTCCCGGGGGAGGGGGCCCAGGACCCCGCAGTCTGTGTCCTCCTGGGATCGGGGACACGAAACAGGAGAGGGGCTTCCAGGAGGTCACGACCTTTACGGCTGGGACAGCCCTTGTGGGGGAGGGATGAGGGGTCCTGGGGTCGGCCTGGGTCTGTGGGAGCCGCTGGCTGCCCCTCTCCCTGCAGGGCACCCCCTCCCCCGGAGGCATTTAAATGAATCTGCATACATTTCTGGGGATGCGTGATTGTTTTAGGAGAGACACTTTGAATCATAAATACATTCGCCCTCCCAGCCTCTTATTGAAGAATTCCATAAATATCCCACCTGACATCTCCCAGCTGGCTTTGTCCTAACCGCCCCCCTTCTTTCTTTTAATTTCTCACTCTGCGCTGCCAGGGAGGCAGGGGCTTCTCCCTTCCGGGTGGGTGCTGGCGGCCTGCCCGCCCCTCCCGGGCCCCCGAGACACCAGAGGGACGAGACCGGACGGAGGCGCCTCGGCCCCCCACCTCCGCCCCTGGGACAGCCCCCCTGCCAAGTCCCGCGGAGGGGGGGGGGGGCTGGTGCCCAGAGCAGGGCCGAGAGGGAGAACTCAGCTCATTCCGGAGGCCCTTGGCCTGTGCCACCCCCGAGGAGCCCCAGGCTCTGTGCACCCCCTCCCTGCGCTCCGGGGAGGGGAAGGGGCTGCGTGGGGCCGCAGCCGCCGGGCCAGGGTGGGGGGTTTGGGGAAGAGGTGCTGTGCTGCTGCCCGGCCCAGTGCCGCCCTGGCTCCCCATGGGCTGCAGGCGAGGTCCTTACTCCCTGCTCAGCACCCAGGGACTTCAGCACGGGCTCCTGTCTTCCCCGGGGGCCCCCGGCACACTTGCCCCAGACCCTGCCCCTGCCCCTGCCCGTGGCCCTGCCCTGTCTGAAGCCCTCGCACCCTCCCCTCCAGCCTAGGGTGGTGGTGCAACTATCCTCATTGCACAGGAGGAAACTGAGGCTCAGAGAGGCCCGGGTCACAGGCCCTGTGACGGCAGAGCCGAGGTATATCTCGAGTCTGGGGTCCAGGCTGTTATTCACGCTCTCACGTGCATCTGTCTGACTCCGGGCTGGCCCAGCACGGGCCCTGCACATAGTAGGTGCTCAGGTAATAGGCATTCAGGCCTGCACTCGCCACGTGCGGTGGCCAGCGGGCTGGTGGCCAGCAGGCATCTCCCGGGGCAGGCAGGGCCGTGGGTCTGACCCCTCCTGTCCCACGTCCTCTCTGGAAACCCACCCGTGGGCTGTATCTTCACTGTTCGTCCATCCCGCAAGCACCTGCCCGGCCTTTGCTCTGGGCAAGCGCAGAGTGGGGGGGAGGGTGCTGGACCCAACAGGGAGGTGAGGCCCAGACTGTGCCCCAGCAGGGGAGGCAGACCCAGGCCCGGACGAGGGCGAGGACAGAGGCTTGAGCTGCAGGCAGAGGAGCCCCGGGGGTGGGGGGTGGCCCTCGCTGCCCACGCGTGCCTCAAGGGCTCGCCTGGATGCGATGCACCACGGCTTGCTGGAGGCACAGCCTTATCATTCGGCCGCCCTCTGCTCACGTCACTGGAAGGCGGGATGTGAGCCCCTGGACACTGAGAACCAGGATGGAACATCGGCTGGCCACAAGGTTGGGAGCTTGCAGGGGCGCAGGCAGGATTGGGGGGTCCTGGGGGCCGCAGCCCACTGTGCTGGGGACCTTGCAGACAGGCTGGGCAGGTGGGCCACTGTCCTGGGGCCGTGGGGCTGGTGTCTCTTCCCACCTGCCTCTGGGAAGCCTTGGATGACACAGGACACAGGTGAGGTCACCCTCCTCCCCGGGTCAGCTGGAAATTGTCCTTATCTGGGGATCCTGGACGCTCACTGGATTTTCCTTGTAATTTCTGTGAGTGGATCTGTGTGCCACAGGCCTGACGGGCCGTCAAGCCATTCTCTCTCTCTCTCTCTCTTTCTTTTTTTTAAAAGATTTTATTTATTTATTCATGAGAGACACAGAGAGTCAGAGACACAGGCAGAGGGAGAAGCAGGCTCCCTGCAGGGAGCCCGATGCAGGACTCGATCCCGGAACTCCAGGATCAGGCCCTGGGCTGAAGGCGGCGCTAAACCGCCGAGCCACCCGGGCCGCCCCTCTCTCTCTCTCTTTAAAACAAAATACGGGGGGATCTCCAGTCTCGTGCACCGGGAGCAGGTGTCAGCACCTCCCTCCTGCCCAAGCCGAGCAACAATACCCTGCGAGTAGCTGGGCCACACGGTGTGAACCCGCCCGTGGACACTGGGCCGCTCCCGGCGTTGGGCTCCCGTGAACCCTTTGCTGTGAACACTAGTGTACGTGTGTCTGGTCGTGTCCTTGCTGTGCTTTCTCTTGGGTACGTGCTCGGAAGCACGATTGCCAGATCAGGAGGTGGTGGGGATGGCGACGACGCTGCGGTGGTGGCGACTGGTGGACCGGAGGACATGGCTGGCAGTGCGGAAGGTGACCAGGTGACGGCAGTGTGGTTGGCTGACCCCAACCTGCTGAGCGGGCTGGATGCCATCGCCGGGCCCCGGGGTCACAGAGGTTTTGTGTGGGGTGTGGATGGGGCAGCCCAGCAGCTGTCACCAAGCCAGGGGGACAGGGAGGTGCGAGGGAGGGGCTCAGGGGGCCGGGGCTTTGAAGAGCAGATCCCTCTGGCTTCGGAGGGACTTGCGAGTGAGCTCCCTTCTGCAGCACAAACCGAAGCTGACTTTCCTCCACCGGCTTGACATTAAAGAACAACCGGGCGGTAGGATCTGCACACATCCTGAGGCAGGCACCTGGGCACGGGAGAAGGGAGCTGGGGGGCTGGGGGAGGCTCTGTCCCCGGCAGGGGTGAGGGTGGGGGTGCCCTGCGTCCCTGGGTGCTCCGCACAGAGCACGGTGGGGCCAGGTCCAGGGTCCCCGCTGGGCAAGTGAGTCCCTGGGGCGGTGGAGCCAGGGCTGGGCCTCCTATGTCTGCCTCTTTCTCCCAGGGCCCCGATAGGGTGACCGAGGACCCTGTAGCTGGGCACAGAGGCCGGGGGGCACCGGTCCCTCTCCCCAGAGTGCATGGTCCGAGCAGGAGACAGACAGGGGCCCCCCAGGTGTCCTTGCACAGGCCAGACCCAGCGTGGGGGCTCCCAGCGAGCAGCCTGGGGCAGGCGCTGAGGCCTGCTGCCACCCACCCGTCCGCCGGGCCCTGTGCGTGGAGCAACACATCCCCCTGCAGCCTTCCCCGCGGGCCTGCTCTCCCAACCCCACCCCTTCCTCCCTGAGGCCTCCCCTTGATGCCCCCAGCTAGCTGCCTCCCAGCCCTGGACACGGCCCCAGGTTCCCGCCCAGAATCCTAGCGTCTCGGTCTGCTCCCGGCTCCACGCCACCTCCTGGCACTTGGCCTGGCACGCGGGGGGCCTGGGGGACCCAGGGGCACCCAGAGTCTGCTGCAAGGAGTCTCCCAGGACCCCCAGGTCTGGGATGCCACGTAAGGGCTCCCGGGGAGTGGTGAAGGAGGGGCTGCCCCCCTGGCTGGCCGCTGGCCTTGGGGGACAAGGTGGGAGCAAGAGGCACAGGCCCAGAGGGGCTGGTGTGGAGAGAGAGAGAGAGAGAAAGAGAGAGAGGGGAAGAGAGGGAGAGGGAGAGGGAGTGCCGCTGGGTGGGGTGGGCCCTCACATCCAGGCTGGCAGGGTGCTGGGGTGAGGGGAGGCCACCGTTGCCCGACGATGGCGCACCCGCAGCCCGGCCACAGCACCCTCCAATTTCCAAGCCCGTGTGTCTGTCCCCACGGCGCACCCAGGCCGGGGCTGCTGGAGGCCGGGCCAGGAGTCTGCCCTGGTCACGTCTCCGTGTCCCGCTCTGAGGCCGAGTCTGGGGAGGGGCCGCAGACTGATGGAGCCCCCGGGGGGGTGGCCCACCCCGTCCCCGCATCAGGAGCCCTTTGTCCCCGGTACCCCGTGAGCCAGATGCCGTCTGAGGCTCCATCAGCAGGAGCGGCCCGAGATCACGATTTTCCCGGAGTCGAAGGCGTGCGTCCTTTGGTCGGGCGGCTACAAACAAACAGCGCGGCCACTTAATACAGCAGGAGGGAGCGAAGGCCGCCGTCGATGGCAGGGCTCCGGGCAGCACTCAGCAAAGAAAGTCAATTTTCCCCTTCACTTCAGTTCAACAATCCTTTATTGAGCGTCTACTACTCCGGGCCAGGCCTGTGCTGGGTGGGCCCGCCCCGTCCTGCCCCACCCACCCACCGAGGACACGTGGGGCTAGCGCCCCGCAGACGTCATCTCCCAAATCCCCCCCACCCGTGCGCTGGGGCGCAGGGACTCGACAGGATTGGTCCAGGACCAGCGGGCGAGGAAGATGCACACACTAACGGATTTCGCCCCGAGCGTGGGGTTCAGCTGGGGAGTCGCTGCTGGTGGCGGGGGGTCTGGTCTGGGTGGGCTCAGTAGGGGCTGGGAGCCGGGACGCCTGCGTTCCGGGTCCCATGCGGCAGGGGACCGTCACCTCTCCAGGGCCTCATTTTTCCCGATGGTAACGACAAGAGCTGATGTTTTGGGCACCGAGGAGCCAGGCTGTGTGTGGGGGCGTCCGGCCCCCCGGCTCACTTGGCCAGGAAGGCTGGGCTGAAAGTCCTTGGTGGTACCAGGCCAGGCTGCCTCGGGGGACCCTGTATCCATGAGCCCCTGCTCGTAGCTGGGGGGGCAGGTGGTGGCAGGGCCTGCGCACCCACCCTGGCTCTCAGCCTTGCCCTGTAGTCTGGGATCTCCCTGAGGCTGCCTCTGCTGAGAAGGCTCTGGCACAAAGATGATGTCGCCAACCCCAGGGTCTTCTGTTTGCCCCTCTGGGAACACAGGGAGGGCGGGTTCCAGAAGGAAAGCAGTTCATCCCTAGGGACACACGTGAGGGCCAAGTCCTGGCCGGGGCACAGGGAGGGGGTGGAACTCCTTCGGGTCACCTCCCTCCCTAGCTGGGAAAAGGGTCTCTGTGGTGACACAGTTGGGGTGGGGATTCAGAAGTGACCCTATAGGCACAGCCCTGCCTCCTGGGCACACTCTCCTCTGCCACCCGAGAGACCCTGGAGCTGCACAAAGGGGACTTCAGGGTGAGGGCCATACGGGTCAGCACAGGGCCAGTTGGTGGTAGTCCTGGGAGAAGGCACGTTCTTCTCCTCTGCACAAGGTATCCGCCTACCCACTCATCATTCACTTTTGGTCCGTCCATCCATCCATCCATCCATCTCCAATCATCCATCCATCTACCCATCCATCTACCCTCCATTCTTCTGTCATCCATCACCCCATCCATCCATCCATCCATCCATCCATCCATCCATCCATCCAACCATCATCCATCCATCCATCTCCATCCAGCCATCCAATCATCCATCCACCTCCATCCATCCATCCATCCATCCATCCATCCATGTATCCATCCATCCATCTCCATCCATCCATCCATCCATTAATCCATCCATCTACCCATTCATCTACCCTCCATTCTTCTGTCATCCATCACCCCATCCATCCAACCATCCAACCATCCATCCATCCATCCATCTCCATCCAACCATCAATTTATCCTCCATTCATCTATCATCCATCCACCCCCAACCATCCATCCATCCATCCATCGCCAACCATTCAACCATATCCATCCATCCATCCATCCATCCATCCATCCATCCATCCATCCATCTGTCTCCACCCATCCATCCATCATCCATCCATCCATCCATCCATCCACACATCCATTTACCCACTTGCCCATCCTTCTATCCATAACAGTGGCAGTGACCAGTGACCTGGCTCTGAGTCCACATCCATGAACAAGGAATGACCTGGGCTGTTGTGGGAAAAACACTGTTGTGAGATCAGTGGGTGGACAACCGATGACACATGAGGGTTTTGGATGACACAAGAGGGCTCAGGAACAGGTTAATGAATGAGATATCGATGCCTGGGTGCAGGCCGGCTGCTGTCCACACGTCTTCCCACCCAGCCTTCCTGCAGACCCATGTGGCAAGTGTCATTTCTCCTTCTGTAGAGGTAAAGGCCTTGAGGCTCAGTGGAGACAGGATGCAGCAGTGGGGATGGGAGCAACATGGAGCCCAGGTGTCCCAGGCTCAGCCCGGTGTCTGAGTCAGGGGGAGGGGGGCTCTAATCCCCATGTCAGGTGAGGCCTCCCCGTGTCCCAGCCTTGCCCTGACTGTAACATCCTCTGGACACCCTGCTCTTGGAGCCACAAGAGACATGCTTGAGCTCTCAATGTGCGTATTAACCGCTGGGCGGCCCTGGGCATGTAGCTTGCCCTCTCTGGTTCTCTACCGCTTCCCTCTGGATGGACACAACGAGGGTCACCTCTGCTCCCGGCGAGCCACAGAGGCCGGCTAGCAGCAGAGGAGCAACATAAGCGCCCTGATGTTCCCTGACAACTCTTGTTACATCTTAAAAATCCATGCTGTGTTCATAATATAGTCATGTTTGTTCCAATCTAAGCATAATGTTCTGAGTCACTTACCAGTGAAATTACTTCATTTTCCAGCTTCATATCTTCAAACGCTCCCAGGGCCCCAGGAAGAGGAGCTGAGGCTCCCACAGCCCTGAACAACTGGGGGCAGCTTGGCCCAGGCTCACGGGGCTGGGGGCAGGCGGGACAGTGGTTAGAGCGAGTGTAGCTGCCGACAGACCGTGGGCTTGGCCTCAGAGGCTGACCTGGGGTTGCTGGTCCCCCCCTGGGTCTGCGAAGTGGAAGAAGCACTGGGAGCCAGTCCCATGGGCTGCTGTGGGGGCTGGAGAGGTAATGGCTGGAGGGTCGGGTCCACAGCAGGTGCCAAGTCAGGGCCACCTATGTCCTGCTCTCTGCTGTGGGCTCCCTGGCGGAGAGTGGGCAGCCTGCTGCTCTGTGCCTTGGTTTCCTCATTTGCCACACAGCTATGAGCTTGAGCCATGTGACACTGTCATCTTGTGTGGGTGTCCCAGGCGCACTCCTGCCGAGGAGGCTGAGGCCCCAGCAGGTGCCCCAGCAGGTCACGGCCACTGCTCTGCTCAACCTGGTGGCAGCTGGCAGGACGTTGCCTGGGCTGCTGAGCCACCTGCCCAGCACACAGTCATCGCCACCTGCTCACAGACCAGCCTGGGGCCAGCCCACGGATTGTGCACCTTCCGCCGGCTGCAGAGGGGCCCCCAGATCGGCACGCTGGGCAGCCTGTGGGCGAGGGGAGCACAGGGGAGGCAGAGGCCACCCCCCCATTTGGCCACACTCAGGGCGACAACAGTCACAGAACAAGCGAATCAAGGAAACAGCATCGTTCCTGGCATGGCAGCCAGGACACACGGGGCAGAGGACGTGGGGGTTCACCTGCTTCAGGGGGTGCCCGGGATGCCAGCAGGGTGGCTCAGGTTGGTTTCAGGTGTCAGCATGTTTGAAACCCCAGGGCGCAGCTGCCTCGTGTAGCGTCCCAACCCTGAAGGCCGAGGGCCTTCCATTATTCGCAGATCGTACCCTCCCCGCAGGAAGCCTCCTCCACCGACACCAGCTGCCTGAGACTCTGGGCTCAGGCTGGTCCAAGGGGCGAGCGGATGTCTTATTTATGCCTTGAGCATCTTGTCATGACTTCCGTGCCCCCAGGACCCTGGGAGGCCAGGCCGCGGCCCCCCCACCCCTCTGTGTGGGCACCTTCCCGGACTGTGGTCCGAGAGGGGGTCTGAGTCCCGTCTGGTGGTCTGAAGCAGATCCAGCCAACTCAGAACGTCCCTTCCTCACCAGGCTCAGTTGCCTTCAGCGCGCCCCCATACGTGCCCCGTGGTGGCCCCGATGTGGCCTGTCATGGCCACTTGGAGGCCAGCATCCCACCCTACCCAGGCACTGCGGCTTCCATGATGCCCAGAGCCTGCCCCGTCACCTGCCACCCCTTCTCCCAGGCAGCAGCGTCACCTCCGTGCCCTTCGCCCACACAGACACGGCCATGCTCCATGGGGGCACGAAATACAACAGCCTCCTGTGGGTGGTCTGGGGGAGTCCGGAAAGGGTGCAGCAGGAGCTGGAGAGTAGGGTGGCTGCTGGGGCAGAGCCTGCAGAGGCTTTTCAGAAGCCATGGAAAGAGATGTCCTTGGCCTGGGTGAGAAGGACCGGCCGGGGGGAGGGCTGCAAGGTCAGACACAGGGGACCAGTTAACTGAATTTCAGATGAACAGCAAATAGCGGTTTCCCAAGTATCACAGTGGTCAGATCTGTACAAATAAAATAAATTCATTGAAATTTAAATATAACAGGGCATTGTCTGTTTGTCCCTGGCGGGAGGCCGATGGACTACAAATTCTATCACTGAGTCATTGGCCAGAAGTGATGGAGGCTTGGACCTGAGACTGGGGTGGCCGTGGGGACAGGCTTTGAGACAGGCAGGGGGTCTCATCAGGACCGGGCCCGGGGTGAGCCGCCCTGCCCCAGGCTGGCCAGCGGGCAGCCCCATAGGCAGTGTGGCCTCTCCAGGCACCGGGATGCGGTGGGGGGAGGCCACCCCGAGAGCCTGGCCCACGTGGGGTCCACGTGCAGCTCCACAGCCGGTGGTCGCGAGCACCTGGGTGGGAGCCTGGACAAGCGGATGCTGCAAGTGCCCCAGCGACTCCGTCCTGGGCTCAGTGGGTGGGAGGGGCCCCGGAGGTGGTGGGGGGACCCAGCCCACCAGGTCCTGCGGCCAGAGGGGCACGGCCGGGTCTGCTCCCAGCCCTGACTTCCTGCACATGGAGGGTGCTGTGTGCTTCCGGGAAGGAGGCTGGAGCTTGCTGGCTCATTGCTGCTAAGGAGAGACCACGGCTGGAGGGCGGCTGGGCAGGGGGCAGATGCTAGTGCGGCGCAGCAGAGGGTCTGGGCCCAGGGACCCCCGGCCCTCGGCCTGTCCCTCGTGTGGCCGGCACTCAGACACCTGACGTGGCAGCACCACAAGACACCCCGGCGCCAACCCCTCTGCCGTTGTTCCCAGATTAATGCAAGTTCACTTATAAACCTCAGGGGGCGACCGGTGAAAGCTGCTGGGACGCAGGGCCGCGGGCCTGCCGGCCGGGTGACCACAGCAAACAATGCACACATGCAGGTGGCTGGGATCGTGTCACAGGGACTTGTCAGTTGGTGGAATACAGCTTGTGCGGACCAACGCATCCCGTGCACGTCGCCATCCACCCGGCCCGTGGCTGTCCGTTTCCGCGGACTCACGGGCAGCCGTGGCCCCACGCATCGCCCGCGTGCCCCGCGCTGGTTACGGCGACACCCGGGCTTCCGCTGGTCGTGCCGGCCTGTGTGCGGTGGCCTGGGGGCTTCTGCTTCAGCAACGGGGCCCCCCTGGGCCCTCCAGTCCCCGTGCCTGCCGTCCTACAGGGACTCGCCGGGAGCGTCCCCCGTGGGGTCAGGGGGGCGGGCGCAGGACCCCATCCAGACTCCTGGGCGGCGGAGCCGATCCCCTCCCCGGGTCCCCAGCAGCCAGCGTCCCTTCGGACGAGACTCTCCAGGACCTGGCTCCCTCTCCTGTGGCGTTGGTTCCTCCCAGACTTCTGGGGTAAGGTGGTCCCTGCCCACGGAGGGGACGCAACCTCCCGCAGCAGATGCAGGAAGGGTCACCAGGACACGAGAGCCGGGTCGGTGGTGATGCTGCCCCGGATGCAGGCGCGGGCCATGCTGGGAGCCTGGGCGTTAGGCCCGCTGCGGCGCGCCAGGCAGGACAGCGTGATGGGACCGCTGCTTCCATCCTTCAGTCTGCCCCGGACAGAGACTGAGGCTTGTTCCCACCCCGACCTGGGGCTTCTGGAGGGGCCACTCTTTGCAGGGACAACCCGGGTGCATCCCATCCCCCAACAGGAGCATTGGTTCCAGCAAACGCAGGTTAGCGGGCGGAGGGGGTGTGGGGACTGTGGCGCTCCCACTGGGAGTGGTCCCCAAGTTTGGAGGACAGGAAGCGGCCCACGCCCGGAATCACAGTCTCCCCCCGTGTGGTGGCTGGTCAGGGCGGGGGGGGGGTCAGGGACCAGGCAGTGGGAGCTGGGGACCCCGCCGCAGCCCACCTGCCCTGGACTGGAGCTTCCAAAGTCCTGGGGTGATCAGGGCGGGTCACCACCACCCTCCAGGTGCCTCGAGGGTCAACCTGCCCCCAAGGGAGGCAGGTCCCCACACGAGCCGCGTGGCTGTCAGGGCTTTGGAGGACGCTGTGTCCCCACCCCCATGGGCACCGGGGCGCCGTTCCTGCCCTCACTCGGCTCCTCTGGGGTGGAGTCTTTGGAGCGCGGGGGGTCTTCGAAGCCCCTGAGTGTGTCGCGGTGCGGAAGGGCCCGCGGGTGTCCCTGGGACCCTTGGCAGGAAGGGCACCTCCATCCCCACCTCCGACGAAGCCCCTGACCCCCAGACGGGCACCCCATGCCCGCGGTAAGCCTGCAAGCTGGCATGCAGGTCCCTTCTGGCAAAGATCCCCGCGCCCCACCCCGCCCCGGGAAGGATTCATCAAGGATTTAACCAAATATAAGAGCAGCACTTTTTTTTTTTTTTACAGTAGAAAAAAAGCCCAGTTATCTTCGGGGGGTGGACTGTGGGCGACCCCCGCCCTCCTTCTTCCTACTTGGTATTTGATTTTTGTTGATGTTGCGAATAAGCATGTGTTACCTTTTGTGGGGAGATGCTTGAGACAAAAGGACATTGCTCATTTATTATTGGTCCTTAATGTATTAATTCATCAGACATTTAGTGACCTTTCCCTCCTTCTTGCAAACCATGGAATAGAAAACAGCACCGAACACCCCTGGCGTGTTCACACAAGCCCCGGGGAGCAGGGGTGAGCTCCTGGGGTGCGTGGTGACCGTGGGCGGCCCACAGGGACCATCTGCTTTAGCTCCAGCAAGGCCCTCGGCCGCTGAGCCTCCGGAGCCCGGGCGGCTGTCAGCTAGGGGACAGCACGGGGACGTTGGAGACGGTGTGTGTGGTTCCTGCATCAGCACCCGCCCCCGCCCACTGCTCCCCGGCCCCGCAGCGCCTGGCTGGCCCCGTGGACTCACCAAAGTCCAGAACAGGCCCCCGGAGATGCAGAAGGAGCCTGCGTGGGAGGGCCTGGGAGGCTGCGGGCAGGGTGACCTTGGGCCGTGTGCTCGCCATCACACCCTGTTCACCTGTTGGCAGCTCGCTGTGGGCTGGGCGCTGGGCAGACAGCGGGCAAGGGGTGGCCCTGCCCTCGAGGGTCTCGGCACCTGCCTGGTTGACGGGAGGCTCGGGCACCTGTCTGGTGGCCACAGGCCCACGCAACCCTCCCCGTTCTCCGCCCAGGGGTCCCCTAAATCGCTGAATCCCTGGACCTGCACACCCACCGGAGCCAGCCGTCCACCTGCCCCACCTGGCGGGTGCCGTGTACGGGCTGCAGCCACCCCCACCCCCGTATTTGTGAAGCGCACAGGTTTGGGGAAACTCTCCCGACCACCCAGAGCCCTGAAGCCCCCGCCCACCCGGCCTCCGGGCACCCGCCTTCCCTCAGCGTCTCCGTGCCTGTGGCTGCTTCGTGGCCAGCCTAGCCCGGCCCACCGCATCCAGCTGTCCCTCCCCTGCAGCCGAGGAACCCACAGTCAGGCCTCCTGGGCTGCGCACATCTGCGTGCACCGATTTCAACCGTAATAAAATACAGAAATAAGGAAGGAGAATGAAGAGAAGGTTGGCCCTCTTGCTCGATCCCCGTGGCAACAGCGAGTTTGAAACAGCGACATTTGCTGGTGGACGAGAGGGTCCACACGGTGTGGTGGCGTCACGCTGCTGCCCGCAGGACCTCGTGGAACCCAGCTCCCGCACTGCCGCGCAGGGAAGACGGGGCTTATGAATCAAGTAGTGGGTGGGTGGGTGCAGCAGTGAGCCCCAGGCGTGGGAGCCTGGGGGAGCTGCTCATCTCGGGCACCTTCGGCCCTACAGTGGCCCTGTGTGCCTCCCTGCAGCCCCTGAAGTCCTGTCTGTAGGACTGAGGGGCCTGAAAGGCAGAGGGACAGCAGTGGAGTGACAGGGCTGGTGTGCTGGCCTAGGTGCGGAGGGTAGATGAAGAGGAGACTGAGGTCAGGAGGTCAACATAACCCCTGGTGCAGTGACTCTGGGGGGTCTGGGAGGGGCTGGACTAGATGGCACCGCCTCACTGACCTGGCCATCATCCATCCATTCACCCACCTACCCACCATCTATCCACCAATCACCATCCATCCACTATCTGTCCATCCATCCACCATCTATCCATCCATCCATCCATCCATCTATCCATCCATCCACCCTCCATCTAGCCACCCATCCACCATCCATCCATTTATCCATCCATCCACCATCTATCTATCCATCCATCCATCCATCCATCCACCATCCATCCAATATCTATCCATGCATCCATCTAGCATCCATCCACCCACCATCTAGCCACCTGTCCACCATCTATCCTTTCATCCACTATCCATACACCGTCTATCCACTATCCATCCACCCATCCACCATTTATCCACCATCCATCCACCCATCCACCATCCATTCACTCATCTCTCCACTGCCCCCATCCGGTCATCCATCAATTATTTTTTGAGTGTCTACTGTGTGCTGGACACCTTTCTGACCTAGGAGGGGATGGGGAGATGGAGAGGGAGGACAATTTACCAAGGAAAATAAGGCATGGTGTCTACTATTTTTGAAAACAATCATACTTTTGTAAAGAGACCACTTCCTTGAGTAAAAAGCCCACGGTCCTGAAAGGAGGTGGGTGTCCAGTGTGAAGAACTCTCTTACAGTCAACCCATATCAGGGAAACTATCTTCTGGACCTCCCTCAGGACCCACCTCGTTCCTTTTCCGGCCACTCACTCTCTCGCCCCAGCTGCAGCCCCTCCATCTGGAACTGTATTTGACTTCCTTCCTCAAGCTCAAACTTATGACTGTGTTTCCTCTTCCCGGAGTGATTGCCATTTATATTCATTTTCTTTGACATTATAATCACTGTCATCAATCATAAGAATAAATCAGCAATTGCCTTTGCCCTGCCTGGAGATCCCATGGCCCTGGGGGGCACTTCTGCCTGAGAGTGCACCTCCTGCAAGCTAGTGGCAGCTCGGCTCGGCGGAGCCCACGCCCGCCGACCCCGACACGCGCAGCTCGGTGGAGCTCGGTGCTGCCGGGTGGGCCTCCCTCCAGTGAGTACCATCGAGGCACAGCTTCAGGCTCAGGGCTCCTGTGGCCGCGGCAACCCAACCACCCGTGAAATCATCCCAAGTCCTCCTTGTTTGCGGCTCGGACACTGAGCTGGGGAAGGCCACCCTGTCGCCCAGGGCCCTGCTGTGCAGAAGAAAAGGTGGATGGAGGGCCACACCTGACCAGGGGCCGTGACCACAGACAGTACTTTCCGCTGCGGGGAGGTGGCTGCTCTGGGTGGCCCACGTGTCTGGCGGGGACGCTGCTGTGACCAGGGTACAGGGGCGTGGGGGGCCCAGGCTTGGTCTCTGTCCCCGAGCGCTCTGCTCCTCTCTGACCCTGGTTTGAGCTGGAGGAGACGGGCCTGGAGGAGCTGGGGCCAGCACCCCTCTCCTGCTGCCAGCACCATTTCAGTGCCCCGAGGATCAATTAAACCCAAAGGCCCCTCACCTCTGAGGAGTTAAAGTGCTTTTAAGAGGCGATTATGCAGAATTGTGTCATTACTGCTTCCTGAGTGCTCTGTCCTTTCCTTGCCCTGACCTGATGAGATTATTTCTCTTCGCCCATCAGAGAGAGGGGCCGAGCCTCCCCAGGATGCAGGCGCCGCAGCCCTGGCCTCCTGCTCCGGGACCCACGCACCCCAGACGCCGAGGCGTGGGGTTTCTCCCTGGGGGAGCCTGTCCCCTCCCCAGTCGTCGGGGCGGTGGGAGCCCCCAGCCCCCGAGCCGTCAGGCTCACTCACTGACTTGTCGAGCGGTTGTTCACTTAGCAAACACTGTGCAGCACGTTCTCCTGGCCCGCCCCTGGCCCGTCTGGGCTCCGGGGGTGCGCGGAGGGGCCGACCGGGCAGCCGACCCCCTACCCCGGGGCTCTCGAGACGCGGGGTCCACGAGCCCACCCTGGCACCTTTCTGCTTCCGGGGGTTGGGGGTGTGCCCCGCAGGGCCTCTCACAGGGTGAGAGGGGTCTCCACGCTGCTGGCCACCAACGCCTGACCTCACAGTGACCCTGCCTGCCTGTGCCGTGAGCGCACCCCGAACCGGAGGTCCTGACGGCAGCAAGCGGCCAGGAGCAGCTGCTCCTCGAGGGGCTGGGGGGCCCTGCTCAGCCTGGCACGGCTTTCCTCGCCGGCTTCTCCCCTCCCTGCTCCCACGCCCTCCCGTCCTCCAGTCCTGCTCTCCTCACCCGCGCTCTGCCTACGTAGCCTGTTCCGAGTGGAGCTCAGAGAGCCCACCCGGCCCTGAGCCTCTGTCCCCCGCCCGGTCTGGGGGGGCTGTCACAGCCCTGGAGCTGGCCCCGGGGCTGCTCTCTCTCTCTCTCTCTCTCTCTCTCTCCCTCTCTCTCTCGACCCACACCCGCCCCTCTGGCCAACGCCACGGCTGCACCTGCTCCTCCCGCTGGCCCCCACCTGGCCCTAGCCCCCGTCTCCCCTACTGGGTTTTCACGACGGCCTCCCGCCGGAAGCTGCGTCCACCTTGCACCGGGCTCTGCTCCAGGGGCCCGGGCCTGCGGAAGCCGCCAGACCCTCCCCCCTGCCCAGGACCCACCCGCAGCCCTGCGCTCAGGGCACCGTGCGACCGCGGCCGGTCTGAGGCCTCCTGGGAGCCCAGGTGGCCCTTGTGTCCTGCTGTAGCCCAGCTGTCCTCCTGGCCGCCGCGGGAACAGGCCGGGCACGACCCGCCCGGGTGAAGGTGCCTCTCCTGTCTGCCCCCCACCCATCGGCCTGCCCGCTGCCTCTCACCCTAGTTTCTGATGGAGCCTTCCCAACAAGCCCCATATTCCCTCCACCTTCGGGCAGGCCTGCTGGCGGCCTGAGGTGTGGTCCCGTGGCCAGGCAGGATGGCGGTGGGGCCACAGGAGGCTCCCCTCCCTCGGGCGGCCCTGGGCGGTGGGCGCCTGACCTCTCGTTACCCGGCTGGGGTAGTTTGCACGGACACTAATAAGTCCCAGGAGCCTCCCGTGGAATGTCTGGGGGCTCAGATGCCGTGGAATCTTCTGGAACACAGCAGAGGCTGACGGACCCAGGGGCCCCCTCCAGACACACAGCTCCGTGGGCGAAGCCTGAGAGCCCAGAGGAACATGCCGGAAGGGAAGACACCTGACGCCGCCCTCGCGCCGCCAAGGGCTTTCCTAGGCACTTGGACACAGGGGTTGGGGAGGTGGGGGACACAGGCACGCCCGCTGGGGTCTCATCAGGAAGGAATCTCTTGCTCGTCAGGTCTATTCCAGAATGGGATGGGCTGCCTTGGGGTGGGCGCTGTTCTCAGAGGTGCATGGCTGCTGGGGCAGGGATTCCCGCAGCGGGTGGGCAGGGGGAGAGGCACAAGATCCCCGGCCCTGGCGTGGCTACATCCCGAGAGATCATCCCCGAGCTCTGAGGCTCCGGAGGCGGGGGCCTCCCAACACTGGCGGGTCTGAAGGCAGGGGAGAGGCCAGGAGGCCATGGGACCGAGGGTGGGGAGATGCTGAGGTGCCCGGCTTGCCTCCCATCCTGGTTCCTCCGAGCGATGGGAAGTTCTTATGCCAATGGGGGGTCAGGGTCTCATGCCTGGGGGCGGGGGCTGTCTACGGAACTGCCTCGCTCAGTAGAACGGACATTTTGGGGCTCAAGGCCTCTCTCTTGGGGGTACCCTGTCCACCAGGAGAGGCAGGACCCCCCAGCACGCGATGAGGGCACACAGCTTCTGCCTTTGGGGCTCCCTGGGGAAAACCGGACTCCCCCCACAGCAGCTGGGGTTTGGGGGGCCACGTCTGAGGGGGGCTGCAGATTGGGATGACCGGGAAAGTGTGGACGAATAATTCTCGGTATCCGTGTGTCTGCCCAGCGTCATCCCACCCGGTCATACAGTGAAGACCTGCTCATGGTTTATCTGATGTTCAAGCCGACCTGGGCGTCTGGTACTTAACCTGGCACCCCTGCCCCGGGGGAAGCTGGGCCGACGAGGCGGCATGACCCCCGCCCGGGCTCTCATCCACACCGGGGGCTGGCGATCCCAGCTGGTCTCCAAGTCCGGAATCAGACGAGCAAGTGCAGCTCTGAGCACCATCTCCGTTGCCTGGGTCCCCTCGGGCCCCCTTGTGGTCCAGCTGCCGGCCCACTGGGGCCTTTCGGGGGGTCAGGGTTGGCGGAGTTCTCGTTCACGGGCGTCCCGCTGGCCCAGCCAGGAGCACCGGGCTTGCCACTCCGATGCCAGGATCACTGCTCCTTCCTCTCCCTGCCCGGGCCGGCGCCCCCGGCTCCCGGGCCCCTCTGTGTGCAGACTGTGCTGGCCGTTCCACGCGGGTGGCCGCGTGCCTTCCCCGCATCCCACAGCAGGAACCAGCAGAGCCCCCAGAGCTCCACTCGCGCGCCCGCGCTCTGGCCCCTGGACCGCACGCCTCCCCGTGAGCTGACCGGACCTCGGCTCAGGACCCACTTGCAGTGCCGTGTCCCTGGGGCCTGCTCCGACTACCGGCACCCTCCTGAGTCCCAAGGCACCTGGGGCCGTGTTTATGTGCTGACTCCGTCTTTAGGACGTGAGGGGGGTGCATCTCCCCACGGGGGCTGCGAGTCCTGGGAGCAGGGAGTGCGGAGACTGCACGCCCGGGCCCTGCCACCGTCCTCTGGGCATCCTGGGCCTTGTGCGGCAGGCCCGGGGGCAGGGTCGGGTACGCGTCCACCGATGAGCGTCCGTGGGCTGCAGAGCCGTGCTTGTCAGTGGCGCGGGATCAGAGGAGGGGTGGATGAGGCGAGCACCCCAACGGACTCTGCAGCTCAGCCAGCGCCACTGGGGGGCCCTGGTGACCCCTGTGGAGGGTGGAGGCCCAGGTCCCGGAGATGAAGGGGCTTTCCTGGGGTCGCGGTTGGCCCCCGGGTGGGGTCCCGGGGCTCGGACCCATTTGCGTGGGTCCCCGGGGCCTGGGCCTTTCCGGCTGCCTGCACAGCGCGTCTGTGTGGGGGCACAGCTTCCTCTGTCTTCTCGAAGGAGTTTGTGGGGCTAGTCTCCGCTGTCCCCTGACTGTCTGCCTGTGACAGTAAACACTGTTTGGATCCAAAGCAAATTGGCTCTAATTAACCAGATTACAGCTTGAAGGAGCCAGTGGAAAGGACGGTTCTTCCCGAGAGGGTGGGGACGGGGCCTGATTAGTGTGGCAGCCAGGCAGACACCCTGCCTGCTTCCCCTCGCACGTCCTCCTGCGGGGAGCGTCCCAAACCGAAGACCCATCTTCATAAGCTGCTCGGCCTGAGTTGGGGCCCAGGCTGTCGGAGGGATACTGCTCAGTGCTCAGGGGGGCAGGACGGGGCCCTGCGCGCTGCAGCCACATTGTCTGTGACAATAGAGGCCATCAATGTCACCTTGACTGCTGTCCCGAGTACCAGCAACCCTGGGGACTACTCCATTGCTTCTGTCACCACTGTCACAATCACCTCCACCACCACCATGGGCACCACCACCTCTGGGTGGGATATTCTCCATCTGGCCCTCCAAATCTGCTCTCCTCTGATCTGCATCTTGGGAGGCTGACCTTTATGGAATGTGACAGTGAGCTACTTCCCTCCCATTCTGGTGGGTTCTTCTAGTGGGATGGGGAGGAGGAGGGGAGAAGGAAAGGGAGAAAGAGGGACCCTCCAAGAGAAGTCAGAACTGAAAGGAGCCTCTAGTGTGAGGGGTGGAAAGGAGGGAGAAGGCTCAGATTCCAGGTGGAAGCTTGGGGTGGCTGTAGGTTCAGACGCTCCGAACACCCCTCCCTCAGCCTCGGCACGGCTAACATCCTTCCAAACAGACACAATAGCCCCACCAAGAAGCTGACACGGTGGCACTTCATTTAGGATTTTGTCCTTATGGCAACATTAGAGCAGACTGTGGGGACAGGGGACGAGTGGAGGTGGGTGCGGGGCTCCTCCCCTCTCTGCCCTGCACCCGCCCCTATCCTATGGCCTCCTGGAGGAGAGGTCCAGCTCTTGAGGTGGGTGGTTCTCCTGCCGGTCCTGGAGGTCAGAAGGGAGATGCCCTCCCTGGAGGCTGTGTCTCTGTCCCCAAGGCCTCGCCGTTGCCTTTCTCCCAGTATTTGGGCCGTCCAAGTTGGTTGACAGGGTTAGTTCAGGAGACTGAGTCCACTCCACCTTCTTCCTCCAGGTACCCAGCTCAGGACAGCAAGAAGCGCCAGTACTGGAGCAGCAGGATGTTAACACCTGCCTTGGGCTCACTGTGGGCGCCCTGGGGCCCACTGGATGCCATCCGGGCTGAGGACTGCGGGAGGAGGGGGTGCACGTGCTCATGCCACCCCCCTGGGCTGTGCATGGGGAGGCCAGAGCATTAGGCGCCTCTGGGGCTGGCACGCTCCTACCCGCACGCACCCCCACCCACGCAGGCAGGACCCCGGCTACATTTGAGTCCTAGACAGATGGGGAATACTCTTCTGGCTTGCGTTTGTCCCGTGTGAGGCTGGAGGAATCCGGCAACCCTTCTATCTCCCCTGACCTGGGATGGTAGGAGGGTGGTTCTGGCTGAGGCCTGTGGCCCCGTGGACTCCCGGGGGGGTGCTCAGGTGAGCACATGGAGGATTCTCCGCAGGTGTGCATGGAGGCCCAGGCAGCTGCGGTGGGCAGCACCCAGCCGGGGCGTTCCCTCTCCCGGGCTCCCGGCCCCAGTCTGACCACTGTCCCTGCTCCCAGCCAGGAGCTTCGTAGACACTGAGGAGGGACAGACCCTGGCCTGGCTGCACCTTCCCTGTCCCAGGCGGAGGGTGCATCTGCTCCCTTTGCTCCCCACCTCTCAGCCAGGGGGATCCCCTCACACAGGAGGGATGGAAGCTGCAGGGAGGCTGATGGGGAGCCCCGGCTCACAGGCCGCAGGGCTGGGGTGTGAGCCCTGCAGGGCCGGCCGCCAGCTGCGTGTCCGCTGCCCCAGGCCCACCTCCCGTCAGTCTGGAGAAGGGTCCCCAGGAGTGGGGTGCTCGCTGGAAGCCTGGGGGTGCTCCCAGCACCTCATGGCACCAGCCTCCTCGTGCAGAGTGAAACGTGGTCAGTAGCGAAACCATCTCCCTGTTGGCTTGGGGAGAATTCAGGAACGCTTCCACGGAGTCAGCGCCTTTGACCTTGGAGGCTTCTAGTCTCCAGTCCCTGGCAGAGGGCGGGGGGGGGGGGGGGGGCAGGGAGGCCTTGTTGGGGTGGGGACGGAGGGCTGGAGGGCCAGGCTGCGATGGGGCCTACACAACCACTAGCTCACCGAACCCCCGGTTACTGCCCGTGGCGGCCGCCACCATGCTCATCCCCATCCCCGTCCCCAGGGAACCCAGGCCAGGGGGAGGTGGGCAGGGGGGAGCGAGGGGTTTCCAGGAAGGTCGCCCAGTGTGGGGTAGAGCTGGGCTCTCCGACACCGGTCCGCGTGCCCCACAACTGCCTTGGGCCCTCACCGTCCCCCAGCCGTCCCCACAGCCACCACCCTGCCCCTGTCTTTTCCACGTGCTGCTGCCATCTGTGACCTCACAGACCCAACTGCTTCCTTTTCCAGGTGACGAGGGTCACATCTTCCCCGTTGGGGCTCCTCCCTGGTTCCCCGCCGTCCCCCCACTCTGGAGGCGGCTTGGGGAGCAGGCAGGCAGGGTTCAGCTGTTGGCGTGATCCCGCTCTTGCATGCCACACGTGACCTTGGCAAGTCCCCTAACCGCCCTGAGCCTCAGTTATTTTGCCTGTGACATGGGGGCGCAGGCTGCGTGGGTCTTAAGAGAGAGAACGTTCACGAGAACAGCCGGCTGCCCTGGGCATTCAAGAAGTAGCAGTGGCTCGTGCCCCTCGCTCCGCCGGGTCCAGACGCCGAAGCGCGGGGAGGGGACGGGCTGCGGGCAAGGAGGCGCCTGGCAGCCCTGGGCCCCTGGGTGGGCGCTTGCTCGGCCCGGGTTGGGCGCTGCCTGCCCGTCTCCAGGCCTCACCCCGAGGGCCCCGCGGAGTCTGTGGGTTTTGTCCCTGTATCACTTCCTTGAGGAGCCCGCTTCCTAGGAGTCCGAGCAGCCGGCGATAGCGGCGCCTTGGCTTGTTTTATTCGGGCCCACGTCACGCATAAACATTCTAAATCTCCTTGGCTGTGTATGAGCGCGTCCCGGAGAAGCAAAGAATAAACACGCCCCGGGGCTACGCTGCCCGCCTCTCGCTGCACCAGAGGATGGACGGTCACGTTCGCAGTCGGCAGCTGTCCCTCTGCCCGCCTGGGCCAGCGGCCCCGGGTCCTCGCCACCCGCCGCTGGCCCCAGCCCCGGCGCTGCTCTCGTACCTTCTCTTCCTCTCTCCACGTCCTGTCACCCACGGTGCAGGGAGCAAACAGCCAGAGCTGTTCGCAGGGAGTTCCCTTGTTCAGGGTGTGAGGTGCATGCGGATCTGGGGGTTTCAGGCACACCCCTGCCCCCCAGGCCCACGTCCCTCCCTGTGCCCAGGCAGCGCACTCCGACTCCTTCGGGGAAGGCCTTGTGTCTGCGCCTTTAACAAGCGGCCAGGGGACGCCTGGGGGCTCAGCGGCTGAGCATCTCCCTTGGGCTCAGAGCGTGACCCTGGGGTCCCGGGATCGAGTCCCACATCGGGCTCCGTGCATAGAGCCTGCTTCTCCCTCTGCCTGTGTCTCTGCCTCTCTCTCTCTCTCTCTCTCTGTGTCTCTCATGAATAAATAAATTAAATCTTTGAAAAACAAAACAAAACAAAACCAAGCACCCGGGTGATTCACAGGTGCACCCAGGGCGGGGAATCCTGACCCAGCTGAGCTTGGGAGGTCGGGGAGGAGCAAAGGTGGGCTGTGCAGACCCGACCAGAGAATTGGGTCCCTCATGGGACCTCGGATGGAGCCCGGCAGAGCCGTGGGTCCGTGGTCATCCCGCCTCACCCAGAGTGGAGGCAGGTGTGCAGCGTGGCTCCGGACGGGACGCCCACTCTGACCCGCATGCGCTTTACTGGAAGGTGAGCACAGAGGGCGCATGGGCTGAGTGGCAGGTCCCGCGCTGCGCCTCCCGCTCCGGGCAGCCGGTGGTCCCTGCGCAGCAGCAGCAGTAGCAGCAGCAGCAGCAGCAGTGGCTCCCAGCGGGCCCGTTACCGGCCACCGTGAGCTGTGCCCACGCTGCCGGGGGGGTCAGCGCAGGGCCAGGCGGCGAGGTGGGCACGCGGCACGGACAGCGTCCACTCAGCTCGGCCGGCGAGGCGGGCCTCCTGGGGGGCCTGGGGCTGGCGTGGCGCCGTGTCAGAGTGGGAGGGTCACTCCAGCCACCGAGGCAGGCTGGCCCCTCCCCGAGCCTCGGTTCTCTGCCTACAGGCTGGGACGTAGTATATCCCGGGGGGAGGCCGCGGCCTGGGTGGGAAACGTTTAGGAAGGTAGGCGCTGACCAAGCGAGCCTCGCGTGTCTGAGGGGAGGGCACGGGGGTGCTCGGGCTCCTCCTCAGAGGGCGCCTGGGTCACATACTGGGCTTCTCTGGCCTTTTCTAGACGGGCCATCCTGGAACAAACGCCGAGATCATGCAGCGTGGAGCCTGGGCTGGAGCGGAGCAGGGAAGCTGGGTCGCATCTCCAGAATCAGGGGTGGGCCTGCCGGGGATGGGGATGCGGGCTCACCCGAGGCCTGGCGTGACGGGTCGTCCTTCTGACGGTCACGGCCGGGACACCTCTGTGGGAACGCGTGCCGGCGGCAGGGGGAGGACAGAGGGGCGCGTGCCTGGGGGTCTTGCCTGCCCCACCGATGTCAGCACATAGGGACTGGGGTTCCTGACTGTTTTAGCCCAAGAGGCGAAAAGAGGCCTCGGCGATGCAGGAAGTCCGTAGGCGGGGGGAGTGGACAAAGCAGCTCCCGTGCAGTCCCGGGTGGACGTCCTGGGTTCCCAAGTGCGAGGTCAGCAGTGAAGCCCTGAGGCTCCCCAACCCCCGACCCAGGGCTGCTTATAAGTAGGTAGCAGCTAAGTTACTGTCCTGCTCCGGAAACTTCCGTGTCTCCTCTGGACCCACAGAGTGAAGCCGACGTGTCCTTCAAAGCTCCAGGACGCCTCCAGGTACCCCCACTCGTAGTGCTCCTCACACCCCGTGTGCCCGTGTCTGCCGCGCGGGCCGTGCCCACAAACCTGTAGCCGCGGGCACCTTTGCAAACACTACTCACCATCCCTCTGCTGCCTGCTGTCCCACGTCTCCTTTCAAGGCTCCTTCCAAGCTCTGTCTTCTAGAGGACGGTCCCAGGACCCCAGCCTCCTGTGCCGCTGGCCCCTGACAGAGGCTCCTGCACCCCATAGGGAGCCCTGGGGACATAGGGGCGGGGAACCTGACCTCGTTCCCAACTCCAGGAGCTCCTAACCCTGTGGGTTCAATTCAGCCTGGGTGTCCCCTGACTTCGTCTTCACGTGGAACCCCAGCCCAGCCCGCGGGGCGGATGGTGAGAGTCCCTCTCCCACAGATGACGGACGGACGGCGGGCTCTGCGAGACGCCGCGGCTGGTTGAAGGCGCCCAGCTCCGCGGCTGCGCCCGACGCTCAGCTGGCCAGGACCATGCTGCTTTCAAACCCCAGTTGCCATGGGTGATCCATTTGACTGTCCCAGCTGCCAAGGAGGGAGAATTACCTCTCCAACATGGAGTGACTTATGTGATATGTCAACACGCCACCTAGGAGAATAGAGAAACGCCAGCAACGCCACTTTAATTACTCTTCTTAGATGAGGTAATGATCGTTAATGTGCACTGGATCTCATTAATTAACTCTCTGACTTTAATTAACTTCTTGCCTATTTCACCTGACATAATTTATTATCACAAATGTCAACTCTGCAGAATGTTTCCTTCTTGGAACAAAATAAGTTGCATCACGTAAATGTTGCAATTTTGATGCTATATAGGTTAGAAGCCCTTGGTAGGGGGTGGATGTGCCACCAATGGGAGACAAAAATGTCTAGATGGAATACAGAGTTTTCTAAACATCTACTAAAAATTCATAATCATAATCAAGTTTGTTTCTAATCACACAATCGTGACTCTTTATATCCTTCAAACATTGCTAATGATAAACACAACAACAGAACACCTGAAAAACAGCAGTGGAGTTTTGGGGGAAAAAGAAAGTAGCTTTATTTCCACCATGGTGGCTTCTAGGTTCCATCAGAGCATGCAGACCTGTGAGATGAAGGTGGAGGACCACTGGCTCGAGAGGGCTTCCTTTGCTTTGTGACTTCCTTGAACAACAAATACCGTATTGTTAATGGAGCCTGGAGAGAAATGTAGAGAATCGGCTCACAGTCCTGAGAACTCAACGCTTCCTCCTTTACTGTCACCATCACCAGCATCACTATATCACCACCTCCACCATCACCACCTCCACCATCACCACCTCCATCATCATCACCACCACCATCACTATCATCATCATCGCTGTCACCACCTCCATCACCTTCACCATCACCACCACCACCACCATCACTACCATCATCATCGCTGTCACCACCTCCATCACCTCCAGCATCACCACCACCACCATCACCATCACTACCATCACCACCTCCATCACCTCTAGCATCACCACCACCATCACTACCATCATCATCGCTGTCACCACCTCCATCACCTCCAGCATCACCACCACCACCACCTCCATCACCTCCACCATCACCACCACCATCACCATCACCACCACCATCACTACCATCATCATCGCTGTCACCACCTCCATCACCTTCACCATCACCACCTCCATCACCTCCACCATCACCACCGCCATCACTACCATCATCATTATCACCATCACCACAGCCAGCATGCCCACCAGCATCCCCACATGCTCCATCACCATCCTTACACATCACCACTACTGTTCATAATATAATGGCCATCAACCTCATCCTCACATCACCATCACCTCAGGCCAGCTCTCACCATCATCCCTGGGACCAACACTGTCAGCATCGCCGTGACCATAGCCACCAATCTTCACCTCCATTCATTCTCACCTCCACCACTGCATTTCTGCACCACCATTACTGTTATCATGGTCATGACTGCCTATGTCCTCAGCACACCAGCCCCATCCCAGGATGACTCAGAATGCTCTGTAAGCACTGGGTTTGAGAAGGGGGGAAGCTTATTAGTATAGTGGCAGCTGGGGAAGCCCAGAGTCCCCAAGTTCACTGGCACTGCTCCTTTCTGGTGCTTTATGACCACTGCTGTGTTACTCCCATCTCCTCAGCTCCACCATCATTGCCAGGACCATCATCACCTCCCTGAGCTGGCCCCTCTCTGTCCCTCCCCGTGTGTTCCTCAGCCACGTGCCAAGACCTCGGTTGCTTCAACAACCTCAGTCATCCCCTGAGGGTTGTATTCCCTGAGAGCACAGACCAGATTCCTCCTCTGTGTCTCTCTCACACACAATACAAGTTCCAGTGCCATTAGACCCGAATCAGATACAAGACTGTGTGCTGAGGTGGGGCCCAGTATGTCAGACATGGCCCGTGATGCGAATCTCCCAGCCAGGCTGCCCACACACCCCTGGGGGAGCCAACTCTTGTGGGGTGGGCTGACCGTGAAGAAGTCCTCACCCCTCTGCTGCTGGAGCATGGTGATCACTCCAGCCGAGAACAGCGCTTGACTTAATTTCATACCTCGGTGGGCACTGAGATGAAGCACCAGCTCCCATCCTGGCCTCCGTTAGCCGGGCCCCAGCCCTGCCACCCTTAAATCACCTCCGCGGGGGACTCTTGACTTTCTAGATGCAAGTGTACCCCTGACCCCCTTCTCTGCAACACCGGTGCTGTGTGCACACATGCATGACACTCACATCACATGCATCACACATATGCGTGACACACTTCACACCCATGAACAACCCACACAGTGCATATACCCTACACACTGCACACAGGTGCACACACATGCACACTACAATCACACGTGCACTCATCACACATGCCCTACATACATGCACACGCAAGCACATGCCACATGCATGCACACACATCATACACACGTGATGCATGTACCACACACATTGCACACATGCATCACACACATTACAGATGCACCATACACAACGCAAAATGCATACACACATCACATGCACACCATCCACTAGCGCACATGCACACAAACACGCACACAGTACACACACATGCAGTCACAAGCACATACCACACACATGCACAGCTGTGCCTTCAAGCTCTCAGAAACGCGGCGAGGAAAGAGCACTGGGGAGCGGTCACGACGACGTCAGGGGCAGCAGCCAGGAGAACTGATCTGCTGTGTGCATTTGGGTACAAGTCCTTTTTTTTTGGACACCAGATTCCTTATCTGTCCACTTCTCTGAAGATGTTTGTTAAGGGCCTACTGTGCACCAGCAGTGTTGAGGGTGGGCCAGCGAGGGGCTCCCTCCACTGTGCGGGTCGGCAGCCAGGGGCAGGTTCCTGTTTGCTGTGCATGCACCTGGCAGGCCCGGCCTGGTGTGGCCGCTAGGTGGGCTCACCAGGGCTGGGGCAGCAGGGCTGGAGCAGAGGTGGGCCTGGGCGTCAGGACGGGGGGTACCACGGGCTCCTGCTGGGGTGGCGGGTGATCCTGGGCACCTGGAGAGTGGAGGTCCCAGCCCACTCACAGCTTCAGGGGCCTCTCGGCTCAGAGGAGGACATGTTCTTGGAGCCAAGCTGACGCAGGTGTGCACGGGCGATGTCGTTAGTGGTGGGAGGCCAGCTTCTTGACCCGAGTTCTCCCGCTGGCCCCGTGTTCCAACTACACAGCCACACCGCCAGCGCTTCCCACTGGCAAGGGCAGTGGTCTCCATGAATCGTTGATGTCGGCCTGACCATCCACTGGCTTCAGCCACTGGGACGTTAGCAGACAAGATGTGAAGCTTTAAATCTTTCCGTGGTCGGGGCTGGCTTCTGTGTCTCTGTCATCCACCATGAGGAGAGCAGGGCTGGTGGCCATGAGTCCCCGATGGAGAGACGCGTGGAGCGGGCCGGAACTCCCAGGAGCCCGAGCAGCACCACGCTGCCTCCCTGCACATCTGGGAGTGGGGGAAGAGGACCGTTTGTTACAAAGCATCATCATAGCAGAAACTGGCTGCTACACAGGTTTTCATGCCCCTGAGCTAATACCTCAGCCTTACTGAGCGAGACTTCCCTCGTCCTGAGGGGATGACGGGATCACCTGCAGTGCTGGGAGAAAATGCAGTTCTAGCTGATCCAACACACGGTAGCAACTCAACACCCGCCGGTGTTCTCGGGGAGCCACCCCCGTCTTCCGCTGCCTCCACGATGACTGACCCCCTGCATATCTTTGAGCTGACGAAGGACCCCTCTACCCGGTCCCACGGGATCCTCATGGTGTTGCTGGGGTGGGGAGTGACCATCGCGGAGGAGGAAGCCGGGGCACAGGGGTGCGACCGAGGGGGGCGCACACCCAGTGGCGCATCTCATACTTCCGTGCTCAAGACCCACAACAGGCTGAGGCAGGTGCCAGTTTCCTTCTGGCTCTGAGATTCTGCGCTTTTGTCTCTGGCTGCAGGAAATGAGGGCGCGTGGGGGCAGACACCTGAGGACATCTGCCCCCTGAGACTCTCTACGGGCTCAGGGGCCGCCTGCCTGGCAGGTGGGCCTCACAGACACTCTGCTCAGCCCGGGTGTGCGGCGTCCTGCAGGGATGGGAGCCATGAGTCTGGTCCTGCTCCGTGGGCTCTGGTGCCTCCACCCCCGCCCGTCCCCGCTGCCGCCAACCCTCTCCGCCCCCGCAGGTCAATTCAATCCAGCCACGGGCTGAGTAAATCAGGGTCTTGTCAGGCTGATGGACGAGCCGAGTGGGCTGGAGCCTCGCACGGAAGGGACAGCTTGCTAAGTGTCTGTCACCACCTTGGTGTGATGGCTGGGTTTCTCCTTCCCTTTGTGGTCTTTAACGTCCACGCGAGGCACGCCAGCTATGGTGCCGGGGACAGACGTGGTCTCTGCCCACCCTGGAGCTCAATGTCTGGTGGGGGACGCTGAGCAAAAATCCTCGCAAGTATCCGTAAGCAGCAGTGACACCTGCAAAGGGGGTGCTCAGGGTGGCGGGAGGGGACGGCGGGACAGCTCCACAAGCCGTGGTTGCTGAGTGTCCACCGAGGGTCGCCGTGAACTGGCCACGAGTAGGTTCACCGATGACCGATTCCTGGGACTTGTCCTGTCCACGCTTGCGAGTTGAGGGGAGCGGCTATGGACACGCTAACTTACCAGTTGAGCGCATCCCAGGCAAAGTGCTGCTCAAGCAGAGGCAGGAGGAGGCAAGGCTGGATGCCCGGAGCACAGGGAGCCCTTGGACCTCAGCTATGCCACCTGGAAAATGAGCAGTGAGGGTGTGGTCACCTGTGTGCACCCAGAAACATGACCCCATGGCAGCGAGGTGGGTAGTAGGCACCTGCCAGGCAGAAGCTTCCAGCAGCAGGTGGAGGGGATGGACCTGCCTCAGGTGCCAGCTGCCCAGGGGCGGGTGTGTGTGTGTGTGAAGCAGGTGGGACCAGCTCTTCTGGGCCTGTACTTGCCCTTGGTCTGTGGACCTCATCTTGGGAGCCTCTGGACCCACCCCAGGGACTCCGCGGACCCTTCACAGCAGGGGCCAAATTCAGTCTCTGCCTCCTTTTGTAAATAAAGTTTTATTGAGACACAACATGCTCACTTGTTTGCATGTCACCCGTGACTGCTCGGGGCTGTGACGGCAGATGGGACAGTTATGATGAAGACTGGTTTGCAGAACTGGAAGCATTTACGCTGTGGCCCCTTATAGGGAATGCGCTGCACGCTGGGTCACGGGCTTGTGGGGAAGCGCAGGCTCCAGACAGGCCAGGGGTGGGGCGGCCAGAGGATGGGAGGCCTGGGGAGGGGGCTGTCCTCCTGGGGAAGCTGAGGGCGAGCGTGTGGAGGGACCCAGGGGGGCCCAGGTGGAAAGGGGCCTCCTCACGGGCACTAGGGAGCCCCTGACGGTGTGGAAGTGAGCGTAGCTCTCTCTCGTGGGGGCTCCTCCCCAGTACAGGGCGAGCCCTGGTCCTGGCCCACGCAGGCTTGTCCTCTGGACCAGCAGCCTCTGTCCCTGGTCCCCACGTGCAACCCCAGGTTGGGGGCCTCACCCGGGGGCCCTGGGCAGACACCCTCACTGTGTCTTACTCCGCCACATGGAGGGGAGGGCTTGCCCCATGTCTGAGGCTCCCGGGGCCCCCAAAGATGCAGGGCTGCTGGTCACCCCCGGAGAGGACGCGGGTCCTGGAAGGTTCTGGAGCACGCTGGTGGTCTGAGATCCCTGCAGACCTGGAGAACAGATGCGACAGATTCAGTCAGAGGCAGTGAGGCGGCTCCTAAATACTAAATAATTTGTGTTGAAATAAATATTTCAGACTGAGAGATGAAGCAGGAATCTTCCGCAGGCCCTCCTCTGACTCCTCCCAGCTGGGCCGGTGCTGGGCGGGGAGGCGGGCGGAGCTTGTGTCCTCCCCGCCTGCTGGGGTGCTCATGGGGGATGCAGGGCCTGGCTGCCACCTCGAGGCCACCTGTCCCCCTGTGCTGGGCCCTGGGCCGGCACCTCCCTTGGCCCAGAGGCAGTGAGAGGTGAGGCGGGAAGGGCACAGGGGCGCAGAGGCCACCCCCATCGCCCAGATGCTCGTCCATACGTGGTAGCCGTGACCGCACTGGCTTCAGGGGCTGTGGGGGGGCCCTGGTGCACCCGCCTGGCACAGAGCGGCCCAGCCTCAGGGCCGCAGGGTTGCGTGTGCATCAGAGGTGCCAGCTCTCCCCAGCACTCGGTCCTCCAGCTGAGGGTGAAGAGAGACCCCGAGTCCGCTTTTGGGCAACCTCACCCCCTCCCCTCTGCCTTCTGGGGAAGGAGGAGGGCGAGGACGGCCACTCCTGTGGGGGGTCCTCTGCGAGGCCCAGGGCCAGGGCTGCCTTAGGCTCCGCTCACAGGGGAGCCAAGGGAGAGGGCGGCACAGCAGCTGCAGGGTCACAGAGTCTTGGGGACTTGGCCCGTGGCCCGTCAGCACTCCTTCATGGCCCCCCCAGGGGCCTGGAACCATCTGGGCGGTCTGGAGGTAGCCCCGGGGTGGGGGTGGGGTGGGAGGAGCCCAGGGCTGAGGGGCTCCCCGCCTCCTCCCCAGCTTCTCCTGGTCTCAAGTGGCCACCGGTCAGGCTGTGTGGTGGCCGTGACCCCAAGTGGGGCCCCTGCGTCTCCCAGCGCTAAGTGCTGGAAGGAGGGGGGATGGCAAACGCTGTCTATGGGAGGCCGAGGGCCAGGAGGCCGTGAGATCCGCAGCCCCCAGCTGGCCTGGGCACTCGCACCAGAGCCAGGAGGTGGGTGACCTGGTGTCCCTATGTGATGGCTGGAGAAACCGAGGCTCAGTTCACCACGGGCGGCAGGCGGGGGGCGGAGGCCTGCCCGGTCAGGGGGTGGTCAGGGCCTCAATCCAGCTCTGAGTCTGGGGCTGCCTCTCCGCACCCCGGCTAGCTCTTCTGTCGGCAGCTGACAGGTGATAGAGATGCCGCAGCCCCTCACCCAACAGTGTTCCCGCTCCATGTGGGGGGGACGGGAGGTCCTCCTCAACCAGCGTAGGATGGCTCGTGTGACAGAGCTGGAGGGCAGCGGCGGACAACGGTCTCTACCACTGCTCTGGAGAAGGAAGCCAGCTGGTGTCCTAGAGGGAATCAGGGAAGCCCTCCTGGAGGAGGTGGCCCTAGAGTGGGGCACTGACGTATGGGTAGGATCTTGGTGGGGAAAACTGGTGGGAGAAAGGGTGTCACAGGCCAAAGATAGCATGGGAGTGGAGGGGCCAGGAGGGGCAGCCCGCGTTCCGGGACAGCAAGGGGTCCAATTTGACTGTGGGGCGTGGGGTAGAGCTGCTGTGAGAGGCGAGGTAGACAGGAAGGCTCGGGCTCAGAGAGCTTTAAACAGCAGGCACAGATGTTTCCCACCACCCACCTGTTTGCACCATGCTTGGAGGGCAGGGCCACTTCCTCATGTTTTAATTCTCAGCACTTAGGACAGTATTGGGCCCACCAGCGGCTCAATGCATATTGATTTAATGGGAATTGGATAGATGGGTGGTTGGATGAGTGGATGGATCGATGAGCGGGCGGGTGGGTAGGTAGGTGGGAGATGGATGGGTGAGTGGATGGGTGGGTAAGTGGATAGGTGGGTGGGTAGATGGGTGTGAGGGTAAGCAGATGAGAGATGTTTTGGGTGAATGGGTGGGCGGGTGGGTAGGTAGATGGGAGATGGGTGGATGGGTGAGTAAGTGGATAGGTGGGTAGAGAGGTGGGTGAGTAGGTGGGTGGGTAGGCAGGTGGGAGATGGATGGTGAGTGAGTGGATAGGCGGGTGGATGGGAGGATGGATGGGTAACTGGGTAGGTGGCTGGATAGGTGGGTGGGTAGGTAGATTGGAGATGGATGGGTGGGTGAGTGGATAGGTGGGCACATAGGTGGGAGATGCATGGGTGGGTGGGTGATGAAAGCGTGGATGGTGACACATGGACGGTGACGAGTGGCAGATGGAGGACTACATCAGTGACGATGGGCTGCAGGGGACGGGTGTCAGCTACGGACCCTGCAATTCCTAACGCCCACAACACGGAGGAAGGGGTTTCTTTCCAGGCGGCCACTTGTTGGAGATGATCACACCCTTTTCCACAGGGGGAGTTGGTGACTCCAGATGTGGGTTTGAGCCCCTGCTGCCTCCCTTTGAGCCAGGCGACCACCTCCCTCCTCTGCAAGGATGGTCTGGGCTCCCTGCCTCCCTGTTCCTAAGCTCAGCCTGGGCTCGGCCTGTGTGCGGACACGCACCACAGTGCAGCACCGCGTCGGGCAGCCCGTGGGAGCGCTGGGCAAGGCCACTGGACGCTCAACCCCGAATGGAGGAACCGCAGGGCTGAGGAGACAGACGGGGCACCTGGGTGCCCGGGGCCAGGTCCTCGAGAGTGAGAAGAAGAGCCGCTGGGGGGCCCAGACCCCACGATTCAGCAGGCCTCAAGGTCCCACGGGCCGCCTCGGGGCTGCCCCGGGCTTCCCACCACTGCGGCCTCCTGGTGAGTGGACTGGCTGGCCTGCAGCAGGACAAGGCCCCCCTGCCTGGCTGCCACCCTGCGGCCCCCACAGTCTCAACCTCCTCTCCCAAAGGCCCCGGCCACCCCTCCAGGCCTCCTTGGAGGCCCCCCAGGTCCTGCCGACATCCCTGGGCAGAGGACGCCCAGCCCGGAATGCCCTGCCCAGCGGGCTCCTGAATTCACGCAGAGGAAGGGAGGGTGGGAGGCGTGACCCCAGGAAGGGAGCGGCCACAGGCAGGCGTGGCAGGCCCGAGCTCCCTCACACTGGGCCCTCTGTCCCGGGGGCCTGCTGGTGCCCGGGCGAGCGGGGAGGCTTGTGCTCTTCCTGGAGCCTACAGGGGCGCCGACCCTCGCCCTCTGCCACGCAGACCTGGACGGCCCCAGGGGCAGCCCTGCTCGGGCCCTCTCACGGGGCTGGCCCAGGGTGGGCGAGGCCCTCTCAACAGCCAGACCCGGTCCTGAGTCCAGGGGTGGGCTTCCAGAGGGGCCCACAGTAGGGAGCGAAGCGGGTTAGGATTCGATGTGAATGTGACAACGTGCAGAAAGTGAGTGAGAGCGCACATGTGCGAGCATGGGTGGGTAAAGGGAGCGTGTGTGTCAGCGGGGTGGGTGTGTAAGCCGAGTGAGTGCCCACACATGGGAGTGAGTGTGACCCCCCTCCACACCCACGTGCCTCGTTTCCAGGGGCCGCTTGCTCCCACGGGGCGCTGTCCTGGGGCTGGAGCGGGTGGTGCCCCTGGCCTCGGCCTCTCACATCTGAGACTCCCCTCCGGCCTCGGCCTCCGCGGGTGTGGCCGGGCCCCCTCGGAGGGCTGAGAAGCGGCCAGTGCGCTGGCTGGGGGGCTGCTCACACCACAGGGCTGCGGCTGATGGTGTCAAAGTGTGATGCAATTGGTAGCCACTCGCGGCGGGGGGGAGCATGTCCAGGAGCGTGTCCGGGAGCGTGTCTGGGAGCGGGGCAGCACTGAGTTTAGCCTCTGCGTGTCCCCTCTGGCTGGACGGTGGAGGTCCCCGAGGGGGTTGGCTGTGCTCCGTTGCCGGGAAAACAGCAGACCCAGCATTTCCCTGAGCTGGTGGCTGGGAGGAGTGCGGGGACCCCCGCGATCTGCTCCAGGGAGCCCTCCCACTGCCTCCCAGGCTGGGGATGCCGCTGTGGGGGGGGGGCCCACCAGGTCCAGGCCCGCCTCCCTCCCTGCCTGCCACCCCTGCCTGGTGCAGCCGTCGTGCAGGGACCGTCCCCACCTGCCTCCAGCCCAGTCCTTGGGCGCTGTGGCTGGGCGGCTGGTGGGGGGCCCAGGGGCATCCCCGCCTTCACCACCTCCCGGCCACTGGAACCAGGGGGACCCGCCACCACCTGCGGCCCCTCTGGCACAATGGCCGTGCATGTACTTTGTGTCCTGAGCGGGGGCTTCTCGAGTCCTGCCAGGGACGGAGCGGCTCCGTGGGGCTGGGTGTGAAGGCAGGTGCTGACTTCCGCTCCCCCGGGCAGGACGGGCACTGGCTGCAGGTGCGGAGATGGCCCTTCGCTCTCGGGGAGCAGCTCCTTCGCTCTCGGGGGAGATATGTGCGGGGATGGGACAGCGTGGTGGCGCTTGGCGGGATGCTCCCTCCGACGCCAGGACACCAACCACATCTGCCGTCGCTTGTGATCTGGCTTTATTTGGCGGAAGTGCGGGAAGAGGCGGTTGTAACCACTGTGGCTGCTGAGTCGCTGTCTGCAGTCGCGGGGAGACGGGGGTGGGGGGGTGGGGGGGTGGGGTGGATGAGCGCTTGATAATGTGAAGATGAGTCGTCATCTGCTGACAATGCACAGGGACATGGGCCGTAGAGAGAGTACTGTGCACAGCCGAGTCGCTCCCGGTGGCAGCGCAGAGAAGCTGGTGGGCTTGGGGGGGATCACGGTGGGGGGAATGGGGATGGACGGGGGCCTGGGACTGGGGGGGACGGGAGGGGGAATCGGGGATCTCTGGGTCTGGGCAGCAGCACGGAGAAGGCAGTGGGCCTGGGGAGTGGGGACGGTGGGGACAGGGATGGACAGGGGCCTGGGACGGGGTGGGCAGGTGGCTCCCCGGGTCGTGGTGGTGGCTCAGCCCTGGGGCCGGACACCATTTCAGGAGAAGCGGTAGGGGCACCAAGCGGGGCACATCCAGGCCCAACATTGACCACGGGGGCCCTGGTCCTGCTGAATTGAGGCAACTGGTCCAGTGTCATGGGATCGTTGGGTGGAAAAGCCAGGACTGAAAAACCACTCTCATTCACTCATTCACTCATTCATTCACTCAATCACTCAATCATTCACTCACTCACTCAATCCTGCATCTTCTGTGAACTTGTGTTCATCAGGAGAAGGTATGAGGACCAGTTACGACCTGGCAGATGGTATGTGCTGGGAGCACAGCCGAGGAAAGGTCAGCATCTGGGGTGCAGGGACCACCCAGCTAAAGGAAAGGAGGGAGGAAGGAAGGAGGGAGGGAGGGAGGGTGGAGAGGACACCGGCCATCCCGCTGCCCCGTGGACGGGGGGCTGCTCCCGTGTGTGGCCGGTGGGAGGGGGTCGGGGGACACAGTGCGGGGGACGAGAGAGGGCAATGTGTCCGCTGCGGGGCCCGCGAGCCGGGGGTGAGGCAGCACCTACCTTCTGCAGGTAACGGACTGAGTGAGTGGGCGTACCAGTTGCCCAGGCGGCGGTAACAAAGCCCCGCACACCCGGGGCTCCACGTAGCACACGCTCATGGTTCCCACACACACCATTGGAGGCCAGACTCCGACACCCGCGTGGGGCGGGACTGTGCTGTCCCTGCAGGCTCCAGGAACGGGGGGGTCCTTCCTACATCTTCCCCTTTGTCCTCACAGGCGCCCCCACGTCTCTGTGTCGTCCTCTCACCCACGTCTTTAAGGCTGGGTTGGATTTAGGGCCCACCCTAAATGATCTTGTATCGAGATCCTTCATTTATTTACACCTAAAAACACTCTCCTTCCAAACAAGGTCCCTTCTGTAGTCTCCGCGGTTCAGGGCAAGGGCTTATCTTCTGGGGAGGTGCCCACTCGACCCACTGCAGTGAGTTGCCTAGGAGAGTGGAGGCGGGCTGGGCATGGGCAGTGGTGGGAACGGGCCGCCGGGTTCACGGGCCGAGGTCCCCGAGGGGGGTTGGCTGTGCTCCATTGCAGGGAAAATAGCAGACCCAGGATTTCCCTGAGCTGGTGGCCGGCAGCTGGTTGATGTCAGAACCACCATGAAATGCAGACCGTGTATGTGTCCCCAAGTGCCGCTGCCCACAGGGCCCGGAGGTGTGATGGGATGGTGTCCTCCTACGGGGCTCGCGGCCAGGTCCCCGCGTCCAGACCACCCAGCCGGCTGGAGGGGAGCTGGGGCCGGCAGCCAGTCTGCGGAGCTTCCCATGCCCAGGCTTTCTCTTCTAGCAGGTGCCTCTGCCTGGGGCCGGGGGGCGCTCCTTCAGCGCAGGGTGTGAGCGCAGTGTGCGTCTGTGTGTGCACGCGTGTACGTGCAGCGTGACACGCAGGAATGACACAAGGTCCCCGGCAGAAACCTGAGAAGCCGAGGCCCAGAGGGGCCGCGTGGGGCCCGGGGTCTCGCCGTGGGCGCCGTGGCCTCCCGACCCCGGGCACCGTGCGCCACGGTGAGGCTTCCTTCTGGCGCAGCCTCCCCATTTATTCTCCTTTGTTCTACTTTATGTATCTTCATAAGCTGCCTTAAATCCTTTTTGAACAAGGCAGGGCATAAATAGATAAATAAATAAAAACCCCATGCTTCCAATTTTAAAACATCTTTCCCAGGGCCCCACTCATTCCAGGAGAGATCCATTTATAACCTCTGACAACTCTCCGTCCAGGCCGCAGGCGCTTCTGGGCTCAGAAAAATGAGCTGGTTCAGGAGCCAGTTCAGGAGCCTGCTAATGTTTACAAAGCCTCCGCCAGGTTCCCTCCCAGGCCCAGCAGCACGGCGCCGTCCTGCCTCGGGGGCCGGGGCCTGCGGGATCTCCCGACCACCGCTGCCCAAACCACCTGCTGTCCCTGAGCTCAAGGACGAGGGACTGGGCAGTTGTGGGCAGCTCCAGTGCCCACCGGAGAGATTCCAGGCACATCCTGGGCCCCCAGCAGACACCTAGTGTTTACTGAGTACCTACTACGTGCAGCGCATGGGGTGGGCACGCTAGCGGACCGTGTTCCCACTGCAGGCCTTCCAGCGGCCACCTGCCCTCGGGCTCCCCGCCTCAAGGTCCGTCAGGACGGGGCTCCGTTGGCCGGCTAGCTCCCGGGGCAGACATACTGGTGGATGCTTGCTGCCTTGTTGATCGATCGACTGATTGATGGAGAAGCCAAGACGGTCACCTTGCCGAGTAGAGGCCGGCCCAGGTGAGCAAGCTGGCCTCCCCGTCGGATAGGCCAGGGCCTGCGTGTATGGGGCTGGGTGGGGCGGGGGCGGCCGAGGGGGGCGTGGGATGACACCCGCATTGGATCCTGGCCTTCACACGGTGCCGTTCTCGAGGCCCAGACGTGAGTCAACAGCCAGCTCCGTCCTCTTGGAAGCAGCACGAGTGTGCGTGGCTGTGTGTGTGGAAGGAGGGAGTGCGAACCGTCTCAGTCCGCCACGACGACAGGCCTTTAATTTGGTCTGCTCCCCACCCCCCACCCCATCCCATCCCGGGTTTGGATCCTGTTTCAGAGGCACGGGGGGTCCCGAGTCCTCCTGGTGCCCGGGGCCCTTTGCCCTGCTGAATGGCGGCCCTCCAGTGCGGAGGTACCCGTGCCCCCCTGCTCCCCTGGCCTAGGGGTTCACAACTCTGGTCAGATGTAGGACATTCCTGAATTTGGGGGAGTGACGTAGTGAAGATATCAGGGACGCTGGAGCAGCCAAGCCCGGCTGCCATATGTCAGGGGCAGCCACGCAGTTTATTTCAGGGGACGAGACGCACACACTTCAGGCCCGTGGGTCGGAGCCGCGTCACGGCTGGACACATGCACGGTTGTGCTCGGCGGGGGTGCTGGAGGTCGGCAGGCTGGACGCCTGAATGCACGAGGCTTTGCCAGCACAGGACCCCAGGGAATGAGGTGGATGAGGGAGGCGGGAACGGGCGTGGGGCTTGGTCAGGAGGGCCACCCGCGGAATTGACCTTGGCTGGGAGATCCACGGGGTGTGGGAAGGACTCAGGGCGTGGGGCCTGCCCGCGCTCCGGCCCCCAGCATGTCCAGCTCCGTGGCCTGGCACGATTTATCAGCGTCCCCGTCTGTCCCCGTGGCCTCCGTCGTGAGCACGACTCCAGTCTTACCTACCTCGTGGTGCTGCTGCGAGGACTGAGCGTCCCAGTGTCGTAAAGCTCGAAGTGCTTTAGAGACTAAGTGCTCGACATGCGGTCAGTCCCTCCAAAGGTATTTCTAACCATTTCTTGTGCACGATGAGGAGTAATGGGTGCCGGTGAAGAACTGCACGTATCCGTGTATTAGCACGTGACCTAGGCTCGTGGCAAAGCAGGGAGCTGGGGTCGGAGCCAGGGCGGCCCTGCCGGCTGCGGGGTGGACGGGCCCCGCTCTCTTCACTGAAGCCGGGGGTTTACGTGCAGGGGCCGTGAGCTTTCGGCCCATCAACCTGCGCGGGTCAGGGATTCGGGCTTCGGCTCCTGGGGGCCTGGGGACAGGGCATCCTTCCACTGAGCAGGGGGCCCGCGGCTCTGGCTCCAGACCCCTTCCAGCCTTGCCTCCAATTCACCCCCGTGCTCACCTCCTCTGGGGGCCGCCCGGCCCACCCCGCTGCCTGCAGACCCTGCCCGAGACCTCTCACCTGGACAGATGGGAGGGCAGAGCTACGTCAAGGGCAGCCCCGAGGGGACACATGTGTGGACGGGAGGCCTGGCACGGTGTCCAGGAAGTCAGGTTGGATGTCGCGGTCTGCAGGTTGCAGACGCTCCGGGGGAGGGGGTCCAAGCCCCTCCCAGCAGGTGGTCTTCGGGGGGACAGAGGGTCCCAAGCAGGCCACAGCCTCCCTCCATCCCCACCTCGTGCATCCTACTGGCGTTTGCCTGCCATGGGCCTAGGACCAGAGAAGGTGCTGTGGGTGCTCGGTCCGTGGGGCCCACAGGAATGGGAGGCAGGTGACCTTTCCCTGAGGTGCCAAGCGCAGCCCGGCGACACCTGGAGGCATCCTGCGGGACGCGGAGGCAGCCTCAGCCCAGCAGTGCGCCCCTACCCGTTGGCGCTCCAGCCCTGCCTCCCCTGTGGGGACCCTGGGGTAATGTTGGGTGATGTTGGGTACACACTGGGCACTGTGTGGGGCGATGCTGGGCGCTGGGGCCAGGGTCAGGGCCTGGACTCCACCCACGCGTCAGCAGGACCACCTCCCCCGGCTCTCGGCCTCCAGGTCCGCGGGGGCTCAGAACAACAATTCACCCGACAGCGACACCACTGGCTGGAGCGGGTCCCCCGAGAGCACCGGCCTGTGTCTCAACACACAGGACGCAGGATGGTGCTAGCACACGGGGCCCAGAGAGAAGATCCCCCCACATCCCACGACCGGCCCTCCCCGTGGTGTCCTGGAGGGTCTCTCCTGACTTGTCCTTCGCTGCCAGACTCCTGATTTTCAGTTCTGTGGGCGCGTCTGGGGCGACTCTACCCCCACCCCCACCCCCACCCCCACCCGACCTGACTCTGCTGTCGTTGTGACCTGGAGCATGACCCGGGGCAGGCGCACGGCCAGGGGAGCACGTCCGTGGAGGGTGTCCCGCGAGTGGGAGGCCACAGGGCCGCCGTGTGGCCTCTGTCCGGGGCATGAAGCTGGGAGCCCAGCAGAGGGGACCCCACGTAGCGCCCCGACCACCGCGCCAGCCCACACCCGGGATGGTGGGTGACGCTCTCCTAATCACCATGAGCGTCCCCTGAAATGCTGGGAGGCCACGGACGCTTCCCTGGCCTTTCAGGAAGGGGCCGCATGGGGCGCCAGGGGCTTCTGGCCATCTCCGCAGGGCTGGGTGAGCCGAGGGAGCCGGGAGGGGGCGGGCGGAGGCCTGGGCTCCCACTCCCTCAGCGGAAGGTGAGCTTTGCTCCCGCGGCTCGGGTTAAATTACCACATTAATTATTCAAGACACTTAATGCGATCAAACCAGAATCCGTGTACCGGATCCAAGGGGGAACCAGAAACAAAATCGATGGGTCCGAAGGCCTTGGCGGCTAATAAATAATTGACTCTCCTCCCCTTGAAGTTTAACTGGGGAAGAACAAACACCTTGCACGCTAAGCAGACTGGACACGTGAGAACAAGAGAAGGGCAGACAGACAGACAGAAGGTAGGGAGACGACGGACACACAGGTGCGGCGGGGGACGGGGGTGGAGCAGAGAGGACCGGGAACCGCCCTCGTCCAGCCGCGGGCAGCTCACGGGCCGGAGCCAGAGTCTTGCGGGTGTCCGTCGGGGGCCCCGGGGTGCTGGGCCCCGCGAGCGCCAGGACGGGCTCCGGCCCGTCTACTTATATCCAGATCGATTCCAAGTTGGTTACAGGACGCTGCGGCATCGACTGTGCTGCCCGCTGTAGGCCGGGAGGAGACACCGACCCCGTCCCTGGGGCCCGGGCCTTGCCTTGGCGGCCAAGCTGCTGACAGCACGCAGCCCGTGCCGCACGACCTCCGTCCCGGGTGCCCCTAACGCCCTTCTCTGCGCCCTTCTGGCGCCTGAGCCCTCGGCCGGCCGCGTGGCTCTACTGTCTCAGGAGTCCGGGTGCCCTGACCCTCCTGGTGAGCCCGTGGCTGGGGGGAGCGGGCGGGACACGTGTGACCCCGGATGGAGGGCGGGGCGGGGAGGCCGATCCAGTCTGTCCAGCGGCCGCAGCGGGAGCGTGGGGGCCGGGGCGGTGGCCCTGGCTCGCAGGGGTGACCCCGGGCGCCTCTCAGGCACGCGTGCCCCCGGTCGGCCAGCGTGGGAGGTGCTGGGTCACCTCTGGGCCTCACTGTGCTCTGCTCGCTTCTCTGGAGCTGCGGCTCCTGGTGACCGGCAGGGCTCTGCTCACGGCCATGGCACGTCCTCCTTCCTCGTCACAACTTCCTGAGCCTGTGCCTGGCACCGACTAACCCCGGGGGTGGGCACCGTGAGACCAGCGCTGCCATCGCCATGGGCCCCCTCGGGTGGGTGTCACAGGGCCGACCGGGGCCAGCGCTGTGGACGGGGTGGCCGCACAGCTCGGGACCCACATGCGGGGCCCCTCCATGCCCCGGGAGCCCTCCCCTTGCTCCTGCTTCCTCCCCTCTCTCCCCGTGTCATCCTCCCTGAATCCACCCCCCACCTTGGGGGCACAGCCTTGGAGCTGGACAGACAGGTGTCTGCAGCCTCTAGAGCTGTTGGGGACGTAGCTTGGGGATCAGCAGTCCCGGGTTCGAGTCTTGCATCTGCCACATGTGGCCTCTCGACTTACCTTTGAGTCCTAATCCCTCGTCTGCGAGGTGGGTAATGATGTGCTCTCCTGGGACAGCTGTTGGGGACGGAAGGGTAGCGGTAAGGACAGATGACCGCAGCACCAGGAAGCGCCCGTGTGGGGGCACGGCCAGGGGGAGCCCACAGCCCCGTCCTCCTTCTCACAAACGCTAGGGGGTCACGAAGCAATGAATCCACGCAAGCTGAGGCTGGAGAGCTTGCTGTGCGCAGCGTGTCCACACCTGCTGTGTGCGCCCCGAAGCCACTGGGGCTTCTGGTGTCAGGAGGGGCCGAGGGGAGCCCGTACCCACCTGGACACCACGTCACGGGATGGTGGGAGTGTCAAAAGCAGAGACTTGCCCTCTCTGCCTGGGCGCCAACGCCGTGGGGCACCGGCATGTCCTCGCCCGCTGTGGGTGCTGGTTGCAGGGTGTAGACGGCAGGGGCAGGGGGGATTAACCCCAGGCCGTGGGGGAGCTGGGCGCTGGGGCTGGGGTGTGACCCCGCTGCTCACACCCAAAAGCCCTGGTTCCCAACGAGAGGTTGTGCTGGGGAAGCGGGCCCAGGGGCTGGGTGCCCGTGGGGGGCACAGGAGGGATGCAGCTCGTCGCCCGACCCGCTGGGGGCCCAGAGTGGCAACTGCGTCCTTCCCACGTCACCTTACGCAGGGCAGGCGTCAGACGGAGGGAAGCCAGCAGGGCCCCAGGTACCGCCCGCATCCCGGCCGTCTCATTAGGAACAACTGGTCTCGGCCTTGGCTCCTCTGCCCTCCTCCTCCCTGCGCACAGCCTCAGAGGACCCTCCCCTCCCCGTGTGGGCCACTGCCCCTCCCATGCTGGGAGCTCGCGGGGTCCCCCAGGAAGCAGGAAGCAGTGGGGTGGGGAGTTTACCCCGTATGGCCCTCTGAAGATGCGCTGGGCTCCTCGCTGGGCTCCTCGGGGGTGGCGGGGGCAAGCACGTGCTGCTTCCGAGGAGCACTTGCCCCGAACGCCCTGACTCTGGCGGCCCGGGTCTGCGTCACCCAGGAAACCGCTGACCCCACTTTTTCTCTCCCACCCCCACCCCCCTGCACCAGCTGAGCGCAGCCGGTAAGACACCCTTGCAGCAGAGACCTCCTCCCATTCACCAACAACCAGCGTCCTCTCCTTCGGGGCGTGAGCGGTGCTCATCCGCCAGCCTCCCTTGCTGTCGGGTGCGGCCCGGTGACTGCGTCCCGGGCGGGGGAGCGTGAGACAGGACGTGGGCATCCTGTGGGGCTGGGCGGGCCCTTGCTCCAGCGGGTGGGGTGCAGTGACTGACGAGTAGACACAGGCCACGGGAGGGGAGGCAGCTGGGGATGGTCCCGCGTCCCCACAGGAGTGGCCTGCCAGGCTCGGCTCCATGCGTCACGTGACCATTGACCTCCTCGCGGGGTTGAGCCTCTGTGCATGCAGGTCCCTCGGTTCCCTGGGTACCTGTGGGGCTGCCGCCCGTTAGACGCAGGGACGGGCGCTGGGTGGCAGCCGTGGCAATGGAGATGGTCAGGAGTCGCTCCTGACACATCAGCTCCCTGAAGCCCCCGCACAGGTGCCGGGAGGCTGGGCACCCAGGAAGTGGGGCGTCGGGAAGGGCCTCGGGGTACGATGCTCAGCTAGGGTCCGGGGGCTGAGGGGACCAGGCACCAGGGGTGGGGGAGACGTGATCCAGCAGAAGGAATCATGCACACCGCGGCCTGGAGGCGGGAGGAGGGAGGCGGGCCTGTGGGTCAGAGAGGAGGCCCCGTGGCCACGGCCGAGAGGGTCAGCGGGGAGACACAGGTCAGGGCTGCCCGGTGGCCTCCCTTCGGCCTGCCCACTGCCCCTCCCGGGGTGCTGAGCTCTGAGCCTGTCAGAGGAGCGAGTGCCGGGTGGAGAGTGGGTGCAGGGGGGGAGCAGGGAGGGCAGGGAAGGGGGAAGGGTGGTCCCCGCTGGGCCTGGGGCTCCCGCCACCCTCACATCTCCCGTCACCCGAGCGAGCCATGTGCTGTGGCCCAGACCGGCCAGCCCTGCCCCGGGCGGATGTCGGGCTCGCGGTTTGAGCCCCACTCCTGGGCACCCCACCTTCCGCCGCCTGCCGCAGCACCAGGGCTGGGGTCCCGCGGAGCGTGTCCAGGAGGCGCGGGGCACAAAGCGGCCACTCCAAGCGGGAGCCCCGTCCCCCCTTCCTGCGGCTCCGGGAGCCACCCTGGCATCGCCGGCATGTGCTCCTGCCTGAGGCCTCGGCCCGAGGACGACCAGTGACGCGCTGATTGCATCCGTCGCAGCCCCCCGCAGTGATGAATGGGCCGGGAAGGCGGCGTCGCGGGGATCAATACTGTGATATCTCTATCCTGGCGACGGGATGAGGTGAGGAGCCGGGAACACACCTTCCCGACTCCCCTCCAAACCTCAGGAGGCAACGAGGAGCTCCCGGGGACCCATGACGTCGGGATGCACGCACCCCGGTGTCTAGTGCCCTCCCCGGCCGTGGGGCCTCCGTGTGTGGCTCAGGGATCCCGCGGGCCCGGTTTCCTGAGGACGGCCTGAAGAGCTCCGCGAAGTGCCAGGTGGTGTGTGCGTGGGCCGATCCCGGGGGGCCCTGAGGCCGCGGCCCCGGGAGGAGGGCTGGTTCTGCAGCATCTGGGGGTCCTCAGACGGCGTGACGAGACCCCAGCCCTCCGACCCCGTCCGGCTCTGTGACAGACTCAAAGTCACACCGTCAGTTGGGGCAGGGCCTCGGGGTTCGGTGGCCGTGGCCTTGGTCTGCTCCGGGGCGCGGCCGGGGCGGGGCAGGGACTCTGTGCCTTCGGGGGACCCGGCACAGCCTCCTGCGTGACACACGCCCATCCGTCTCTTCCTGTTTTGTTTTTTTTCCCAGAGCACCTCTGGTGAGGAATGGACTCATTTGCTGCTGCTTCGAGGCTGAGATAAATGACAGTGTTTCCTGGCGCATCCTGTGAGCGATGTTTCCCTCTTTACAAAAGAAGCATCACTGTCTCCTGTTTGCTCAGTGGTGGGGGTCACTCATCTGTTCAGAAGGGCCCTGTGCCGTCAGGCGTCTGGAGCCCCCATCCGCGTGCGGGCACCGTCTCCAGGCAGAGCCGGGGCTGCTACGCGCGTGGAGCAGGGACGAGCCTACATGGGGGGACGCAGCCCCCGGCCTCAGGGCCTCGCTCGGTCTGGTGGGGAAGGCAGCTCCCGCGCTGGCCTGATGGAGGAGGCTGAGCCCCTGCCCTGCCGGTCAGACGTGGGAGGCACGACCTCTGTCCCTCGCGGCGGCCTGATGGGAGGACGAAGGCAAAAAGAAAGCAAGATTCCTTCCTCTGGGAGCCCCTCATCTCACAGGCTTCATGGGGGTGGAGGACCCCCGGCCCCTAGGCTCTGGGCATCCGTGGACTGAAGGGGAAGGTCAGTGCCGTCCGTGGAAAGCTACAGGGATAGGGTCAAGGCGGGGGCAGCTGCTGCTCCAGCGATGACCGCGGCGCGGGTTTTACTGACTCTGGAAGGAGCCAACAGGCGCCTGGCCAGCTGGTGGAAGGGGGAAACGCAGAGACGCCGCCTGACAGATGTTCCCCGTCCCACTCCCGGTGAGTCACACACGCGGCAAGCACGTGGACGGTGGGCTGGCGTCGGGCTCCGAGGGGCTGGGGCTGAGGGAGGACCAGCGTCGGGCATCGCAGAACTGGGAGCCCTAGCCAGCGCCTCCGGAGACCCCCGAAGACCCGTCCCCGGACGGCACAGGCCACGGCCCAGGGCACCGACGTCTCCCCGCAGGACGCCAGGCCCTGGACTCTGATGGGCTTTGGGTCGGGCCCACGGGAACCTCTGCAGGCCCGGGAGCGTCAGGGCAGGAGAGGCGCAGAAAGCTGGGGTTTCCCCGAAAGGCTCCTGGGGAGGGGGGTGAAGCCATCCACGGCCTTGTCCCCTGGCTCTGGGTCTCCCTGTTGTGCACGACAGGCGGGGATCGGGGTGGGCAGCTGAACCTGAGCCGTGGGACCTCCTGGCTGTCCCACCGCCTGCCGCTTGCGCCACGTGCCCATCCCTGGAACCCTAGGCCGTGGAGCCCAAGACCCCAGCCTGTTTTCTCTGCAGCCTGCACGGACCCTGCTCACATGGTGTCCTGAGCCCTGCGGTGCCCGTCAACACCCAACGGGGAGAGAAGCCTCAGGTCCCGCCGGGGCCTCGCTCTCAGCCCACTGCCCCAGCCAGGGCGGGGGACGGAGAGGATCTGCAGCAGGAAATCCGCCCGAGGTGTAGGTCTGTCTATGCTCTACCTTCTGCTAGACCCTCCAGGCCCCGCGTGTTTAATGACCGGGGTCCCCCCTCGTGCTCCGGGCTCTGCGGTCCTCAGGAGCCGGAGCATGCAGCCGCCCGGCCGGAGGCATCTGCAAACCCCGACACCGTCGACAAGGGCCGGCCTCAAGTACCCAACGCTCTCTCCGCTTCAGGACCCGAACTCGTGTTCAATAACCACCCCCCGTCTGGGACGCCATCCCCTCCCCAGCGCGCCCACGGGTCTCGCTGTCTGTAGTGTGTGCACGGCTCTGGCATTTTTCACGTTTATTTTGTTCCTCGATGCCTGAGTGTTCATCTTTCGCAGGATCGATGTCTGGTTCCCCCCATAGCCGTCATCACCAGCTCAGGGCCGTGACCTCTGGGACAGTGACTGAATGATGGCTGATGTGGTGTCTGCTCCAGGCCCTGCTGGCCGCTTGGGGGTGGGGGGACTCTCCTGCTTGCCCTCCTGGCCACACGCAGGGACTCAGGGGACCCCGCCTCCAGCTCAGCCGTGGGCACAGAGGACTCAGGACCTGCCCCAGGCCACACGACCCGGCCAGTTCGTTTCCAGCGTCTGCACTAACTGAAAAGATACAAGCCGGACCGAACCATGGCAAACAGGTCGGGAGGCTTGGGTGTACAGAGCAGGAGGACAGAGTCGGACCTCTTTTCCTTCTAGTGATCGAATCTCAGAAGTACGGGGCAAGAGGGATCATGTGGTCCAGAAGGATTCTAGAAACAAGCAGAGGTCTTGTGTGTGGGGATGAGGCTCTGCACCACACTTGGCCTCATGCAGATCAGGTTGTGAGCAGGATGGTGGACTTCACCTGTCACCTGGTGAGTATAGGGCCCTGGCCTTCCCCACCTGTCACCTGGTGAGTATAGGGCCCTGACCTTCCCACCTGTCACCTGGTGACCATAGGGCCCTGACCTTCCCCACCTGTCACCTGGTGACAATAGGGCCCTGACCTTCCTCACCTGTCACCTGGTGACTATAGGGCCCTGACCTTCCCACCTGTCATGTGGTGACTATAAGGCCCTGACCTTCCCTACCTCTCACCTGGTGACTATAGGGCCCTGACCTTCTGCACCTGTCACCTGGTAACTATAGGGTCCTGGCCTTCCCCACCTGTCACCTGGTGACTACAGGGCCCTGGCCTTCCCCACCTGTCACCTGGGACTTGCAGGGCTGGGAACTAGAAGAATTTGAGAGTGTGCATACTAAGCCTGTGCCAAACCTGGGCCCCATGGTGCTGGTGTTTATAAAATGAGGTGGCTGCGCTGGGTGCGGGACCACATTTGCAGAGCATGGTTGGATTTCCACAAGTCAGTGGAAAAAATGTGACCAGTCCTTGTGTTTGTTGGGTTATGGGTTCCTTTGTGTGTGATGGAGAACCCAAATTCTTTTTTTTTTTTTTAAGATTTATTTATTTATTTATGATAGACAAAGAGACAGAGAGGCAGAGACACTGGAGGAGGGAGAAGCAGGCTCCATGCAGGAGCCCGATGTGGGACTCGATCTTAGGTCTCCAGGATCAGGCCGTGGGCTGGAGGCGGCGCTAAACCGCTGCGCCACCGGGGCTGCCCAAGAACCCAAATTCTGAGTGGCTTCAGCACACGCACCTCTGTGGGTGTGAGAGCTGGTGAGGGTCTCACTCAGCTCACGGCCCTACAGGCTGTGGGGGCACAAGGCGAGGGGCACAGGCATGTGGAATTGTCCAAGCCCATGACCCAGAAGCCACATCACCTTTGCTCCTGGCGGGAGGACCAGCTTGGTCACTTGGCACTCCTAGCCACAAAGGGGAGACAAGCCAGGTATTTTTGGGTGGCAGGTGCCCTGCCCTCCCCCAAAACTGGGAGGAAGCAGAGACTGGGTTCTGACCAAGGCTGTCGTGCATGTGCAGAGCTTTGCCGACAGCCTCGCCCCCTCTCCAACGCTGCCCGGTCTCTGTGTCACTTGTGTCTTCACAGCACCCCGGTGATGCAGACAGGGTCTTGGGTGGGTCCTCAGGGTCCTGGGGAGGAAGTGCACACCCAGGGGCTCTGACCTGCCCAAGGTCAAGCCACAGGCCTGGGCTCCCCGACATCGCGGGGCCCCGTTCTCATGCCTGTGGGGAAAGCGCTTTGCAGAATCTCTTGACATTGACTCAGAGCACAGAGCTTGCCCCTCAGACCGTGGGCCTGGTTCTAGACGCCCGGCCTGGCACTCGGGCTGCTGCAGGGCCGGCGCCCACTGGAGGCCGTGAAGCCGTACCTCGGGTGTTGCCCAATTACTCCTGACACGTCCGTCCCTGCGTGGCCCCCCCACTCGGATCCAGGCTTCTTGGTGTCCCCGAGGGGCGGTCCTGGGGCTCTGCAGGTGAGGGCAAGGGGAGTGGACACGTGATGCTGAGCCCGCACCTGCCTGTTCCGCCCTCAGGCCGGGAGCTCGCGGGTCACAGACCACTTGTGCCCGGAGGACGAGGTGAACTTGGTTTCCTGGCCTCTGGCGGGAGGATCAATACCATCCTGCGTGCTTAGCTCTCATGCCCCGGGGACAGCTTTCTTATCCCATTTGTGGGATTGATTGCAGCCCTGTCTGTGCACAAAACACAGAGACTGGCCCAGAGGATGTGTCTGTGAGTGAGCGAGTGGATCGGTACGTGATTAATGACAGGCCAGCCTCGGAGGGGGTGCCCGATGCCCCCGTTAGATACACGGGCGCAGGGCTGCGTCCTTCCGTCCCCCCGGCTCAGGGAGTTTGTCCTCGGAGTGTCGGCCTCCAGTCCTCAGGGCAAGGCACCGGCTGGGGTGTGGCCTCACTGGGTCACCTTCCCTTCTAGAGGCCCCGCAACTTTCATCAGAAAGGAAGGTAGATTCCCCAAAACCATTTCTTGGTCTTTCAAGGACTCGGGGAACTCCCCAGCCTCTGCACCAGTCGGGTCACCGAACGGGGCCTGAGCCCTTTGAAGGACCTGTGTCCTGACCCCGGTGATCTCCCTGCTGCGATGTCACATGGCGCCCTGACGACGGGCGGTATGTGCTTGGATGGGGCCGGTGTCGCTGTGGCCACGCAGAGGGCTGTGCCTGGGAGCCAAGATCAGGACCTGGCACCTGCATGTGTCCAGGGCAGCGGGGCGGGGGGGGGGGGGGGGGGCGGGGAGGGGCATGGCTCCAGGTTTCACGGGGACACCGTGGCTTCACGTGGGCTGTTCTGTGTTGGAAGTCCCCTTCTCGGGTGGTCACTCCATCATCTGGGGTCCTGTGTGCTGCTCCTTGACTCAAGTCCAGGTGGAGAGGGAGTGGGCTGTGCCCCCACAGGCCCCGTGGCTCCAGGCTCATCTTGCACCAACACCTTTTCCCAGAGGCAGAGCCGGCTCTGCGGAGCTGGGGCACAGGGCCTGGTCTCCAGGGTCCAGGCAGTGGGCCCAGCAGAGCGCCACCCAGCTCCCTTCCCGGGACAGCCCCGGCTCGGTGCTCGGGGGCCGGCTGCGCTGACTTCTCTCCTTCCTGCTGCTCTTTGCTCCGTTCAGCCCTCGCATGGGGCTGCTCCCCGTCTACAAGGCACAAGGGCCTTGGTGCACGGCTGCGCTTCCTCCCCGCGCTGCAGGGGGCGTGCCGTGTGCACCCACACCCACACCCACTGGTGGGCGCCCCGACTGAGCACACAGGCCCCCGTGTCCCCCGGGCGGCCCTCCCTCCCAGGGGCCCGGCGGCCGCTTCTCCTGCTCCTTGGCTGTCCCAGGAAGGGCATTTACAGAAGCTTCAGCGTTCTCTAAGACGCTGGCGAATGCTGGCCTTGGCTCTGTTTCCTTCCCGTCGGTGCCACCACGGTGACAGGTGCCCAGAGAGGGCTGCGCCCGGACAAGCTGCATCCATGTCACCTGCAGCCTGCGCTGAGCGTGGCTCCTGGGCCACCAAGGGGTCTGAGTGTGAGACCTGCTGCCTCTGGCCCCCCGGCCCTCTGGCTGCCGTGTGACTTGTCAACTTCCCTCTGAAGACTTGGACTTTGCATCGTGTTCCAGGCGAGGCAGGAAGACCGTGGGCGCCACATGGCCCGCGTGGATGAGACTCTCAGGTGGGCATGGCCACGGCCCCTGCGGGCGTTCGCACTGGCCTCTCACCGTCCTCCCGACGGCGCTGGGCATCGAGGGTGGCTCCTCCTTCTGGGAGAGGGCCGGGCCCCTGTCCTCCCATCTGGACGATGATAACTGACAGGACGATGGACTCCGACAAATGCCTTGCCCTCCCTGCCCCTGCCCCCTGGGGCTCTTGAAACTATCCAGAACCTTCTTGTGAGCTGGGCACTCAGCCAGGTGCCCTGTCCACCATTGGACTCAATCCTGCAACAACCTTGAAAAGAGGGTCCAGCTATGACCCCGTGTTGGAGGGCAGGAGGCGGGGGCTCAGGGTGACCTGCCTGAGGCCACACAGCTGGCATGGGGCAGAGCCGGAACCCGGGCCCATACTGGCCAGCCCCGAGCTGCCCTGCCCTGGGAGCCTGGGAGCTGGTGGGGACCCCAGACCTGGGGGCGGGGGGGGGGGGGCACGAGCTACGTCCACCCCCTGCCCCATCCGCTCATAGCTGTGGACCTAGGACACACCAACATTCCTGCAAGACGGAGTCTCCGAAGGCCTGCCAGCGGCCTCCCAGCAGCTCAGGGCAGATTTTAGCCTTCACGAGCTGATCTTTTTTTTTTTTTTTTTAAAGATTTTATTTATTTATTAGAGACAGAGAGAGAGAGAGACAGAGAGAGAAGCAGAGACACAGGCAGAGGGAGAAGCAGGCTCCATGCAGGGAGCCCGATGTGGGACTCGATCCCAGGTCTCCAGGATCACGCCCTGGGCTGAAGGCAGCGCTAAACCGCTGAGCCACCGGGGCTGCCTACGAGCTGATCTTTATTTAAGGTTTGCCATCTGGAGATGCGGGAAGGGGCTCGGCCCTCCCAGGTGGTGGAGGTGATGGCGTTAGGGACCTGCGTCCCGGAGCCCAGGCCGTGAAGCCGTGGCAGGCAGACAGAGCACTCCATTTTCGCTGTGGACTGTTGTATCTTTTGAATTTTGTACCAAGTACATTCTAACCGTCGAATAAAAACCAAAATATTAAAAATTCACCAGGGCGACACCTGCGACCGGCACCCCTGGCTTTGCCAGGTGCTGGGACCTCGTCTGCAGGCTGTCAGGGCGACTGCGGATCCCGGCACTGGACTTCCCAGTCTTGTGTCCGTGGGCAAAGTCACCTCTGCTCACTGTGCCCCAGTCTCTGCTCGTGAAAATGCAGACAGGGGTGTGAGCTCCCAGGAGTGGGTGTGACGTGGGTCGGGAGGTCGGGAGGTCGGGAGCAATGGGGCAGAGGTCAGGTTCTGCTGCGGCTGGCCTGGCCGGGGTCTGATTCTGAAACCTCCTGGACTTGCTCTGCTCCTTGGGGGCACCTCTGACCTCACCTGTGAGCACAGGTGAGCTGCCTCACCTGTAGGACGTGGGGCGGGTGGATCTCGTGAGGTGACTTCCCAGACATCCTGTGGCCACACAGACGTGCCCCATGACACAGCCTGATGTTCCCCGGCCCCCAAGTAGGGGGACACCGATGGCTAGACGGCCATCAAGTCACGTGTCTGGAGGAAACGCTTCCGGTTATCCCTGAGTCATTAAGTGTCGCTTAATTATTAAAAAAGTAAACAGCCCTGTGACCTTGTAAGAGGCCTGTGATCACACAGATCCTCCAAGGCTATAAATATCGCTAAGAAACCAATTAGCACCTCATTAGCTGCGCTGCTCGCAGGGCAGAGGTTGAGGGAGGTTTGTGGGGCTGAGCCCTCCTCCCGCCCGCACTCCCGGGGGAGCCTGCAGCCCGTCCCCCTCCTTGCCCCGAGCTGGCGCTCTCGTACCCGCTTGTCCTCCCTGCCCGCCGCTCTCCGCGGCCCTCCTCCCTGGCGTCACGGAGGCTTAACCCACAAATACAAACTTCGTATGTTCGAGGTGCACGACGTGGCGGTTTGGCATGTGCACGGACGGCGCTGATGGACACGTCCGTCCCCCCGCGGGGTGATCCAGCTTCCTTTCCTTGTGTCTGTGGCGAGGACGCTTAGGACACATGCGGACTCTGCCACGTCCTGGCGTCCAGCGCTGTCCCATCCGCCGCGGTCACCACATGCGAGCCAGCTCTGGGACCTGGGAGCCTGTGCCCTCACCCAGCCCTCCCGGTCACGGGGACCCGCGGCCGTGCCGGCGCCTGGGCTGGCCTGTTGGAGCCCACGGTAGGCGAAGTACTCCGCACCCCGTCCTGCAGGCCCACCCGAGCTGGCCCAAGTGGCTTTTCTTCCTTTGTAAGGCTGAACAGTGCTCTGTGTGTGTGCCTGCCACGTCTTCGTCGTGCGTCTGTCTGTCCGTGCACCCCCAGCTTCCTCATCTTGGCTCGTGGATGGCACCGCGATGAACGTCCCCCCGTCGCTCTGCTTCTCCTTTTCTCTTTCCCTCCCTCCTCCTCCCCTTGCATCAGTCCCTCTGTCTCTCCCCTCCCTCCATCCGTCCATCCCTCCATCCTTCCCCTTCTCTGTCTGTCTGGCTCCCCCACCACCCAGCCCCCGACATCTGTGTGGCCGCGACACGTGTGCAGCACAGCACTCAGCACGTTCAGAGTGGTTCCAGCCTTGGCTGCATCTCATTCCTCCTGCGGGTGTGCGTCCCCCGGGAGCCCCGGGCCCTGCAGGGAGAGAGCACGGTCACCCCGGAAGGACCCCAGGCGGCGGCGGAGGCTCTCGGAGGCCTGACTTGGAAGTGAGAACTTGAAGCCACGCGGTGTCTTCCCAGGTGGAGGTGGAGGGTGTGCGCGTGGGGGGCACAGGGATCCGACGGCTACAGCCCCTCCCACGAACCCGGGGACTTCGAATCGCCTGCTCCTCCTTGTGAAGCCAACTTTTTCCAGGTGTAATTTACAGACCGTGAAAAGCACCATTTCAAGCAGCAAATATATAACAGATATATGTACAAATACATAATGACAAATATATAATATAACCACCTGCACAGTCGAGATAGAGCACATTCCGTCGCCCCAGGGCTCACGGGTGCTGGGGTCACTCTCTCCCCAGCCGGCCCTGGGCAGCCCTCACCAGCCGTCCCCCCCGTAGGGTGGGCCTGTGTGCTCCGTGCACACTGCGGTGTGTGTGTGGGCATCCAGGGTCCTCCTGTGGCCGTGTGGGTCCCCGGGGGTCAGTCTCCACAGGGCTCTGTTCTCTGACACGCTGCAGTGCGTGTGTCCATCCTGTGGAGGGGTGTTTTCAGCCTTGCTCTGCTGGGGCTGGAGGCTGAGATGTGGACCAGGGGCCCGGGCAGGGTGAGGGACTTGCTCACAGACATGCAGGTGGGAGGTGGCCCAGCTGTGGGCCCAGGGCTCTGAGCTCCCTGGATCGGCCTCGGGGTCCCGTGGGGCCACAACTCAGCACCAAAAGTGGACTCGCCGGCCAGATGCTGGTGTCCCGCAAGGCTTCTGGGGTGGACAGCTCCGGCCACATGGGCGGGTGGGTTTCCACGTGGGAAAAGGCACCTGATGCAATTCTAGCCTGTGCAACAGTCCATGTATGTATGCACACCCGTGCACACACGTACCCACATTGCACACACAACCCCTCTGGGGCCTGGAGATGCTCAGCCTGGTGCTCTTCACTTTGATTATGGTTTGGAGTAAAATCATGTCTCTGGCGAGCGCCTGGAACTACAGCCTCTGCAGGCCTGGCGGGGGCGGGGGGGGCTTTTAAATTCAAGTCCTTTGTATGACGAGGGCTTGTATTGGAGCGTCAGCTGTGGGGAGAGGACAGCGGCAGTGGCAGCAGGCTGCGGTCTGGAGGGTCAGCCTTCTGCCCTTGGGGTGCGTGAGTGCTGAGCATTTGTGTGCCGTGTGGGGTAGGAGGTCAGCTGGGGAGGGGGAGGCTCCGGGCCGTCCCTGCGGCGTGCTCGGCAGCAGGTGGATGAGCCCCAGGGGTTCAGTGCAGAGAGAAGATGAGCCACCAAATGAGGCTATTCACCAAAATTAAAAATACAGACGCGAGTCACAATGCACATTTTGCCAAAACATAATCAAACAACAAAAAAAATCTATCTTAAGCCCGTTGGATGATGGTCTATGTGTGGGAGGGGGCAAACAGGAGCCTGAAGCAAACAATTAGAGCTAGAGAGAGCGAGCCGCCCGGACCCAGAGCTGAGGATGGGCCTCATGGGGTCTTCGTGGCTGGCTGTGGAGATGGAGGGAAAGCTTTGATCTCAGGAATTAAAACATGTGAAATGCTTTGGGGCCCCCTCCTTATTCACGATCATTGCAGCAGCCAGCTAGTTGTCCCTCCTCCAATCATAAAATACTGGGACACGGAGGAGCAGGACCAGTGGCCGGCATTGCTCGGCTGTCTCTGCCGGTCAGCACAGGGTCAGGGCTGGGTCAGGGCTGGGTCAGAACAGGGTTAGGACAAGGTCAGGACAGGGTTAGGGTTGGGTCAGGACAGGGTCAGGATAGGGTCAGAGCTGGGTCAGGGCAGGGTCAGGGCAAGGTCAGGATAGGGTCAGGGCAGGGTCAGGACAGGGGCAGGGCAGGGCTGGGCAGGATCAGGGCAGGGTCAGGGTCAGGACAAGGGCAGGGAAGGGCTGGGCAGATCAGGGCAGGATCAAGACAGGGTCAGGACAGGGTCAGGGCAGGGTCAAGGCTGGGTCAGGACAGGGTCAGGGCAGGGCCAGGGCAGGGTCAGGGCAGGGTCAGGACAGGGTCAGGGCTGGGGCAGGGCAGGGCTGGGCAGTCTGTAGCCTGGTGGTGGAAGTTCCTTTCTGGAGGCCGGGAACACCGGCTTCGTCCTTACAGTCTCACTCCTCCTTTCTACCGTGTTCTCTACAAACCCTGGACGTGTATGGACCTGAGCCCAGCCTCCCGTGTGTTGTGCTCCAGAGCCGCGGAAGCACCCCCTGCCTCTCACAGGGGAGGCTCCTGAGCAGCTAAGAAGGCTGCCTGGAGGAGGTGGCCCTGAGTAGGGTCGAAGTGCTGTAGAGGAAGGCCACCCGGACGAACTGGGTGGGGGGCCAGAGCCAGGGGCTGAGACTCCCTCCTCCCCAGGTGCTCCCTGACTCCTCAGGACCCCTGGTGGAAGTGGCCTCATCGCAACCTCATGGGGACAGAAGGAGAGGATGCACCAGGGAGCTTGGCTCAGTGTGGGTGCCCGTTGCTGGTCCCACTGTGCTTCCCTGGGTGGGGCCTCCGACCTGCCCCCTTGTCTCCTGCCAAAGGCAACACCTTGCTGAGCTGTGCTGGGGCAGGGGTGCGGCAGCCTTGGCCGGACTGTCTGAGCTGCCTCCTCGTTGGGCGTCCTGCCTTCCTGATCGCCCCAATCAGACCCTGCCCCAAGTCCTCGGCCGCTGCCTGGCCCCACAGAATAGAGGCTGAGCTCCTTTGCACGGCCTGTAAGGCTCCATCCCCCCCAGCCGCAGCTGCCAGCAGCGCCACATAGCTTGTAGCTCTCACGCAAATAAGCAGAAAACAAGGAGTTCACTACTCATTCTCTGCACTGCGAGTGCGCTGTTTTGGGTGCCTTTATGCCCCACCTGGCAAACTCCTATTCGTCCTTCAAAACCCCACTAATCCATAATAACCACCTGCGGTAAAGCACTTTCTGATGCCCTCAGACAGGACTAAACTCTCACCCTCACGCTCAGATGGCTCCTCTTAAAATTTTCCTGTGTCCTAATTATTTGTTGATGTGTCTCTCTCCTCCATCAGATCAGGAGCTTCTAGAAAGCAAAGCCTGTGTCTTGAGCACCTGCATTTCCTTGGCCCCAGGCCCTTTGCTCAGCACACACACATACACACACACATGCACGCGTGCACGCATGCCAACCAGCAGAGGGAGAAGCAGAAGAGGCCCTGGTGGCTTTGCATGGGGACCGTCCTCTCTGCGAATCCAGGACAAGAGGGAGCCGTGGTCGGTCAAGGTCGGTTGGGAAGCCTGTGCCCTCAGATCACAGGAATAACAGTGCGTCTCAGGAGCGGCTGCCAACTCGGTGTCCTGCCAGGTTCAGGCGGGACAGACGCTCAAACTGGGTCAGAGGCCTGGCTCTGCCTCGTTCCAAGGAGCAAGCGCCGTGGTCGCTGGAAAGTCAATCTTACGTGAGGTTATTTATCCAGTTGGTTAATTAGATTTTCCTCAACGATTTCACGCCACGGTTCGGTTCCTCGTCGCAAGAGGAATTTAAGCGGACTTTGCCAGGAAGTCCTGTTGGAAGCCGACCGGGTGCTGCAGTGGGGGTGGGGGCATGGAGGGGGCTGAGCGCTGGCACCCTGGCTGCCCCCCTCCACCGCCTCGACCCCCCACCCCAGCCCTGGGCCAGAGTTCATTATTCACGGGCATCCCGGCTTCCCTCCTGGCACGCACCATGTGCCATGCGTAGGCTCCGAGGACTGCGGCGAGGCCACCCAGACCCTGCCCTCTGGGGCTTGAGTCCAACGGTGGGGGAAACACTGATGGGGGAACCACGGCTCCCAGGGGGCCCGGGGCCAGGGTGGTCAGAGCCAAGGGTGCACAGCTGTAGGCGGAGCAGCCTGGACGCCCATGTCGCTCCCGGTGAGTATGGGTGCGTGCCCGTCCACCTCACTGCCCTGCTAGTCAGCACCGAGTGGGGGACTGTGGGGCTAGGAGTTCTCAGGGGACCGGCAGAGGGGTCTGGGGGAGAACTGGACCAAGAGCGGACGTGATTATGAATTGGCCCCAGGAAGCTCCTGGAGTGGAGGCCACTCAGGTGCAGGGCCCTGAGTCAGGAGGGCAAGTGCATGAAAGGTGAGTGGGGCTGAGATGGGGGCACGGAGGATCTGGGGAGGCTGGGAGCAATGTCCCCCGTGGTTCCCCTCTGCAGAAGGGCAGGGACGAGGTCCTGCTCATCTGTCTCCCTCCAGGAAGCCTGCCCGGGTCTCGCCCTCTTTTCAGAGGAGAGGGACAGTTGGCTGCAAGGCGGCCTGTGGTAGCCTCCGGCTCCCTCCCCCCTCCCGTCCCCTCTCTGGACGTTTCTGCAGCCGTCCACGGGGCATTTGGGATGGAGCACAGGGCACATCCCCGGGTGCGCATCCAGCCCGTGCCCCTTTGCTATGATTCTGTGCAGGGTACTCTGCCTCCTGGAGCCGGCGCTGCACCTGCAGCGGGAGGAGGGCGCGGGCGCCTGGGGCCAGGCCTTCTTCACCCACGCCCAGGGCTTGGGAAGAACCGCGGCCCTGCTCACCCCCTGCACGCCCGGGCACTGAACGCCGGGTGGGTGCGGGGCTGCTCCCCTCCCAGACCCCGCCCCAGTCACTCCAGAGACCCCCACGCTGAGCCCCGCTCACTCGCTCGCTTGCGCCCCGCCGAGGTGACAGCCCTGCTGGAGCTCAGCCTTGGCTACGACCAAAGTGGCTTTTCAGTGAGAACTGAAGCCCGAGGAGGAAAAACACGTAAGTGAGCTGGAGAGCAGACCTGGGTCACGACCTGAAGCCCCAGGCCTGGACCCCAGGGAGCAGGAGCGCCTCCCAGGGGCTCATTTCATTCGATCCTCAAGACCATCCCCAAGGACCCCGGAGGACAAGAACCAGGCACAGAAAGGTTAAGACGCTTGCTCAAGGGCACACAGCATTAAGACTCTGTTAACGGGTAACCACAGTTTAGTCCCCAAATAATAGCTCTGACTTTCCAGACTTTCTGTGCAGTGGCCTCTCTCATTTAGGAGCTCTGCACACCTTGGGCCCCCAGGCGTCTCTCCCACGCGGTTGGGGGGGGGCTTGGCCAGGCTGGCAGGGGTGGCAGGGAGGGTCCTGGGAACAGCTTCGTCCTTCAGGCCTCCAGGGGACAGAGCCCCCGAGGTGCCCTGGATGACCGCAGTGTTCTCCCCTTGTGTCGTCGCTGCGGCCAGCACGTGCCAGGTCCGCGTGCTCTGGGGCCCTGGGTGATGGGCAGGGGGGGTCGGTGCTGAGCCCGATGGGGGGCCGGGAAGGCCTCCTGGGAGGTGTGGCTCCTGCAGGGGGCACTGAAGGTCGGCCAGGGCCAGTCGGGGACAGGGCCTTCCAAGCAGAGGAGGCCGGGGACAGCGAGGGGCAGGGCCTGAGTGTGCATGTGGTCGGAGGTTTGGTAGGGACTGGGAACTTGGGCTTCCCTGGGGGCCCTGGGGGCCCCGGGGCGGGCCCTCCCAGCCTCTTCCCTGCACACAGCCCCGTGGGTCACCCTAGAGAGAGATGCCCCTGCTCTGGGTCACTCCCAGGAGGCTTCGAGGACGGAAGCGGCCCCGTGCCGGTCAAGCTTTAATAACCAGTTACCTGGGCTGGAAAAACTCTGCTCGTTAGCATTTGCCGATTTCTACGGTGCAGACACCATGGCCAAGGACAGGCCAGCAAGGTGACATCCCTGACGGGGCCCGGGGAGGAGCTGGCCACGCGGGGCTCCCACGGGACACGTGCCACCTCCCGCTCACCCTTGACGAAGCTGTGAAGGCCACGGTTCAGGCGTGGAGCGGGGGTGGCCCGGGGGCTCGTGGGGGGCGGGGGACGGAGAGGGCGCCCAGGACAGCCATCCCGGGGGGCTCAGACCCCGAATGCCATCTCCTGCTTCGTCCATCCTGGGAGCGTGCACCCAGCACCCGAAACCCTACTGGTCGGTCCAGGATGAGGTTTTGGGTCCCGGAAGTCCTTGTGAGCTGCTTGCAGGAAGAGGGGCTCTTCCCAGACCCTCGGCCTACGTGCCGCCCTGGGCCCCGCACCGCCGCGCGGCTTTGGGGACCTCACCGGGCCTCTTTGGGTCCTGGTTCCTGGTCTAACGAGTTACAAAAATGAATGATCGGTTCTCTTAGGCGAGAGGCTCGGCGACGCTTCACTTCCAAGCCCGTGGGCCGAGCTTCATTCATTCATTCATTCATTCCCCCATGCATTCATTCACCAAGTCACGCCAGCACCAGGGCCTCAGGCTCTGAGGTCCCACGAGCACCCTGACAGGTCCTGGCTGCTGGATAAATGCTAGCAGCCTCCCCGCAGCCGGCTGGGGGCCCCGGCTGGTATGCAGCCTCCCCCCTGCCTGTCCAGCCCGGACTCCCCCACTGCCATGCACCTCACCAGCTTTCCCCGGGTGTGACCAGGCCTTCTTCACCGGCGCCCGGGGCCACCACCGTGATGTCGCAGGGGGTGTTGCCAGGCCTACCCATGGATTGCCATGGCAGGGCCAGGGGCACCACGAGTGTGCAAGCAGGTCACGTGGGTCCCGCATACATGCCTCCCCGTGCCCTGGTTGGAGGATGAAGCCTTGGCAAGACGGCGACCCCCTCCCTCCCAGCCTGATGCTCCCCACACACGGCCTGATGCCCGAGTACCCAAGAGCAGATGAGGTTTGCAATCCAACGGGTCCCTCTCCGTGCCCGTCTGTGGGGACCAGAACCTCCAGATCTGCAGAGCCCGGGGCTCTAGGGCTGGAGCTGTGGACGCCTGAGTGCTCGGAACCACAGAGCGTGGGCTGCCCACTGGCACCCCTGGTTCCCAGGGGTCTTCCTAGGGCCCCCAGGCCCCACCACGCTCCCCCGTTTAGTGCCCCATCTCTCGGAGAGGGGCCTCTGACAGCTGCTCCCAGGGTCTTGTCAGCTCATGGCTGTGGGTGGTCAGCATGGGATGTGGCCAGAGGTCCCTGTGGTCATGGGGCTCCCCCCCACCCCACTGCTGTAAAATGGGCTTCCTGGTCTGATGTGATGGTGTGAGGGGACCAGTCAGTAGAGCGCACGCTCAGGTGGTGGTGCCCCAGGTGGAGGTCTGGGTGTAGGGAAGCCAACCCCACATCCAGAATCTCCTCTTGTGAAGATGAAGCGAGGCCCGTCCATCCTGGGAGGGACCCAGTGTGGTCAGTTTGCCACCACATGGTCCTCTGGGCCCCTCGAGCCATGAGCCACATATTGCCGGCAGCTGGGCAGCCCTGTGGGTGAGCAGAGCTTGTGCTGCAGGTCTGCAGCTGCCTCCTCTTTGCCTCCAGGGACATTCATTCAAATGTCCACAAGCCGGCCTGGGTCGGGGGGCAGTGACCGAGGTTGGCTAACAACGCCTGGTTGGCTCAGGGGTGCATGGAGTGCCTCTGTGGCTGACACACTCATGGGCACTGACGTGCAAGGCCGCCAGCTTCCTGCTTCACGTCCTCTCGCAGGTGCCTGCCCACGTGAACCCGACCTTCTCGTCCTCTCCAGTCTTGGTCTCTCAGACTCCTGACCGCCCAGGTGGACCGGGTCTCCCTCCCCGGAGTCTGTGCGCCTTCTGACCTCAGGGCAACTCCCTCGGCGCACAACGTGGATGAGTAGGTGCGCCGCCCAGAGCCCAGCCCGTTGGGTGACCTTCTCTCTCCACTATCTCTTGAGGTCACCCCGAGGAGGTTGGAGGGCAGCTTGTCCCCAACGTACCCATGAACCGAGCTTTGGACCTTCCTCCTCCTCCTCTGGCGGGTCCTCTGGGATTTCCTACATGGCCGTACGAGTGGGCTGAAGGCGGTGGGGCCCCGAGGCCTAGGCTACTTGCTTGTGAAGCTTCTTGTGTGAGCCCCAGGTATGCACACCACCCCCAGCTTGTGATGGATTTTGCTGGGCCCATCGCCCCTCGGATTTGGGCCTGCATCTCCCGCTGTGCCTTGCCACAAACTCCACAGCTGTCCCCTCCAAACAAATAGGATCAACCACGTCATGGGGCTCGTGCACCAGGCTGCCAGCCCCACAGCCTAAATGTGGGGCTGGCCCATTCCTGCTCTGCGCCCACACAAAGCCTGGGGCCCGAATCCGGATTCTTCTGCACGGACTTGGCACCACCTCTGCAGTGGGGCAGCGTGGACCTGTTGGTTTTGATTTCTAGTTTCCTTCCTTTATGACCTGCTAGACCATCTTGTATGATTTCTATTCTTTTAGATTTGTCAAGGTTTGTTTTATGGCCCAGAATAGTCTGTCTTGGTGAATGTTGCACGAGCACTTGAGAAGAGCGTTCAATCAGTGCTAATCAGACCTCGTCGGGGATGGTGTTGTTCGGCCTAATATATCCTCACTGATTTTCTGTCTGCCTGTTCCACCGATTACGGGGAGAGGAGAGCTGCCGTCTCTGATGTAAATTGTGGGCTTCTCCTTCCAGCTCCAGCAGCTTTGCCTCATGTATTTTGAGGGTGTTGTTAGGTGCATACACGTTTGAGTCGGCCCCTTTATTATTATGTTGTGTTCCTCTTTATCCCTAATAATAGTCCTTATTCTGAATCTACTTTGATAAAAACTCAGCTACTTCGGCTTTCTTTTTATCAGTGGCTACATGGTATCTTCCTCCATCCTTGCGTCCTTTTTCTTTTAACGTTATCTATATGTTAATATTGAAATTTGGTCTCTTATAGACATAATATAGTTGATTTTTGCTTTTTTAAAGCAAGGTCTTAAAATCTTTAAGATCCAGTCTTGTTATCTGTTTTTTTTCACTGCACTGTTTAGACTCTTCACATGCAAACTGATGGCTTAGATGGTTGGACCCAAATCCTCCATCTTGATCTTTCCTATTTGTTGCATTTCTACTTTGTTTTTCCTTCTCTTTCTGCCTTTTCTGAATTTAATTGAGCACATTTTATGATTTCATTTTATCTTCTCTGTTGGCTTAGTATTTATTTTCCTTTTAAAAAATACCCGTGGTTTCCCTAGGGCTCACAATGTACAATCTTAAGAATCAGAGTCTACCTTCGAACACACAGTCGCTATATGAATTATGTGACTCTCCATGTGGTGTAGCAATCGATAACAAGATATCCCAGTCACTCCTCCCACCTTTTCTGCCACTGTCATGTCTTCTCCTTTTACGTATTCTGTAAACACACAGCACAATGTTTCCATCTTTTCTCAGGCTGCTACCTATTAGAGTGAGGGTCTGCAGCCCATTTTTTGCCAAAAGGGTTTCTGGGCCCCCAGCCACACCCTGTGGCTACCTGGATCCTGTTTCAGGCTTCCATATTCACTTCAGCTGGGTTATTACCACAGACCTCACAGGTTCCCACACCCAAAATATCCACCATCTGCCCCTTTAAAATGTTTGCTTACCCCTATTTTAGATCAATGATGACTAAAGGAAAAAAATAATTTTATTTTATTTATTTTTTAAAGATTTTATTTATTTATTCATGAAAGATACACACAGAGAGGCAGAGACACAGGCAGAGGGAGAAGCACGCTCCCTCTTCAGAATTCGTCTAGGTTCATTTGTTTTATGAACTCAATTCATTTTTATAATAAAAAATTCCAAAGCTGTTTATAATTAGGAGGGTGCCATGTAACACATGTGTGAGTGGTCCTCCCCGGCTTAATAGTGACCAGCTCTGGGCCCATGTTCATCAACACCCTGGCCAATTCCTCCCAAAAATTGTATAGCACCTGCCTAAAATTTGAGAACATGTCTGTAAAAGATGATGACTTCAAATCATGGAAGGTAGTAATCTTAAAATCTTAAGAAATTAGCTGTATCACACATGAGAAATTAACAATACCCCATTAATGTTATTAAATATTCGAGCAAGGCTTGAAATTCCCTGAATTATTGCATCAAGGGGCACCATTCTGGAAAAGTTTTTCCCAAAGAACTTGATAGGACTTTCCTTTGTTACTTTAAAAGCATCTTCCATGGTCCTCTCGCATGCGTGCATCTTGCCTTCATGCCCTTGTCGGTGGTGACATGGCTTTTCCTCCCTACTTGTGCTGCCTTTAAGATTTTCTTGTTTGTGGTATTTAGAAGCTTGAATATTTTGGGGGAGGAGGAGAGCAGTTTATTCTGCTTGGTGTTTCCGGAGCTTCTTGAATCTGTGATTTGTGTCTTTCACTATTAAAAATTTCTCCTGGCCCACCCTCCCCGCCCTCACGCTCTTCCAATTATGCTTGTGTTAGACCGCTGGACATTTTCCTACGGCTCCTGGAGGCTCTGTTCTGTCTTTCCCTTCTCCCACCTTTTTATTTTCCTCTTTGTGTTTCCAGTTGGATAATTTCTGTAGATATAGATATATTTTCAGGTTCACAGATCTTTTCTCAGCTGGGTCAAGTCTGCTGAAGAGGCTATCAAGAGCACTCTTCACCTCCGTGACAGAGTTTTCTATTCCCTGCATGTCAATTAGAATTTCCTGCTGTCTGCAGAAATTACCCATCTGAGTTTGCATGTTGTGCACCTTTTCTATGAGAGCCTTCAACACATTAATCACAGTTATTTCAATTTCCCTGACTGAGAGTGACACCCTCGGTGTCATATCTGAGTCTGATTCTGACAACTGCTGTGTCTCTTGGGGGTATATCTCATCTTGCCTTTTTGCATGCCTCGCAGGCGTTGTTGGAAGGTGGACATATTGTTTAGGACAGAAGATGCAGAGGTAAATAGTTTTATGCTTGGAGACGAGCATGTCTTTGCTTCTGCTGGGCTTTAGCGTGAAGGTCTGTGATTCTGGTCAGGAACTGCGCTTCTTCTTCTTTTTTTTTTAAATAGATTTTTATGTATTTATTCATGAGAGACACAGAGAGTGGCACAGACACAGCCAGAGGGAGAAGTAGGCTCCCTGCAGGGAGCTCAATGCGGGACTCGATCCCAGGACACAGGGATCACACCCTGAGACAAAGGCAGATGCTCAACCCTTGAGCCACCCAGGGGCCCAGGAACTGGGCTTCCTTTGGGGTTTTCATGGTGATGCCTGCCCTCTGTGCACTCTGGCTGCAGATCCCAGAGTGTGGGCTGCACGGGGGCTCCTGCTCATCCCCCAGTGGTAATTCCGGTCAGAGCATCTGTTCCTGCCCACCTGCGCCTCCCCCCCACCCCAGGGATTGCATTTTTATCTTTTTCTCTTTACTTGTTTGAGATCTGCAATAGGTTCCCATCAATGCCCTTGGTGGCAGTTGCTTTTATTTTATTTTATTTTATTTTATTTTATTTTATTTTATTTTATTTTATTTTATTGGCTCATTCCACCACAGATTAAGCCTTTTTTTTTTTTTTTTTTTTCTTTTCTGTAGGGAGGCAGGACGATGGATCCCAGCAGACTTTCAGAGAGACGGGTGTTGTCTTTCTCCAGGCAGATCACAGGAAGATTTTCAGAAAGATCACAGATCTTCCTCGTAAGCTCCTGGTGGCAGTTGAGGAAGACAACTCTGCGGGAAGGTACAGCCCTCTCTACATTCGCAGCCCCCGGGGGCTGGCACTTCCATGGTGGCCCATACTCGATCCTCAACAGTCCAGTAAACATTTCGGCCAGGTTAATGGTGTCCACCACTCTTGGGGCCTGTCTCTCCCTGCAGCCATCTCCCTTCCTAGATTTCAAGCCACTTGACTTTCTTGTGACATCCATTCTCTGGCGCGTTCTGTAAAGGCTGTTGCTGTTTTCCAGCATTTGTCTTCTTGTAAGAAAGGGAGTGATGGTGTTCCTACTCCCTCCGTCCCTGAGCCGGGATCACAAGTCCCCAGGAGTCAATCAACAATGAAATGATCTAGAAAATGAAAATGCTAAAGTAAAAGCTAATGACTTAGAGTCATAGCGATAGTCACCGGGAGCATCCTATCCCAACGTGGCTGGAAGTGGTGTCTCGGGGGACGTGTCTGGGGGAGTCCTGGTAGAGGACATCTGTTTTTATTTTGTGTCCCTTTGTGCTTTTCTATTAAGAGCAAACCACTCGTGTTGGTTTGCTTAGGAACCAGTTACACACACACACACACACACACACACACACACACGCCCACAGACCCCTAAAGGAGCAGCCAGAGAAGTAGCAGGTGGGTCAGGGTGGTCCCCATGGTCGTTATTAAAGAGAGGTGGGCTTTGAGAAAGGAAGGGTGTCAGCATCAGAGTGAAGACTCATTCTGATGACCTCTGCCGGCCTGGAAGTTTGAAAGTCCTTGATGGTTCACTCTATCGACCCTTATTTTTCCAAATGATGATATAAATTTAAGAAGGAATCCATAAGTCTGGATATTCCAATAGCTCATGGAGCATTAACAGGTAACTCTCTCTGGCTTAGTTGCTTGACGTTAAGCTTTAGAGCAGGATTAATGGAGTTGGGTTCTGGAGCATGAGTCTTATGGGGTATCAACCGATGTTACTAAAAAAAGCGATTCAGTGGCCAATCAGATTCAAGTGCCTGCTGAAGGAGAAAGGAGAATTCTTGGCTGCAGGACTTCTCAGAGCCTTGAATCGGCTCTATCCACAGTGACTCCTGAAGGGGCCACATAGTATGGTTATTCTGGAATTCCTTCCCTGGAAGTACTGGTTCATCGAAGGCTCACTTTGGGGAAGCCAGGGACGGGAGAAGACTACGTCTGCGTGCGTGAATCCTGGTTCCCCTGACTCAGTCACCCCAAGCCTTGGTGCTGTCATCCATAACGTGGATCTTCAATGCCTTTAGTGATTGTTGTAGGACGTTAGTGGGGAAGCTGGTGGGTGGAGCCAGGCCCTGACATTCCCCTGTCCTTGTCCCCGCTGCTGGGATGGGTTAGGGCAGTCCCACTTCCTCGCCGCATGGGAGGTCCCTTGGGGGAACCCTCAGGGGCCAGCGTCGCTGCAGCATCGGAACACGCAGGCTGCGGCGGCCCCACACATGCCGGCAGGGTCTGCTGCTATGGGCAGATCACCGCCCTGCGAACCGCCCATCTCTGGTCCTCACCTGCCCCCGCAGGCTGACCCCTCCGTGTAGGGAGCTCAGTGCTCAGCGGAGAGCGTGTAGTGACAGCTTCCCGACTGTGGCCTGGCTCTCAGGGGTGGGTGGGCCACGCTCCTTGTCCCCACAGGTCATGATTCAGTGAGCAATGGGGGCCCAGGGACAGGCTGCCTGCCGTGTGCCCTTGGTACCTGCCCTGTGAATGCCACCTGCTTGGGAGCCCAGGGATGCGCGCCGAGTGAGCGACAAACGATGGAGCAGAGGAAGGAGCTCAGAGATCTGTGGTTGCCCTGCTGGCGCCCTCGGGGCGGCGGCTTCGTCCTCATGCAGAGGGACGGGGAGGCTGGGCAGCCTAGAGCGGGCTCGCCTGCAGAGCCTGGAACATCCTCCGCACCCTGAGCTGCTCCGTGGCATCCCCCGCTTGTGGTAGAAAACGTGCCTGAGACCCCACTTGGGACCTGGCAGGCTTGGGACCTGGTCCGTGACTGCAAAGCCCGCACTGCCCCCAGCCCACACTGACCACCTGGGAAGACCTCTCCTCTCCTGCATCCTGTCCTCACCAGAGTGGGCTGCTGTGGGCGCGGGGGTTCCGGAAGACCCTTCAGGCCAAGAGTGTGATTGGTGTGATTGAGTTGGGGTTCGGGAGGGTGGGGGCGTGAGCAAGTGCCGCTTAGCCGATGGACAGGCTCACTTCTCAGCAGCCCGTCTTCCCCTGGTGCCGCCTGTGCAGTGGGGGCTCGTGTCCTCGCAGCGGCAACACCCAAGACTCAATATCCCATGTGAATGCGGACTGTGCGGATCGGGTTAGTGGCCCTGCTGGGGCCCCGACTTGGAGTGTGGGGTCAAAGCCTTGGATAAGGCAACACCATCCTTGCCCCGCACCCTCTGTCCTGGGGACATGTTGCCCACACAAGAGGCTGGGGCTGGAGGCGTCCAGATGGGCCTGCGCAGCCCACCTCCTGGCCCAAATGCGGCCCGGACGTCACCTGGTGTCCACTCACGACGGCAGGTGGGAGCAAACTTTGTCCATAAAGGTCTCGATGGTAAATAGTTCAGGCTCCGTGGGCTGCACGGTGTCTGTGGAAGCTACTGGCTCGGCTCCTGAACCTAAACGCACCCACAGACCACGGGTCCCTGAATGCTCGCAGAAGGGTTCAGATAAAACTCTCCTTCCGAGACCCGGGGGTGGGGGGTTCAGCCCAAGGGCTGTGGCTTCTGGTCTCTGCCATAGCGCTAACGTCCTACCACTCGCACCCGCGCACACTTGTCAAATCTGCAAAGTTGACATCAACTCTTCTACTAACTGAGTGGTAGGGACCTGATGCGGGTTCCGGCACATTCCCCACCAACGCCCTTCGCCCGTCCCGGCCGCGGGGCTGGGGGACCCACTGCACGCCGACCGACCCCTTCCCCCTGGTTTCTCCCGGCGGCTCCGAGGCCTCTCAAGCCCAGCCGCCTCCCAGGGGGGAAGCGCCTCAAAGGGCTCGTGGACACGTGTTACCGAAACCACAGCCGGGGCTACATATTCTGCGATTCCGGGGTCGTGCTCTGTGTCTTACTTCCTGGCATTTGCCTCCTGGGCTTGCGGCTCATGGATGCATCTCACCCAACAGAGTGCTATTGTGAAGTTTTAGTGGAGATTTTCTGCTCTTGGGTTTCTTCTGCATTTATCATTGGGAACTCTTCTGTGAGGAGGATTTGTCCCTTCTTCTCACTTCTCACTTCACTCCCCCATTTATTTATGTCGGGATGGGGTCGTGGGGTCGTGGGCCCTTGTCTCGCATTGTGGGTCCAGCCAGCACCATGCGAGCTTCTTCGCCGCTCAAATTGCTCAGCTGTGGCCCTGGGACCCCTTTCAGGTCTTGCCTCAGTTTGTACCCACTGGTCACAGCTCGTTTCCCCTACACTTGAGCACTTTCTTTCTTTTTTAAAGATTTTGTTTATTTATTCATGAGAGACACAGAGAGAGGCAGAGACACAGGCAGAGGGAGACGCAGGCGCCCTGCGCAGAGCCTAATGCAGGACTTGATCCCTGGACCCGGGATCAGGGCTGTAGCTGAAGGCAGACGCTCAACCCCCGGTCACCCAGGCGTCCCCCTTGAGCACTTTCTATCTGGCGCCACAACACGCCCCAGGTGCATCTCGCGTTCCCTTGGTTCCAGTTCTGGAATGATCCATCCGGGGATGTTGGCGGTGGTGTTTAGAAACCACAGTGGGGCCTGGGTGTGCTCACGAGGCGGGGGCAGTGCTGGGAGTCAGGGATGCGCTTCGGCCCTTGTGCCTGTACCTTTCTGTCTCCAGCCCTACGCACGCGCACCTGGTTGTGTCCACCAGGCAGTAACAGCGAGTCCATGTGCTGCCTCCGGCCCCCAGCCCGGGGTCTGCTTTAGCCTCCCCTCCTGCTTATTGGCAAGCTGCCCCCACTATCTGCGGCTTTTTTTGTTCAACAAGGTACCAGCAGAGCACACAGCTTATGAAGTTGTTTTGTTTTCTCCCTCTAGTCTTGCAGAATCAAATCAAAACATGGTTCCAGATCACAGCCGCTTCTGTCGGTGAGGCTGTGTCTTACATCTGTGATATTGTTAGACTCACCTGTCACGTGCTGCCCTCCATCCCGGGGCTCCGGACTGTGATCGCTTATTCTTGTTTCACTGGGATACAGTAGAGTCCAGTCTTCGGGACACACCTTTCCATGGGGGTCACGCACGCTTGCAGCCCAGGTCCCAGCATCGCCGTCCCCTTCAGGTCGGCCCCACCGCCCGCGTGCCTCGTGGGGCTCCTTGGCCTCCAAGCCCTCTGCTCTCCCTCCGTCCCCACCACCCCTCCTTCTGAAGTTCTATGCTTCTAGGCCGTCATATAAATGGAGTCGTAGCATACGTAGCCTTTTGGATCTGACTTCTTTCACTTAACAGAATGCATTCGAGAGTCGATAATGCTGCACGGACCGGCAGTGAGCCCCTCTCGTTGCTGACCGGTGTTCCATTCCGCGGACACGCCACGCTGTTCATCCACGCAATTCCTGCAGGGCACATTGGTTGACTCCAGTTTGGGGGTGATTGATTATGGATGAATCTATAAACGTTTATGTTCCCATTTTTGTGGGGACATAAAGGTTCACTTCGCTTGGTGAATCTGTAGGATTTTCAGGGTGGGATGACTTCGTCTCACATTGAGTGCGTGTTTGGCTAAGAAACCACCAGGCTCTCTCCCAAAGCAGCCGCCGCGTCCTGTACTCCCTCCCACCAGTAATGAGCGGGGGCTCCTGTTGCCCCACATCCTCTCCAGCATTTGGTGTGGTCGGGTTTTTTTTGTTTTTTTTTGTTTTTTTTTTTTTTGGTTTTTAATTGCAGCCTCTCCGGTAGGGGTGTGTGTGTGTTAACTTGTCTGGTTTTAGTTTGCGTTTCCATAGGGACCAACGCTGACAAGCATCTTCTGCTGCGCTCGTTTGCCACCCGTGTGTCTTCTTGGGTGAAGCGTCTGTTTTCGTCTCTTGTGCATTGTTGAGGTTGCATCGCATTGTCGAGCTTGAGCATCTGGCCAGCTGGGGCGGGCCCACTCTGGCTCCAGGCGAGCACAGACACGTCCCCCTCGGGTCTCTCAGGTGGTTCTTCCTCTGGCCTCGGCTGGTTTCTTACATGACAAAGAACGCTCCATCTGTGTGCTCTTGGGGAGCCTCTGGGGGTCTGGACTCTGTCTCTCTGCAGCTCTCTCCTCAGACCCGCCGGACCCCAGGCTCTGCTTCCTCATCTCGGGTGTCCGGAGCTCGGCCTGGGCCTCCCCCTCTGAGCCTGACACCTGCTCATGGCAATGGGCCCAGCCTTGCTTGTTCTCGGCTCTGAGGATCACGCTCCCTCACTCCCTCATGTCCCTACCTCGAAAACTACTTGGCACACCTATTTTTGTGTGGATTCAGGCGGCCAGTCCTGGGCACGTGTTTACGAGATGCTGCACTGATTACCAAGCATTTCCATGTATCTCATTCCCACCGATTGTCACGGCAACCAGAGGTCAGCACCATTCCCTCATCTACAATCTACAGCTGCAAGCGTCCCAGAGCGGGGGACAAAGGTGATTCACCTTGGAGTTCAGAGGTCAGAGCTCCTGCCTCAGGCAGCAGGTGTCAGAGCTCTGGTTTCCGGCTACCAGGGTCAGTGATTTCTCCAAATGTAGGTCGGGTCTCTGCTCCCATGTGTGGTGGCAAGAAGGGATGGGGTGGGGAGTGTGGGGCGACACAGAATGTCTTGTGGACGAGGCAGGACGTGATGCCAGAATGGGTGACCCTGGAGGCCACACCAGCCGAGCCGAAGTGTAAGGTAAGGAGGAGGAGAGGTGCTCCCCAGGGGAGCTCACTGCTGGGTGACACCTGTGTCCTCTCTGGTTTCCGTGACAGGTGCAGAGGCTAAGCGTCTCTCTCAGAGTCCAGGGCCCATGACCCTGGAAAGAACTGGGGACTTTCTCTAGTTCTGTGCTCCACCTACCTGTGATGAGGGGGAAACTGAGTCAGGAGACCGGCTGGATCGGGGAGTGGTGGCCAGGGGCTGGGACATGACTTCAGTCTTAGACCTCACTCCCTTCTTCACACTGCAGCTTTCATTTTATCTTATTTTATTTTTTATGTGGTTTCTCTTCCCAGTTATTTATTTTTGCCCTCAGCTTGTGCATTTTTGTGCTATTAATACCTAATTAGACACAGCTTTGGATTTCTTCCTTTATCTTCAGGGCACATGTTTATTTTAGACCCGAAGTGGCAAGCAGAAGGGGAGTACTTAAACTGTGGAAACGGTTAGGATTTCGCCACAGGGCCAGGGGCCCACTAGGTACGACACACGGCGACGCCGAGTCGAGTGCACGATCGCGTAGGCGGTCGCAGGCGATCGTGACGGCGCTTGGGTCTCCCAGCCGCCGCCAGCCTGTGGTCTGGGGGCCGAGCCTCTATTGTTGCACGCCGGCACCCACCCTGGCATCACCTGCCGACCCGCGCCATCTCTGGGCTCCTGTCCCCATTCCCTGCTCCCGTCTCGGGGTTCGGGAAACGCTGGAGCTGGCGAGGCAGCCCCCAGGACCCGCACGGCGGCGGCCCTCCGGATGCACCTGCTCCGTCGGCACGAGCACGGCTGTTCCCCCTCCAGAACCCGCGCCCGGGGCCCGCCTCCTAGCCTGCATCTGTCGGCTGCTCGTGCCGAGACGCCGGGGAGCAGACGTGCCCATGTGCGTGTGGCCACCGCGTCAGACATCTCGTCTGGCTCACAGGTCTGTGGGGTCTGGCTCGGGTCTGACCCACGTGTCCCTCATTCTAGAAACGGCAGCTGCTGAGCCGAGCATCGTCCTCAGTGGCCAATGGCAGAAACGCCGAGGCCCAGCCTCACTGTGCAAACCCTTCTAGACCTCTTCCTCCAGCGTGTCTGCTGATGTTCCACTGGCCGGCGCGAGCCACACGGCCCACCTGGGTGCTCGGAGCCGGACGCCCCAAGTCACACGCAAAGGGAGGGCGTGAGCGCTGGGGACGATCACCCATAAGCACCCGCCCTGAAGCCTCTCTACTCCTGCACCCTGGCCCCGGCTTTGGCCACAGCCTCTCTCCCGAGACCTCAGCCCTGCTTCCCGGGTCCCTGGGTGGGGGGCCCGCTGCTTAGCTCTCCCACTTCTCTGCCAGTGCTGCTTCCTTGGTGCGTCGCTGGGTGCATCTGGGCGACCTCCTCCAGGCACACGGCTCGCCATGGGAGAGCCTGGGCAGCCTCGGGGTCGGGGACTGTGTCCCACAGCTCACCGGGTGGTTGTGCTGCCATCCTCAGCCAGACGCTCGATGCGTGGCTGTTAGAGGGTGAGTTCCTCTTGTTTCATTGCATTTCCCTGAGAGTGAGGTCGAATATTTATTTTATTTTATTTTATTTATTTTATTTATTTTTAAAATTTATTTATGATAGTCACAGAGAGAGAGAGAGAGAGAGAGAGAGAGAGAGAGAGGCAGAGACATAGGCAGAGGGAGAAGCAGGCTCCATGCACCGGGAGCCCGACGTGGGATTCGATCCCGGGTCTCCAGGATCGCGCCCCGGGCCAAAGGCAGGCGCTAAACCGCTGCGCCACCCAGGGATCCCAAGGTCGAATATTTAAAAACGTATTTATCGGCCACTCGTGTGTCCTTTTGTGTGAGTCCTTGTTAGCTTTTCTCCCCCAGCTCTTCCTGCTTCTAGACTGATGGGTCCTTCCTAACCGACTGGTGGGACTTCACTCCACCTCCTGGCTCGTCTTTTGTCAGCTACATGTACCACAGATTATCTTTCCCTGTATTTTTCCTTTGTTTGGGGAGTTTTTGTTGTAGAAGATGTTTTAATCTTAATTGAGTCAAAATGACTCTTTCTTGAAGGTCATGGGCTTTTTGTATCTAGTTTAATTAATCCTTTCCTATCTTGAGTTTATGAAGAAGATATGATCTAATATTGTCTCCTTAAAGTTTTCTTCTTCACATAAGGGATTTACTCCACCTGGGATTTATTTTTGTGCATGGCATGAAGTAAGGACCTAATTTTGCTTTATTACGGAGCGCCAGTTGTCAGAGCACCATTTAATGCATATTTAGAATATCCCACATTGAATCCAGCCCCTCCCCTGATATTCACGGAGCTCTGCAGGTGCACACAGACCTGCTCTGGGCCCCACCTCGATCGGAGTGGCCCGGCTCCATCTCAGCACCAGGGATACGCAGACTCCACTCTCATCACTCCCTAAGTCATTGACCTCTGAACGGACAAGTTGACCTTCTGAATCTTGGCTATTCTCGACCTTTTATTTTTCCTTATTAATTTTCTGAGTCTCTAGTAAGTTCCATAAAATAACCTATTTTTTTTCTTTTTTTTTTTAAACAAGTTATCTTGTGTTTTTTTTTTAATTTTTATTTATTTATGATAGTCACACAGAGAGAGAGAGAGAGGCAGAGACACAGGCAGAGGGAGAAGCAGGCCCCATGCACCGGGAGCCTGACGTGGGATTCGATCCCGGGTCTCCAGGATCGCGCCCTGGGCCAAAGGCAGGCGCCAAACCGCTGCGCCACCCAGGGATCCCTTTTTTTTCAAAGATTTTATTTATTTATCCATGAGAGACAGAGAAAGAGAGGCAGAGACACAGGCAGGGGGTGAAGCAGGCTCCATGCAGGGAGCTGGATGTGGGACTTGATCCCAGGACCCGGGATCACACCCTGAGCCGAAGGCAGATGCTCAACCACTGAGCCACCTGGGCATCCCTAAAATGCCCTATTGAAATTTGATTGCAATGTAATGACTTTAAAGACTATCTGGGGGGAACTTCACATCATAATGGGATCGAGTCTTCTCATTAATAGACTCGATGTAAGTGGTTGCCACTGGGGCGTGCTCCGGGGCATCAGGGCCTCTCTCCCCTTCTGGAAACAGGCACACTACACTTTCTGCCCTTGGGGAGGTGGGATCCCACGACCACCTCTGGGCATGAGCAGCGGTGACGTGTGGCACTTCTGGGCCGGACCTCAATGCTAGAGAAGGTGTCTGCTTTGCAGCCTGGGGCTTCCCACCAACCTGGAGGACAGGAAGGGTGGGCGACCCCCCCAGCGGTGTGCAGTGCCATCCGGTATGGGCTCCTGAGAGCCTGTGGTCAGTTTTCTGGAATTTTGCAAGCTGGTTGAATTCATGGTGTTCTCTTGAAACCCACCACCGTGGGGCTATTCACACCACAGGCATCTGCAAACACCATAAATAAAACACCAAAAATCTGCAAACACCATAAATCAAAACAAAAACATTTTTATTTTTCCCCGAAGAGCGGGTATTTTTATTTTATTTGCAGACTTTGAGGGGTGCAGGAGAGCCAGTCGTTAAACACGTACCAGCATGCCACTGAGCACGTGGTTGAGATTTTCTTCTCCCACGGAAGACTTGTGTGATTCCAATCTACTTCAGTATTGTGTCGGCCACGGTAGACCTTTAAAGATCATGCTTTTTAATTGGTTGTCACTGCCATGAAAAAAGAACACCTTTGACTTTTGTGTGTCGATCGTGGAGGCAGGAACGAGCCTGGACGGTCCTGTTAGGTTCTCTGGATGGGCCGCTCTTTTCTGTGAAGACAGTCATGTTGCTACAAACGAGGACGGTTTTGTCTGCTTCTTCCCAGTTTTTACTCTGCATTCTTTTTTCTTCTCTAATTGTTTTGGCAAGTAACGTGAACAGAGACGTGAAGGGTGCCCTCGGCTTGTTCAAAGTTGGAGGAGTTTTACCATTAAGGAAGTACGTCGTTTATGGTAGGCTTATAGTTGACCTTCCTTATGATTGGGATGTTCTATGTCTTATTTTGGAAGAACTGTGTTTAATCAATAAAAAATGAAAATTTTACTGGGAAAAAAAAGGTTTTTAGGATCTTATGTGATCATCCCTGATGTTTTTATTTCGATTTATTAACATGTGATATTTTATTAGAATTTTTGACCCTGAATTATCCTTACATTCCCGAACTCAACCTATTGCATCCAATTTAAAAAGCTTCAAAAATTAGAAGTCCAATGCGCTATAGTTGGGTGATGTCTCCCCTTCCCCTTATTCCCGAAACAGTTTGTACAGCAAAAAGACTGTCTTTATGGGATCCAGCTTTTCAGTGCTGGGTTCAAATTCCTTAATGATTATTGGTTCATTCAAGCTATCTATTTCTTAGATTAATTTTGGAAATGTTAATGGTGAATGTATTAGTGTCCTGAGGCTGTCGTAATAAATTATCACAAACTGAGTGGCTTCTTTTTTTTTTTTTTTTTAACTGAATGGCTTTTAATGAGAGAAATTGGTTCCTTCAAAGTTCCGGAGGCTGGAAGTCAGAGATCGTGGTGTCGACAGGGCTGGTTCCTGCTGGAGACTTGGGGAGAATCCACCGAGCTCCCTTCTACTGTTTCTGGCGGCACCAGTGACCCCGGGTGTCTTGTGACTCAGAGACACACCACCCAGACCTCTGCCTCTGTCGGCACATGGTATTTTCTGGGGTGTCTTACTCACCCTAATCCAGTATGACCTCTTTTTAACCGATATCTACAAAGACCCTATTTCCAAACAAGGTGACATTCTGAGATTTGGGTAAACATGGAACTTGGGAAATGCTAGTCAATGCACCATGGTGAGCGTGGGAACCATGCTAGCCTCCTCCCTCGTCTGCATGGGATCCCTTCGTCCTTGTTGCCAGAGCTGGTGCGTGATCCCGCTCCAGAGTCCTATTCAGGGCTTGCTTGCTTGCTGGGCCCAGTCCTGGCACCGCTGGTCCTAGGACAGGTCTCCTGGACATGGTGGGTGTGGGATGTTCTCATAATCAATGCCTGTGAGAGCTAAGGGTCCTGGGCTGGGCAGAGGGGGAGGCCTGGTGGCCACGTGGTCACAGTTAGATCCTTAGCCAGCATGAAGAGCATCTGGGTCTGGGACGGCCCTTTAGTGTTGTTCCAAATTGAAGCAGGAGCATGAGCCCTTTGGCCTGTCTTTGGGCCTTACCCTGGAGGGCAGCTGCCTCTGGCCAAGAGTAACTCTGGGGGAGACTCAGCTGTGACCATCTCACCCACCACTCCTTGTGGCTGGGGATGGATCATCCTGGTCCTGAAGACGCCATGTGGGCAGCACGTGTCTGCACTGGGCTGGTGTCACCGGAAGCCCAGTGCCTGTCTTGGAATGTCCCTGCCGTGTGTTGGGGTCCTGGCTCTACAGACTCTTGGCAGCGATCCTGCAGCTGCATGGTCCCAAGTACAGGGCACCTGGCAGATGTCCTCTGACCCTATCTGACAGGGGCCAGGGGTGGCCAGTCGTGTCCCATACATGGATTATTCTGGGCTGAAGTATGCCCCCCAAATCCATAGACTGGAACCCTGCCCCTAGCACCTCAGAATGTGACTGAATTTGGAGACAGGGCTGCTGTAGAGGTGATTAGGCTACCATGGGGTCATTGGGTGGCCCTAATCCAGTATGACTCGTGTCCTTATAGAAAGGGGAGGTTTGGACACAGGCGCACAACAGAGGAGGTGGGAAAGGAAGACAGGGAAGATGTCCGTCTGTCAGCTGATGCCCTGACCTCGAACCTCCATCCTCCAGACTGCATCTAAGACCCTCGGCCTGTGTGGCCCTTTGTCATGGCGGTCCCAGGAAGCCCACCCACGTGTTGTCTTGCGGATCCTCCCCGTGCTTACAGAGGTGGGGGCTGTTAGGCCCATTTCACAGATGAGGGCTCTGAGGCTGAGAAATCTGATGACCAAGGGCAGCCAGCTGGTAGGTACTGGGGAGCCAGGGTTCACCCAGGGCCGCTCGCCTCCCAAGGCCGAGTACTGAAGTCAACCCAGCCTGCAGAGGCGTCTGAGAACGTCCCCACGCCGGGGGTGGGGCCCCAACCCGCAGCGTCGCGCCCCTCGGAGGTGCCTGGGTGGGGGCAGCAGGCGGCACTCAGGCCCGGATGGTGGAGTCGGGCTCTGACACTGGGCGCCCTGGGCTCTGTCTGAAGCAGCTTGTCCAAACCGAGCGTCCAGACTTGGCGGGATGTTCGGAAGCGCTGAGCCGTCCAGCACTGGTTGGAGGCTAAATAATCCATGATAACCTAAAAAATATCTCTTGTTCCCTCTCCTAAAGCATTGGGAGACTCTGCACAGTGAAGACAGCAATCCCGAAGTTCTTTATTCTTTGCCCATTTTCCCCAAGTCTTATATGAGAAATGCCAATAGCTTATCTAACAAGAAATATGAAATGAAGCAACAAAAGGAGCCATTAAATGACATTATTGCTTAACATTTAGCTTCTTAAGCCAATTAAGGTTTCCGCGTTCCCCTTCGCACAGCGCGCAGAGCAGGACTCGGGAGTGCCGAGGGATCCGGGAAACCACTGGAGACGGGGAGCCTGTTGCCGCCTCATTAAACCTTGCAGAGCCGACTTAACACCCCAAACTTCACACGTCCTCAGTCAGTGACGGAAATACTCCTTTGTAACCAAATAGCTTCTAACATATTATTATGGTGATTAACTTGTTTTTGGCTAAATTATATTTGGCCACTTTCTTCCCGACCAACTGGTTTCGGCCCAATTACATCTTCCTTGTGGTTTCCTGGTCTGTAAAGGAGAGATAATTGTGTGTCGCTTATAGCAATCGACGACAGAGCAAAATGTCCAAAAGCTTAATCCGAGGCTGGCACGCGGCCGGGGCCCGTGCTCGCTGCTACCCGCCGCTCGGAAGGACCCGCGCCGGCTGTGCGGGCGATTGTCAGCGCAGAGCATGGACATGGGCCCCCTGCCCCCATCCTCGTGGGTTGCGGGCCATCTGGAGGCAAGCAGTCCTGGGGACCGGCCCGGGGACACATGTCCTGGCTGCGATGCGGCTCCCATGTCACCATGCCCTCAAACCCCAGCAGGGCCTCCGGGGTTCCTAGCTCTCCTGGGAACTACTCCCCATTCCGACAACCAGAGACCTGGGGGCTTCTGATCATTCTTTTTTTTTTTTTTTTTTAAAGTCAGGTTGTACACCCAGCATGAAGCTCAACACGGGACTTTTTTTTTTTTTTTTTAAATCTTTTTTTTTTTTTTTTAATTTATGATAGTCACAGAGAGAGAGAGAGAGAGGGGCGAGCAGAGACAAAGGCAGAGGGAGAAGCAGGCTCCATGCACCGGGAGCCCGACGTGGGATTTGATCCCGGGTCTCCAGGATCGCGCCCTGGGCCAAAGGCAGGCGCCAAACCGCTGCGCCACCCAGGGATCCCTCAACACGGGACTTGAACTCATGACCCCAAGGTCAAGACCGGAGCTGAGCTCGACCGTCAGACATTTAACGGACTGAGCCCCCAAGGCACTCTGGGGTTCTGATAATTCTGAAGGAAGCATGGACAGCCGGGCTGGGTGGGAGGATGGGCAGGCCGGGTGCCTGCTGGGGTGGGGGCTGCGGGGAGGGGCGTCCCCCAGATGGGCGCTGTGCAGGGGGCCCGGGGGATTAGTCTGCTGGGTGACAGTGGGGGTGCTTGTTGTTGATGCTAACAACGCCGAGCCCAGGGCCTCACGGGGTCCAGCGCTGCCCCTCGGGGGTCAGTGGGACCCCGAGAGGTGATCCGACCTTTCTGAGCCCACAGAGGCAGGACCACCACAACCGGCATCTCTTCTGCAGGAGAGCTCATTGTGGAAGTGGCTCGGATGTCCCACCAGCCTTCTCTGGCCATGACCTTGCTGTCCACTGTCCCCCTCGGGTCCCTGCTGGCCTCGCTGCACAGAGCGGGTGTGGGCCTCCCAGGAGGCCACTCCCAGGCCAGGGCTGCCGCGGTGCCATGTTGGCCCAGGGACCCGAGGGGGGTTGGGGCAGCTGGGAACAGGGGTGGGAGGGTGAGGGGTGGACGTGCTACCTCCAGTGGGGCCCACCCACACCAGTGATGCTTGTGCTGGAACAGACCCTGAGAGCAGCGAGCTGTAGGCTGGGAGCTGCAGGGCGATGGGCCGTCCCGTGTGCCTACGGCACGAGGTGCCAGGGCAGGAGGCTGAGGGGGGGCTGCCTGCAGGAAGCCTTCCAGGATTGCCCCGGCCTATGCCTCCCCCAGCCCGCTAGTGCTGCCTTTGCTGGCATTTCTGGCCATAGCTCAGGTGACACCCGCCTCCTGGCTCAGGTGCCCAAGCTTTGGATCCCAGCTGTGACAGGACTGGCTGTCTGGCCTTGGGGTGACTGTGAGCCCCACCATGCCTCAGTGCCCCCCGCCCCGCAGGGATCGCAGCGGCACCCGCGCCCCGGGGGCGGAGGGCAGGAGGTTCCGTCCAGCCCTGACTGCGGGGTCCGGCCCGCGAGCAGCTCCAGACTACGGCTCCTGGTGACCACAGCATAGAAAAATTGGGCTTTACCCGACTTGCGTGAGCGCCCTGTGCCCGAGGCAGGCGCGCTGGACATGTTGCTGCTGCTGGAAGGAATAGAGGAAGCTCTGAATGGACGGAGACCTGGGCTCGTGGGAGGGGTGCCCGGGGGGAGGTGTCCACTCCGCCGCGAGCTCTGCAGGCTCAGCACGGTTGCCACGGCCGTGCCAGCGTGTCCGCGCCTCGGTGGCGGCTGCCGTGCGCTCCTCCCAGCTCCGCCTGCGTCCCAGCCACTGGGCCTGCCTGGCTCCGTGGCCGCCTGGGCTGACTGCTCAACGGCCTGTGCATTAGGGGCCGGGAAGGGAGAGCCGTGGGTGGCCCCTGCCCTGTGGGCTCCTCCACCAGGAGTGTGTGCGTGTGTGGGGGGCAGGGGGCTCACGCAGTCCGGCCGCCCTGGCTCTCGTCCTACCTTCCTCATAGCTCTGGAGCAAAGAATAGTGACTGCTGATGCTATAGCTCTGCTGGGTGCTCGGTGCTGGGTGCTCTGCGCTGCCTGCTGGGTGCTGGGTGCCCCGTGCTGGGTGCTCTGTGCCGAGTGCTCTGTGCTGGGTCCTCTGTGCTGGGTGCTGGATGCTCTGTGCTGGGTGCCCTTGCGCTGAGTGCTGGGTGCTCTGTGCTGGGTGTCCTGTGCTGCCTGCTGGGTGCTAGGTGCCCCATGCTGTGTGCTGGGTGTTGGATGCCCTGCCCCTCCCTGGGCTGGCGACAGTAGAAGCCGACCCAGCCCTGCCCACCGCCTCCCGCCAGCTCCATCTCTGGGCCTTGGTGCCTGGACTGTGGGGCTGAAGCTGGCAGTGCTGTTGGAGCCAGACTCGGGGCGCTGGGGGCAGCCGTTCCGGACGCCGTAGCCCCTTCCCACTGGTCAGTCAGGAGCTGGCAGCCAGAGCGCAGCAGCCGCCATAGGCAGAGCCGCCCCAGACACGGGCTCAGTCTCCCAGCCTCCAGCCTCCAGACTCAGGACCTCCTCTCTGGCTTAGACTGGGGTGCTGACCCCGGCTGTCCTGTGTGGGACGGTCCCCTGCAGGGCAGCCTGGCTATACCCCCAGGATATGGGGGTGCTCCTTCCAGAGCAATGTGCTTCCCGGGGCCTGGGGCACCCTGGGGCCTCGGTGCCTTGCAGTGACCCCCCCTTCTGGGCGCCGAGCAGCTGGGGCGGGGACGGTGTCGCCTGTGGGTCCCCCTGCCGGGGGTGGGGGTGCACGGGGGGGCCGGGCTGGCCGCCATGCGAGGGGCTGCTAAAGCCATCGGGCTCTTAGGCAACCTTGGCCTGATTCCTGAACAAAAAGGCTTGTTTCCCAGGACGTGAAGGGACATTTCATTTGTTTGGCAACGTGACATTTTGACGGGACACGTTCTGACAAACGCGGTGAAATTAAGTGAATTGTTGCCTCCAGTTTGGTGGCGGTGTGCTCTGCGTTCTGAGATGCGCCGTGTAATTGCATGTGCTCTCCGCGTCCACTGTGCCGCCCCGGAATCCAGTGCTGCCGCGGACAAAACACATGTCACCAGTTGTCAAGCTCGTCTCCGGCCCTGGTGGCAATTTAACAGCCAGGCGGCCCCCTCTACTCCGAGCACGGTGTTCAGGTGCATCACTTAGTGCCGTGCGGGGACCTTGGAAGAAGGCCCAGAGCAGCCTCACCCATAGGCTGTGGCTGGCGTCCTGCCGCTGGAGCCCCCCGAGGTCCCAGGCCACCGGCTCCGGGTGGAGGGCTAGCTGACACCCTGCAGCAAGACTCGGCCCTCGGCCGGTGAACCCACCCAGACCCAAGCCTGCAGACCGACGCTTCCCTCACCCAAGACGGCGCAGCGCCTCCCTTGCCCGCCCTCTCCAGGCCACCACCTGCTGCCCGCCGGGATTTTCCCCTCCACCCCCGGCCCTTGTCTGCCTGAGCCTTTGGATCGTGGACTCTCACTGCCTGGTCCCTGCCTCTACTCACTGGCTCCTCCGTGTGACCCCAGAACACAGACGGGCCCCAGAGCGGCAGGAGCTCCTCAGGGAGCCGACAGGAGCCCTGCCCGAGCAGGACATGCGGATGAAGAAACCCCACTCCACGTGGACGTCTCCAGACTGGGGGCTGCCCTGCATGTAGGAAATCCCGTGCCGAGTGCAGCCGACCCACAGGGTCAGAGGAGGCAGGAGAGGTCCCCGGCGGGCACCCAAGGCGGGCAGCCCAGGCTCCTCGTGGCCCCGTATGGAGCCTGGGGATGCTGGCTCTCCGTGTGGTCTGCAGTGTCCCCGCTCCTCGGGGACCACTCACCCAGGCCTGGACTGTGACGTGCACGCCCACCCGAGCACGGGGCCCAGGGTTCCTCCTCCCTGACATCCAAGCCGCCGACCTTAGAGACTCTGGAGTCAGAGGCTGAGAGCTGGGCGGAGCCCGAGGGGCGAGCAGGGCTTGTCCAAGGTCACGGTGCAGGTCAGGGGAAGACCCCAGGCCCCTCCCAGACCCCCGAGGGGCCCTCCTGAGGCTGTCGGCAGGCTGGACGCTCCCAAGGCTCCCGTCTGACAGATGAACAGGTGGAGAAGGTGAGGCTTCCTGAGGAGCACCCGTGGGACCCTGGCTCTGCTGGTTTTCATCTGTGTTTGACGGGGACCCCCGATTGGTGGGTGCCGCACCGATGCTGACGTCTGGGGTCTCGGAGCCTGCCTCTCCCGGCCTGGGCCGTGTCAGGGCGCGGGGTGACTGTGGGCTCTAGTCCTTGGCTTCACTCTGCTTATTTACTCATTTCTCTTTGGGAAGAAGCTCAGACGCTGTGAGCCAGGCCGGTCCGCTGCTAGGTGGCCTCAGAGGAGGTGCAGGGCGCTGGGTGTGCAAGCCAGTCACGGTGGAAGGCGGTGACCACCAGTGAGGACAGAGCACGTGCTGCGTGGCAGGTTCTGGGCGCAACTGGGTCCCTGCTGGGTCCTGTGCTTGTGGACTTGGCCCCGTTTGCTGGGCAACAAGCAGCTGGGAGGTGTGGCCCGCAGCTGGAAGGCCGTGCTCGTGCGGGAACCCAGGTTGCCCCGGGTCCACGGGCTTTCCCTGTGGGGGACGCAGAGTGCTGTGGCCTCCACACCGTGGCCTCTGAGTGGGGGCTGGGACGGGAGGGTCAGGTGCTCCACGCTGTCCTCAGGCTGACTCCCTGGCGCTCAGGCCACGCTTGTCGGTCCGTCCATCTGTCCATCCACCCGCCCGTCGGAGGGCTACCGTCATGAGCACCGCCGCGTGCCTGGCCGTGCACCATGTCCCCAGCGGCTCAGCGCGGCGTAACTGGACCCCCGAGGGCATCCGTGGCGGGGGGCTGGGTCATGCCCACAGGCCCCTGCTCATCCATAATCCCGCTGGCATATTTGCTCGAAGCCTGGTTTGCACTCGAGCCCGTTCAGCTCTTTGGGGAGGGGTTACCAGGGCGGCTCTCCTGACCGACACCTGGTGCGGGAGCTGCTCAGAAGACCACTCGCTGGGCCGCGCGGGGATAATTAATCCGTGCAAACCCGGGAGGTCATAGGGGCATCTCGCGCTGGCTGGGCGCGTGTGTTTCATTACGGGGGAGGGTGACGGGCTTACCTCCGCGCGGGTGGTTGGGGGTCTGTGATTTCTGTTTTGTGGAGCCTCTTCTCGCGCACGTTGCCCATTTTGTAGCACGTGGCTTAGTGTTTGCGTCGTCGATTTGCAGGAGCTCGCAATTAGAAATTTAGCGTTGTTGTAATTGCTGGAGACGTCACCTGGCTTCCTTTGCTGTGTGCTTCTGGGCTGTGCGGTGTGGCACACGGCAACGTGATTTATGGCACCAGACAGCAAGCTCTGTGCGTCCTCCCTTGCTCGAGGGAAAGCCTTTGTCCACGCAGATGCTGATGAGTCTCCACCCGCGGTTCTGTGGTTGTTTCAAAGGCAACACTGGAAGCCCCCAGCCAGCCTGTGCTCGGAGGACATGCTGCACCCCGAGGTCTTCCTAGCGCACGGTGGCTCACAGCGGGTCACCCTGCCCCTGCCCCCCTTGTCTCTGCATTCTGGAAGCTTCCCGGCTATTTCAGGGAAGTGGCTCCTGCCCGGGGCTGTGGCCGTGTTCTTCCCTCAGGAAGCCTGTCTGGCCTCTCCCAGACACGGAGCCTGCCTGCCCCACCCTGCACACCTTATGTTGTCCCCTAGGGCTGCCCTGGGCCCCGCCACCCTGCTGTCCTCGAACATCACCTGCAGCACTGCCTGTCATCCACTGGGTATCTGTTTGCCTGGTTCCCGGTGCTCCCCTGCCTGTCACCGGGCCCGGCATACAGGAGATGCTCACGAGGAACTGCAGCCAGATGAATGCCCTGCCAGAGTGACGGCTGTTCACAGCCTGACATAAGTGGAGAGTGTAAGCATTTGTCATTTAGTGTGGCTCTAGATGCCGGTTCTGAGAGTTCCCAGCAGACACGCACCTGGATGTGACATGGGGTCGGTCCGTCCCCTCCTTGCCCTGGAGCGGAGGCTCTATCCATCCCCTCCTCGCCCTGGGACGTGGGGTTGGTCCATCCCCGCCTCATTCTGGGGCGTGGGGTCAGTCCATCCCCCTCCTCGCCCTGGGGCATGGGCTCTGTCCGTCCTTCCTCACTTTGGGGTCTGCCCTGGAACAGGTGGCATGGCGTCACACACGGGTGGCCCCCCTGGGTTCCCAAGGGCAGCTGGCCCAAGGGTGTGGCCAGATGCCCCAGGCAGGGCTGGAGAGAAGGCAGCGACGCCAGAGGACCTGCTCTGGCCGCACAGGCCAGCCGTGGCCAGGCGTCTCGCTGGTGCCGGGTCACCCTCTGGCTCTGGTGGCTGCCTCTCCAAGGAGCTGTCCTCACATCCAGAAGGCCTTTCCCTTCCCACTCCAGCTCAGCTGCCCAAGGTCACGAGATGCCTGCCCTCTGTAGGGCTCTCACGGGACTCAGGACCTGGAGCAGAACCACTCGAGGCTGCAAAGAGGAGAAACTGGCTGATTGGAAACAATAGACGGGGTGTTTCGTCCACTCTGGTGAGCTCTGGGGGGACGTGGGACTGTGTCCGACATCCCAGCCGCTCCTCTCAGCCCGGAGGAGCCTTCGTAAGGCTGCAGCCAGGGTGAAAGAGAATCTTCAAGTATCTTGTCCCCGAATTCCTAGGGCTTCCCTGGGAGACTTTGGGGCAGGGGGACCAGGCCGGAAATGAGGGGGGAGGCTGGTGGCCAGGCTCCCTTGGGCCAGCAAGGCCTCCTCCGGGGCCTGGGATGTCCTTTGGGACCCAGGGAGTCTCCCAGGCTCCCCCCAACCCCACTCCATCAGCGTTGGTTAAAGCATTTGCCCCTGTGAAGCAGCGAGTTTCCTACTGCTGTGTTGACCCAACCCGTGGCCAACGTTGCAAAAGGGGAGCTCGAAGGTCTCCGTGTGCGTCTGTGCGTCCGCACGTACCTTATGTATATGTGATATTTTTCTGCCTCTGGATGGCATTGCCAAACTAACTCAGAAAATCCCATAAAAGGGCTCTATTTCAATTGACTTAGAGATAAGTAAGCATTTACATATAAATTAAATATTCTTAAAATTCCCAGAAATATAGGAACTAACTGAAATGCTTCTCAAGTTTATGGGCTTGGGTAAATCTTTGGTAAATAAGGTCAGCTTCATATTGCCGGTTTAATAAAAATTAAATTGTCTTCTGAGTTATCAGCATTAAGTATAATAGGAACACACAGTTTCAGTCTCCTTGGGGTTTACTAGTCAAAATAAGGTAATAGAGCTACGATCTACTTGATGCATAACATTGTAGAAATTATAAACTCAACCTAAAAAGGAATGTCTGAGTAAAGAGGCCACGAAAGTGAGCTGCCCTGACGCCCACCACTTCACGTGTATCAAGGAGAGCAGGAAAACAGACAAAAAACCCACCCAAGAGTTTAACTTTTTTAAAGTTCCTGCTTTGTGGGACTTGCTGAGATGCACTTGCCGTAAAGACAGTTAACAGACTTGAGAGCAAGGCAAGCGCTGTGGAGGGTCCTCGTACGTCGGCCCCAAGCACGCGGCTCTTTCTTGGTAAGAGGAGCTGCAAACATTCATTCCAAGTCTGAATAATTCAAGGTTATGTAGTTTCGTTTTGTTTATTTTTTAAATATTTTATTTGTTTATCCATGAGAGACACAGAGAGAGGCAGAGACACAGGCAGAGGGAGAAGTAGGATCCGTTCAGGGAGCCCAATGTGGGACTCGATCCCAGGACCCCGTGGTCACACCCTGGGCCCAAGGCAGACGCTCAGGCACCGAGCCCCCCCAGGCGTCCCCAAGGTTATATAGTTGTTTCCTTATTTTTACACGATAGAGAGAAACTAAAAACACTCGAGTCTGTTAATAAACACGCACCCCGAAAAAAATCATGCCATAGAGAGGCACGTGCGTGCCCGTAAAACAGACGAGAGGGCACATTTATACGGAGTGCTGTCCTGCTGCCGAAACAGCTTGTGTGACAATCTTCTGCAGCCAGGCTTTCTCCGGAAAAGAAAGTGTGCCGACGGTCAAAAGTTATCATCCGCGTATGGAAACGAAACTGCTAGAAATGAGCAGAGACACCGCTCTGCCTGCTAAGTAGGCAAGGAGGGCGGGGTGTGTGTTTGGTGGAGGAGAAGCATGCCCGGCGCATGGGTTTTGCTCAGGGAATAGTGAGCCGGTGTGTGCTTCCGAAAAAGGAAGAGGGAAAACTCAGGTCGGGCCCGCAGGGTGCGGACACCGGAGATTTGCTGCCGAGGAAAGGCGTGTGGGGCCGAGGCGCTGAGAGCGAAAGGATTTCACCCTAAAGGCCGGGCTCAGCCCAACACCCATGCGAGCTGGAGCCTGGTCTTTCTGTTGTAACCACGGGTCCTTGGATGATCGTCCGCTCTTCAGAGGAGATTATAAAAGGGTTTTTTTCTTCACTGTGGAGTTAAGCTCCCTGGGAGGCAGGTTCTGTGTCTTATCAGAATGATTTTCTTGCTCCCTGTGATTATTTACCGGAGGCTGAGTATTGTCTCACGGCGACCCGGGCTCCCACGTAAGCAGGTGCTCAGAGCTTTAGGCGTCTCTGACAACTCCCCCAAATCAGATCCCAAGTGGAACTTTGATCTCGAGTTGACCTTGAGATCCCCCACCAGGGTGTCTGGAAAATCTCAGTGGATTGGTTCTTTCACCTTGTAAAGAAAGAAAGGTCAAAAGAAAAATCAATTTGGTTTATCGACTATGTTGCGTTGCACAGGAAGTGCCTTCCAATAAGAGGAGATGCTTGGGGGCCTGGGGGCTCCTTCGGTTGAGCGTCGGACTCATGGGTTCGGCTCAGGTCGTGATTTCAGGGTTGTCAGATGGAGCCCTGAGTTAGGCTACATACTCAGCGCAGCGACTGCTGGAAATTCTCTCTGCCCCTCCCCTTGCTCACATACAGTCTCTCTCGTTCTCTCAAATAAATAAATCTTAAAAAAAAAAAAAGAAAGAAAGAAAAAGAAAAAGAAGAGGGGAGCCTGGGTGGCTCAGCGGTGGAGCATCTGCCTTCAGCTCAGGGCGTGACCCCAGTCCCAGGATCGAGTCCCACGTCGGGCTCCCTGCATGGAGCCTGCTTCTCCCTCTGCCTGTGTCTCTGCCTCTCTCTCTCTCTCTCTGTGTGTGTGTCTCTCTCTGTCTCTCATAAATAAATAAAATCTAAAAAAACAAAACAAAACAAAGAGGCTTAGCCCTCCCTACATCTCCATTGCCTGTACGTGAAAATGTTATTAATGTAGGTATTCCAGACAGTGTGTGAAGCTCATAGGTGATGGTCGATATCACCCAGGGACAGGACCAGGCTGGGTGCTCAGGGACAAGAAGGGAGCATCTCTGATCCCGGGGACAGGACTGTGCCAGGTGCTTCAGGACAAGCTCTTGGTGACCTTCCTTGAATCACTTTGGGAGCATCCAGCCAGACCAGGTGATTAGCCCATCCCCAGTGGAAACACTGATGGGCTCATAAAACTCTAAGCCAAGGTCAAGCAGAAGGGGAGCTAGTGCACAGGTGTGAGTGGGGGATAAAGGCTGACCTGGACACGGAGACCCCATCCCTCTCCTCCTACCTATACCTGTAGCGACGAGTCAACCGGACCTTTGTAAACAGAAATGAAACACTTGCCTTTCCCTCGTCTGACCCCTGCAGACTCTGAAGACTGTTACCGAGCATCTTGCTTAATGGCAATAGAATTATCTGTGGTTTCAGTAAGAACCGTCTTCCTTGTAATAGGACGTGATCGGAAAAATCGGTTATATAACCAAGGCTTGGACTGGAATTTCGTATGTGAAAAGGATGACCAAGCCTTTTTAAAGAACTAAATTTCATTTAAGGAGCCTGTGCTGCTGAAGCCCTCTGAGAACACCTGCTCCCTGGGCCGCCCGCCTCCCAGGAGGGGGTGGGCGACAATCATGTCCCGGCCCCTAGAGACCTTAGGGTATTTAGGGAGACCTCAAGAAGAGACACATTTGCCTAAATCTATAGGAATCACAGACAAAATCCAGCGGTGGGTGCTTGGCTTGGCTTCCCAGCCTTGAGAGGCTTTAAAAGTCTGAGCTGGGAAGCCACATGCAAAGTTCCAGCAACGCACACCTAGACGCTGTGTGGTCGGCGACCGTTCTTGCTCCATGAACGTAAAGAACCAGGGCCAATCTCCCAAGATGAGACTTTGTAAACACGAATAGGCTGACGCTGGTCAGCTTCGATCACAAGCTCGTGGGATGGTGGAGAGAACACGCCCTGGCGGGTCATCGGGTCGGGTCCAGCCACCGCCTCCCTCTGAGCCACGCGCGTCTCCGTCTGACCTGGACCCTGCACGGGGCGTCAGGGGTTAGCGTCCGCTCTGTGCGCCTGCCCTTCCGCCCTGGGATCCCAGAGCCCGTCCTGCACCCTCCTGGCCTCCCGCTGGCAGCCGCGTCGGCCTCTCAGGAAGCGGGTGAGGATGTGCCGCCTGGCGCTGCAGGGACCAGCGGGCCCGCAGAGGCCAAGTGCCGTCCCCGTCCCGCTGCCGCCGTCGGAGGACACTGCAGACCAGTGTCTGCAAATCTCGGCGGGCTGCTCCCTGGGCCCCGACCCAGCAGCCACTCCTCATTGTTTCTCTTCTGGTTTTCATGGAGACTCGGTCCCTAACTGCCTGACTGCTTCCCACACCCAGCAGGGACCCTCCCCACCAGCTGCGGACAGGTGCCTCAACGGGTCCTCCCAGGCCATGGGCCATCTGAGGGAAGTGGGTGCGTGCGGTGCAGGGGTCGGGGTCTCCGCCACGGAGACAAACAAAGCACCTTCCTAACCGTTGTTTTGCTGGCTCCTCGGCCTCCAGGGAGGCAGGCAGGCATTCCCAGGAAGGCTTTCCTGACATTCAGAGGCTGAATGGGCCCGGCCTGGACTCATCCCCAGACACTACAAATAATATTTATTTTCAGAAAAAGAATGTGACCTTGAGAAAGTATTAAACCTTTTCAGTTCTGGGTCCCGCCCCAGGGAAGGTGTGGGGAGGTCAAGGTCAATGCCCCACCGGGAGCCCTACTGAACAGTGTGGGCACAGCCAGCCTTGCCATGGACAGGTGTGCAGGTCGTTCACTGCCCAACTCTAGAGGCGCTGTTCACATGAGATACCTTGTGCATCGCGCCCCGTGGAGCTGAGCAGTGCAGGACCCACCCGACTAAGCCCGGTGGTCCTGGTGCCCCCAGGGCCTGTCGCTCATAAGCCATCAGTGGATGCCGGCTGTGTGTTCGTTCACCTTTTTCCAGGGAACAAGCTGGGCACAGGCCAGTGGCAAAGCCTTGCTCTAGCAGTCTGGCCGGGCTGGCTAGAAGATCTGGACACAACTCGTGGTGTGATCATGTGGGGACCCCTGGGCGGGCCAGACGAGGAGCCCTGTGGTCCGTTGCCGGGGGCGGCATGGGCTTGGCTCCCACGGTGAAAATCGCAGGCTGGTCTCACTAAGCAGCTCGTCCTGGGTCGCTCAGCAGGTAATGCTGAGGCCAAGGAAGCCTTAGGCCTGTTCTTCAGTCTTCTAGGCCTTTCCTGATAAACGCCGCGCTGGAGGCAGCACGGGCAGGACGCTGGGAGGAGGGTCGTCACTTACTGGTAGGCCTTTCATGGGCTTATCCAAGTCTACAGGCTCCGGAGTGGATTTGTGAGGACGCCCGCTGTGCTCATTTCCCGCCAAAATGAGGTTCATGTCCAGGGCTCAGTGATGCAAATCTCTCTCTCTCTTTCTATCAGTCCCGACAACAGAGAAGAATTTATAGCCCTGGCTCTGTTTTCACACTGATGGGTCCAGAGGGAACGTGCAGGCCGTGTGCGTTTCTGCTGCAGCGCATGCATGAACCTGTACACACAAGCGTGGATGCACACGGGCACGATGGTGATTCACCCATGGGCACATGTGAGACAACACTCACGGCACCAGTGGATGTGAGCACACGGGTTCCCCATCGCACGCACACGGCACAGAATAAATGCACGCGCAACCATGTGGGCCCAGGGGGTCCTCCTGTGAAGAGACACACAGGCGTGTCCTCACACCGAAGATAAGAGCGTGCTCTCTGTATAAGGTCCCCCACGGTTATAGCTCAGACATTAAAAGAATTCATAAAAGAAGCTGTCAGGGGTTCAGTTGCGGCATCGATTTCCGTGGTTGTCAGAGCTGAGTAAATAAAACCCAGGTGACATTTAATATTGGGCCTGCCCACCGAGGCTGGCAGTGAAGGGGAGCAGGAGCCAGTGAGCGTCCACAGTCTCCTGCGTGGCGTGGCCTGCAGAGAGGGTCGCAGGTGTCCCAGGCTCTCCAGGGACTCCCGGCCCGCGTGGGGGACGCATCTTGCTTCCTGTCCCCGGGAAGTCATCCGGCACCGGCTGAAGGCCCCCAGGACCCCCCAGGTACAGGTGGTCACTGTCCTTCCCCAGAGCCCGCGCGGGGCCCACTGTACCTCCAGGCATCCTCTGTCCCCTCCTCCTAGAGCCAGAGATCGCCCCGAGGCAATCGCCCGCCTGCCAGGGCCCTGACCACCAACGGCTAGGGCTGAACTCATCGGCCGAGTCCTCACCCCAGGACCTCCGAAAGGGACTGTGTTCAGAAACCAGGGCTTTAAAGAGGTGGTTAAGGTCAAATGAGGTCATACGGGGGCCCTAATCCAGTGTGATCCTTTGTAAGAGGAGGAGACCCGGACGCCGACGTGCCATGGGGGGACGGCTGGGTGAGGACACGGGGAGGGGACGGCATCCACATGTCGGGGAGCAGCCTCGGGTGGGCCAGCCCTGCCTGCGCCTGGATCTCGGCCCCCTGGCCCCCGGAGCTGTGAGCAAACGCCTTCCTGTTGCTCAGCCCCCTGTCTGGGGTGGTTTGCTACGGCAGCCGCACGACTGACCCCAAACAATCGTCGACGCCACCCCTGAAGCCGGGACTGACCTCCAGACACTGGCCCTGGTCGGAGGCCCGATGCAGCTGGCGGTGCAGCCCCTCCCCCCCGCACAGATGCCACAACCTTGGAAGGTTGAGTCCTTTAGAGAGGCTGGAAGAGTCATGAAGACGTCCTGTCCGTCTGTGGACACGGCTCCCCTTACGCGGGCGCACGTGACACCTTTTCTGTCTGACGTCTTCCTCCTGCCTTTGCTCTGGCCAGCTACGTGCGCTGGGGACAGAATGTTCGGCTGGCGGGTGTCCGTCCTCTCACGGGATCTGAAGGTGTCACTGTGGGGATCCTCGTGGGCGCTGTTTCCAGCACGAAGCCTACTGTCCGCCGTCTCTCTGCTCCCATGTGTCAAACGCGGCCTTGCCTTTCCCTTCGGCATCTTGCCTGTGAGCGATTCGATCACGGTGAGTCGTGGTGCGTGTGCCCCCGTGTGTCTTGAGCCTGGTTTTAGTTTCTCTGTGTTTCCTTTCGGGCAGCGGATTTCTACTGCTGTGCCCTCAGGATTGCTGGTCTCTGCCTCTGCACCTCTGACCTGCCACTAGCCCCCACTCCGGTGTGCTGTTCGCCTCGGGCATCGCGGCGTTGGGCTCCAGGAGTGGGTCAGGGCGCAGCCTTGCACGGCCTGCAGTCCAGCCCCGGGGAGCAGCCCGGCACCCGGCCGAGCGTTGCAGTTGCTTTTGGCTGGAGGGTGAGGGCGTCACTGGATGCCTCCGGAGGTTCAGAGTGATGTCAGGGGGTGGGGGTGCGGGAGAGGGGCTGCAGCAGGACCCCAGCAAGAGAGGCCTGGAGGGACAGGGGAAGGCTGCCCCGACATCCTGCTGTGACGTGGGGCCAGCAGGATTCTGGGCAGAGGAGGAAGAGGGTGAGGGAGGAAGTCGGATCCAGAGAGTCCACACAGGGCTCCAGTCACAGGAGAGCAGCACGGGGCAGCCACAGGGCTCTGGCTTGGGGGTGAGGTCAGGAGTTGGGGGACCCGCTGACTCTGAGTCACATTTGTCTAGAAAGTGCTGCGGGACTCGGACTGCCTGAGGCCCTCAGCGTGGCCAGGACGCTAAGTGGGCCTCCTGACGATTCCGCGAGGCCCAGGCTGCACCTCACAAGTGTTCGCATGGGATTTAGGGCAGGAAACCAAATGGCGATGAGATCGAAAGGAGCACGTTAGTGGATCCCAGGGTTCGAGACACTGTGTGGGCTGTGGCCTGACCCTGAGCCTTCCCTCTTGCCTCATCCCGTGGAGGCTGTGAGGCCCGAGTCCCGCCACGCACAAGAGGCCCAGGAGCTGTTTGCAGACCCGTCGCCCCGTTGCCGATGATGAGACGCAGTGTAAGAGTGACGAGAGGGAAGGGTCTCAGGGAGGGTGGCTTTCCTACCTGCTGAGAGCCCGGCTTCCCCCCGTTGCCTGGGCGACTTGCCCGGACCCTTGGGAGGCTCAGGACCCGAGTCTTGTCAGCCGCACGTCCCGACCCTGTCTGACCACTGGGCGTGGGGCCTGATGAATGAACGAGGGAGCAGACTGGACCCCACGACCCCTATAGCCCCGTTTCTCAGGGGCGGAGACCGTGACCTCGGGGCTCTGGGCATACGGCACGGGTCAGGAGCGAGGGCCCCGGGGGGGGGGTGGTCCGCGGCCCAGGGATGCCCCAGGTCATGCGCGTGTGCGGCCGGAGCCCCGGGAGGACCGGGGCCACATCCACACCTGGGATGCGGTGTCTGTCACAGTGGCTGCTGAGGGCAAGGCTCTGCTGTCGGGCACGGAGGGCGCCGTGCCACCTGCCAGCCGGAGCAGACGGTGCCTGCCCGAGATGGACGCCGAGCCGGCGTGCTGGCATGGGCTCCGAGAGCCTGGCTGGGGGGGCAGGGCCTTGGCCTCGCTCCTGCGTCCCTCTGCACTGCGGTGCTGCGGCCCACACCGCGTTCCTGTCAGCCCCCACCCGCCAGGCTGCGACCCGGAGCCCACTCGAGTCCAAGCGCCGAGGAAATAATTGTCATGTCAGGCCCTGGGCCTCCGACAGCTGCCACCAGTGACGCCTGGAGATGCTGCTCTGGGGCACCCTTCAGCCTCTCCTCACCCTGGCAGCGAGCTGCGGGTGGCTGAGCTGGCAGTGAGGGACCTGCCATGGATCCGCGGGCAGGGGGGCTCCTCACGGGGGCGGGGGCGGGCGGGGGCCTCGACCCGGGGAAGCAGAAGTGGGGTGGCCCCCACGGCAGTGTCTCTGGGGAGAGGCTCCACCCTGCCTTCCTGCACGCTGGGGGGTGCAGGACCAGGCGTGGGCACGGCTGCCTGGCGCTCTTGGCTGGGAGGGGTGAGTGCGGGGGCTGCCAGGGCGCCAGGCCCGACCTGGGGGGTGGGCAGCATGTCTGCCTCGTATGTCAGGGTCGGAAGGTTGGGGTATCCGGGCCCCGGGGGCGGCTGGTGGGGCGGGGGGCAGCCTTGGGGTCTGGGTGAGCAGACGCAGTCTGGGCTGCCCTCCCTCCGTCCTCGGCCCCCCACGCTGAGCCCTCCCTGCCTGGACGCCAGCTCCCGCCGCCCCGGAGTGTCCTCTCCCCGCCGGGCCCTTCGCCCTCCAGGCCGCAGGTCAGGGCCTCCTTCCCGGCCGCTGGCCTCCGTCCCACCCACTTTCTCTGTCCCCAGAGCACAGCTCCCCCTGAAGTCATTACTCATTTAGAATCCTCCCCTCCCCCCAGAGTCTGAGCACTGTGAAGCAGGACACATCTGGTACCTGGACATTTAGACGCGAGTTTTGTGTCCTCGATCAATAGCTGTTGGTGGAGGGCTTGTCCCAGCCTCCCCGTTACTCCCTGCCCCTGGCTTTGCCTCTGCTCCCCCGATGGCTTGGGACCCTGCCTGCAGCTCGAGCCTCGAGTTCTGCAGCCCCACCTCTCAGCCCCCAGCCTCCCTTCTGGTCTCCAGAGTGAGGGACAGTCCTTCCTCCAGGCTCCGTGGGGTCCTAGCCCCCCAGCCCACACCCTGCCCGCCCACCTTACAGATGCCAGGGAGGGGAGCGGGTGGGTGCCGGGAGCAGTGGGCTCAGGGGGCTCACGGCCTCGAGTGCCCCTGGATATAGGAGACCTGGACTTAGACCTGTGGGACTCGGTCACACCCGCTCTGTGGGCCCGGCCTCGCCTGGGCTGGCCCTGCAAGGGGTGTGTCCGCACGGGGGCGGTGGGCCCGCGTACGGGAGGTGCGGGGGACGACTCGGCCAGGGAAACTGGGTGAATGGGGCCTCGTCCACAAACAGGCAGCCCAGGGCGGGGACTGGGCGCCCAGAGGAGGAGGAGCTCGGTGTCGGACCCTCGGGGCGAGGCGCGATGGCCGCCCTGGGCGAGATGGCAGAGGAAGGGGGCCGTGAGGAATAAACGAGCACGTGAACAAATGCACGGGGGTCCGTGTGCTCCATGTGCACGGTCATATTTGATGCTTGAGAAGAAGGCCAGCTGGGTATGGCGTTGGGGAGCATCAGGACGGGGAGGGGAGCTGAGGCGGGAGGCGCGCACAGGCTGAACCCGACCCTACCGGGCAAGGCCACCTCACACACCGCAGTGTGCACGCCCAGGTACGTGCAGGCACACACGCATATACACGCATGCACATGTGTCCACAAGTGCAGTGCACACAGGCACATGCACGAATGCACATGCCTGCAGATGGGGATGTGCCCGCACACAGAACACCCGTGATGCGCCTGCATGTAAATGCACACATATGCATAAACACATGTACACGCATGCATGTAGGCACATGCGCACACTCACACATGTGCACATAGCACATATGTACACCTATGCACATGCACATGACGCACATGTACACGTTCGCACATGCACACGGCACACTTGGACACAATCACATCTGTGCATATGCATGTGACAGACACATGTACAGTCACCTATGTACATGCACATGACACATGCACGTGATATACACAGTGCATATCATACTTACATGCGTGCATACGTGTATGCGCTCACATATATTCACATGACACACCTGTGCACATGCACATGACACATGTGTCCACACTCATACTTGCGCAATGTACTGACAGATGTATGTACTCACATCTGTGTACATACACATGACACGTATAACCGCACATGTGCATAGACCATACTTACACGTGTACGCACACACACACACACACACACACACACGCACACGATGGCCTGTGGCACCCTGGACTTCAGGAATGGTGTGGCAACTTTGCCTTGAACGCTGGACTCTCCCCACCCCCAACTGAGGGTCAAGGAAGGCCGGCCCATGGAGGTCATGTTCCCAGTTGGCTCTGGTCCCAGGCTTCTTCCCTTCTCCCACAGCAGAGTGCCAGCTGAGGTCACAGCGGCAGCTGGCGACCCTAACTTTCCCTTTTGCTTCAAGTCTGGACACAAGCCACTGGCGGCCTCTGTCTCGCTGAGTCCCAGGGACCGCTGCACTGTGTTGTGGACGGACCCCGAGTGAACGCCCCGGCCACTGGGAGGCTCTACTTGGCGGCAGGGATGTGGCCAAAGGAGGAACCTGGCTGCAGATGCTGGGATTGGGCCTGTAGCCTGGATCCCCCGTCACACGTGGCATGGCTCCCGTCACCTTCCCAAGCTGCTCCTGAGGGCAGGCGTGGGGCCGTCACATGTCCCTCAAGACCCCGATGCCTCATAAGCCCACGAGACACCTCTCCCTCATGGGCACTGCGGCACCTTCTCTCCTTCCGACCAAAGGTGACACGTCATGTCTCACTTAAATGACAGGTGGCTTGATTGTCACTTTGGCTTTCCATGTACCTCCGAGGAGGGACGTGGTCTGGGAGGGAGGCTGGTGGACGGTACCCCCAGGCCAGCACCTGACTCCCCGCATTTGCCTGGGCCAGGAAGGGGACCTCTGAACAGAGACTGAGAGGAGCCCAGAGCACATTTCAGGAAAAGCTCAGAAGGGGTCCGAGTCCTCTGGGCGCCTCCCTGACAAAGACGGGAGCATCAGCAGCGGGTGGGTGGGAGGGGGGCCCAGCTGCCCACCTGCTCTGAGCACCAGGGCTGTGCTAGCGATCCCGTGGGGGGGGGGGCAGCGGGCTCCTGGGCCCCACAACCAGGTGATCAGGGCCACCAGGCCGGGGGCACCCCCAGGCTGCTCGGAGACCAGCAGGCTTGCCTGGGGAGAAGGCAGCTTGGGAGCCTTGGGTCAGGGAATTTGCATCTCAAAGGGATGAATGGAAAGCTGGCTGTCAGCACGTCCCTCCACACCAGGACTGCTTGTCCCCAGAAGGGCAGGAGAGAGCAGAAGCAAGTTTCAGACCCGGGGAGCAGAGGTCGCGATGGTCCAGGAAATGCACGCAAGGGCATCTCCTGCGACAAGCCGACCCTCCTGGGGGCGGCCCCGAGTCCCAGGCGGGCCCTTGGGGCACCCCCCACCAGAGGGCTGGCCGTAACCGCACCCCCTCCCCTGGTCAGAGTCCCCCCCCCCCCCACCTCCATCCCTGCTCCCGTGAGCTCCCTGGTGGCTCGGCCAGATGCTCCCCACTGCACCCTGCCTGGTCCCCGGGGCTCCCAAGGGCCTCCATCTGGTGACAGTCACACCGTCAGCGCCCGGCAGGACGGCTCCGTGGTGACCACCGCCTCTGCTGGGCTGCTGGGCTCAGTTCCCATGTCCAGCAGTGAGTGAGCCCATGTGTGCCAGGCACTGCTCTAGGCCCTCGGGCTCCATCTGTGGAGACCCCTGCTTCACAGAGCTAAGGCGCGTGCCGCTCGTGAGAGCGTGCCAAGGCCATGGTGGTCCAGGCAGAGAGGGGATGAGGTATGAAGCCGGCGGGCGGGGCAGGTGGCTCGGCCTGAGGTCCCGTCTCAGTTACCCGCAGCTGTAGCCACGGCTGTCACTGCAGTGGGACGAAGCACAGAGTCTGTGCTCTGCAGCCCGGCGTGGCCCAGCGGGGGCCTCCACTCAGGGTCCCTCCGGCTCCATCGAGGTGGGGGCAGAGGTCTCCTCCGAGGCTCGATGGGGAAGGGCAACATCACGCTCACCTGGTTGTTGGACAAGGCTGTTCAGTGAGCGCCTCCTCGCTGTCGACCCATACGGAGGCCACCTCCGGCCCTTGAGATGTGGACCTCTTCTCCAGCATGGCAGCCCGTGTTATCGGAGCCAGAAGGGAGAGGTCTTCCAGAAAAGTGGGAGTCCTGCTCTCTTGTAAGCTAATCACAAATGACGTCCCATCCCCGTTGCCCTGCTCCTTAGTCATGGCGAGTCACTAGGCCACCCACACTGGGCAGGTGGGGTGGGCGGTCCCTGCGGGGACATGCAGGAGCCCAGGATGGGAAGGGCAGGGGTATGCGCACTCCAAGAGACAGATGCACTGGGGCCATCTTTGGAGTGCGTCTATAAAATGTCGCCTGAACACAGCTTGGGACAGAGGGCTGCATGGGGGTAGCTTATGTTGGCAGGTGATTCCAGAAGCACAGACATCAGAGGTTGGGGAGAAAAGAGCAGAGAGGAAAGAAAAGCTCATGTGGATGCGCCATCACGACAGCTTGTGTTGTGGGCAGTGGGGCTCCCTCCGAGGAGCCCGGGGTCAGGAGCCCCCATGGCCCACAAGGGATGGGAGACCCAGTAGCCTGTCCTCATGGCTGGAGGCTGCCCCACTCCCGGGCACGTCCAACTTGTGTGTGCCGAGTGCTGGGTGTGCCCCTTGGGCACCCTGGGCTGTGCCTCAGCCTCCCAGGGCGGGAAGGGTGAGGGGGGGACTGTGGAGGTGGGGCAGGTTCCAAGTGACACCTGCGTGAAGCTGGAGATGACATGGGGGGAGGGCTGGGGTGGGCAGATGGATGCTGCCTTTGTTTCTCCAGGACCTGGAACCCAGGGGTCCCAAGCTCCCACCTGCTCTTTAGGCTGGATGGGGGCACCCAGGCCAGAGGGGTGCCAGTGGGCCCAGGCTGCATGCTCTGCTCAAGGGGTGTCTGAGGGGTAACTGATGAGCTGCCCCTTGGGTTTGCATGGTAGGGACTTGGAAATGCCAACACAGGCATAGGCTCTCCGTGGGTTGACATGCTGCTTGGCCAGGTGCCAGGGGTGCTCCCGAGCCATGGCCTGCATGGGGTCGGGTAGGGCAGTGTCCAGCACCCCGACTCTGGCAGTGGAGGGACCCTGCTCAGGTGCCTGCAGCAGAGGAGGCTCATGGTGGGGGCTGCTCATTGTGTGGCCGAGAGACGAGGGTCCAATGCGGGGTCTCAGGGGCCTCAGGGTCTCTGGTGGCTCCTGTGAGTTGTCATAGCTCCTCCTCTCACCTTCCAGGGACAGGGCAAGTGATGCCTGCTGCCTGGGGGCAAAGTTTGCAAGGCTCTTGGTGGTCGAAACCCGGGCGGGCCTCGGTGGGCAGGCCAGCCTGGGGAAGGCCCCGCACGGCCCCTGCACTGCTGGGGACATGCTGGGGACTCAGAGGGGCAGCATGGGGGTGCCTGGGGCCCCCCCGAGGTCCACGCCAGGAGGTCAGTCGTGAGGTCTGCGGGGAGGAAATGTCCTGCGGTGACCTCCAAGAAGAGTTCTCTGAGGCACGGTTCTGGCCTCCGATGTGACCCAGTTAATTCCCAGCACAAATGTTAACTGAGATCTGCAGGCCCTCGGGAGCCGTTCAGGACCCTGGACGTCAAGGTCAAGGTCATCTCTAAAAATGTCAAGGATCCCCTGTGATTCCCTGACTTGCTGGTATTGGGGGCAGAGGGACATCAACACTGTTCCGGTAACCCCCGGCTCCCCTGCTCTGTGCCTGCCTCACTTGGGGGCCTCTCCCCTGCTCTCCGCCCCCCTCCAACTGCCCCCAGCCTAGCAAGGGGCCAGTCACATTGCTCCAGCCCCAATGTCCCTTCCATGCTACCACCAGCCGCCCTGTCCGAGCCCCTCCCCTGCCCCCTCCCACCACACGTGGAGGCTGCCCCAGCCCTCTCTGGACCGCGCCACCCGTGCTGACCCCAGACACTCCCCTCTGTCCACTGGGGGAGGGTCCCGGCAGGGCTGCCTGTGTCCCTCACCACTTGGCCACGTTCCCTGGCCTGGTCAGCTCCCCAGCGAGCCACAGCCAGTCGAGTCTGGTCCTCTGACCCTCATGGCCATGGTGCCCCCTGCGACCCTGCACACTTGTCCCCCAAATCACAAAATCCCCCCATGGAAGTCTGTTCCCCGAGGCCCAGAGGAGATGTGGGTAGTGATGGCCTCGGGTGTCATGTCACCCAGGGTCACCTGCCGGCCACCTGACCTGGTGGTGACCCAGCCTGGCCTGGTCCCCCTTCAGGCCTGGGTTCAGACCTGAGCCTGCTCAGCCAGGATCGGAGGGAGCATCTTTCTGTGGGACTAGGGTTTTTCAAACCCAAACATGCTCAAGACTGGGGGTGTCCCTGTGGAAGTGAGGGCCCCGTCCTCGTCTGTACCCACCGTCCCGGGGGGGCCTCGTGTGTCTCTGCTGGGACAGAGTTGAGAGGGGTTTAGGGGCCACCAGGCCGAGCCTGTGAGCAGAGGAGAAACTGAGCCCCCGAGAGAAGGGCCCGTCGGTGCCACGTAGGCCATAGTCCCTGAGTGCGGAGCTGGCCGAGCCGCCCCGGGTGTCAGCGGGCCTGTGGGAGACACACGGCGGGCACAGCTCAGGGCTTCGGGGCTTCCTTTCCTGTCAACGGCTCCAGACGGCTCTGGCTGGCGGGTGAGCCTGGGCAAGCATATGCCTGCCACAGCGGGCGACAGCTGTCAGCAGCCCGAGAGCTGCCAGAGCCAGGCCCGGGGCGCGGGAGCCACAGCCAGTTGCCATGTAGGCCTGGAAATCGGAGGCGTGCCCCCTGCCAAGGGTCCCGGGCGGCAGGGGCAGTGGGGGGGGGGGGGCGGTATTAAGTGCTTGTGTGGGTACTCACCCCGGGGAGGGGCACGGGCTGTGGCCAGGGCCTGCTCTGTCCCGGCTCAGGAACTTGGGTGGCCCCCACGGTTGGGCTCCCTGCTGCCCGATGGAAGCAGAAGGCGGCTGTCTGGGAGGGAGAGCACCCCAGAGGTGTGCGGCCCAGGCGGGTCATGCTGGATGGGTGGCCGGGTGGACGGGGCTGGAGGAGGCAGGTGCTGGACGGGTGTCGGGTGGACTGGGCTCCAGCGGGTTGCTGGACGGGTGTCCGGGGGGACAGGGCTCCCGCGGGTGGTGCTGGACGGGCGTCGCGTGGACCAGGCTCTGATGGGAGGTGCTGGATGGGTATCTGGGCAGACCGGGCTCCGGCAGGTTGCCGGACGGGCGCCCGGGTGGGTGGGCTGGAGGTGGCAGGTGCTGGAGCAGGATGGAGAGGCCAGAGCGTGAGGAGTTCGGCCACGTGCTGGACTCAGCTCTGGCGACTCAAGGAAGGCCAAGCTGACCCCTGGCTGGTAGCCGCTCGCTCTGGCCTCATCAGTAGCCCTGGGGGCCCAGGCTTCTCCTAGACCGCTGGCTGAGCCCCAAGCCTGTGCTCCCCCTCTTCCCTCTGGGGGCCCTTCACACCCTCCTTTTAAACCCAGGGTCTCATGAAGGAGGGAGGAACTCTCTCTTCCCCTTTTCAGAGGACCCATCAGAGGCCCAGAGGGTTGAGGGGTGTGCCCAGGGGTGTGCCCAGGGATGCACTGCGAGAGGCTTAGCCCTGGGGCCAGAAGCAGGGCCTCCCCACCCTGACCCACACCCACCCTACAGTGGGGAGGAGCCAGGCTCTCCAACGTCCAACACTCTCAAGGCTCTGAGCTGCCCTGTGACCCCAAGACAGGGACAGCAGGGCTTCCTGGAGACTGGGGGACATGCCATGAGCCTGGACTCCAGACACACGGAGACCTGGCTTAGGTGTGAGCTTTACCTCTTGCTCTGTGCCCCTGAGAGGCCCTGCACTTGGAAGTTTGGTTCTGTCGCCCCCATCAAGGGAATTGAGATGTCTGAGATGTCTGAGATCTGCACCTTTGCAGGGCAGAGACTGAAGCAGGGTCCATTCAACATGCAGATTCTAATGTGGGACATGAGGCATCTGGTACCACTTGGAACAGCCTGCCCAGAACCGTGTCCTTAGCGCTCAGAAGCCCCAGGCAGGGGAGTCAGCTTCTCTGTTCTTCTTTTAGGAGAACCTAGGAGAGTTGGGGCAGACATTGATGATGGCATCATAGTGTGATGCCCACGGTGGTTCTGATGGTGATGGCGATGGTGGTGATAATGGTGATGATGGTAGTGATGGGGGATGGTGCAGATGGTGGCAATGGTGATGATGGTGATGATGATGGTGGTGGTAATGGTGGTAATGATGGTGTTGATAATGTAGATGGTGGTGTTTATGATGGTGATGATGGGGTGATGGTGGTGGTGGTGATGGTGTTGATAATGATGATAGTGGTAACGGTCATGGGAGTGATGCTGATAGTGATGATGGTGATGATGGTGATGGTGATAATAGTGATGGTACTGATGGTGCTGGTGGTGGTGATGGTATAGATGGTGGTATTATGATGGTGTTGACAATGATGATCGGGATGATGGGGTGATGGTGATGGTGTTGATGATGATGGTGATGGTGATGATAGTGATGATGGTAGTGATAGTGGTGGGGGTGATGGTGATGAGGGCAACCCCCAAATCCCTTACATCCAGCAGGGTTTTGTTATGTGTGAGGGATCCCAGTGCCCCACAAGCCTTCACTCACACCGTGTGCTCAAACCAGAGCTGGCCTGGAGCAGGGACCCACTCCTCCACCTGAATTTCTGTGGACTGCCCGTGAACGCATCATTTCATTTGAAGCTGTCATCCTTTATTCACAGACAGAAGGTGTTGCACCCAGGACAAAGCTCAGAAATCAGTCAAAGTAACCTCTTACTCTTCAGTGAGGGACAGGCTTGACCCAGTCACACAGCCAACTGGGGCCCAGCAAGGCCCAGCACAGAGGTCCCAGGCAACCTCCCTCCCACCTACTGTTTCTGCTGTTGCTGCTTAGGGAGAGCTAAGGGGATGTAAGCCCCCTTACGGCGCATTTCTCAGGGGCCAGGGGAGAAGGGAGAGAGGGTGCCAGCTGCAGGCCAGGTGCCACGGGACCAGCCTCTGGGGTAACCATGTTCTATATGTGAGTGATGCCTGTCCCGCTGGGCATTCTCCCCAGCACCTGAGGATGGAAGAGCAGGTGCAGGGGGCAGGGGTACAGAGTAGAAGCTGGCTCGGGCTGGTGTGCTCCTGCCTGTCGGGAGGCTGCATGAAGGGCTGAGGAGCCAGGGGACCCCGTCCTGCAGGAGACGGGAGTCACAGACAGGGAGACCAGGAGTGGACCATGGCTGTCACTGACCGTGTGCCTCAGGCCTCAGGGTTCCCTCTGATGAGCGGGGGGAGGGCTGAGAGCACAGTGACTGCTTCTAGAGGGTGCAAGGACCTGGGGAGCCAGGCGCCACAGGGCATTTGTCATGAGGATTCAGAGCCGGAAGGGATGAAGGGGAGGGTTGGATCAGGGATGAGGTGAGGCAGACACTGGGCTGGAGAGGCTGGCCTGTGGCCGGCAGGGTGGGGACAGGGTCAAGGGGACGGACATGGAGGACACAGGAGGCATTTGGGGTGACACAGATTCCAAGTTAGTGCCACTAAGTGAAGCAGGGAAGGAGCTTCGTGGAGGATCGGGCTTGGGGGAGATAATGAACTTGGCTTTGGAGCCAGCTGGGGTGGGAGCAATTAATCCACGCGGAGAGGGCGGGCGCTTTGCTGCTTTGCTGGCTCAGTACCTGCGCCGATTGCTCTGAATGTCCCTCTAATCGGCTTAGAGATTTATGCAAATCCGAGTGTGCAGGCGCCCTGATTGGGTTGCGGGGGAGCTGTCCGGGCGCCAGCCCTCAGTTTCTCCACAGCACTCTGGCTCTGAGCTCCCGCTCTCTGATGAAATCCCCCAGACAAAATGGGGGTTTTAAACATGATTATGCTGGAACCTAAGGGGATTTCCACAGGAAAATGTGCACAGGTCTGGAGGCCAGGCCACCCTGAGGCCGGGGCAAGATGCGAGGCCGTTCTCAGGGGGACGAGCAGGGCTACAGCAGGGAGGGCCGGAGCGCCCGCCCATGGCTGACACTGAGCCCTGATCCCAAGTACATACTGAGCCCGGACCAAGGCTGCACACTGAGCTCAAGTTCCAGAATCCTTGCCACACACTGAGCCCTGATTACGGCCACACATGGATCCCTGAGCTGGTCACTGGGTGGTCTGAGATGGAGGGCACATCCTACTCACAGCTGGAGGGCTGACCTCTTAAAGATTGAGCCTTCATCCTGGCCACTTACTCAGTCTCATGGTGGTTCCAGACTGAGCCCTGACCCCGGTCACCCTCTGAGCCCTGACCCTGGTCACACTCTGAGCCTTGACCCTGGCCACACACTGAATCCTGACCCTGGTCACAGCCTGAACCCTGACCTGGTCACACCCTGAACCCTGACCGTGGTCCCACTCTGAGCCCTGACCCTGGTCACACTCTGAGCCCTGACCCTGGTTGCACCCTGAGCCCTAATCCTCCAAAACGAGAACTTTGTCGTGGATACCACAGTCCCCTCCTGGTCTGGCCATTCTGAGGTCCTCTGGTTTCGAGACCGGGGCTACCTATGAGTGGTATCTCATACTGTCATTTGAATGGATGAGTCTGAGAGTCTCCGATCATCACAATTATCATACTTTATCACACTGTCCTTCTGTTGGGTCCTCCCAGAGAGATCATAAACCAAAGGGGCAGGCTCCATGTCCATCCTGCTTGCAGGACATCCCAGGGGTCAGGCACTGGGCACTACTCAGTACAAACTCAGGAACAAAGGAGTGAGTGAATGAGTTATTTAAACTCAAAACTACTTGATTCTTCTGGGAAAGAGGGAGTTTTGTCAGGTGACAGGGAGTGCACAGTGTCCTTGAGCATCCAGAAGATGGAGAGGCAAGATCGGGCGGGGGCGGTGTGCGGCGGTGGGGGCACTTATGCTACAGTCAAAGCAGAGCTTCCTAATGAAGGTAGCAGTGGAATTAGGCCCAGCATGTGTGTAAACATGTGTGTGCACGTGTGCATCAGGCATGTGCGCGTCTGGGTTACAGTACATGTGTGTGTGTTGTGCGTCTGGGCCGTGGGTGCTGTGCACCCATGTGCGTGTGCGATGTGTGTGCTGCTGCTGGACGCTCACAGCCGGGTCCACGGGGCTTCCTCCGCCGGAAGCCGGGAGTGAGGTCGGCCCCCTCCGCCCCGAGCTGGACTGGGAGACGCATCACCCTGGGCCCTTGCCGTCCTCGGGGAGCCGTCCGGGCTCAGCGCCCCGTGAAGGAACAGCCCTGGTCGTGGGTTCAGGGCACTAGAATCTTTGGCTTCAGAGACGCCGTAGAGCCTGGGGGCGGATGGCAGAGGGGCAGCGAGGGGCACTTGGCCATTCACAGGCTGGGCGGGGGAAGCCCTGACCCGCCCTCTAGCCGCAGCCAGGGGCAGTGCGAGCCAGGGGTGCCGGTTTGCTTTCCGTGCTGTTAATTTTTTCTCTGATAAGAAATTAGCAAACAGGACATAAATCCTAGAAAACGTTGTGAGTGTAAGTAAAAGCACAGCAATGACTCATAACCCACCCCAGCTTGGCGTTAGTACCTTAGGCCGCCCCGTACAGCTGTGCATGTTGCCCACGGCTCAAAGGGGCTGCGAGAGGAGGCACTTTCAGCCTGTGGTGCCCTCACGAGGCCGCACGACCCGAGGAGGGCTGTATCCAGACCTGGGGGTCGGAGGGCACGTGGGTGACTGCTGTCCAGGAGGATGCCCCGCGGCGTGCCCACCGCCCGCCTGCGCTCAGGCACCGCCTTGTCTCCAGGCGCCAGTCTCTGTGACTTCCGTGCTGACACGCGTCTCTGCACTGCTTGCACCTCCCTCGCGGTTGCACAGGCGGACTGCTGGACACGTAACCGCAGGATGCCAGGCATGGGATGTGAGTGCCAGGGCCGCGGGCGGCTGGGTCCCGGGCTCTAGGGCCATAGAGCTGTTGGCTCTGGCATCAGCAGGGCAGGTCGGCGGGCTGGAAACCCGGGCAGGGCTTCCATTACAGTCTTGAGGTCTCGTGTCTTCCCCACGAGACTTCCCTTTCACTCGTAGGGCCACCTCCTGATGAGACCAGGCCCACCACACCCCAGAGGGCAACCCGCTTTCCTGAGAGCCCACCAGCTGTGGACTCGGTCTTACCTTCAGGGCATCTTCACCGCGGTGTTGACGCCGGTGTTGGAACATGCGTCCGGGCCCTGCAGCCCGGCCCAGCCCAGCGGATGTCGCGGCGACCCCTGTGGTCACTTTGAAGCACATTTACTGCCAGTCAACAGACACAAATGCTAATCTTGACTTATCTTCACCCAAACCAGGATTTACTAAGTGAATATTGGTATCAATATCTCATTTAAAAGCAAATGCATCCTGTTAATAGAGAATCGGAGCCTCTTTTCATGTGCTTCTGGGTCATGAGATGTTTGCAAGAGCCCCGCAGGGTCAGGCTGCCATGGGGCCTGTGGACTTGAATAGAGAGAGGCTGTGGGTGGGGGGCGCGTCTGGGGGGGGGCACCCTCCCGTGTGCAAGATGCTGTAGGAGTCTAAGGGCGGCGGCAGGGCACTGACAGCCTCCACTCATCTCCCTCCTGGTTCCAGCAAGGGGGAGGGTCCCAGGGCCCTCGGGGCCTGGCCGTGCCTCGCCCCTGAGAATTCGGGGCCCCTTGGGAGCCAGCGTGGAGTGCTTGCGTCCCCAGGTTGGGGGGGGCCGAGAGCCGCACGGGCCCGGGGCCCACGCAGGCTCAGCGTGGCTCCTCACTGCTGGTGTTTTATTGTCACTGCTTCCAAGAACGGACGGGACGGCTGCCAGACGCCCAGCGCGCAGTCGGGGCCCCGCGCCCCCCCCTCCCCTGCTTCCCTGTCATCGCACTTGCGACTTGTGGTTAGAGCGGTTGAAGGAATTGGGTCAGTTCCTGTATCTTCTAACTGATTCTGATAGTTCAGGCAATTGCTCTGTCATTAACCCAGATCATCGCGCCCTTTGATCAGCTGCGGAGAGAGGCGACACCCCTGCGTTCAGCAGGGAGCCCGGCCACACGCCGACAGTCATCTGGCGTTTGCCACAAGTCCGCCTGGGACATGTGGTGTTTGGGAGGCCGACAGTCCAAGGCGCGTTTGTCCAGGTCACTCCGCTTTCCAAATTTGTATTAGGCCTGGCATTGGCCTCCCGGTTCCTGTAGCTAGTCCAGAGCTCTGGCGCGTGTGCACGTGTGTGAGCGTGTGGGCACGTGTGCAGGGGGGCGGGGGGGATTTCAGTTCCTTGGAATAACAATGGACTTGTTATGGAGGAAAGGTACGGATGCGAGAGGCCAAGGCCCTGCCTGGCGAAGGCTCTGTGCTCCACGCGACGTGTGACCTTGGAGTGTCTTTGGCCCGTATGTGCTCCAGGGCCTCTTCCTGTAAACTGGGCCCCAGGGTCTGCGTCCAGGGCGTTGCAGGGTAAGATCCAGCACGACGAGGACACGGCATCGGGCAGGTGTTCTGGAAATACCCAGCGCTTCCTTTTCCTTTACACCCTCAGGCTCCCTGCGGCCTGCGTCCCCGGGGTACCATCTCCCCGAGAGTCACTCCAAGCTCCTGGATAAAGTGCGGCCCCATGCTCTGGCCGCGAGGCCCCCGTCCAGAGCGCCGTCCTCGTGTCCCCCGGCCCATTCCCGTGGAGCCCAGGACCGGCCGCTTCCGCCACCACCGCTGCCAGTGCCCCAGAAAGGCCAGGCGGTGGGCACTTGGGTCACTGTCTCCGTCTGCGGGAGCCACTGTGCTGCATGCGGGACGCTCGCGGGGCTTCTCTGGGGGCCGAGCCATGGCACCAGGTCCCGAGGCCCGTGGTCGGCATAGCAGCTGCTGCCCCCCTGCACTCTGGTGTCCTCATGGGTGCCCACAGGCCCCGTGTCCGTCAGGCACGTCCTCGCCAGGGCCTTCGGGTGTCTCCCCGAGTGGGCGGAGGAGTGAGCATGTGGAGATGGATGGCTCCCCTTTCCTCTTAACGGGGTGTGCTCCTCCCCACAGGCTGTGCGACGGGTCACTGTACCTGTCACGCTGCCTGGTGGGGCAGGCCCCGGAGAATTGGGTCTGGGCGTAGGATGCTTTGTGTCGTACACCTGACACTAGCACAACATTGTGCAGTAATTATTCTTCAATTAAAAAATCCTAACAGTAAAAAAAAAAATGCTTTTATTTTTATTTCAACGTCAAGTGAATACAGCCCTTAGACCAAATCACCCAGTCCCTTTCCTCGTAGGAAGTGCTGTAAAACCTGACACGGGTCGTGTGCACGCCCCCGCAAGCCTCCATCTCGCCCGGTGCTGGTGCCCGGGTCCCGGGGTCGGGCCCGAGCTGCAGGACACCCTGCGGTCACCACGCCGGCGCTCCCCGCTACGGCCGTCCCCAGCTTTCATAGAGGAATGTAATAAGAAAGACCCATCTGAAGGCTGTCCCTCTATGCTTTGCAAAAATGTAACCTAGAACCTCATCTGTGCTGGGGACAGAGGTCCTCATGGGAAGGCCCGCGGCGTAAATTCCTCCGAATGGTTTTGTTGTCTTAGATGTTTGTGCAGGACCCGGAGATGTAGAGGGACCCCGGGCCCAGACCCACCTGCCGTGTCATCCTGGAGGCAGAGCCGTGACCCCAGAAGCTCCTGAAGGAAGGAAGGAGGCCCCATGGCAACTGTTTGATGGCCGTGCATCTTGGCCTTGGGAGGACCCTCTTGGAGGCAATTTATTCTCTGACCATTTAAGAGAATCTAAGGACTTTGAGGGTCCAGGAGGCATGATGCACTGTCGAACGGGACCTGGACCAGGCTCCGGTGTGTTGTTGCTTCCTTGGTGTCTGAGCGGAGGCAGCCATGGGCAGCCCTCAGCCCCCTTTTGGGCAGATTCTCACTCGAGGCCTGGCCCCACCCGGGTTGGGTGTGAACTGGCTGGACAGTGGGCAGGCGGAGGAGGCAGGAACGGCGGCACAGGAGCCCGTGGACGAGGCCTTGTTTGGACAAAGTGTCCTTGCAGGTGGAATTAGGGTCAGGGCCTCCACGTGAGATCATTCTGAGCGCCTCGGGGGACCCTGACCCAATGGCAAGCGTCCTTACAGGAGGCGGAAGAGCAGAGGGCTGGAGAGGAATGGCCTGGGGGACGTGGAGGCAGAGGCGCGGGGACCCTGGAGCCTCCCCTACAGCCCTCAGAGCAGGTGCGGCCCCGCAGCGCCTTGATCCCAGGCTTCTGGCCTGCAGAATGGTGACCGGGGTGTTGCTGTGAGCCCCCCACTGTGGTCACGCGTTCCGGATGCTGACCTAGGATGCAAACAGGCCCCGCGGTTCCTGGCTGGGAGTCCACCTGTAGGCTGCAGGAGAGGCCAGGAGAGGCCAGCCCCCGTGCCCGGGAGGCCTCTGAGCAAGCCTGAGCGCCGTGGGCCTGGCGTGGGCAGTGCATGGGCGAGAGGCTAGGCCAGGGAGGGCCCAGGTGACACGCTGGCTCGCAGGGGATCCAGGGGGACCTTGGGAGTGAGGAGTGGCCTCGTGAGGCCGGCGGTTCGGGCCTCGGCAATGACTGTTCCCCTTGCTGAGTCAGGAACTCTGCCAAATGAATGATCCCACTTAATCCTTGCTCTGTGCCTGACTCCCGTTATTATCCCTAATCTGCCCCTTAGAAAACAGGCTCAGAGAGGTCAATTTGCTGGCTCGGGTCACACAGCTGATGTGCACCCGAGCCAAGGCTGGAGGGGAAGCTGTGATTTTGTTCCCCAGAGTCCCGCGTGCCCTTCTCACCTCCCGTCGACACCTTCCACCTTCCGGGGGTGGGCCAACAGGCCTGCTGGGTCCCTGGGGGGCCAGGCAGGCCACCCCGCTCACCCTGCACTCACACCCCCGAGGCTCGCCAGAGACCCAGAAGGCCCCAGCAGCATCGATTGCTTTGCTGCTCGCAAGTGCCCTGGAGAATCAGGCTTCGAAGCCCCCAGCCTCCATCCCCCAAAGTACGGGCCTCCAGCGGGGGCCCTAGGGGAGTGGGGACCGTGGACTCCCCGAGGACCAGAGGCTCTGGAGAAGGAGCAAATCCTAGGTGACCTTAGTCACCCCTCTCACTGCCCCTCAGGAAGGAGCCGGGGCTCCCAGGTCCCCTGAGAGTAGCAGGTGGAAACCCACTTGTTTCTAACTGATTGGTGGATGGCAGCGTTAGTTTTGTGAACTGGGAATAAAAGCAGAGAATCCTCTAAATAATCAGGAGCTCACCAGGAAAATAGCCACGAGGCCCAAGCCCTGTGAGGCACACTGCAGCACGTCACAGGGGCCGAGCATCCCCGGCTCTGCCCATGAGCAGCCATCACAGCCCGTCCCCAGTGGGTCCTGCATTCACGTCTCTGTAACGGCTGCCTGCTTGCCCTAGGTCCCCCTGGAACCCTCAGCCCTTGAGGAGCCCGGGTGCACCTGAGGGCCGCGCCATGTGTGTTGGTTCCCAGGGCACCAGGACCGCATGTCATGTTCTATCCCGCAGACGCGGACACAGTGGCCAGTGGTGAACCTAAGCGAAGTGGTCCTCACCCTCCCCGCTCCCGAGGGCCCAGGAACCCCTGCCTTGTGATGTAGCTTCCTTGCCTTTCTTCCTGCCACCTCCCCTTAGTGTCCAGTGATGCTTCACAGGCCCCTCGGCATTCTGGTCAGTGTCCTCTACACACACCCATTTGTTCATGTCCCCCCTAAACTCTGGGTCCCAGGACCAAGTGCTGGGTCTCAGAAGTGGCCTGGGCAGTTTGGGGGTCAGCCATGGTCTCTACTCGGACAGGAAGAGGCTGGCACCTCCTCTGGGAGGTCACGGGAGGGTGGACAGTGGCGATCGCCAGGAGGAGTGGAGGGGAGAGTATGTGCGGTCCAGGTGGGGCAGGGGCCGCAGCCCCCAGCTCTGGCCCATCAAGAACTGTGGGTGGTGGGTTGAAGCCTGTCACCCTGAAAATCAGGTTGGAAATCAGAAGAACTGTAAGCTCTGTGCAGTCTCCTGCTCAGTGGGGCTGACACCTGCCCGGGGAATTGGCATGATGCACGGGCCTGTGGGTGCCTTTTCAGAGCCATGACTGCGAGAGAGCCAGGGGCCTGGGCCAGCCTTCCTGAGCAGATCCAGGGCCTTTTCAGTTGGGCTGCCGCCACACTGGCCTGGCGCATTATCACTCACAGATGGTCTGCAAATAGTGAGGGTGGCAGGAGGCAAGCGGGTGATGTGTGTGAGGGGGGGATGGATCCCCTAACAGAACCCAAGCACCCATTCATGCCAGCCCCGAACTGGGTGCTGGAGGCTGAGAGGTGGGCAAGACACACGTACCCCCAGGCTCAAGAGGCACCAGCAGCAGCCGGTGGTTCACCCATGCCCACTCTCCACCCTTAGAGAGTGTCTGGGGGCTCTCCTGCCTCTGCCGTCAGACTATGAACTCATCCAAGCCCATCATCTCCAGCATTCCGCCTGTCACGGAATGCTTCATCCCTGTCTCCTCGGCGAATGCCACTGAAGTGCTGGCACATAAAGAGTCTTCTTTAAAGGTGGTGGGGGTGGTATGTGGGGTCAAATGGTGTCTCCCAAAGTCATGTCCGCTTGGAACCTCAAAATGTGGTCTTATTTGGAAATAGGATCTTTGCCAATTCCTGAAGATGAGGACAACTAGAGTGAGCAGACCCTTAATCCAGTCACTGGTGTCCTTGTGAGAAGAGGAATGAAGACCGTGTGAAGACCGAGGAAGAGATCGGGGCCGTGTGGCCATGAACCAAGGATCACCAAGGGCTGTGGGGCCACCCCCGAAGCTAGGAGAATCCACAGATTTGACCAGATTTAACACAGACAACACATTTCAGGCTTCTGGCCTCCAGAACTATGAGAGAATGCATTTCGGTGGCTTTAGGTGACCCGCCTGTGACCTCTTGTGACAGCAGCCCCAGGAGACTAGTACAGAGGGTAAGTGGAGGCCGAGACCTGCAGATGGAAGTTCGGTCAGGACAGGCTGAGCTGTGCTGTGCCACGGCTCCCACATCTCTGCGGCTTAACGTCACGACGGCTTCCTTCTCATGCCCGCGTAGGCCAGCAGGGTGCTTTGCTCACCATAGTAGCTTGTACCCCAGCTGACAGAAGAGCCACCGCCTCCGAGATCCTGCCTACTCCAGCTGGAGGAAGGCAAGGAGGGTGTCTCACACCAGCAGGTCCATGTTCCAGTCTATACCCCACCTGCGTGGCTCTAGCCAGACACGAGGGGATAGGAAAAAGGCAGATCTCCTTTGTGCCCAGAAGGAGAGAACACCTGGGAATCCCTGATGAGGACTGAATCACCATAACCCCAGCCTGGTCTCAGGACCACTCAGCCCTGAGCCACTTTCACCTGTGTGTCTCAGCTCAGGACTGTGGGAAGAGCATGGGGTTAGAGTCAGATGACTTTAATCCTGGTTCTAATGAACTTTGTCACAACCTTTGGTGCAAATTGGCCTAGGTCTGATCCATGAAGAGATTGAGGAGGGGAAGAAAGATAAGTAGACAGATGTGTGGGGGAGAGATTGATAAGTGGGTGATTTGATAGATGGGTGGGTGGGCAGTTGGGTAGATGTATGAATGGGCAGGTGGATGGGTGGATCAATGGGTGGGTGGGTGGGTGGATGAATGGATGGATGGATTGTAGATGGTGGATGGATGGTGGTTGGGTGGATAGATGGGTGGGTAGGGGATGGATAGTTGGGTGGATGGATGGATGGATGGATGGGTGGGGAGGGGGTGGATAGATGGATGGTTGGATGGTAGATGTGTGGGTGGATAGATGGGTAGGTAGGTGGATGGCTGGGTGGCTGGGCGGCTGGATGATGAATAGATTTACTGACAACTTTGCTGTGAACCAGATGCTTTATATAAATGAACAGCTTTACTCCTTGCGCCCCACCTGTCATTGTGGTTCCTAATTTACAGTTAAGGAAGCTGACCTGGTGATGTCCAGCGTGTTTCCAGGGTCACACAGCTGATTGGTGACTGAAGTGGGATTCAAACCCTAACAAAGCCAGCCCTGTCATCACGAGTGCCAGGCGGCCACGCGCCAGGGCTGAGAGCAGAAGGGCTGGTCCAGGTGACGGCCCCCTCCCCACCAGGGGCAGCTCCTGCCCACAGGGAGCCCTTGCCCCTGGGAGCGCCCTCCTCCCCCGAGCGCTGCCCCGGCAGAGCCAGAAGCTTGCCAACCCTGGACTCCGAGAGCGGTGGCTGCTCTGGTGGCCCGGGGAGGACAGTAATCCCGACTCAGAGCCGGGGATCTCCACACCGCCGACATTCGTCCTCTCGGGGTCTTTGTGCGCGCCAAGACTTCTTCTTCTGATTCCATTCTTTTTTATACAAAGAAAAAGTATCATAAAAGGCCCAAAGCCACAGTGATTCGTCTCCAACTCATTTCAGAGTTTCAATTATCTAAATTATTGCTTTGCCCTGGCACAAAAGGAAGAGGCTCTATTTTTAAAGACACTGGGAGATAAGTGCCGGTTGCCTCCCTGTCAACAATGCATAATAATTCTGATCAGGCGCTCATCACGTTTCAATAGCAGCAACAATGGCAGCCATCGGGGTCCCCGGGTGTTTTATTTTTAGCCTGAAAATCACAAAGGAGGTGCCAGGCGAAGATTTCACGCGGCAGCCCGGGCTTTTGAATGTCTCCTCCATCAGGCCGGCCAAAAATCCCGTTTGGCTCCCGGGAAGCGGGGAGAGTCCCGGGGGGAGGACCGCTTGGCCGGGCGCGGGATGCGCTGTCGGGAGCAGGGCTCCGTGCATGCAGCTGCTCTTGCTCCAGCGAAGGGACGCTCCCGGGTCCTCTAGGAAAAGGCCAGCTCAGGATCCCTGGGTGGCGCAGCGGTTTGGCGCCTGCCTTTGGCCCAGGGCGCGATCCTGGAGACCCGGGATCGAATCCCACGTCGGGCTTCCGGTTCATGGAGCCTGCTTCTCCCTCTGCCTGTGTCTCTGCCTCTCTCTCTCTCTCACTGTGTGCCTATCATAAATAAATAAAAAATTAAAAAAAAAATTAAAAAAAAAAAAAAAAAAAAAAGGAAAAGGCCAGCTCGAGAGCCCTGGCCCGCATCACCGTGATAGGCCCCGGGAGAGAGGTATAGGATGCTGCGGGGGGCTGGAGGTCAGAGGGGAGGCTTCATGGAGGCGGTGATCAGCTCTGCTCATCCAGGCAGGCACACGCAGCGCAGCAAGGACACTTTGCAGGGATGTCTTCCAGCTTCACTGAGATGCAACTGACACGACGTTGTGTGTTTGAAGTACAGGAGGTGCTGATCGGACCCAGTTATAAGGCCCCACACGCCCCCTGCTGCAGAACCAGTGGCCACCTCCACCTGGCCATGGTCATGGTTTCGTGAGGGACCGTGCTCCAAGCGGAGTTAGGGGGCTCTGGAGGGGCTGGCCACGTGGAGTGGAGAGAGGCGGGGGGCAGAGAGGGGCAGCTCTAGGGCCCCGGTGCTGGCCGGAAGGGAGGAGCAGAAGAGGGGACTTGGCGGATGTCCCATCCAGGCGACACTTCCTGTGTGTCCAGACTGGCAGTTCCAACCTCCTCCCGGCCCCAGCTGGCAAGTCCAGCCGTGGCCTCGCACCAGTCACTTACTGGGGACCCTCTTTTTCCTGACCGGAGTCCTGGATTCTGGTCACCTCACCTTTCTGGACCTCAGTGTCTTCGTGAAAACGGGATGAGCCTCCTCACTTACGGGCTGGCTGGGAGCACCTGACATCATGGGTGTGGAGCCCTGGACACGGCGCCCTGGCTGAGGCTGTTCCTTCCAGCAGATCCTGTTCTGCCCTCCTGGGTCTGGCTCGGCAACTCGGCCCAGACCTGAGGGCTTCTCTCGTCCCCCAGCCTCCCCTCCCCTGGGGCTGTCGAGCCAGAGCAGGAGGAAGCCCTGTCTAGAGCACAGCGCCGGGTGCTCTGTGCTTTGGCCTCCTGTAGACACAGCCACCAGACATGTCACACATCCCTGCACAAGCATACGGCTCAAACCTGGCTGCTCATGGTAGAGATGAGGCACCCGGTTGAGGATGGGCCAGCGTTGGAGTCGGCGCCCAGAGGAAGGGGCAGGTGATGTGTGCCTGGTGGGCTGGAGGGCAGGCGGGTGGGGCAGCTGCCCTGAACTAGATGGATCCATGAGTGAGTGACCCCAGCCCAACACCTGACCGCAGGATCCCCTCCCCTTCTGCCCCTCTGCTCACGACAGCAGACAATTCATGAGTCAGACCGGGAAAGGACTTTGGGCCCAATTCCCCCCTTTGTTGAAAAGGGTACTTAGCACAGTGAAGAGTGGGAATTTGGTATTGAGCCTGGTTAGGTGCCACCGTTTCATTGGAGGATCTTGGGGAGTCAGGTGAGGCCCCAGACCAGCCTTGAGGGGCTGGTCTCCTCCCCAGGCCCCATCTGTGGGAACACGGAAGCAGATGCTGTCTGCTGCCATCAGCAGGATGGCAGTCATAGCCTTACCCCACAGCCCCAGACACGAACACGGGGCGGGACTTGACCTTCTGCACTTCTGACCTGCCGGGGAAAGTCACTAGCTATGAGGTTGACCAAGCAAGCTGGATTTTTCCATAAACAATCAAGATAAGAGATTTGGACTGTGGATGGTCCATGAGGGCTGTGAGTGGTCCATGCGGGCTGTGGGTGGTCCATGTGGGCCATGGGTGGTCTATGTAGGCCATGGGAGGTCCACATGGGCCGTGGATGGTCCATGTGGACTGTGGATGATTCACATGGGTGGTGGATGGTCCATGTGGACCATGGGTGGTCCATGTGGACCGTGGATGGTCCATGTGGGCCGTGGGTGGTCTATGTGGGCCGTGGATGGTCCATGTGGGCCATGGGTGGTCTATGTGGGCCATGGATGGTTCATGTGGGCCATGGGTGGTCTATGTGGGCCATGGATGGTTCATGTGGGCCGTGGGTGGTCCATGTGGGCCATGGGTGGTCTATGTGGGCCATGGATGGTTCATGTGGGCCATGGATGGTTCATGTGGGCCGTGGGTGGTCCATGTGGGCCATGGGTGGTCTATGTGGGCCATGGATGGTTCATGTGGGCCGTGGGTGGTCCATGTGGGCCATGGGTGGTCTATGTGGGCCATGGGACTCCATGTGGGCCGTGGGTGGTCCATGTGGGCCATGGGTGGTCTATGTGGGCCATGGATGGTTCATGTGGGCCGTGGGTGGTCCATGTGGGCCGTGGGTGGTCTATGTGGGCCATGGGTGGTCCATGTGGGCCGTGGGTGGTCCATGTGGGCCGTGGGTGGTCCATGTGGGCCATGGGTGGTTCATGTGGGCTGTGGGTGGTCCATGTGGGCCGTGGGTGGTCCACATGAGCTGTGGATGGTTCATGTGGACTATGGATGATTCACGTGGGTGGTGGATGGTCCATGTGGACCATGGGTGGTCCATGTGGACCGTAGAAGATCAATGCAGATCCAGGATGGAGCAGACTGTCCACAGTGGACAGTCACCGTGGACCATGGATGGTCCATATGAACTATGTATTGTCAGTGTGGATGGTCAGTGTGGCCCTGGGAGGGACAGTCAGTGGGATCCCTAAAGACTACGGATAGCCAGTATGGACGGTCACTGTGCACCGTGGTCCATCAATATGAAGAGGGAAGTCATGGGGGACATGGTCACTGCCTCTGAACTCTAGAGTCAATCCTTTGCTGGAGAAAAGAGACGCATCTTAGGGCATCAGGGCAAACCCAGCCCCAGAGGATGGGAACCCAGCAAGGCAAACTTGGTCACAATATACAGAACAGCATTCTAGCACAAGAGCCATCCTGAGTCGTGGGAGTGAGCTCCTCATCGCTGGAGGTGTTCAAGCAGAAGCTACAGAAACACGGGGTTGCTGAAGACATTTCTATACAGAAAACAAATGTTGAACATTTCTAAAGAAAGTTTTTAAAATTCTGGAACTAAAAGGATCTGAGTCTTTCCCCGCTCGCCTACCCCTCTGGCGCTGCTACTGTTCTGTCCTTACTCCTTCTGCCTCCCCCTCCCGCCCTCTCCTCTCTTCGCCGTGAGTCTCTGCTCATCGTTTTTGCATCCTCTTGCCCATGAATTCGGTCGATCTGTTTGTTAAGGATTCCTCCCTGCGGCCTCAGCCTCTCTTCCAGGCTGTGCCCACCACAGCCCGGAGCTGCCGCCTGTCGGGTGTCTTCTCTTAGATGTCACAAGGGCATCAAAAATTGAAGTGCCCAGGGGATCCCTGGGTGGATCAGCGGTTTAGGGCCTGCCTTCTGCCCAGGGCATGATCCTGGAGACCCAGGATCGAGTCCCGTATCGGGCTCCCTGCATGGAGCCTGCTTCTCCCTCTGCCTGTGTCTCTGCCTCTCTCTCTCTGTGTGTCTCTCAGGAATAAATAAATAAAATCTTTAAACAAAAATTGAAGTGTCCAAACTGTAGTATTAGTCGCCCTAAATCTGCTCCTCTCCCAGAGGCACCACCTCCGGGAGGGCCGCATGATCCATCCCTGCACCACGAGCCGGAGTCTGGAGTCACACGCAGCCCCGCGCTGTGCATCACCCACAGCCCCTCCATGCGGCGACGGGGGCCAGGCGGGTGCGTCCTTGCCTCCTTCCTCCTGCACCTGCTCGCCTGCCCTCCCACGGCCATGCCCTCCTGCGTTTGGCCGCCCTCACTCTCCTGGGTGTCTACACTGACCCAGGACCCCAGCACCCACTGAGCTGACCCTCCTGTCTCCGAACACGTCCCAGCTCTGCCTCAAGGCCTGAGGCTTCCTGCGGGCAAGGATGAAGCCCGCCTTCCTGCTCTCAGACCTGGTCTTCCATTTGCCTCTCCTGACGTTCCTCCTCTAACCCAGAGGAGCTACCGCCTATGCCTCGAAACACAGCGGAGCCATCGGCTTCCCCCTCTGGAAAATGTTCCTGGGCGTGCGCGTGCAAACCCTGGGTTGTGCCTCCTGCACCTTCTTGGGTTCCCCTCTTCACTCTGGGACCGCCCTGCCCTGCAGAGCTCCTAGCTCTCCCTCAAGTGTGAAAACTCTTTAAACGCCCCTTCTGCATCTCATCTCAAAACCTCCTTCGTGAACAAATGTTCCTAAGGTTTTGTGTCTGCTTTCTGTTCCCTTCTTTTAGAGGACAAAATGGAAAAAAGGAATTTCCCTTTGTTTCTGTACCATAGAAACATCTTAGTGTCTAAGATGAAGGTCATCAGATAGGACTCTCAGGGCCCTTGGTCCTGTTTCTCAGAAAACAGAGCCTGAGGCAAGGGTTACGTACTATTGCTTTTTTGGGCAGTTGCAATCTTAAGGCAGCCAGGGTGAGGGAAAAGGGATGTGAGTCAGCACGAGATGGGAAGGAACACGTGGTGCTGGGCTGTCCCCCTGCCATGGCTCCAGGACAAGCTGCAAGGAGGCTGGGTGGGTCGGTCTACAGGCAGCCCAGCCAGCCAGGGGCACCTCCAGTCAGCTCGTCTGGGGAAGCCATGAGCCAGGGCCCTTGGGAGGAAGGGAGAGGGGTGCCCATGTCTCTCTTGGGTCCTGCCTCCCATTGGTTGGTGCAGGTGCACACCTGGGGCATCGTCCCCCTCAGGGCCCAGGCACAGTCCTGCCCACCCCCATGCTGTGGCATCTCAACAACTCTGGGAGCATCAGGGGTGCAGCTGGTTGGCTGTGGCTTGGATGAGGGAGAGGCCCAGGTGTCGAGGCAGATGGAGACGAGCGAGCCTGGGGCGGCCAAGGTGTGCACGCGGGCAGACAGTGGATGGGCCCTGACCCTGCCCCAGGCCCGAGTGGCCCCATGTCACGGATGGAGCCCCTGGGCAGGGCTCACCATGCGGCAGGGTTCCGGCTTCTCACCTCCTCTGGCCTGACCGTGACGGTGGCTCGTATCCTGGTTTGGCCTCCGGGGGCGCAGAAGCCGCTGTGCACCTGCAGCCCAGGCTCCCGTAGTGGCCCCTCCTGCCCACGCCCCGCAGAGAATAGGGTCCTGTGTCTGACCATTGTCCCTGTGCATGTGGCCCTGGGGAGACCTCACCTTCTTTCCTCAATCTTCAAGTCCTGTCACGAGTCCACGCGTGTTGCCAGCATTTCCAGCCGGCGGCACGTGGGGGTCGTGGACAGATGCCTGCTTCTCTTGGGGCGAGGTGAAAGGTCACCAGGAGAAGAGCACACCTCCTTCGTCTGGTGTGCAAACAGGTCCCCGGAATACCCCCCGCCCTGTGCCCCAGGCCCAGTACTGCAAGGGGACCCCGTGTAATCTCCCTGCGGCCCCTTCTTGTTGGGGGGACACAGAACGGCGAGAGAAAGTCTCACTAGGACACGGAGTAGCCTGGCGGGAAGGTCACGGCAGTGGCTTCCAGTTACTCCGTGACATGCCAGGCACGGGGCAGGACCGCGACCGGGGTGCCTGACTCAGACGTCACCCCAGCCCCGTGAGCTGGACGCGGGGGCGGCTCAGGATGTTGCAGCGACCGGCCCACCGTGGGAGTTGGCAGCAGGCCGTGGGATCCTGGACGCCGCTCGCCGTTCCATCCACGTGTGGCACGTGGAGGGTGGGTGCATGCGGCATGGGTGTCGCGGCTCACCCACTGAGGCCTCCGCCACTGCCCGCACCTCCGGGGGAGGCCTGGTGTCAGGTGTGAGGGGTGCCCGGAGCCGGGGCCCAGGCCCGAAGGGGAGTCAGTCCCCTGAAGCCTGGGGACGAGCAGCTGCACACTGACCACCCTGAGTGACGACCTGGGGCGAGTCACAGAGCTCCCAGGGTCTCGGGGCCCCTTTCCACCTGCCCTGTGTCTGGGCCTCACAAGAGCCCCAGGAAGGCGGGCGGCACCTGTGATGCTCACGTGGGACAGAAGTGCAGGCTGAGCGGAGAGAGGCCACAGGCTCGCTGCTGGGAGGACATCGTGAGAGCTCTGCGGGGGAGGAGGGGTGCCTCGACCTTGGCCCGTGTCCTCAGCCTCTGGAGGGAGACCCCTTCGAGGACCGGAAGTCCCTCCCTGAGGTCCCCCGAGGGGTGCTGTGATCTGGCCCCTGGGGACGGCCGCCGCCTTGGGCCCTGCAGCTCAGTGGCGGGAACACGGACAGCCCAGCAAGCCTGCAGCCTGCGATGGATGAACCTGCAGGACATGCCTGCTCCCAGATCTCACCTCACGCAGAAGCAGATGACGGGGACAATGAGGGGCCGACGGGAGCCTCAGAGCCGTACTGGCCTCTCCTGGCCTCTGAGGGGGGCAGAGCCTGCTGCCCGCCTGGTGCGTCCGCAGCAGCTGAGGACAGGGTGGGGGGCAGGTCAGGGTGTGAAGGCTTGGCCGGGGCCCACGGTGAGCAGCGCCTGAACCCCAGCCTGGGGGGTCCTGGCCGAACGCACAGTGAGCAGCTCGGGTTCAGTGGGAGGCGCGGGTTCGCAGTCCGGTGGGGGCGGGGGTCGCACACGGTGTCTGTGGCATCTCAGCTGTGTGCCCTTGGGCACATGCTCAACCTCTCTGGCTTTGGGGGCTGCTGTTTCCCACCTGGGGGTGTGCAGCTGTGCATGACATCACGGAGGCCAGCTGCCAGCACAGGCTGCGTTGCATCTAATCTAAGACACTGTCGATTTTAATACCCACTGTTATTTTTGGGGCATTACTAAAAAGAAGAAAAAAAAAAAGATTGCCATTTATCTCGAAAGACACCGTTGATGGTGGATGCACCCTGGTTTCAGAGCTGTTCAGATGGGAACACATGTGCCCCTTCGATGGACTGACTGGGGACTCGGTAAATGCCTTAGTCTCCAAAGCAGGGTCTGATGGGCGAGGAGCGAATGTGGGCTGAAGGTATCGGGCGCCGAGCAGCTCGGTGTGGAGGAGCACATCCAGCAAGGGAGTGAGCTCCCCAGCCCCCGGGGGTGTTCAAGTTAGGCTCAGCAGAGTCCAAGCAGCCCACCAGCCGGACAGAGGCTCCCAGAGCACCCTTCAATGCCCTTCCTTCTCCGGATCGGTTCCCTGGAGACACACCCGCCTGCGTGCAGGGGGCGCGGGTCCACCAGATGGCCTCTGGGTCCGTCTCAGCTGGAGGCCCCGGAGCCCAGGGCTACCTTCCACCTTCCAGCATCCTTTGTTTCTCTTGCTTTTTTTTTTTTTTTTTTTTGCTCAGTGGGTGGTGGCTGGTGAAGGAGCAACACGGGGCCTTTCTCGGAGGTGCTGGAGCCTGCTGCCGTCCAAAGAGACAACTGGCACCCACGGGCCCCAGCTGGCAGCCTGCAGGGCCACACCCAAGGGAGTCGGATGGCGCTACTGGACTCCCGAGGCCCTCGCTCACCTGAGTGTTGGACGGGGCGGCCAGACCACCCCCCTGGTGCCCCGTCTGCCCAAGCCCGGCTGAGGTCACAGCAGAGCTGCTGGACCCCTCTGGCCATCGGCCTCGTCCCATCCCCACCGGGCACCTGACCTCAGCCGCTCTCCTGCGCCAGCCCACGTTTCCTCCCCGGCACCCAGGCGCTGTTCCTCGTCGCTGTATGCCCGTCTCTGGTCTCATCCCCGTCTATGCCGGCGGTCCCCAGCTTCTGCGGGACTTGTTACCACCCCTTTGGACATGAAGCAACAGCCACCACCTTTCTCCCAGGAACCCCTGCTGTGGGCCAGCTCCAATGCAAGGCGCCCGGGGCACACCCGCACGTGGGGTCTAAGGCACGGCTGTGAGGAGAAAGGAGAATTCTTATCACACAAACCAGGAAGCCAGGCCTCGAGGGGTCACGTAGTGGGACTTGACAGCCCTGTCCTGACCCCTGCCCTGCTCGTGTTCCCGCTCCAAGCCCAGACACTTGCCTGCTGCCCAGTCCCCTGTGTGAGGCCTGATGAACCAGCCGCAGCCTCTCCCAGCAGGTGGGTGTGCACGCAGCGTCCCAGGCCTCGGCGGGGGCATCACTGGCTGGACCTGCTGCCCTCTCAGGGCCTCGGGTGCCCGGCTCCACCTGCACTTGGGTACCAGGGGTGCCCACCGCCCAGCCCTACCACCTTGGGGGCCCAACGCAGGCTCACCCCACCTCTCTCTCTGGCTTTGTTGAACCGGCCCCACCGCACACGTGTCCTGAACGTGCAGGGATGAGCATATGCTGCAAACCTGGGTGCAGGGGGCAGAGCCGAGTGGCCGGAAGATTTCTCTGGACCCCAAATCTTTCCTTCACCTCAAAGGTGCCTGAGGCCCTCCCCTGAAATCCGAGGCAAAGGAGGGAGCAGGACCCCATCCCCTCGGCCTCCTGTGCTGTCTCCCGCAGCTGCCCTTGCAAAGGTCCACAAAGTTGGCGGCTTGCAGGCACCAACACGTGTCCTGTCGTGGCTCGGGAAGCCCGTGGGTCGGCAGGGCCGGCTCCTTCCCGGGGCTCAGCCCCCACGGCTCCGTCGGTGGCCGGGAGTCCTTGGCATTGCTGGTCTGGGGTGCGCAGCCCTGTGACCTCCGCCCCCACTGGCGGCGGCCTTCCCCACGTGTCTTCCCATGGCCGCCCTAGGATACCAGTGGCGGGACCCAGGCCCACCTTAGTGCAGGGTGTCCTCACCTGAGCTCAGTACATCCCTGTTGCCAAACAAGGTCACATTCTGAAGGTCTGAGGGGACATGCGTTTGGGGGGACGTCCTTCAGTCCTGGACACCCTCAAGGGGCTGGGCCCCGGAAAGGGACTGTCCCCACCATCGTGGCAGCCCTGGGACAGCCCTGAGTCTCTTACCCCTTAGTCTGGAAACTTCCACACTCTGCTTATGCCCTCCGCGTCCCTGCTTCGGAGAAGGGACCTACCGTCCAAGTAACGAGGTCTCCTCACAGTCTGCTGAGTAGCGTGGAGACACAGCCGGCTGCTCAGGCACGACGAGCTCAGAGGGGCTGCGTCTCCCACAGAGGGTGTGCGCTCCTCCTCCATGGACAGAGCCCGAGGTGAGAGAAGCCCTTCCCTGGCCTCCCAGAGCGAGCTGCCCTCGTGCACCCACGCCCCCTTCCTCGGCGACCTGTCCCCCTTGCTCCACAGCAGGCACAGCGCCTGGGAACCCCTTTACTGAGACTCCCCTGTGGAGCCCCTGCATGGGCCCATGTGCGTGCACCCCACACGCAGCCCAGTGGCCTTGTGGTTTTAATGCAAGTATCTGAGCCCCTGCCTGTGGGCCCCACCAGCTGGGCTCGAGGGAGCCCTGCAGATGCCAGCACAGGCACCCGGGCCAGCCCAGCCCAGCCCAGCCCAGCCCGCACCCACTCCGGGCAGCAGCCTCCCAGCTCCCATGCACCACCCCCAGCAGTCAGCAAGGGCCCACGGCCGAGGCCCCGGAGAAGTGCTGCGTGCCTCTGCATCATCCAGGGGGCTTGGAGAGGGTCCGAACGCTCTCAGGCTCCCTGGACAGACGGGCAGTCAGACAGGAGGCAGGAAGAGAGGGGCCATGGGAAAAGGGCGGAGAGCTGTGTGGCGCTGGGTGTCCCTGAACACCCCGTGAGCTGGACAACCGGCAGGTGGCCGGGCCGACCAAGCCTCCTTTACCCACTTGCCAAATGGGGCTCCCATCTTTCTCAGCTCCGGTCCTCAGAGCCCAGTGACGCAAGTGTGGGGTGGCTCACGGGGCCCCTGGGGTGGGTGAGCCGTCAGTGAAGGTTGTGGCCGCTGGGGGACACCAGCCCTCCCTGGCTTCCCAGCGTGAAGAGGACAGTCGCGGAGTGTGCCCTGACGTCAGCGCGGAGTCTCATGACGCCCGGAAACCTCGTGGCTGTCCTGTTGGCTCGTTGGCCTTTCCTCAGCTCTGCCATGGAGACACCGTCAGGAAATCCGGGCAGGCGGGCAGCCCTGTCCTGTCCCAGGACCTTGAGAACTCACTGGCCGTGGGCCGGGCCAGGCCGCACTCGGGCTGACGAAGGGGAAGCAAAGCCGGCCGGGGTGGGGTGTCCCCCAGGCCAGGCGGTTCCTGCAGGGCGGATCCTGCTTTGGCTCTCTTCCCAAGCGTGGTCGAAATCCCTCCATCCGTGTGACACAGGGCCCCCGAGCCCCAGAGCCAGCTCTCCCCCAGCACACGCGCCGCTACCCTGGGCCCTGGGGCCCAGATCCTTCCCTTTGCCACAAGGGGAAGCTAAGAGGGTGGTGGGAAATCAGGCATCATGGGCAAGTAGTGTTGCTTTTCCGGATAATTACCCGCACCTTGTATGATCTAATGAGCCGTCCAGGGCCCGGATGGCGCGGCTGGGGGAGCTGCTGGATGTGTCCCCACGGCTCCCACCGTGGGAGGAGCTCACTGATCTTTGGGTGGAAGGGGGAGTGTGTGTGTGGGTGCTCACGCTCTGTGGATTTTTGCTTCGTGCTGGGGAGGAGGAGAGGAGTGGCTGCTGGCGGCCTGGGCCGGGCCGGTCTGCAGGGCTGGGCAGGGAGGGCGGGCGGGTGTCGTCCTTGGATGGAAAGCTGAGGCCCATCCAGGGGGCCACGGGGTGCACGCGTGTGAGCTCGCCCACAAACACCGTGGCCTTGGCCCCATCCGGCACCTCCTCCGTGCTGCTCAAACCTCAGTCCCATGTCATCTCAGGGAGCACTGCTGTATCCAGACCCTTAGTTTTTTTTTTTTTTTTTAAAGATTTTTATTTATTTATTCATGAGAGAAACACACACACACACACACACAGAGGCAGAGGCCCAGGCAGAGGGAGAAGCAGGATCCATGCAGGGAGCCAGACATGGGACTTGATCCCGGGACCCAGGGGCACGCCCTGGGCTGAAGGCAGGCGCTAAACTGCTGAGCCACCCAGGGATCCCCTTAGTTTTATTTAAATTTGTTTGTAGTTCTTTTTTTTTTAATAATAAATTTATTTTTTATTGGTGTTCGATTTGCCAACATACAGAATAACACCCAACGCTCATCCCATCAAGTGCCCCTCTCAGTGCCCGCCACCCAGTCACCCCCACCCCCCGCCCTCCTCCCCTTCCACCACCCCTAGTTCTTGTTTATATTAAGTATGTAGAGATGCCATATTTACTAAAAAAAAAAAAAAATCTGTTAAGTCTTAGATTGGATGCATTAAAATGATCGTGTAACCATTCACTGAAAGGCGTGAACCTGTCCCCCGACCCTCCTGACACTGGGGACAGGACAGGACAGCAGTGGACACAGTTGTTGAAGCAGGAAGCTTGGGGCGACCAGGGCAGAGAGGCTGGCTCAGGGGTCCGCCCGGCTCGTCCAGTTCCCGAACCCCATCCTTCTTGCCCTGACAGGTGGATTCTCTGTGCTTCTGTTGTACCTTCAGCTTTCTTGTCTTATTATTTTCTAAAGAAGATTTTTTTTTTTTTTACTTATTTATTTGAGAGAGAGCTAGTGTGAGTGCTCATTTGGGGAGGCAGAGGGGCAGAGAGAGGGGCACAGGCAGGCTCCGTGCTGAGCGCAGAGCCTGATGCAGGGCTCGATTTCACGACCTTGAGGTCAAGACCCTGAGATCATGACCTGAGCCAGAATGAAGGCTCAGATCCTTAACCCACTGAGCCACCCAGGCGCCCCTCAGCTTCCTCATTTTAGGATCTCCCAAGTTCCTCCCACACCTGAAGCCTTCCTGGCAGGACCGTGGAGACACCAGGGCTCCTGCCCCTGCCCGAGGTTTCTGGGGAGCCCCTCGGCCCTCCTGCAGAAGGACACACCCCTGCTGGCAGGCCACCCCTCCTGCTGCCCTGAGTGGTCAGGAAGGCACATCTGCCCCTATATAGCAGTCCGGGGGTGCTCTCTTGAGCCAGAGGAGGTGGGCCTAGGATAGGCGCATGTCGGCCTAGGACCTTCCCCAGCTCCAAGCCTGACGGTGGCCCCAGTACCTTGGAAGGAGCAAGCCTGCACAGCATCAAGCCGGGGCCCAAGCAAGGGTCGCAGTAGACAGCCACGGCCCTGGCTGCTGCCCTGTCCTGGCCTCCACGGCCCCACTGAGGTCAGGGCGGTGTGGGAGGGCTGGCCCAGGAGAGTCCCCGGCAGCACTGGACAGACGGCCTGGAGACCTCTTGGCCTGACTCAGGACGCTGCTGCTACTTCCAGAACAACTGGCACACGGCGGGGTGTGGACGCTCCCCATTTCCAGCAGGACCAGCCTGCCTTTTCCTGCACACCTGGGTACCCCAACCTGCTTCTGTCTCTGTCTCCCCTTGCCCTGGTTACTTTGGCCTCTTCTGTTAGTTGGCAGATTAAATGAAGGGAGATTTGCATAGCAATAAAAAGGTAATTAAAATCACCAACACATGAAAAGCCCATTATAAGATTCCCTGGGAAGGACGCCTCCACTGGTCAGGAAGACACAGGAAGAGGTGGGGGTGGCAAACCAATTAACCGAGCCTGTTAGCTGTCCATTATCGGTGCCGGGGATTGCAAATATAAATATTAATCGCCACAGGGCCAAGTTGTTAGCAGCCAAGCAAACTCATAAATATCCTGCTCACGATTAATGGTGACCGAGTGCGTCTCCGTGGGGGGGCGGGCGGGCCCGGGGCTGCGGGCTGTCGCACGCGCGCCCTGCGCTCCTTGCACTCCTCTCACACGTGGTTGCCACTGCCGACATCTGACTGCATTTCCAGGTCTGGATGACGGTGTGTCCGTGTGTGGGTTTACTGGTTGTTTACGACCACTTAGAACGTGTGTGTGTGTGTACGTGTGTGTGTGCGCGCCCACGCATTTGCCCTCTGATCAAACTAATACACCCGTGCAGTTGCTGTCTGGCTGATAACTCCATCAGGGCTCTCTGGGCACTTAACGACCAGCGGGAACCCCCAGCAGCGGTCTCCTTTCTGCGGACGGCAGCTTCTGTGTAATGACTTCCATAAACGACACCCCATTGGTCATGAATGGGCTCCCAGAGCTCAGAAACAAGGGCCCCAGGCAGGGACCCAAGTGGGGGATGCCCCCACCCCATGCCATGATTCTGCTCTGGAAAACCAGTAGAGAAATCCCGCTCTGGCATCAGCCAGAGATCACTTCTGTTCCACACACTCTTTCCACACTGAGAGGAATGAGAGCCTCGGACAGAACGAGACCCTGCCTGTGGCTCTATTGACTGCCTCCTGCCAGATGCTGTTCTGGGCCGGGGGTGGGGGGCGGTTGTGGAGAGGCTCAGGGGCCCCTAGACATCAACACTCTTCTGTGGGAACCTGGACCCATGACCCGTGCATTACCTGGTTGTGCTTTCTGACCTCTTAATTGATCCTGAGAAGGACCTGAGCTAGACCCCCCCTCCCCATCCTGGCTGTTTGGGTTGGCGATCCATCCATCCATCCATCCATCCATCCATCCATCCATCCCACAGTCTGCTCACTGAGCAATCATTTCCAAATCTATACTGTATATCATGTAGCAGGTCCCAAGGGGATGTGAAAATAAGTCAGAATTGGTCTCTGATTTCCTGGTATTTGATACCAAATATCGGAGTCGACCTATGCCAAAATTCATTTATTCCTCTTCCTTCTTTCCTTCCTTCCTTCCTTTCTTCCTTCCTTCCTTCCTTCCTTCCTTCCTTCCTTCCTTCCTTCCTTCCTTCCTTCTTCCCTCCCCCTTTCTCTCTCTCTCTCTCTCTTTCTTTTTTTCTCCTCCAACAAGTGTTATGGACCAAGTACTGAGCCCAGGATAGTGAACAAGGAAGACAGTCTTTGCCCTCATGGGGTTTGCCTTCAAGTGGGGAGAGCAAAAGGTAAGTAAAGAATATGCCAGGTGACAAATGCTATAAGGTAAAGAGAATAATTGTGGAAGGTGCTATGTCACAATACGGTGCTCAGGCAAGGCATCTGAGGAGAGAACGTTTGAACATTGTCTCTGGAGACAGAGAGGGAGCCATGGACGTTCAAGACAGAGGCCAGCAAGGAAAAGGCCCTGAGGTGGGAGTGTGGCTGGAGAGGAGAGGGCAACAGAAAGAGTGATAGGATATGATTTTGGAGAAATTACATGTGCAGGAGCCGGCATTTCAGACCATGTAGAACTTCTTAAGTAGTTGTAGGGAGTTAGGGTCTTATTGTGAGTGAAATGGGAGCCATTGGAGGGTTTGAGTAGAGTGAGATGAGACGTGATCATCCTGTGTGGAGAATAGACTGATGGGAGGAGGGGATGCAGATGCCATAATCCAGGTGAAGTGATGGTGGGTGGGCAAATGTGCTGGCAGACAAGTAATGGGCAGTGATTTCACATTTGGGATCTATTTTAAAAGTAAGGTGGAAACATTTTTTTCTGAGTTGGATATAAGGTGTGATGTGAAGAGAGGAATCAAAACCACCTCTACAGTGTTTAAGATAAGAAAATGTTGAACATAGCTGCCCTTCACAAAGATGGGAAAGAATGTAGAACAGATATTTTGGTGATGGAGACACACTGTGTGGCCACGGTCACTTTGGGTTTGAGTGTCTTTTAAGACACCGAAGTGTTAGACATCTGGACATAGGAATCGCATTTAGAGAAAAAAAAAGCAAAACAAAACTGGGCTGGGGCGATGATTTTGGTTAGGAAGTGAGTTTGGAGAAAAGAACCGACCTGACGGTGAATCCAGGAGAATGGCAGTACCTACAGGCAGGAGAGTGGAGGGAAAGCAGGAGAGGACGGTGTGAGAGAGAGACCAAGGAAGGAGGAGGAGGGCAAGTCTGCGTGGTGCCCTGGCCGCCATAGGAGGAGAAGAGGCGGGCTGCCTGCAGCGGAGGTGAGAAACCATCCTTGCATTTCGCCACATGAAGACGTCACAGGGGCTGCTCTGGCCCAATGGGGGGAGCAAACTCCGGGGGGATTCCAGGTGATAACGGAAGGAGGAGGAGTGGAAACAAATAGAGGTGATCGGCGAGGGGCGTCCTGGACATGGAGGGAGGGAGGGCCCATCTCGGTGTGCACGTGCACGGGGATATTCCTATGTATTCCACATTCACACACTCATTCCGTGTATAAGAAAGACGTTTATAACAGAATCTTGTGATTCAGTCGGGTGCAGAAATGTGATGATGATGATGGCGGTAGGATAGAGGCAAGATATGGCCGGGTGGCCCCAAGAAACAGAGGGCTGGTGCTCAAGGACAGTCAAATGTAGCCCTGCCTTGGCCCCCGGTCGCACACCTGGGCCTTGGCACCGCCCGGGCGCGCTGTCCATGGTGCTGACGCGACTTGGCTTCCGCTGAGATTACACTCCACACTCCTGTGCCCAGAGGAGGTGTTCAACTCACGATTTATGGCTTGGCATTTAACTACATCAGTCTGTATATTTAATTGCTATTTTATCACCCATTAAATCATGAACATCACCTGATTTATTGGATGTCGTCTATACTGGGCAGAATGGAATATAGGGGAAAGGAGAATGGGAGGACGGGAGAGGTCAGTTCTCTCCACGCAGAGCTCACAACACGCCAGGTGCGCTGCGAGGCAGTGCTCATAGGTCATTGGGTCTAGTGATCAGGGCCACCCTGGAGGTGAGTGCTGGGAATGCCATTCTTTCCACGTGACTCAGGGGAGTTTGGTGCATACAGGTGTGAGCAGTCCGTGAGGGGAAGGGGCTGAGTCAGGATTAGAATCCAGGTCTCCTTCGTGCCCTTCTGCACTTCAAGACCTTAACCACCCGCTACAGGAAGGTCGCTTCTCCCGCCCCCTTCCTTAATGGCTTTCCTGAGCTCTGCAGGGAACAAGATAACTACAGGGGTCAGTCCGCCCAGCTGGAAGAGACGTGGGGAAGCTCCATTTTGTGTTGGGTGCCATGGAAGGAGGTTTAATGCAGGGCCTCAAATTCACCTCGAAAGAATCAATTTTCATAAAGTGCAAATGTGCTCAGTCCCTTTGCACATTAAACATCATCAATAGCTTTCCCCCAGCTGAATGCTTTTTCATCAGCCACTCACATCCTCTGTGGGGACCAGTGAACTTCTTCAGGGGAGATGGGGTGATGGCCATAAACTGTGCTGCTCAGATGTCCTGCTGCATGAAGCATGAGTGATGCATCCGGCAATTTCCCTCTTCCCACTGCATTTGCACCGAGGCGCCCTATCCTTTCACATCTCTCTTTTCCTTTACAGGTGACAAATCTGCAAAAGAGCTTCTGTACCCCTTCTCTAACCTTTCCTTGGCCAACAAAAAGATCTTTCACAGATGTTTCCCCCAATAAATGTCCTGCACATCTAACCCCATCTTGGTGCCTGTTGCTTAATGGATCCAAACAAGCTCTGACAAGTAGAGCTAACCTTTAAGTGGGGCTGCTACCCCAGAGATGCTTGTTATCGAGGTCTCGATGGCTTTTTCTCTGTGTGTCGTGTTGTGCATGTGTGCACATACACACCCCTGATCAATCAGGGACTCCCATTCTAGATCAAGGTTCTTTCAGCATCTGTGTTGCAAGCATCCCACTAATTACCAAAATGGGTCTCCCCATTATATGGCAGCAATAATTGGGTGATCATAAGGAAAGAGACCTCTTACCACCCCATCTATGCCTGCCTTTGGCCCAGGGCATGATCCTGGAAACCCGGGATTGAGTCCCATGTCGGGCTCCCTCCAGGCCTGCTTCTTCCTCTGCCTGTGTCTCTGTTTCTCTCTCTCTGTCTCTCATGAATAAATAAATAAAATATTTTTTAAAAATGTCACTCAGAGGTCTCTACTTCTCAGGGTCGGGCCTAACATGTGCAGAATGTTGAACGTCACCTGACCAGCTCCCTCTCTTTGCAAGCATACCGTACCATGTGGCTGGACACAGGGATGAGGCCCCAAGAGCTTAGGACGAGAAGGAGCCTGGCGTCAGCATCTGGTCCTGTGTGATGTTCTATATCTGCCTTTTACCAGAGAATCTGCAGTGGCTTCAGTTAATTATAAATTATAAGAAATCACTTTGTTTCCTCGCATATATTAGGCTGCAGTCCATGCAGTGGTTTCCTGTGGCTCACTGTGGTGTCTTCCTCGAGAATCTTGTTGGGGGAATGAACTGAGGAGGAGGTTGGCATGGCAAGATTCAGACACTCTTGGGTCTCTGGCCCTAATACCGGCAAATATCATCCAAATCAATCTTTTCCCAACCAGGTTTGCACAAATCCTACTCACCCACTGCGGTGAAGACTCAGCATTCACTGTATTCCTAAATTCCAATCAGAAAAAAGACCAGATGTTTTCTAAAATAAAAGGGCATTTGTGAGACTCCTGAGGACGTTCCTAACTATGCCAGAAGGCGGTACCCAAAGGGACAAAGGCAAGCCTCGATTCAGAGGAATAAAAGGGAGGAGCCTGGGCGAGGTGGGGAAGGATCAACTGCATACACATGCCCCTCGCCCCAGGGGCCAGGATTGCTCCCCCAAACCACTCCTCCTGTGTCCACCGAGTCCCCAGAAGCCCCTGTCTCCATTCTTCCTCTTGAATCCCAATCTCATCCCCTCCCACGCACGCACCCACTTGTCAAGTCAGAAACCCAAGTCTCTTCCTTCTCCCTCATCCCCAGGTCGGCTTCTCACCCAGATTCCATCACATCGACCTCTGAACTGTGCACGGAATCCGTCTGCTTGTCTCCACCCTCTGCCTCCACTGTGGGCAAGGCCACCACTGACCCCCGTCCTGACGACAGCGACGGCCTGCTCACCGCCCCTCCTCAAGTTTTATTCCCAAGAAGAGTACTCCCCACACCAAGGCCAGTGCGGCCGTCAAGTGGTAATTCTGACTGTGCCCTCACACCGATGAACGCCTACAGTTTTTCCTGCTTCCAGAACAAAGGCTAAGTCGTGGACCCTGGTGGCAGCTGTGGCCCTGCTCTCCGGCCTCCCGTCTCACCCGCCCCAGCTCTTGGGCACCGTGCGCTCTCCTGCCTCCCTGCCTTCCTGGGACCACTGATCCCTCTTCCCAAAGAACTCTTTCTCTCCCTCACTTTCCTTGGCTGGCTCTCATTCGTCCTTTAGGACTTCCCCACGAAGGCATTTCAGGCTCCCGCATCTCGAACCCGATTCCACACGACCCGTCATCATTGTGTCCATGTAAGTGCTTCCCTTCTTGAACAAACACTGAGGGCAAGGGCCATTCTTACAGCCTTTGTGCTTCTAGAAGCTCTTTCAGTGGCAGAAGCACAGACGAGCTCTTCCAGAAATTATGCTGTGAGTGGGTATTATTGTGTCGTTGCCCCGGCCCTAAGACCGTGGCTCCCCGGCTGCGCCCCCAGCACTGCAGAGCCAGTGGCCGCCTTCCCAGCACAGCCCTTCTCGTGGACGTGCAGGTGACCGAGGGGAGGGGAAGCTACAGGAGTACATGGCAGATGGCACAGAGTCGGGCATCAGGTGTCAGCTGCAGGAGGGATTCATAGGGGCTCTGAACCCTCCAAATCAGCCTAGAATCTGTTAACTGAGGGTTAGGCTGGGGCTGACTATGTGGTTGGAAATGTTTCGTAGAGGAAGGGCTTGCACTCTGTTCCTCTCTTCTCGTATTGTGGTCAGAATCAGTCTTCTGTAGGGAGATGGGAGGTCTGTGTGTGTGTGTGTGTGTGTGTGTGTGTGTGCAGAGAGTTGGGAGGTGTGTGTGTGCATGCATACCCTACTTATAGGGAGAGGACACCGTCCTTGGGTAGAAAGAACCGCATCTGGTGCTCCTGTGATAAAGATCTGTGACCCCTTCCCCAGTCCTATGACTTCACTGGATGTTGCATCATGGAGTTTGAGCTCCAATTTGAGCAGAGTCCGATCTACCTCTGCTCTCTGTGGCCGCGAGGGCCCCATGTGCCACCTGAGCTCTGGGCTTTTGGTTCTCCGTGTAGGAAATGAGGTTCGCTGCAAGGTGCTGGAGAGACTGAGTCTGAGTCCCTAGATTCAGAGGGCCTCCGTGTCCTGGGGGCAGGGGCGGGTGAGGCCCATCACACTCACACCTGCTGGTGCACGTTGCCTGCAGACGGTAAGTGAGGCGTCACTGGTTAGACCACGTCTCGTTCCCTGTCTACGGCTGGCACCCTGCCCAGCAGTGAGTGGCCCTGTCGATGTTTACTGAATCTTTTCCTACGGGCTGATTTATCTCTGATGCACCACGTCCTCCTGGCATCCCCGGGCCCCAGAACTTCAGACAGAGGGGATCTGCTGACGGCCTTCTCTTCTGATTAGCTCCGTACGTCAGACTGCAAATTGGCAAAACTGTCAGACAAGCAACAACAGAAAAAAGTTTTTAATTAGTCCTTCCTGAAGATCAGGAAACGTGGTAAAAGAAAAATGCTTAAATCGGCACGTGGTTCTTTGAACTATAATTAGTATGTTGGATGTGAAGCTGCAAAAGCCCATTAGCTCCCATGCTCTCTGCTGCAAAGTTGAGTGGAAAAGAGGAGTCTCGGGGAGGCGGGTGAGGATCGATGTTTTCGGGTGGAGGAGACACGTCGTCTGGGTTTAAGTGGTTGGGATCTATCCTGTCACCTGCATGCGCTGACCCCACATATCAGGGGGCCTCCGCGAGGTGGGATGCTGCACCTGGCGAGGAGACCAGTATCTGCTCCAAGGCATTTATAGCAAACTGAGGAAACAGGACTCTCCAGGCAGCAGCTTCTGTCCAGGCTGGGAGCGGGGGGCTGGCTCCAGGTGCAGGGGGCTGGCTCCAGGTGCTCAGGGAGCAGAGAAGGAGCCACCCGACCTGGGTGCGTCTTGGCCCCGCTGTTATTTTAGCACGTCTAAACACCAGGCGTTGCATTTGGAGCAAAACTGAAGGTTATCTACTCAACCTCAAACCACCTTGAAATGGGGCAGGAAGACGGGCCCCTGAGATCAAGGAAGCCCCCATGGCGTCCCCACAGTTTGGGGCTAGCGACTGCAGAACCAGAGTTTGAACTCAAATCTCCAGATGGCAGTACGCAGCCCCTGGTGCGGCACCAGCGCTGCCCAGATGGGATTTCCACGGTCGTCTATTTCGCACACCTACCTGGCATTTTATGTAAGTGGAATACACACACATTCAGAAAAAAAGAAATGCGTGAATCACAAGTGAGTCACAGGTTGGTAAGACTTCACAAAGCAAATTCATGCAGGTAACCACCAGCCAGATGGAGAAATAGAGCTTCACCAGCACCCGGAAGGCTTCCTTCCCATTACCGCCCCAAAGGCAGCCACCACGCCGGCATCACATACTAAGTTAGAACTTCGGAACTTCCCATAAATTGAATCCTATAGTATGTAGCCTTTTGTACTGGCTTCTTTCTCCCGACATTATGTTTGTGAGTCATCCGTGCATTCAGACGCTCTTCCTTGTTTCACTGTGTTACTCATATATGACTACACAGAGGGTTATTTATCCAGCCTACTGTTGGACAATATTATCATTTCTATTTTGTGGTTATTATAATTAGAACTGCTATAAATCTTCATGTGCATATCTTCCGATAAATATACACAACGTCTCTGCTGGGTAGATATCAAGGACTGGAAGTGTGGTCACAGAGGATGTAGGCTCAGCTGCCGTAGGCACCAGCAGATACTTCTTCAAAGTGGCTGTACTGATTTACCCTCCAACGGGCTGTGTATTTTTAGTTACTTCACATCATTGCCAACATTTAGTATTTAAAAATTTGACCATTCTCAGGGGCGCCTGGGTGGCTCAGGGGGTGAAGTGTCGTCTGCCTTCGGCTCGGGTCATGATCTCAGGGTCCTGGGGTGGATCCCCAGGTCGGGATCCCTGTTCCGCATGGAACCTCTTCTCCCTCTCCCTCTGCCCCTCCCCCTGCTTGTGCTCTCTCTCCCAAATAAATGAATAAAAATCTTTTTTAAAAAAATTGGCCATCTTGTGTAGTGGTACTATTTTGTGATTTTAACGTACATTTTCCTGATGACTAATGAGACCGAGTATACTGGTTTACTGTCCAGTTCAGTACTATCTCTGTGAAGTTCCTGTTGGAGCTATTTGTGCCATTTTTTTAAAGGAAAAATTGGGCGGTTTGTGTTTTTCCACTTGATTTATAGACGTTCTCTTTTAAATATATTCTGAATATAAGTCTCTTGATGGACGTAAATTCTTCATTCTAACAGAATATAATGCATTCATCTTTTCTTTTATGGTTAGTGGCTGCTCGGGGTCATGAAGAAAGTGCCCTATGTCACTTTCTGGAAGTTTTACTGCTTCATTCTTCACATTTATGCCCGAGATACCACTGGAGCTGGTGTTCTGATGCAGTTTGTAAACAATGTTCAAAACGATGTCAGGGGAGGGCCAGCGTTTTCGCCCAATATAGGCATCCAATTGGCCCAGCATCATTTCTTAAAAAGACTGTGTTTCCCACACCGAATGTGGCACTTGGTCCAAAATGATAAGTTTTCTTTGTGAAAAGACTTTTGACCTGCAAATTCATTTTTTAAAGAAAGAGATAAAGGGCTGTGCCAGTTATTTTCTCTTCAGAGAACTTGTGTGATTTGTGTATTTAAAGAATTTGTGCATTTTATCCAAGTGGTCACATTTATTGGCATCCTGTTCACAGTATTTTTTGATCATCCCTTTCATATCTGTGACATCTGTAGTGATGTCCTCTTTCTCATTTCCCGTATCGATAATTGCCTTCTCTATTTTCCTGATCGGTCTGGTTAGAGCCTTGCCGATTTTAATAATCTTCTTTTAAAAAAAAATCAGTGTTTGGTCCCATGGACACTCTCTACCCTCTTCCTGCCCCCAACTTGGTTGATTCCTTTTCCGTACCTCACTGCCTGACTTCTCCCTAATTCCCAGTCTCCTCCACGCTCATCTGCTGGCTCTTTCAGGTGAAAACAGAGAGCTTTGATTCGAAAGCCCTCTCCTCTTCTAATGTTGGTCTGTAAGCTATAAATTTCCCTCCTCCTAACATGTTAGTGGCATTTTACAGATTCTGATGTGCTCTGTTTTAGCTTTCATTCAGTTCAAAATACTTCCTAATTTCCCTTTGGGTTTCTCCGCTGATGTACGGGTTATTTGCAAGTGTGTTATTTAGCTTTCCAAATATTTGGGCACGTTCCAGAAATCTTTTTACTATCGATTTCTAATTTAAGTCCATTGTGGTCACAGCACATACTTTATATGACCCGAACCCTCTTAATGCATCGAGGTCTTGTTTTAACGGCCCGGAATGCGGTCCTGTCTTGGTAAAAACATTCCATGCGCACTTGAGAATGTATTTGATAAATGTCACTCAGGCCAAGTCTTTCGCTTTGCAAGTCTTCCGTGTCCTTACCGATTCACTGTGCTCCTTCCACCAGTAATTGAAAGGCAGGTGTTTAAAATGCACCGTTTTTGTGGATTTGTCTATTTTCCCCGTGTTTCTAACGGTTTCTGCTCTGTGCACTCTGAACCTCTGTGAGTAAGTGCATAAACATGCAGGACTGTTATGTCCTCTTGATGAGCTGACCCCTTTATCATTTGAAATGAGGTTTTAAATCGCTAGCAACACTCTTTGCTCTGAAATCTGCTCCGTCTGACGCTGGCGGCTACTGCAGCTCGTTTGTTTGGACGGGTGCCAGCGCGGCATGCCATCTTCCATCACCTTGTTCGTCCTTTTGCTTCTTTCTACTTAGACCGGGCAGCATGTTGCGGGCAGCATGAGGTTGGGTCTGTTTCTTTATCCAATCTGAAAATCCTTGCCTTTTCATGGGGGTGTTGAGGACATTTAGTTATTGATAATATTAGGTTTAATCTGCCTTTTGAAGGATGCTGTCTCTCTGCAGTTGCTTTCTGTGTCCCCTCTCCCACCCTCATTCGACGCAGCGGTTTACACCTCTAGAGGCTCAGTGTGGTCCTTCCATATCGTCTACATCACGACTTGCTATGTTCAATCTTCTCCTGGTCTCACTGTGGATTTCAGGTTTTGGGTGCTGAATATTTTGGTGTTTCTATAAACATTTTTGAGCTTTGTCCTTGTTGCATTATCAGAAGTAGTTTCATACTTTCGGGTTTTTTATTTTGTTAGTCTGGACCAGTCGGTCACATCTGGTCTAGAGATAATCATTCTCCGTGACTGAGGTCAGATTTCTGGACACCGATGAACCACGAGGTCTTGCAGGCTGACTGTTGGAACAAGAAAGACGCCCAACTTCCCCTGCCCTGGGTGAGCCCTAGGAGCTGTTCTAATTCCCATTCTTGCCTCAGCCTGCATTTCGGTCATTTCCCCTAATTGCATGCATGCATGTCATCTTACTTGTACACAGGGTTTAAACCTGCACTAGATTGTTAGTACTTCTATTTTTATTTTTTTAAAGATTTTATTTATTTATTCATGAGAGAGAGAGAGAGAGAGAGGCAGAGAGACACAGGCAGAGGGAGAAGCAGGCTCCATGCAGGGAGCCCGCTATGGGACTCGATCCTGGGACTCCAGGATCACACCCTGGGCTGAAGGCAGGCACTAAACCGCTGAGCCACCTAGAGATCCCCTGTTAGTACTTTTATAAAGGTAGTTTTATTGTCAAACAAAATACAGATACAGAACATCACACAAAAGAAATGCATAGTTCACAACGCGTTCCTAGATAAGCGCCCCGGTCACCACCTGCCTGCCAGGTTGAGAGACGGAACGTGGTCAGCCGCAGGGAGCCCGGTCCCTGAGCCCCGCCTCAGCCACGTCTCCTGCTCCCACAAGTAACCACTACCCTGATTTTCATAGTAATGACATCTTTTATAAAACCCAGTTTTATCATTCAAGGTGAAACCCTGCATGTTATAGCTGAGTCTTGCTGAATTTTTAAAATGTGACATGTCCTTTGTGTTCCTTTTATTCCGTGAGTCCCTCCTATTTTTCTCATTCCCCTCCCTTTGACTTCCAGACTCTCCCGCAGTCTGGATTTTGCTGATAGCATCCCCAGCACGTGGCCCTGCCCTTTGTACGTGCTGCATATTGACTGCTGGACTCAGAGATGGGGTCAGACTCAGGCTTAATCTCTGTCTGAAGACATTATTTGGTGTTTGGACAGACACAAGGTCCATGATTTCTGATGGTATCTCCCTTCGCCACGTCAGCGGCCACAGATGCTTAATGCCTGTGCCCAGTAATTCATTTTGAGTTGCAAAGGATAATATTTTAATTCTGTTGTCTCTTTTGCTTACTATCTGCCAACTGACGTTCCAAGGATTTAAGGAAACAGTCGCCTTATTTACCTACACGCTGACCACTTGCAGCGTGACCTCCTTTCCTGTAGCGGGAGGACAGCTTCTCTTCGTTCCAGTGGAGACGCTCAGCTTTCATCTGTATGAACGTATCTTTCTCTGACCCCCACCTTGGAAAGCTTTGGAATTCTTGGTTGCCACTCAAAGGTGGCATCCCCATGAACTCTGGCCCCAGTGTTTCTGCTGATGCTCCAGCAGCATTTTTGTCTTTGCCTTTGTCTCTAGTGTCACTGTCTCCTGTCGGGCACCTTCCCCACCTTCCCTTCTGCCATGATGCTCTTCGCCACAGCGTGCCCGACTGCGTTTTCCTTTGTGTTTAATTTGCTTGGTTTTGAGCAGCTTCTTGGTTGGATAGAATGATGTCTTAATTGCATTTAGAAAATTTCAGATACTAGGGACCCAATATGCCTTCTTCTCCACTCTCAGTCACCCACACTGCCTCACTTCCTGCTGCCCTGTAGGTGAATGGTGGTCCGATTTTTGTTTTCCACCATACTTTAGTGTATTCAAACCCATAGCAATTCTGAACAACGACAACAAAATTCCAAACAATAACCCGACTTCAAGTTTGATGGTCTTCCCCCCATCCCCCCTGCCCCGTTTTTAGAGTCAGGTGAACTTTTCCATGGGCTTGTAGAGTTTCGATAGCTCTCCTAAAAACTCCCAATCTCTTCACTCATTAGATACACTTTTACCTACAGATATTTTAACAGTTATCACAGATATTTTAAAGCTCTTTCTTTCTAGCTTCAACATATAGACCACGCATGGATCTGTTTTTATTAACGATTTTTTCCTTTTGACCTCGTATGACAAAATCCTGCTTCATCTCATGTCTGATCACTTTGGTTTGCTTTTGTTTTTTAATTGAAATACAATTGACACGTGACACTGCGTACGTTTGAAGTGTGCAACCTCTTGGCTTGATGCATGTATGCTTTGCAATATGATTACCACCATAGCATTAGCTAACACCTCTATCATGTCACGTAATTATCATTTCTTTTTTTGTGCCAGGAACAATTAAGATCTAGTCTCTTAGCAACTTTGAAGCTTAAGATACAGTATTGTTGACTGTGACCCCTGTGCTCTGCATTTGAGCTCTGGGACTACTCATCTACCAACTCCAGGTGTGTGTGCCTTTAAACAACAGCTCCCCCATTTCCGCAGCTCCCCTGCCCCCCACTTTGGTAATCTGTTTTCATAATTGACACTATGGATGATGAGCCGTAGATTCTCCAGATTCTGTTATCTCGTCTAAGAGTGTTAAATTTTCTTCTGGAAGGTAATCAAATTACTGGTATACCATCTTGGTCCTATGGTTGTGCCGTTGGGTACAGACGTCAGTGTAAGATGTGGTCCTGAAGCCCAAGCCCCTGCTGGGGTCTCGGGCGAGAGCTCAAGATGCTCATCAAGACCCTCAGAGGGTTCTTGTCCAGCGCCGGGCGCTCAGTCCCTCCAGCCTTGCACCTCTGGTTTAGGTGGTGCTCCTTCGACATGCGGTGAAGGAGTCAAGGATTTGATGGGAGTTTGCATACAGAGAAAATCAATTAGGATTTTCTCCTTCAATTTCCAGCCTCCCTGGCAGGCCTAAATGTTGACGTCTGACTTCCCAGCCCAGTAAGACCTAGGATTTCCTCTTGAGCTCTAATCCGATTGTGATTGTGCCCTGAGGGCTGGGGATTCATTCCCGCAGGAGAAGAGCCAGATGGACTGTGAGCCTGTCCAGGCAGATGCCCTTACTGTGGGCTGTGTCTGGTCGGTTCTGCTTTGGGTGCCTCTCCAGTGCCCTCCAACAGTGGTTTCTGTATTTTCCCTGGATTTAATCATTGTTGCTGACCCATCCCGTGGGTCTATACATCTGTCTTTATGCCAACACCAAGCTGTTTTGATTATTGTAGCTTTACAACAAGTTTTGAAATCAGGGAGTCTGAGTCTCCAGTTTTGTTTTTTCTGTTAAGGATTGTTTTGACTGAGATTCTGTATGAATTCTAGGATTAGATTTCGTATTTCTGGAAAAAAAAAAGTCATTGGGATTTTGGTAGGCTTTGCACCCGATCTGCAGATCACTTTGGGTAATACGGACATTTCAGCCGTACTTAGTCTTGTGATCCTATGACCTAGGGATGTGTTCCCACTTATTTGGATCTTTAATTCCTTACAGCAGAGTTCCAAAGTTTTCATTGTACATAACTTTCACCTCCTTGGTTAAGTCAATTCCAAGGGTTTTAATTCTTTTGATGCCATTTTAAGTGGGATTGTTTGTGTGACGTTCTTTTCAGATTGTTCATCGTGTATGGAAATGAAACTGGGTTTTGTGTGTTGATTTTATTTATTTATTTTTACTTTTAGAGAAACAGTTGTTTACATATTTTCTCTAAGATTTATCATTGTTAGGACAGAAGGGTTAGTCAAACTGGAGCTATCCTGCCATTGGGGGAAGTTGGGAAGTCCTCCTATTTTTATTTCCCGTACATACTAGGCACACAGTTTTCATGATTGCCCCCCACACGTTTCTCCTCCGTGTCGCTGTTTCCCTTCCTGAGTTACCAGGTTTCCACTTCAGAACCTTTCCTTCTGAATTTAGAACTCCTGGCGTGAAGCTCCGCGGCGGCTTTGTTGGTAGCTCAGTGGGTGCTGGTGGTTCGCGGTGGTGGCTGTGGCCCCTCCGTGGACGTCTACACCTCGGCCGCGGCCTCTCCAGGGTGCTCGGGGCCACAGGCTGGCAGGCCGCTCCTTCATGTCCTCGTCCCCAGAGCTTCCTCCCTATTCTTTAGTGTTCTCTGGGCATCTTGGTGGCTAGTCCCCTGGAAACAATGAATAACTGTCTATATTAAGATTTCTCGGTTCTGATTCATGGTTTATGTCTCCTGACTGAGCCTCAACTTCTAGAGTTCTCTTTTTTTTAAGATTTATTTATTTATTTATTTATTTATTTATTTATTTATTTATTTGATGGGGCACCTGGGTGGCTCTGTGGTTGAGTATCTGCCTTTGGCTCAGTTCGTGATCCTGGGGTCCTGGGATCAAGTCCTGCATCGGGCTCCCCGCAGGGAGCTTGCTTCTCCTTCTGCCTGTGTCTCTGCCTCTTTCTGTGTCTCTCATGAATAAATAAATAAAATCTTAAAATATTTATGTGAGAGAGAGTGTGTGCATGAGCAGGGGGAGGGGCAGAGGGAGAGGGGCAGAGAATCTCTGAAGCAGACTCCCCACTGAGCATCTGGGAACACTGGTGTCCGGACCACGGACCACACGTAGGTCAGTGTCTACGGCCTTGTATTTCTTTCCAGTTGTGTTGTCATGCCTGACACATTGCAACATCGTTGCGGGGTCTGGGTGAGGCCGTCTTCTACCCGAGTGGATGTAATGTCCTCCTTCCCAGCTGTGGGAGCAGGATGCCGTGCTGGCCAAGCAGGGACACGAGGCTGGATCTCAGGTGTTGCAAGGTGGCCTCGTTCTAATTGGTCCTTGGTCCCAGCCTGCACCGTAGGGGCCCCTATAGAAAACGTGGGGTGCTTGGCGGGCTCTTCCCTCTGGCGTTTTCTCCTATGCTCTAGGGGACTCTGCTCCTTGGCTTCTTGGCCCGGAGCCACTGCTTTGTGCCCTCTCACGACCTTGTGAGGCTGGGGTTCTGCAAATTCTCCAAGGGAAACATTTGTTCAAAGTGGTGGGCTTACTTCTGTGAGCTTCTCTTTTCTCGTGGACCTTGGCTCCTCCAGAGACGATGGCCTGGAAAGTCCTCGACTCCTCTCTGACCTTTCCAGACCCACAAGACCCCCTTCCACAGCTCCCTGCCCAGCAAATCGCCAATGTCCCCGGAGGGGCAGCTTTCCCTTACCTGCTCTGCTCCTCCTCGTGGAGACGAGATCTTGGCCGTCTTGGTCATGTGCCAGTGCCTTCAAACAGCAGTTTATCTTCCTCTCATCCAGCCCTAATGGCCATTATTTGTGGGAGTTGGTCTGGCATAACATATTCTGTAAGTAGAGGGCATCTGTTTCCTATAATTGACGTTTCCCCATAACCAGCCTACATGCTTCCATGGTCTGGTTTTTCCCATATTTTCAATTTCACACAACCTAGTTTGGTCCTGAGCACCCTCTTGGGGTCCAGCAAACATGATTTTATGTAGAAAACAAAAACGAGAGCAATTACTTGGATAATTTCAGTAAAAGTCGTCTGGGTCGTGTTTATCCAGGCTGCCTGCATCAAGTGCAGAGAAAGTGAGGACTCGTTTGGCAGCAGCCTGGAGTGCGGACAACACACAAATGTTTTCAGTTTCCATCACGGCCAACAGCACACGAGCTCCACTTGGCTGGCTCTGTTCTTCACGGGAAGATGAGCGTCCCCGTGTGTGGGCACCCCAGGCTCTCCAAGCTCCGGTGCACCCCATGCTGGGAGTCCCAGGAGGTGGCTCTGACGAGAAGCAGGAGCGTCACCATCCAAGGTGAGTGAATGGGCTCGTGAGATAGCCAAGTGCTGCTGATATCACACGATGGGCCTGTCCTTCCAGCCTCATCAAGGCCATCGGGTGCTTGGAGGTGGGACACACTTGGTTTGAATTCCCGTCCTGACCTGAGAGGCTCTGCAGAAGCCACCAAACGTCTCCAGGTGCCCGTTTATTTATTGGTTCCTTGAAGAATGACTGTCCCCACCTCGGATGCTGGTCATGGAGATAAAATGGACCATGAGCAAAGCATAAGGCGTGACCAGCACAACCCAGGTGCCAGTTCCCCTCCCTTCTCTCTCCCTAGCTGCTTTCACGGGCCCGTCCTTGTCTTGCTGGCAGGGGCTGGGCCAATCCAACCTCAGCCGGGGGGCCTGGCGCGGAGGAGGTGCTCGTGCAGCTGCGGGGCGAGAGCGACCTTGTTTGTGCACATGGCTGGGCTGTGGCCGTCGGCGGGCACCTTCCCCGCGCTGGGCTGCAGGCATGCAAGAGGCGATGGACAAAGGCCCGTGAGTCCTCCCAGGGAAATGTGGTTACCATGGAAACATGAGTGGTGCTGGGGGGGGGCACTGACCTTTGGGCGGCGGAAGGGGAACATCCCCGCTGCGGTGGGTGGGCATCCATCCGGAGGGGTTTCTCTGAGAATCAAGAGAGGACGTGAGCGCCAGTCGCGGGTAAGCAGAGCCCACGAGAACCTCAGGTGTGAGCACCGGCCCGCAGCCCCAAGTCCCAGGCCAGCCACCGGAGGACGGCGCGCGTCCCACGTCCCTTCTGTCTTCCACACAATGCTGGCCTCTTGACGCTATTTAGGGGATCTTGAGCTTCGGAATTCATCCCTTACCCTCCGGTCTCTCGTGGAGAACGCCGGGCGGGTACTCGCACGCGCTCCTGAGGGTTGCTAAGGGAGTCGAAGGAGACTTGGCACGCAGGCTCCTCAGTACAAGCTGGGCATCTTTCTTATGAAGAATCATTATCCCTTTCTCATTGTCATTACCAGCCCAGGGGACACTGCCCTGGCTCCCCCACCCCGCGCACAAACACACCCGCAGCCCCAGGGCTCCCCTCTTCTGGCCCACGACCTCCCCCTGCCAGTGGGGAGGGGCTCTGAACTCCTTCAGGGTCAGGATGGGGTCCTCCAGGCCGTGCTGTGCTTGGGCCCCCGTGAGCAGAGGCAGGCAGGGAGCTCCGTGGGGGCGGGCGTGGAGAGTTCTCGTGGCGCTCAGGGTTGCTCTCATGGGACCACCTTAACTCCTTGGGCCAGAAGAGAGAGCCGTAAGCCTGACCCCGTCCTCCCCAGGTTCCCCAGGGGCCACGCCAGTAGCTGTGGCTGGTGAGGGGCTGGCCAGAGCAATGACACTGGCATCAGACCCCAGTGTTCCCAAGGGGGCGGCATCCCCCAGGCTCTGCCCCAGAGGTGCACCCTACAGGGGGTCCTGGGGCCTGAGCATTTAGCATGAGTGAGAGAGCACTTGGTTTCCTGCTCAGGAGAACGTGCTGGGCCAGGAGCGAGGCTCAGGGGCCCCTGGACTGGCGTCACTCCTCTGCTCTGTCCTTGGCACTGTAAGGAGGCAGGAGGGGTCGCTGCCCTCGAGGCGGGGGCACTGGTCCATGTCCAACCCACACTCGTGCACGGGCAGCCCGTGTCCTGGTTGGGGTTCCACCGAAGCAGAGCCCGAGACGAGGACTCCGGGTGCACACTCCTTCTTTGGGAGACAGTCTGGGAACCAGCTTGGGAGAGGGGATCGGAGGCAGGGAAGGAAGCGGCCAGCCAAGGGTGTGTTTCCACGCAAGGGGCCGTGGAAGTCGCGACTCTGGGCCACGGTATCCTGCACACAGTGTGACATCAGCTCAGCATAAGGGCCAGAGAATCGGGGTTTTGCTATGCTAACGGCCACTGGCCAGTCGCCCAGGGCTGGTCCTCAGGCTGCTGGTTCCTCAGCACCTCTGGCCTCTGTGCATGTGGGCGGGACCCCCTGGCCGCCAGAGGGGGGGTCAGGTAAGGCAGCACAGGTGGCGGAGTCCAGTGGCGTGCGCTGGGGTGGGGAGTCCAGGGGATGGAGCAGTGTGAGCACGGCGCCCCTGCCCTGAGCCCTCCCTGCTGATTGCCCTTCAGAAGGCCAGTCCGCAGCTCACTGACCTGCCCGGGCCGGCGAGGGCAGGGAGCAGAGAGCAGAGGGAAGGCCCAGAGGCCAAGTCCTGGGAGTCCCCCGCCCCGCACCCACCGTTGGCTCCAGCCCACCTGGGAGACCCCGGGGCCGGGGAAGGACGTGGAGGCGCCCCGGGCTGGGGTCTTAGGACACTCTGCCCGCCAGCTCTGGCTCCGGGGAGAGGCCTTCTTCCTCCCCGCCCCCCCACTCCCCGCGTCTACTTCGTGCTGTGGCATCTCCTCGGATCACCTGCGCCGACACCTAGTGTGTCCCAGGGTGTCGGCCCCAGAGCTCGTCTGCCCTCGAGTCCCTGCCAGAAGGAAAAGCTCAGATCCAAGAACCCAGCAAGGGCTGGAAGGATTGGAGGGTCTCCTCCTCCGTCCCTCTCCTTTCTGCCACCTCCCTCCTGCCCCTGCTGCCCGCCCTGGCCCCGGAGCTCCTCTCTGCAGCCCCTCGAGGCAGACCGTGCTGGGGAATCTGATGCCCAGGTGTCTGGGACATGGGATCCATCAGGCTGACTCCACCGCGGGGCCCCTCTGGCAGGGTTGGGGGTGCATTCAAGGGGAGAAAGGGTGAGGAGAGGTGCCGGGATGTCTTTTGCTGCTGGACCTAAAGGAGGAGTCACCCTGGGGCGCCTGGGGGCCTCCATGGGTGAAGCGTCTGCCCTTCCACTCAGGTCATGATCCCGGGGGCCTGGGATCGAGTCCTGCATCATCGGGCTCCCTGCTCAGCGACGGGTCTGCTTCTCCCTCCCTCTCTGCTGCTCCCTCTGCCTGTGCTCTCTCTCTCTCTCTCTCTAATAAGTACAATCTTAAAAGGAGAAGAGTCACCCAGAGGGTGCATTTTGTCATAAGACCAACCTTGCGGGTCAGAGCCAGTGCCCAGGTGCCCTGACCAGGCCCGGAGCCCTCGCCGCACGCCGAGGGAGCCCGCTTCATCGCTGGGGAGCCCTGCCTGGGAGAACTGGCTCCCCGGATTGACTTGAAGTCTGTTCAGCACGTCTTCCAGACACTGGTTCCGAGTTCTGACATTTCCAGCCACAGAGGACCGTTCTGCTCTTTCCGCCCCATTACTTCTCTTAAAAACTTGAACACGGTGAGCCTTCCTGCCTGTCCACCTCCCCCAAACACACACACACACACACACACACACACACACACGCCATTCCCTGGATGCACAACCAGGCCCCCGCCGGCCCTCATCTCTGCACCCCCCACCCCACAGCAGCACGTTTCCTCACTCTTTTCCACGCTGGGACTCTCCTTCCAAAGACTCAGAAACCACAGATGCATGAAGTGTCCTAGATTTGGGAAGGGCCTCTGGAAGTCGCCGGGTCTGGAGCTGGCACTCACACGCAGGAGGGCTGGAGGCCCAGGGCTCACGTGGGATGTGCGGGGACGCACAGCAGAGCAGAGTGAGCCCTGGAACGGGCGCGGCCTGACTGCAGGACCAAGCTCCATGCGAGTCTGCTCACTTCATGGTCCTGAAAACGTGGCCCCGAGCTGACGGAGCAGAGCAGGGACCTGGGTTTCACTTCCCTGTGTAGGTGAGGTGGCCTCCGGAGCCGCCGGGAACAGGGACAGCTGGCTTTTCCGCCCCTGCCCACAGCAGGTGAGCCATTTCAGCAATGGGCAGGGTCTGGAGGGTAGGAGTCACGGGCGGCTCTCGTGGTTAACTTGCAAATGATCTGGATAAATAAGGAGGTGCATCTGTGTAGGAGATTAATGGCTGTTTTCAGATCTTGGCTCCTTACAGTGAGATCGGACACGGTTGCCGTCACCGCCCCCTCTGGCTGGTGTGGACGTGGCCACTCGGCTGGCGGGAGCGGCGGGCAGAGCAACGGTGCACCTGCCCTGCTGAGCCGAGGCCTCCAGAGGCAGCGCAGGGGTCCTGCTCCTCTCTCCATCCTCCCAGGACTGTCCACAGGTGCGGAGAGAACAAAGAGACCCATAAACAGCCCTGAACGCAGCAGCGGCCAGGCCCAGGCTGCCCAGGCAGGGTGAGCCCAGCAGAGCCCCAGGCTCCCCACGTGAGCAGGATGTGAAGGGCCTGTTGCTGTGAGCTGCCGGGGCCGCTCGTTATGCACACCTGCCGTAGCCTTTGCTGACCAATACGGCCGTTCTCGGGAGCGGGATAACCAGAGACTGCACAGATGCCGACTTTTCCTAAATTCATTTATGGATTCAACACATTATCTGATCAAAACCCTCAATAGGAGTTTTTGGAACTTGGAAAATGGATTCTAAATTTAATTTAGAAAAATAAACCCTATGAATAGCTTAACACATTTTGAAAAGGATGATGAAGTTTTGAGCATGAGGGGAGCTCACTTGCCGGCACTCAGGGTACGGAGCAGGGGGGAGGCATGTGGGCTGCAGGGCTGTGGCGTGTGGGGCGTGGGGGCTGCGGAGGACACCCCCAGCGTGGGCGAGCTGCTGACGGAGGCGGCATATTTGGGAAGGGGGAGGTCGGTTACTAAATGGCATGAGAAATATGGGAGTTCTTTATGGGGAAACATAAGCTAGGTCTCCCACTTGCCGCCATATTAACTAAATTAACTCCAGATGAATTCAGTACATAAATAAGAACAGTAAAATGATGATTTTAAAACATGCAGGAGAATATCTTTGTGGCCTTGGGGGGCGGAAGCATGCTTTTAATCAAGGCCAGCCTAGCAGAAGCCGTGAGGGAAGTGACTGATGAGCTCCCTCACATCAGAACTGCCTCCTGCCCTGAACGACAGCGGGGACACTGGCGGCCACTGGCGAGGCCGGCCCCAGAGCACGGGCCACACGCGGGGCGGTGTCAAGGTGCTTTATGACATCCCGACGGGCGAGAAGCAAAGGATGGGAAACGCAGGAGACTATGGGCATTGGATATGGAGAGGATGCTCCCAGGGCGGGGTTGGGGGGCTGCTGGGCGGTGGGGACGAACGGGCAGTGAGCGCCACTAACCAGAAACACTGGAATATGTGCCACCCCGTCGGCCGCCAGGTGACAGTCAGAGGCTTGGTAAGCCCGGAGGCTGAGCGTGTGCAGGGGTGCGCAGGGCGGAGGGCATGGCCGGCCGAGCCCCGACACCCACCTGGATGTTCCCTGTGAGCTCACCCGCCTGCGTGTGCCACGGCCACCCAGTTCCTGGTCGGCGTCACTAGCGGGCGTCCCAGCTACGTGAGAACCCTGTAGGGGTGGCAGGGGGCTGGGGGCACTGGGGTGCCCTCCCCTAGAGGAACGGCTGAGCAGATGGAAGGCTGGGACGTGGCCAGAGCTGGAACCGCTCTGAGACACGCGCCCGGGGACCCACCTGGGATCTCCAAGGGACTTTGGTCTCCGGAGAAGGTGCTGCCTCAGTGGGTCCTGGGGGGGGGCAGTGCCCCTGTTTGCCCACTTCTTTGGTCTTTCAGTCCAGCCCGGGTCAACGCCCCCTGCCCCTTGTTGTCACATGGTCCCTCCCCGGGCCAGCCTGCACCCTGCAGGCCAGGAGGAGGGCCTGGGGATCATGTGTCCCTCCCCCACCCGCTCTGGGTGTTTCAGAGCCCTGCCGGGCCAACCAGAGGAGTCCTGCCTCAGTTTCCTCACAGCGCATGGTTGGGATGGTGGTGGCTCTGAGCCCCAGGCAGCTTGTCTGGGGACCTGTTTGTCGTCCGCCTGCTCAGCCCCGGCGCTGGCCGTGCAGGCCGCTCTGGTTGCAGGCTGCACCCCCGTGCCTGGCAGCGGGATCTTCTCCGAGGCCAGGACCTGCCCGAGCCAGGCCCTGGGCGTCCCAGGCCGTCCTCACTGAGCCGCGCCATCCGGGAGCCTCCGCAGACCAGCCCTACCTCTGGCTCTGCCTCCAGCCTGGCGCTTCGGAGGCTGGGGCGTCCCAGGGGACCTCTTGCGAGAGGCAGAGGCACAGGGCGGGTCTGGGAGCAGGAGGTGCAGAAGGGCGGCCACGCGGCCATCGGGTCAGGAGGCGTCAGGGAGCGTTTCTGGTTGGAGACTCAACATGACACCCAGCTGGGCTGGTGACACCTGACATGGACTTGAATGCCTCGGGAGCACGGATCCTGCCACTCCGACTCCACCGCCCATAGGTGACATCGGGGTGTGCTGGGCTCGGGGCTGACGCCTAGACCCACTGGGCTCACAGCCTCCGGCCTCCTCCCGCTTCCTCCTGCCAAGGGCCCAGCTTGGGATCCGCCCTTTGCCCGCACCAGGGCCCTGTGGGTGGTCCGCGTGGCTTTGGACAAGACCAGCCCCGACGTCACCCCTGCTGCTGCTCCAGGGATGGGTTAGGTGTGCTGCCCCAGGGACGTAGGCTCAGGACGCAAACATTCAAGAGGAAGAGACCTCTTACTTATTTTCCTGTTGAATCTGAACCTGAAGAAGAGTGAGCCTGGAGGGAGCTGCTGGGGCACCTTGCGCTCGTAGATCCTGAAAGTGGAGCAAACACGGAGGAGGACGAAACCAGGGACGGGGGAGATGACATCATCTGAGCTCCTGGAGCCAGCTGTGCCTGAAGGAGGGACATCCTTGACTTTTCAGCCACTGTCTGAGCCACAGTGTCCCTCCGTCCCTCCCTCCCTGCCTTTCATCCTTCGTGTAGGAAGCAAGGAAAGCCGGTTTTACTTTGATTACTGTCCCTTACGGCAGACGGAGTCTTGACTTGTTCACCTGGTAAGTACAGCAACTGTGGCACGGGCTCCTGGTTGAGGCTCCAACCACACCGCCCCTCCCCAGGCCGAGCATTTCCTGGCCGTGCTGGGGTGTCCGGGGCCCCATTCTGACCACCCCCACCATGTGCCCCTTACTTTATGTGGGTGCGCGAGGCAGGAAGGGCAGGTCTGTGCTCGTGGGAAACAGCCAGCAGGGCGTAGGTTTGGCAGAAAGAAGGAATCCAGGGAGGTGGCGCTGCTCCAGGGGGCGGCTGGGCTCCCGCCCCGTGGGGGGTCTCCAGGGGGGCCAGAGGGTGTGTCGGGACAGGAAGTGGAGCCGGACCCCTGGGAGGGAGGGGATGAGGGCCCCTGAGCACCCCCAGCTCGTGTGTTCTCAGGGGCAGCGTGGCTTAGTGGGCATTTTGCACGTCCCCCAGCCGTGTGTTTTCTGGGTTCATGTACACGCGATAAAGTCCCCGTGTGCTCGCCCTGGTGGAAAGGAACATGTCACAATCAGACAGTTGGACAGCAACGACAGCCCACGAGGGTCCCCACTCAGAGCTGGCATTTTACAAAATGCTGGTGTGGCCAAGTGTGTGGATGGGCGGCCGGCAGGCGGGGCACTTGGCGGAGGACAGCTGGGCGCAGGCCCCCCGGGCTCCCTCCCGTCACCTGCCGTGACGGCTCCCCCAGGCTTCTGGAGGACAGGTCTGGGGGTCCTGGTGAGCAGGGGCATGTGCGCGGGGGACGGTGGCATCAACGGCCAGCCCTGATCCGCGCACGGCACCTCTCGGCGGGCGGGCGTCTGCTTCTCCTGTGAGAGCATATTGTTGCCCTGCTTCCAAGATGATAAATGTCACAGAGAGAAGCGGAGAAGCCAGGACTCCGGTCCAGAACTTTCTAAGATCCTCCCGTTCGCCCCGGATGGATGCCCAAACACCTGTGCTCCCACTGCCTGGGGCGGGCGGTGGCGGGGGGCGTCTGCCGCAGGTGCTGCTGCACATCCAGAAGGCGGGGCTGAGTGGGCATCTCGGGTACCAGGTCCTCAGGGAACAGGAGCTCATCGGGGGTCCCTCCCGCCTGAGCCGTCGGAGGCAGGTGTGCGGGACCGACGGGGAGAAGCCCCGAGTGTGCGCCTGGGTTTAACATCAGAGGAATCCTGGGTATAGGATGGAACCCCGGGGCCCTGGGGGACGTGAGCATACTTGAGGGAGTGAATGTGTGTGCAGGCGTGTGCCTGTGCGCCCACGCTCATGTGCATGTGTGTGTTCGTGTCCATGTGTGGGGAGCACATATGTGCACCTGTGGGGATGCACACATGTGTGAGTGCATGTGCATGTGCATGTGTGTGTTCATGGGCATGTGTGCACATATGGGATTGCACACGCGTGCATGTGTGTTCATGTGCGTGCCCACATGTGCATGCATGCTTATGCACATAGGGGTGCTCATGTGCACATCCGTATGCACACTTAGGGGCATGTGTGTGCATGTGTATATGCATGTGTGTTAAAACAGGGGCCGGAGCCCCAGTGTCCTCATGGCTGACAGGCAGGTGATCCCTGGCTTCTGTGCGTCCCCCGGTGGAGTCAGAGCCGCCCGCCTCCAGCAGGAGACGCTGTGATGTGAGTCCCCCTGACATGCCTGGTGCCGGGCACAGGACACAACGCACGGTCATGGGGTTGGGGGCTGACTCTGGGTGTGGAGTCAGCACACTCTTGCGTGCTCTCCTGGGCTCTCGGAGCCCTCTGGGGGGTCAGCGCCCCCACAACAAGACCGATGCCCCAGGGGCTCATGGTCCCGAGGGCTGGAGCTTCCAGAAGGCTGCCCTGAGGCTGGACGCATTCCGAGTCCAGGGTGGTGTCCAGATGGTCCCTGACTCGCTCTGTGATCTCCAGCACGTTGTTGCCTGGTGTCGGTTTCCCTGTTTTTACACAAAAGGGAGGATAGATTGGCCTGACCTGCAGTGAGTCCCAGAGGCTGGGCAGGTCTCCAGCCAAGTACCCCGCACCCCGCTGCCCCCGCCAGCACCCGGCGGTGCCCCAGCAGCGGCAGGGCACAGTGAGTGTGCAAACGCAGTACTGCTACCTCCGTGGCACCTCGGAGCCAAGCACCGCCTCCCAGCACCAGGTGCCCGACTGCAGAACCTTCTGGATCTTTCCTGTATGGCTCTGGGCAGGGGTGAGTTTGTTATTGAGAACACAGACTTGCAGACACTAAGGAAGGGGGGATTTGGGGGCTGAAAGGGCCCATTGCACAGGGAGCCCATGACCTGGCCCTCCTGCCAGCGTGGCCAGACCACAGCAGACGACTGAGTCAACCCCACGAGCAGCCTGGGCCCTTGGCCTGGGGCAGCGGCGGCCTCCCCCGGGGTGGCGCTTGGGGCTGGCCTGGTGCCCACGTCCGTAGCCCCGATGCGAGGTATGCAGCCAACACTTCAGTCTCTTCAACATGTTATTAAGTATTCAAATCTCTGGGGGACAAGGCTTCCTAGCTAGGAGCACAGGTGCCTTCCGGGAGGGCAGCCTCCAGGCTCCGGGGAAAGAGGCCCGTGCTTTCCTGGAAGCCCGCAGGTCCTGTGGGCGCTCCATGCAGCACGGGCTCTATCGTGGGGACGCCGACCCACCGGTGAGGACGCTGAGGGCCCCGGGGGGGTCGGGGGGCTGGGGTCACGTCTGTCTGCCCCTCCCACCTCTGATGCTCTCTGCTGTCATCACCGGCTGGGCCTGAGGGCTGGGGGTGGTTGGTGCCGGGTGGCCTGAGAGGTCCAGGCCCCTCGGCGGCCCAGCACACAGAACCCACGCCCTTGCCTCGGCACACGTTCCGTGGCTGCCCTGACCTGATGAGCATCGAGGGACCCAGGAGCCCCAGGGGGCAGCTGATGGTGAGGCCGGGAACCAGCTTGGGGTGCCCCCCTCCTTCCTTGCATGCATCTCTGAGCCTCATTCATTCCTACCCACCCCTTCCTTCATTCACTTACTTGCTGACCTCTGAACCCTGCCCCTAACCCAGGGCCCCTCTTCGTAAGCTTTGGGGTCCAACCGGATTGGCTTTGCGGCTTCGTTGGGCAGTTCCCAAGCTGCATGACCTCGGGCCTGTCCTCTGCACCGCCAAGAGCGTCGGCTCCCCTGCTGACCCGGGGCCGGCGCGACGGTGGAGGGTTCATGCAAGGGGCCCTCAGCCTGACCCTGGGCGCGGGCTCCACAGAGGCCAGCTGGTCCCTGTGTCTGGGGGCACGTCCAGCTGGAGGGATGGTGTGACGAGGTCGGCGTGGGGACAGGAGGCCCATGGAGCCCGGGGCCGCATGAGGCCAGGAAAGACGTGCTGGAAAGAGCCGGGCAGTGAGCCCGGGTGGCAGGCCCACGAGGACCCCGGGGAAGCGGCACAAGCTCAGGACCCGGGGGAGGGGCCCCTGGTGCTCCCCCTCCCCATGCACCCTGACCCCCCAGCCCCACGTGACTGTAAGGGCTGCCTCGGGCCTGAGAGTCCTCCCTGTGGGCAAGGGGTGGAGGAGCCGAGGGGCAGGGGGAGCAGGGAGGATGGGAGAGAGGGCTGAGCGCCTCCACCTGCCACCCAGCCCTGGCTGCTGGGGCCCTGCTGTGTAGACTCAGGCCGGCCGCTGGGCTGAGGGCAGTTAGGGTTCTCCCCGCCGCCAGTGGCTGTGGCAGAGGCAGAGGGGCCAGTCCCCAGGCACAGGAAGTCAGGCTTGCCCCTCCCAGGGGCGTCTCCTTCGGCAGGAGGGAGGCTGGTGAGGGGGACCCGTCAGGCCCTCCCCGATGTGCATGGGAGCCGCGAGGTGAGCGGCCCAGCCGCACTGGGATGTGCAGAGCTTCCTACAACCTCTGGGCCTCCGGCTGGCGCTGAGCTCTTGTCCAGCCCCTGGCTCTCCGGCGCGTCCACAGAGGCCAGGTGGGGGGGCTCTGGGCCTGGCAACTGGAAGGGCCCCCTCCAAATCCTGGAGCCAGGCAAAGGTGAGGGGCACGGCTTGCCCAGACCTCGGGGCAGCACGGGGGCCCGGGCTCTGTCCTCTGCAGCCTAAAGGCTTGGACCTTGAGGCCCCCTTGAGGCCCCCACGTCCTGCCTCTCCCTACAGGGGGACAGATGCACGGCCCAGAGCAGCGCCCCGCTGTGCAAGCCCCAGGCGGAGGGTCCCAGCCCCTGGGTCACCTGCACGGCCCCTCCTGTGGTCCCAGGTCAGGCCAGGTCCGAGCTGCGGGACCTCAGGCATGTTTTGGCTCCCAGGGCTCATGACCCTCCGTTCCGGGTCAGTCCTGGCCAATGAGGGGACCACAGCAGGTTCCCGCCAGTGTCTGGCCCTCTCCATCCGGGTGGACGGTGTCCAGAGTGGAGGCTGCAGACGGACGGCTGGACCCCACCCTGCAGGTTGGGGAGTGGGCTGTGGGTGGGCTGCAGACTCCAGGCGGCAGATACAGATGGGTGGTGGGTGACACAGCAGGACTCGGGGTCCCAAGGGCAGGAGAGGAGGCAACCCCTGCCCACCACTGTGCCTCAGTTTCCCTGGCTGCAAGGAACAGCGGCTCCGCTGGCCGGACGCATCCTCCCCACGTGGGCTCAGCATCCTCGCCCTCCCCTGGCAGCGGAGGCCCAAAGGCTCTGGCAGGCTCGGAAAGGCCGAAAGCCCCTGGGGCACCGTCTGGAAAATGAGAGTGGGCGGGCGGGATGGAGCCACGCTGGACGTGGGTGCCGCAGGTTCTGCTCCCAGCGACACTCTGGAAGCCAGTGACGGCAGTGCTGGGCCCCGGGGACCTGGGCTGTCAGTCGTCGGGAGGAGAGGCTGGAGACAGCTCTGGGGGGCGGTCTGACCTTTGCAAGGGGCCCCCCTCGCCCGGGCAGTGAGCCCCACGGCGCCTCCCCTCCGGGGGCTGCGACTGAGCTGTACCATGAGAGGACAGATGGAGCCTGACTGGGTGTTTTGGAAAGAGAAAAATCCGTGTTCCTGGGACCCTGACCTCGCCCTTTGCTCAGGGTCACTCTGACGGGAAGGCGGGGGTGGGGGTGGGGGTGGGGGTGGTCCCTCTGTGCTCTGCTCCACCAGTCAGATGCCCAGGCCTCACGTGAGATCTGTGGGCGTGTGCGAGGGCACCTGTGTGTGCGTGTGCTCAGGGTGACGGAGCCCGGGGGTCCCACCCCTCCCTCCAGGAGCACGAGGTGGGGGGAGTCGGGTTTGCGGGAACAGGTGCTCGGGCTCCCCCGCCACCGCGAGGATGGATGAGGCCGCCGCACCCGGAGCCTCGGCACCGTCGGTCACCACACCAGGGAAGCGTCGGGGAAACAGGCGTGGATTCCATTTCAGGTAAAAAGCAAAAGGAGGGCAGCCTGGGGGGCTCAGCAGTGGAGCGTCTGCCTTCAGCCCAGGGCATGATCCTGGAGTCCCGGGATCGAGTTCCGCATCGGGCTCCCTGCATGGAGCCTGCTTCAGTCCCTCTGCCTGTGTCTCTCTCTCTCTGTGTGTCTCATGAATAAATAAATTAATTTTAAAAAATCTAAAAAAAAAAAAAAAGGTTAAAAGTGTGCTTTTTTGTTTTTGTTTTTTATTAAAGCAAAAGGAGCGGCATGAAATAAAAACATAAATACTTGGCTGTGTTTGTCTAGGATTGGAGAAAATCAGGCTGGAGAGGTGCCATTCCGTCACCACAGGCGGCCGGCGGGGCCGGCACGGGGAGTAGATTCGGGTTTCTCTGCACACAGGCCTGTTGTGTCGGGATTCTTACGAGTGCAAATGACCTTTGTCAGAGAGAAGCCAACCAAGGGGCAGAGGAACGGCAGAGTTCGTTGTGGGGGACATCGGGGCCCAGGGTAGAGCACGGGGACAGGAGGCTGGGCACTCGGGAGACTGCCGGCTGGGCTGGAAGGAGGCTACTGGGAACCGTGGCCCCAGAGCAGGAATGCAGAGGGCATCGGGGGACTCCCAGGGCCACGTGGGTGGAGGACCTGGGCCCAGACCGCGCAGGCCACCGGGTGGGGGCCGCCCGGGGCCAGGATGCCGCCTGTGGGCAGGGCTGTGAGCCCGCTGCTGGACGGGCCAGGGCTCCGCATGCAGGGCCCTCCCGGTGGAGCCTTCTCGTGGACTCTGTTCATGACCCACTGGAGCCTTCCAGAGTTGCCCCAAGAAGATCCAGTCCCTGCTCCAGGCTGGTCTTGCCGCAGCCACCAAGTCAGAAGGGGGTCATTGGCTTATTCTCACCTCATTTCAGGACACACGGGCAAATCTCCAGCCAAAGGCCCTTTGGCAGACATTGTAAAACCACTGAGCTGCGTCCTCCACAGGTCACCCCGGCTTTGCAACATCTGCAGAGGAAGGGGCAGTGGTCCAGCAGAGGCAGGGGTCCAGCTGGGAGGGCAGGGGTCCAGCTGGGGGAGCAGGAGCCTGGGTCCAGCAGAAGTGGGGCCTGGGTCCAACTGGGGTGGGGGCCGAGATCCAGCTGGGGCAGGGGTCTAGCTATGTCAGGGGATGGGGTCCAGCTGGGGCAGGGACAGGGGTTCAACAGGGGCAGGGACAGGGGTCCAGCAGGGTCTGGGGTCCAGCTGGGGTAGGGGCAGGGGCCCAGCAGGGTAAGGGTCCAGCTGGGACAGAGGCAGGGGTCCAGCAGGGTCCGGGGTCCAGCTGGGGCAGGGGTCCGGTGAATTGTTCAGACTCTGGGCTGTCTCCACCACTGTTCCGGGCAAGTTCCTTCCCCATTTGGGACCTCAGTTTCTCCATCTACAAATGCAAGGTGGTTGGAGGGGACATATATGGGTTCCATTGTAGGCAGGTCAACCCACAGTGGAGGTTCTTAATCTTGGCCTCCATCCAGGGACTTCCGGGCCGGGGTCATGCCCACGAAGAGCTGACCTGTGCACCGTGGGACGCCGAGCAGCATGGTCTCCACCTGTGAGATGCCAGCCACCCCTTTCCGCAGCCGTGACAGCCACACATGCCTCCAAACACTGCCAGGCTCTGCTGGGGGCATGGCTACCGCGGCTTGAGAATGCCCACGCCACACGGCCTGTGGTCCTGACCACGGCTCCCGGGGACCCCGGATCTGTGTGTAAACCCTGAACATACAGGCTCTGTCTGGAGAGAAGGTTACCGGAGCTTATGACCCTAAAAGGGGAGCCAGTGCCCCCCCCCCCGCCCCCGACCGTAATGGTGGTTGATGCACCTGCGGAGTGCTGCCCGCGATGTGGCCCCGGTGGTCCTTGACAGGACAGGCCCATGGATGGTCTTTTCTTCCTCATTCATGAGCTTTTCCTTGGGGTTTCTCTGTGTTTCTCGACCCCAGAAGGTCTCTGGGATGTGCCCCCCTCCCCCAACATCCTTCATTGTCTGTAGAGAAGTCTCTTCCACAAATTGCCACTTTATCTGAAGTGTTCCTACCGGGTCTCTAAGCCCCATTGATGGAAGAGGACTGTTACATATGCAATCGCCCGCATTTATTTACATATCAGTGGCAAAGGGGGGAGGGTCCGGGTTTTCATCTCGGTGACACAGCTGCACATGTAAAAAGGGCGTCTATTAAGAAGGCCGTCGCTTGGTACAAGCTGCAGCATCTAATTGGCTTCTCGGGGACTTTTTTTTATTATTATTATTTGCTCTGGGAACTGTTCATTTGAGCAAACGATATTAAATGCCTATTGTCTCCGTCTTTAAGGAATTAGCAGCTGAAAACCAGCACCGGGACATCAGTGCCGTGTGACAACGGCTCCGGCGCAGTCTGGCTGCCGACCGGGGTCTGTGGAGTTCTGACGGATAATAAGCTGGTTTCGGCGGTGGCGCGCTACAACTCGGCTTTCGCTGAACCTACAATTAGCTGAAATAGGTTTCCCCTCCCCTTTACGACTGCTCGAGGAGATGCAGCACGGCTGGGAAGGTCTATTTAAAGCGGGTCAGGTTCGAGCGTCTCTACAGAGGGAGGAATAGGCCGGACCTGGGGAGGACGGGGTAGGGCACCTCACCCGCGACATCATGAGGAGCCCCGCGCCTTCCCCCGGATGGTGACTCTCGGAGCTGGGCTTCCGATCCCTGCAGTGGGGTCTACTGGGCCCCCCAGGACCCGGCGAAGCAGAACGCCGGGGGGTGAGGCTGGCGGAGCTCAGCAGTTAAGATCACAGAGCACACAAAATGGCTCATGGGTTCCAAATTCTGTGAAGTGGCTGACGGTGACGCCCAGCTCACAGGGTGGCGTGAGGCCTACGCCCGTTAACGCCCAGCACAGGCTTCGGCTCGTGGGATGGGCCGCACGCTTACTCCTGTCATCAGCAGGCGGGCGCACCGCCCCTGTCTCTGTGCAAGGGTCACACACGCCTGGGCCCTGAGAGCACCATCCGACACCTAAACTGTTGGGGCAAGGAGTGCCCAATGGCATGACTGCGCCCCCAGGGATCGCCAGGCCATGTCTGGAGACGCCTCTGCGGGCCCAGTCCTGCCGAGTGCTTGCTACAAGCATCTAGCGGGTCAGGATCAGGGTCGCCGTGGCTCAGCATCTGCCGCGCACCGGGTGGCCCCAGAAGACAGTGGTGCCAGGGCCGGGAAGCCCTGAGGTGGGGGACGGCGGGTAGCAGGACGGAAAGAGGAGGGGCCGTGTCAGAGCGGAGCCAGAGAGACGCAAGGGCCTTGGGCGCCCTGGGCCTTGCCTGTCCCCTCCGGGCTGTCACACCTGGCCCACAAGCCAAGGCCTCTTGGCTCCCTGACTCCTACGGGGACCCTCTGGGACCAACATCTGGACCTCACAGAAGGGCCGGATGGACACGTGGGCCCCCGAGAAACAGAAGCTCAGCTGGGTCCCCGGAGGTCCAGTGCAACCTTTGTCCGCTGCCTTTGCCCCCCGCCCCCCACCCAGCCATCCTCGCTGGCACCAGCGGAGCCCCGTCAGGGACATGGATGCTGGGGCCTGGCACAGGTCAGGAGGGGCAGCACCGTGCACGGAGAAGGGGTGGGAACGCCATCGGGGGCAGGTGACTCCCCCCACCCCCACCTCGAGAGGACCTGTGGCCGCTGGGACACACTGAGCCTTCACACGGAGGGCGCGGGTGCAGCTTGCAGCTGCCTGGCTTCGTAAGGACGCGCACCGTTAGCAACGCTCTGCAGAGTACCTGCCGTCCCGGCGCCGGGAATGCCTGGTGCAACTGGTGTCTAAGGACCTGGCCCTCCTCAGGAAGCCTGGGGAGCGGCTCACCCTGAGCAAGGCGGCAGCAGCCAGGGGTCCAGCCAGGCCCGGGTGGTGCCGCAGGACCAGGGGTCAGAGCCCGCGTGGAGTCCGCCCTGGGCCGGGCAGCCGTCAGGGCCGAGGGCGGAGCTGAGGGTTTGGAGTCAGGAGGGTACAGCACGCCTGTGGACGACCCCCGCTCCCCCCTGCTCGCCGTCTGGGCCTGAACCCAGAGAAGAACCCCGTCCCAGCCTCCCCAGCTCCCCAACCTCTTGGGTTGTCAACGGGGCTCTAATTAGAGGCCTCCGCAGGTGACACACACATAGAGCAGCTATAACTTCTCCGCCACCGACGCCTTCATGAGCCACGGAAAGCCCCGGGGTGGTTTTCATCATGATCCCGAGGCACCGACCCGCTGCCAAGCTGCCTCTGGGGAGAAAATCTGACATGTGGGATGTACTGACAAGCGGCAGGCTTGGGACCTGGCTGCTCTGCAAACAGCCTGGAGGAGCAGGCGGGGGTGGAGAGGGCTCGGAGGCTTCACATGGGGACAAGGCGTGTGTCATCCACGGCACGCTCACAGAGGGGCCATGCTTCCCCCGCCGCCCCCAGCCACCCCGTCAGCTCAGGTCAGGAAGGGGGGCGCAGGTCGGAAACCCTGGAGACGCTTCCAGAACCGTGGACTGGTGTTCGCGGTCTGCAGAGTAGGTTATAAAGTTCAAGGAAGAACAGAGCTGAAGTGAGCCTCCCAGAACGACAACAGCGATTCGGCGCCAATTGCATAAAAGGAGCCGTCAGGCCTCCTCGCCACCGTGCCGTCTAACTGTGGGTTTAAACGGCCTTTGCCATGACGTGTGCTCAATTGCGGAGGCCGCCGGCATCCAAAAGATTACAGATGAGTCTGCCTCGGGTAGCCGGAGCTATGACGGACGGTTCCAGACCCAACAGGAGGGCATCGAGGGAGGGGGCGGCTCACAGTGGACATCTTACGCTCCGGGCCGTGCGGGGTGCGGTCTGGGAGAGCCAAGTCCAGGGGCACCTCCTGGGATGGACGTTGGTCAGCGAGCACTTGCCGAGCATCCACCCTGCGCCCACCCCCGAGTGGACGCTGGAGGCTGGGAGACAGATGGGGAACAGCCCAGCACGTGCTGGGAAAGGGAGCCCGGGCTAGCATGGAGACGAGCAGGAAATGGGGACCTGCCATCAGTTCTCCACCTGTCCACCCCGGCAATGCCCCTGGGGACCCCAATAGTAGACCCAAAAGATGAGACGGGGTAGCCGTCAAGTCCACGAGCTCCTGCACGGCACCTGCTCACCCGTTTCAGCGTCTAATCCCTTCTAATAAAACTGAATGTGTACGCCTTGCGGTAAGACGGCCCTGCCTCTGCCACCGGGGTGGCCAGCCCCGCTCCACCCTGGCCTTGGGGACATTCACTACTTCCTGGAGAGGAAATTCCCCTCTGGCTCATAGTCTCCTGGCCTGCTCACCGTCTGAGTAGGACAGCCTGAGGCGAAGGGCTGGGACCGCACCTGCGGGAGGTTGGGGAGCCCCACAGCCGCGTCCACTGAGGTCGCTCAGGCAGGATGGGTTAGGGGTCACACGGGGTCCTAGATGGTGCCCTCCCATCACCCAGAGAACGAGACTCCACTGCTCACTTGGAGTCGGGTCCCAGCTGGACACGTGCTTTGGGCACCTGTTTCGAGGGACCCTCTGCTGTGCACGTCTGCTGGGGACCGCGGCGGGCGGCGGGTGGGGATGCAGGGGCTCCGGATCCAGAGCCCCAGCCATCTCGCCATCTCTTCCTGCTGGGAGACAGAGTGAGCTAAGAAAGGAGCGGCGTGCCAATGAATTAATGCACGGGGAACTGAGTAGGGAAGATGAGAAAAGACCGCAGCACAAGGAGAACCGTAACTAGTCAGCTCACCAAGCGGCTGTTTCCTACTCTAAGCTGTAATCGCACAGGACTTAAGTGCCTTGAACGTGTGAGCCGCCACGCCGGGGGCACGACAGGATGGATGGGCTGGATCCTGCTCTCCCGTGCAGACAAGCAGAGGAAGCAAGGAGGTGAGATCAACAATCCTGGGGTCCCGAGGTCCCGCGTCGGGTGCTGGCCACACACACCCCACCCCTCCCTGTCTTTACAACCGTGTAGGACCTGGGCTCTGGGCATCTGGGGGCTGGTCCCAGGATCTTGTGAAGTTAGTGCCCTTCTAGTGGGTCAGTCCATTTCACATGCTGGTTGGAAGGAACCCCATGCTCCAGACCCCGCTGTCTAGGGCTCCTGGGACCTGCTGGGGGGACTCGGGGCTCCTTCCCCTTCCGGGGAGTGTGCTTCACGTCCTGCCCTAGAAGCACTTACTGAGAAGCACCAAATAAGTTTTGGCAAGTGCAAGCCCGTGGGACTGCAGAGCACTTTGCAAGTGGGCTCAGCAAAAATCATGATTTCTGTAAAGATTTTTATTTATTTATTAGAGAGAGAAAAAGAGTGAGCATAAGCAAGGAGAGGGGCAGAGGGAGAAGCAGACTCTCCACTGAGCAGGGGGCCCGATGTGGGGCTTGATCCCAGGACCCTGGGACCACAACCTGAGCCAAATGTAGATGTTTCACCGACTGAGCCACCCAGGGGCCCCAAAATCATGATTTCTAACCGTAAAATGCATCACCCTGTGGCATAAGAGAGGAAGGGAGCGTCTTGGAGCACCACACAAACAAGGAGAGGAAAAGGAGACAGAACCACAGGGATGCACACCCTCACGGTTATGGAAAATGTACCGACGGACCAGTATAAGGAAATTGAATACAGTTCTTAAATAAATGAGTTCATCATCTTTAAGGTTTTACAGAAGGAAGAAATTAGGGCAAATCCGGAGCTTAAGGTCTGTTTGCTGAAATAAGCAAAAAAAAAAAAAAAAAAAAAAAAGGAAAGTTTTATTTCTAACAGTATGCTAACATATTTTCATTCTGCACAAATGGCCCTAGGTCCTTGCATAAATGAGACCTGTGAGGACCATGGCAGGTTTTATGCACTAGGACAGTACAACACCGCGCATGTTATTTTACTTTATCACATCCAAGGCATCAAGAGTGAGACTTCCAGCCTCCTGAACTATGCTTTGGCTTGTGCTGTTTCTGGGGGTGTCCTGACAGCCGCCTATCACAGAGCCTGGGTGACCCCGGGAGCAGTGACCGAGACAGGGGACAGGACAGGTCCCTGGCTGAGGCCTGGCTCCTTCCCATGGGCCTGGACCTCAGTGAATAATTAAAGAAATAGGGATCCCTGGTGGCTCAGCGGTTGGGCACTGCCTTCAGCCCAGGGTGTGATCCTGGGGTCCTGGGATCGAGTCCCACGTCAGGCTCCCCACGTGGAGCCTGCTTCTCCCTCTGCCTGTGTCTCAGCCTCTGTCTCTCTCTCTCTCTCTCTCTGTGTGTGTCTCTCATGAATAGATAAATTTTTTTAAAAAATCTTAAAAAATAAAATAAAACATTTTAATTAATGTTATTTAGTATTAAAACCCTTAAAGTGATCATTAAATATGATGTTGGGACAAACTCTCTGAATTTGCCTGTCCGGTAGGCAGCTGTGCGTCAGCAGAGGCTGGTTCCCGTGCTCATCCTCCATGTAACCTTGGACACAGGTAAATGTCCATGATTTTTCCCGTTTGCAGACACGATGAGTCTCGGAGGGAAGGCACTTGCCTCCACTGCCTTCGCTGTGACCAGCGCGGCCAGGAGCGGCGCTGAGCCAGGTGGGTGGGCATGGCCGGGCTTCCTCCACCCTCTGCTAATCCTGCACACAGAGACTTGGCTTGCTTGGACCATTAGCCTTGTTAAATCTGGCTCAGAAGCAAAGAGCTTTAATTATTCCCCCAGGGGAAATTGGTGCTCCCCTCCCTACCCCAAACCCTGCAGAGGGCAGGCGGAAAATAAAGTAAAATAAAATAAAATAGAACATCACCAATCCATCAGCCTCGCAATGAAGACAGACTGCTGACACCAAGAGGGGCTCGGTGCGGGGAGTTATTAAGCGTGGAATGGGTTGGTTCAAATTAATTGGTTCAGCTGTGACCTCTGGTCCCCGGGAAAGGTTGGGAGTGTTGACTACACAGGACAGGAAACCCAGCCAAGCGGACACAGTAATTGGTGGTGAACTCAGCACCAGCTGGGTGGTCCATGAGCAGAGCCCTTTCCTGCCCTCCCCAGAGCCCTTCAGTGAAGTCTGTCTGCTGCTGCCAATCTGGGGAGGGAACCTGGAAAATCAGTCCAAGGGGCTCCAGACAAGGGGGGCTGCTGGGAACGAGGGTGGGAGCCAAGGAGGCTGTGGGAGCCACAGCGAACTATGGTAATCACCTAAGGAATGGTGGAAATGAGTCATGGAGGGCTGTGGGAGCCTAGGGGTGGCTCTGGGAGCCTAGGGGGAGCCATGGGGGATGTGGGAGCTATGGGGGGCTCTGGAAGCGATGAGGGAGCTGTGGGAGCCATAGGAGGGCTGTGGGAGCCATGGGGGTGCTCTGGGAGCCTAGGGGTAGATGTGGGAGCCATGGGGGGTGTGGGAGTCATGGGCGGGCCCTGGGAGCCATGGGGGAACCTAGGGGGAGACATGGGAACCATGGGGGATGTGGGAGCTGGGGGGGGTTCTGGGAGCCATGGGGGAGCTGTGGGAGCTATAAGGGCCTGTGGGAGCCATGGGGGAACCTAGGGGGAGATGTGGGAGCCATGGGGGTTGTGGGAGCTATGGGGGGGCTCTGGGAGCCATGGAGGGCTATGGGAGTCATGGGGGGTTGTGGGAGCCTAGCGGGGCCGTGGGAATCATGAGGGGTCTGTGGGAGCCCAGGGGGAGACATGGGAGCCATGGGGGGGTATGGGAGTCATGGGGGGCTGTGGGAGCCATGGGGGGTATGGGAGTCATGAGGGGCTGTGGGAGTCCAGGGGGAGCCATGGGAGCCATGGGGGCACTGTGAGAACCTTGGGGTGCTCTGGGGGCTATGGGGTGGTGGTGGGAGCTGGGGGCCAGCATGGGGGTGCAGGAAACCCAGAGCTAGGGAGACACAGCTCCACTGGGTATAGGGAGCCCCCGGGCTTACTCCTGGGTCGGGTCCAGGGGGCAGCACACCCCACTACCCACGGTGTCCCCCACACAAGCCCCAGGGTCTGTGTCGCTGCAATGAGGCGTGCACTGGGTCACTCCTGGGTGGCCCCCTGTGCCGGTCTGGCCACTTGGACAGCTCCCCGGGACACTGTCCTGAGGCTGAGCGCTCCCTCTGGCTGGGACGTGGACGTGGCTCCCCCGACTTTAGCGCAGAAGAGGGACAACTTTCTCGTCCCCACAGCCGATCCATGGTCCTCGCTGTGGGGCGACACCCGGGCCCCCCCTGAGTACCGGAGACTGTGGGGCTCTGCTGGCTTGTGCCCTGTACCCCGTCCACTCAGCATCCCACCTCCAGAGCCTGCCCCCCCATCCGTGCTCTGCGGGGCTTGGGCCCTGCTTGCCTCTCCTCTTCCTCAGTGGTCCTCAGGGAGCTCCTGGATTCCTCCCCAAAGCGGGGTGTGGGGGGGACAGCGGCACATCCACTCGCCCCCTCCCTCTCCCCCAGGGGAGCTGCTGTAGCCCCTGCATGGTCTCTCTGGGCTCCCTACCTCACCTCGTGGCCCCGCCCCATTCTCTCCCTGCCCAGGGCCCCTCCCTGGAGCCCCCGCCCGCCCAGAGCCTCCGCTGGCCCCGCACACCCCCACCCCCACACCTGTTCAGCTCTCTGTCCCCTTCCACGGCAGGTCACCCCGGCCACTGGCTGAAGGAGCTGGGCTCCTCGTCCTCACAGCCTGCTGTCCTATGACGCAGCGCCCCGGCCGCCTTGCTCTCTTCCCCAGAAGCGACAGCGGGGTCCCTCCCCTCCTCCGGGGACCGGGAGGGCCTCGCCTGATTCGGGAGCAGGCCCGCCTAAGTCACTGCAGAGGGTCCACGTGCGAGGTGCGATGGGGCCGAGGAGCAGGACACACGGTGTCCTGCTGTGCCATGTCCCCTGCTGAGCTGGGCACGGCCGCCTGGCCTCCGTGGGCAGAGTAGGTGGGAAGCGCCTGTCTCTGTCCCCCAGCAAAGCCGGACGCAGCAGGTGGGAAGCGGCCGCGTCCTCGCATCCTTTCCGCGGCCCTAGGCCAGTGGCTCGGAGCGTCCTCGGGCCTCTGGGGGGGTCGGGGCCAGCTGCCAGGCCCAGGGCCTGCATGGGGCGGGGGGGGGGGTCAGCGCCAACAGGAGCGCGCCTTTCCTTGCAGGGTCCCCTGTGCACGCTGCTTGCATGGCTCCAAAGGATGGAGGGGGCTGTGGGGTCACAAGCCCCCCTGAATGCTGACCTGAGCTTGCTTCCCTCTGGCCTGTGGGTTCCTGGAGCCCAGGACCGCTCCTGTGTCCACCCCACACTTAGAGTCGCTGGCCAGTGTGTGCTTTGGAGCTTCCGGCATGTTCTTTCTGCCCACAACATCTGACCCGTCTGTGGGTTACCAGACTTCATTCATCTCCCCTGGAAACCTTTCCCGAACTCGAACCTAGATTTCCTTCAAATACGTGCGCACCTGGCTCCCGTGTCTTCTGCATTCATTACTGCCGGCGAGAAACCGGAGGACAGCCTGATTTTTGTCCCTGTAATGTTCTCCTGCCAGAAAGCTGAAAGATGACATTTTCAGTCTTGAAATAAAATAAACGGAAACATAACTGCCAGACCCCGTAGCTGTTTCTCTGATTTCATTTGGGGAAAGGGTGTCCTTTTGACCTCCCTGCTCTGTTCTTATTTCATCCAGGACAGCTTTCCCCAGTGAGGTTTTGTTTGTTTGTTTGTTTAATTAGGCTCCACGCCCAGCGCAGAGCCTGACGTGGGGCTCGAACTCACAACTGTGCGACCGACCTGAGCCGAGATCAAGAGCCGCCGGAGGCCCCGGGCGCGCCGTCAGCGAGGTTTCAGACACCTGCTCCTGCTCCGGGCTATCGGGCTTCTTCCTTAGAAACATTTCCAGGCTTTGGCAGTTTGGGTTCCTAGTCTCCATCTTCCCAGCTCTTCTCACACAAGACTCAAAGAGTTAGGATTTTTCTTTACACTTGGGGGAAGCACCTGAAGGTGGACACGGATGCGATGACCCTGGCCCCCCTGAGCCCACGGTTGCGGAGCAGGAGGCGTGTTTGGTGCTCCCCACCCCCACCCCACCCCGCTCGCCGTCTTATCCAGCTTTCTAGGTGCTTCCGTGACATTCTGCGTCCAACCCAACCAGTTTCCCAGTATGTTCTGGCTCAAGTGGCAATTCTTTTCCTAAATTCTTCTGGAATCTTCCAGAGGATGCTATCTATTTATCAAAGTAACAATCGCAAAATTAATGCACAGAGATGCGTGAAACACACATGTGTGCGTGGTGGCGACAAGCGAGGGTCTCTAGAGGATCACCGCCTCGGTGCAGCTGGCGGAAGGGGGGGGCTCCCTCCTTCACCCCAGCCTCTCCTGCCCACCCACGAGGGAGCCTCTGCCCCCCCTTTCTGAAATCGTTTTCCTCCGCCCCTTCCTGACTTTAGCGTCCGCACGTGCATCCTGAACAATATGTTGCTGCCTCCTCCCTGCTCTGGAAGCCCACACAGGCCTTCTTGGGGACGTGCTTTTTCACCCCGCATTACCCGCATTATGCTTGTGGGATTGACCTTGGGTTGTGTTAGCCGTGACCCAGGCACAGAGCGGGTCCCCGATGTGAATGCACCATACTGTGTTTATTCACTTTATTTTGATGGAAGCTTGGGGTTGTCAGGGTTGGGGCTACTATAAACAACGCTGCAGGGGGGGCATCCCGGTGCGGGCGCCCCACGTTCTGAGTTCCCAGAGCTGCCCGTGGCATTGCCAATCCTACACGGTATGGGCGTGCTCAGATTTCCCAGGAAGTCTGGGTTATTTTTCAAAAGGCTTGCCTTCCAAAACGGGGGGAGATTTTCATGGCTTCTCATCCCTGCCTCATCCATTATTTGACATTGTCTGTTTTTTGATTTTTTGCCAACCTAGGAGATATGTAGTGGTCAATTTGCATTTTCCTGGTTACAAGGGCATGTTTTCATATTTATGAGGCTTTGGGGATTTGTGTGCATGGATGAGATGTCTCCTAGAGTCTTCCGCCCGATTTTTCTGTTTGAGAGGAGTTCTTTCTATGTGTAGAACCGTGACTTTGTTGGATTAACTGTAATGCAAATGGGCTCCTCGTTTGTGACTTATTATTTTATTTTTGATGATTTGATTCAATAATTGAGAATTCTTTAATTTTATGCAAGCAAATTAATAAGACTTTTCCTTTGGGTTTGTGTGTCTTGTGCTTATTTTAAAATTCTTCTTAACACTTTCCAACGGCATTATAGCTTTGCATTTCCTAAGTCTTAAATCCACATAGAATTATTTTTGCATGTAGTGTGAGATGGGGATTCAATCTTATTTGTTTTCTGCCTGGACACCTAATTTCCCAGCACGATTTCTTGGAAAGCCCAATTTTTGCCCTCTGGTCTTCAATAAAAATGGTGATATGCAGAGATGTCTATACAACCGTGGCCTCATTCTGTCCTCTGTGTGCAGTTGTCCAGTCGTGCACCGTAGCCACGTGTCCTAACCTAGAATATAAAAGCCTTGTTGACTAAAAGGACAAGTTCATCTATGTTATCAGCTTTCAGACACGTTGGTGATCCCTGGCCCTTCACATTTTCTTTTTTTTTTTCTTCACATTTTTATATGCATTTTAGAATTAGTTTATCATGCCTCACACCCCAAAATTACTAGGATTTGTATTATGGCATTGAATAATTAAATCAGTTTTGGGTAATGGGTATTTTCCATACTCGAACTTCCAAGACTCGCAGGAAGCTGGTTCAATTTTCTCCGAAGTATAGGCATTTCTCCAAATTTTATCCAAAAAGTCCTTGCACATCTTTGGTTGTATTGCTGGTATGTAGGAATGCAATCAGTTTTGATAACTGGTTTGTATCTAGAAAGACCGTTAAGAGAGCATACTAAGTCTAATGACATCTCCACAGGTTCTTTCGGACCTCCCCAGTATTCCAACATGGTTTACTCTCCCTTGCTCATCTGCACACCTTCTACTTCCTCTCTTGGCTACTACATGGACCTCAGCCTCCAGCATAATCTTGAACAGAACAGTGATGCCATGTGTTAATGTCTTTCTCTGGGCCTCAAAAGGAATGCTCTATCCACGTAACCATCAAATGTGTTTCTGCAGTTTGCTATGAATTTTAGTGATGAATGAATGTTGAATTTCCTGAAGTTCCATTTAAGTGTTCCTACCAGTTGCGAGCTCCAATGACTTCTCTTCAGGGTCCCTGCATTCACTTGACTCAGTGACTCAGTTTTGGGGGAAGGCAGGTTGCAGCTTGTCCTGTAATGTCAGCTTTCTGACACATCTAAGAAAAGTCATTGATTTTCTGTTTATTCAAGCTTTTCTTTTTTTTCCTTGTGGCACAAATGGGAGCAACACTTCCCAGATCTTACATCTCCGAGCAGAAAGTGGAGGTCTTTCTTGCCTTCATTTTTGAAAGATATTTTTGCTGGGTATAAAATTTTATTTTGATCTTTCTTATCAACAATTCAAAAATGTTGCTTCACTCTCTCATTGCTTGCATGATTTCCAAAAAGTCCACTGTCACACTCATCTTCTGTATGTGATGTGTCCTTTTTCTCTGACTGCTTTTGAGATTTTTCTCTTAATGGCTGGTTTTAAGCAATTTGATTATAACGTGTTGTTTTCTTCATGCATCTTGTTGAAATTCATTGAGCTTCTGGGATCTGTGGGTTTTACAAGTTTCATCAAATTTGTAAAATCTGCAGGCATTTGTTTTACAAATGCTCGCCTGACTCTTCTCTTCTTCAGGGACTCCAGTTACACGTGTATCAGGCTGCTCAATATCACCCTGCAGTTCACTGAGGCTTTGTGAAATTTTTCAGTCTTTTAAAGAAAACCAAAAACCTCTGTTTTCTTTTGCATTTCTTTTCTCTGTCTTCCAGCTCACTAATCTTTGCTTCTGCAGTGTCTTATCTCCTGTTCATTTTATACAGTGTATTTTTCATCTCAAGCAGTTTTCACCTCTAGAAATGTGACTTGGATCTTTTTTGTACCTTTCATGCCTTTGTTGGCACACTCAGTACTTTCTATACTTTTGGAATATGCTGGATACATGTATAATAGTTATTTTAACATCCTTATCAGCTTTTTAAAGAAGATTTATTTATTTATTTGAGAGAAAGAGCACACAAGGAAGGGTGGGGGACAGAGGGAGAGGGAAGAGCAGACACCTTGCTAAGCAGACTCCTCACGGAGCCCAACATGGGGCTCCATCCCAGGACCCTGAGATCATGACCTGAGCTGAAGGCAGATCCTCAACGGACTGAGCCACCCAGGTGCCCCCTTATCAGCTTTTCCTAATATTTGTGTAAGTTTGGAGTGAGCCAATTGATTCATTTTCTCTTCCTTATTGATCATACTTCTCTGCCTCATAATTTTTGGTCAAATTTACTACCCTGTGAGTTTTACCTTGCTGGGTGCTAGATATGTTTTGTATCCCTATAGACATTCTTAGGTTTATTCTGGGACCCAGGTTATGAGGAAACAGGTTCATGTCTTCCTTTGTTAAGGCATCAACAGAGTAGCACTTAACCTAGTGCTAATCAATCTGCACTCCTGAGACAAGACCAGTCTCGAGTGCTCTGCCCAGCTAGAAGGAATCATGAGGTTTTCTGTCTCGCTGGTGGCAACAGCTATTCCTAGTCCTGGGTGCATTTGATGCTGCTACCCCTCATTCTTTCTGATGTTTCCCGGACTTGGGCAGTTACCTGTCATGCACACAATGACCACTGAGTGTACAAAGGGAACCTGCTGTTCATCGCCAGGGCTCACCCTGCATGTAGCCCTCTCCCCTCTGGTACCCTGAGCTGTGAACACCAGCTACTAGGTCTTCCTCTCGGCTCCTCAACCTAGAGAGTCTCCTGGGTTGTCCTGGGTCCCTTTCCTGTGCCATGGCCTGAGAACCAACTGCAGGCAGCAAGCTGGAGAAATCAGGGGGCTCATTTTGTTTCTCCCACTCTCTCAGAGATCCCTGTCCCTATCTTATGTCCAATCTCTTAGAAACCATATGCCATATATGTTGTCTACTTTTTTTTTTTTTTGGTCATCCCTGGCATATATGCCATTTTTAAAATTTTAATTCAGTGAATTAACATACAGTGTATTATTAGTTTCAGAGGTAGGGATCGTGATTCATCAGCTGCACATAACACCCAGTGCTCATCACATCACGTGCCCATCACCCACTTACCCCATCACCCCAACCCCCTCCCCTCCAGCAACCCTCAGCCTGTTTCCTCTGATTAAGAGTCTCTTATGGTTTGCCTCCCTCTCTGATTTCATCTTGTTTTATTCCCCCCCTTCCTCTTATGCTCCCCTGTTTTGTTTCTTAAATTCCACATATGAGTAAGATCGTATGATAATTGTCTTTCTCCAACTGACTTATTTCACTTAGCATAATACCCTCTAGTTCCATCTACATCATTGCAAATGGCAAGATTTCATTTTTCGATGGCTGTGTAATATTCTGTTGTGTATAGACTGCATCTTCTTTATCCTTCATCTGCCGATGGACACCTGGGCTCTTTCCACAGTTTGGCTCTTGTGGACATGGCTGCTGTGAACTTTGGGGTGCAGGTGCCCCTTCAAATCACTATGTTTGTATCCTTTGGGTAAATACCTAGTAGTGCAATTGCTGGGTTGTATGGTAGCACTATTTTTAACATACTGAGGACCCTCCACACTGTTTTTCAGAGTGGCAGCACCAGCTTGCATCCCCACAACAGTGCAAGAGGGCTCCCCTTTCTCCGCATCCTCGCCAATACCTGTTGTCTCCTGAGTTGTTAATTTCAGCCATTCTGACCTGTGTGAGGTGTATGTCGTCCACTTTTTAAGTCATCTTTCAGATGAGGCAGTGCATGTAACCCTATCCTGCACCTGAAGCTCTGCTCCCTCTTCATTCCTATTACTGTTTGTGTATGCCCTTTCTCTTCACGGTCACTTTCACCAAAGATTTGTTACTTTTACTGATATTTTCCAAAGGAAAATATCTACTTTGTTGACTCTCTCTTATCCGGTTTCCTATTTCATCAATTTATCTCCTTATCTGTATTATTGATTTTATTGTTCTATTGTTCTATGTTGGGTTTATTTTGCTATTCCCCCCCCTACTTCTAATGATGGATGCTTTATATATACATTCTCTCATGGTGAAAATGGGTTCCAGAGAGAGTTTGAATTTGCTACTGTCAGGATCTGGAGGACCCTATCAATCCTTAAGTTATTGTCCTGAAGTTTTTAAGACCATGGAGGTAGTATGAATCAGGCTGTAAACCCATGTTGGGGCTGCTTGTGGTTCAAGCAATTTCCTTTTTATGCCATAGTCTGAGTTGGTTGACTTTGCAATATGCCAGGGAGAGGGCCTGGGTTTGTGTCTGGCTCACCTTGACGCTGAGTGTCAGGTGGGGCATCCCCTGCCTGGCTCTCTCTTGGGTGGACCTGAGCCTTGCTTCCTGTCCCCCTAGACCTTGAGGTCTGAAGCACAAAGTCACATGGGCCTGTGCCCTCTGCTCACCTCTCCACATCCCCCTCCACATTATGTGAGGAGCTGAGGGGGTTCTTATGCACCCAATCACAGATGTTCTCAAGAAGGGCTTTTCTTTCTTTTTTTGGTATATATTTTTAAATATTTAAAACAATTACCAAGTTTGCCATTTTACCAAAAGTCAAGGTGACTACATTTCTTTTCTGTGAGCATTTTCATGTTGTCATTTTGTCTTCTTGACTCAGCCTCAAATTGTAAGAATCTACTTTTTCTGCTGTATCTGAAATGTCTTGCATTCTTTGATATCTGCATTTCACAAGCAATCTTGCTCCCTCTTAGAAAGTAAGGCGAGGCTGCTGCCTGCCTCACATTACCGGAGAGCTAGCGCCCGTCTCCCTGCTCACCTTCACTGTGCCGCGTGTTCTGTGCTGTGTCTTCATTGACCATTCATCCCAAATTCACTGTAATCTTGCTTCTTCCTGCAGAGCTCCATGAACCTCCTTGGTCAGACCCCAGGAGGCTTCTTGCTGAATTGCTGAATCCAGGAGACTTTTCCATTTCTGCCTCGGCTCTTGGCAGCACTGGCCCCTTTGAGCACTCTCTCTCTCCCTCTCTCTCTCTCTCTCTGCACTGTGGCTCTCTCCCTTCTCCTGGTTCCCCTCCTACCTCTCCGAAGACTTCCCCCTCAGGCTCTTCCTCTGATAGGCTTCCCTGCTGGTCCTTCCCTGCTGGCCCTTCAGAGTGCCATTCCCTGGGGTCCTGCCAGCTGTCTCCAGGGCTGCAGCCCCACCAGACCTCTGCCTTGCGTGACTCATGTGCAGCCAAATCCTCAAGGCTGCCCAGAGTCTCGTGTACAGCAGAGCAACCCTGTCCAGTAGTGCGTGCCTCCCATGCCCGCTATCACCATCTGACCTGCCTGTCCAGTTACGTTCCCCTTCCCAACAGTGGGCCCTCTGTCTCTGGCCCAAGCATGCCAGGAGCCCCTGGACGCTTCTTCACTCTCCAGCTCCATGTGCCTCTATCACCATCACATGCCACCGACTCGCCACCCACTTCTGGCCTCCCCTCCTTGATGGGCTTCGCATCAAGTCAGCAGCCTCCTGAGGTTCCTGCTGTTTAACCAACCACACGGATCCATTTTCTGCAGGCAGCTCTGCACGTGGCAGGACTATGAGTCCCAGAGACCTCTGGGCACCAGGGATACAGGCTGTCGCTGTCCCCGCTCATCCACTGCGATGGTTCTCAGACATGTGTGTCCTTGGCAACCTGCTGCCTTTGGTCTTGGCCTTTTCCTTGGTTTTCCACATTTTGCTCCTTGTCTGTAGACCCTAGTCACGATCTTGGGCTGTCTCGAAACACACATCAGCTCACCCACCAAAGAGCCCTGAATTCAGCTGTGATGTTTGCCTGTGTCCTTGTCCTTCCCGAGAGTGGTGCAGGATCCTTTCCTCCAGCAGGGAGCACAACTCTTGATCCATAAGAGGTGCTTAATAAATACTTGCTGCTTGCACGAGTGAGTGGCCCAGAGCCCCCCTGGAGCTGGGGGTGCAGCTTGCTGCTGACCTTCCTCCCTCACCTCCCCAGGCCTCCTCCCAGCTCATGTCCCACACAGCAGCTGTCAGAAGACCAGCAGTGTTGTTTATCGAGGTCCTGCTGTGAGTCAGACTCGCCACACAACCTGCACATGCAGTAGTTTATTTAATGATTTCTAACACCCTGAGAGGAAGACGCTCCACCCCTGTCACCAAGTGGCCAAATGACCTGCTCCGGGTCCCACGGCAGTGAGCCTGAGTACACGTCATGCACCGCCCGCCCCAATGCTCTGCACCTGTGGCTGCCCTGGGGCCAGGCATGGGCAGGATGCACACCTGGGCCTCCGCAAGCTGAGGTGAGAGCATTTGGCTTCCTGTCCACCTCTCTGGCTGGTCGGGGAGTTTCACACAGTCGTCCATACAGGCTGGGATCCCAGCACCATGATGACACACAGGGGCCCCCAAGCTTCCGTCATGAAACACACCAACGAATGGAACATTCTACGAGGTTTCGGGAATGGGTCTGAGAGACCAAAGAGACAGAAAGCAGCAGGTGCGCGACACAGACCACATCTTTAAACCTCCCACCACCTCCCACAAGCCCCAGAAACTGCCCTTCGGCTATTAAGTCACCAGAATGTAATCCATACAACAGGCTCATTTGTAAAACAGGCAACAATAGACGACATCGGTGTCTAATAAAAACAGCTGCCCTCCGCCACCGTCTCCCCCGTCCTTGCCTACCTCCGTCAGCCCCCTGTAGCCCGGGTGGCTGGATCTTCCAGTAACTGCATTTATATTTCAAATGAAATTCTTCGACCTCTATTTATAACTTGTGTTCTCAGTTCTATGCATCATCAATTGGCCTCTACAAGCAGAGATGAGACTTCAGCCTCCCATCCCCTCGCTCCCCAACCAGATCATCGGTATTTAGTTCCTGAGACTTCACATACGTAGTTAGGCTTTGGGTCCTTCTCCACCAGACTCAGAAGGCGCCAGCTGACTCCCAGGGCACAGAATGAAGATGCTAGCACGCGAGCCCTGGCTTGTCCACAGCGACCTCCGTGAGGGCTGAGGGTGGGGCTGCGTCCAGGCGCTCGCCGAGCTGCGATCGAGTCCCCGTGCTTTGTCCCCAGGTTGAGTCTCAAACTGGAAGCCAGGGTGCAATGCTCCCACTGTCACGGCCACTCAGACGCCGCCTGCAAGACTCCGCATGGGGCCCACGGGCTGCATCTCCTTTCCTGGGAGCTTCTCTGTTCCTCCTGGAATTTTGATGTCTTTTTCTTTAACACGTCTTCATTTTTCCCCCCAAATCTTCATCCGTGAAAGGTTCCTGTGGAGTTCTCCTACCTGCCCCTCGTTACTCCCATCCGGGGCCTCCTGCCGCCCCATCCCGTGTGGACGGCCAGCTCTGGGTGTCCAATGGTGGGACTGCGGTCCTGGGGCCTGCCCCCTGGCGGTCCCGAGGTTTCTTGGAGAACATCCTCGAAATGCAATAGAGAGTGTGTGGGACGTACATGGTCACGGCTTTACTCACTTGAATACGGCAGGAAAACAGGAGATAACTTAGAATCTGTGTGTTTCAAACCTTCCCATTGCCCACTAGCTGATAGGCGGGAGGGCCGCCCGTGGAGCGCAGGGTTTCTGGTGGCCTGGGGACTCCGCCCCGTTGGCACCTGCTCTGTGGGGAATGTGTCACTGGACACAGCTGTACCCACCAGCTGATCTCTTGCCTAGGACCTCTCTCCTCTGCAATGGAGTTGAGTTGTTGTGACCATCTCTACAGCCCACAAAGCCTAAAACAGAGACCACTGGGTGCATTGTCCAACAGAAATTCTAGACAATGGTTAATGTCCTTTGTCTATGTCGTCCAAGATGGGAGCCACTGGCCGTGACTGGCTACTGACCACTCGCACTGTGTCTAGTGCAACTGAGGAACTGAGCTTTTAATTGCAGCCAATTTTAATTAATTTTAGTTCAAACAAACTCCACATCTAGCCAGAGGCTGCCGCGTGGGATGGCTTGCCGGTGGTTGAGACCGGGGGCAAGCCTTGGGGAATGCTGGGAGGGTGCCTGCACGCAGGGCCTGGATCTACACTCCGGGTGTGCAGCCCCGTCCTGCACCCCGGGGGACTCGGCTCCCTGCCCAGAGGTGTGGGGAGAGCGGGTGCCCACCACCTGGATGGAGGCAAACGTCAGGAGGCCGGCGCAGCCCCCTTCCCGGGCCACGCTGTTCCAGACGGCGGAGGTGGTGCCTGAGCTGGAGAGCTGGTCGTGTGGAATTCTGGGGAGTAATGCTGTCTGTCCACCACCCCTGAGCAGAGTGACAGTGCACAGGCCACTGCTGTGACCACCAGCGTCCTCCTGGGCGAGACGCAGACACCCCTCCGGAGTCCTGGGGGCGTTGGGTAAGATGTCGGACGCGCCCTGGGCACACAGTCGGCACACAGGGCTCCCTGGGCTGAGTTTTCCAAGATTCAAGCCTGGTGAGGTGCACGCTTATGTTGTTGTGAAGGTGAAGTGTGATGATGACGCTGAGCAGGTGGCTGCTGGTGCTTGGCGTGGATGTGTACAGGCCGCGTCCACTTACAGAGGCAGGTATTTCCTGCCTCCTGCTCACGGGAAGTTGTGGCCTCGTGAGGCTCCCAAGCACGCAGGTCAGCAGTGGCCTGGCATCTTGTGCACACGCGCACACGCACGTGCACACACGCCCACCGGGGGACAGGATGCCCACCCCTCGGGCTCTGCACTCCGCCCCTCTGCCCACCACCCACACGGCGTACGCCTCTTCGCCCCGCACCCGCCAAGCCGCGCGGCTCTCGCTCACCGCGTCCCACCTACGGGTCTCCGTCCCTTTTGTCCTTCGCCGTCTCTCGGGATGAGCACAAAGGTGAGTGACAAGCGTTTTGCTTTCCATTTCCAAGAAGCGGAGAAAAATGAATAAACAGGCAGCAAAACTGACAAGGCATCTGTCCCTGGCGGGTCTGTCTGTAATTAAAAATCACCCAATTTGAGTTTTGCCCAGTGCAGCTGCTTGCTCCCTGAAACTTTTACGGAGCACCCGCGCACTAATGAGGATGCCAGCTAATTACTTGCAAAATGATTAAGAAATCACACTGGGACAATTGATGGGTCTCTGCAGGGAGCCCGTCAGACTCCGCTCAGGCCTCTCACCCGTGGATGGCAGCTCCGCTTCTGGAGGGTGGCGCCAACGCGGCCAGCAGACAGCGCGGGAGGCCCGGCCCAGCCGCGGGGTGAGGCCCCTGCAGGCGGGGGCTCAGAGGCCCGGGGGGGTAGCCCTCAGATCCCTCCAACCCTGCAGACCCTCATGGGTCCCCACCCCGGGCGGATCTGTGCTCCCTCGGCCTGGCAAGACCACCCCTGCTTATTGCATTTCTGGTAAGTTCCAAAGCTGCCGTGGGGCCCGGTGGTTGGCTTTGCCGTGAGGCCGCTTCCTGCCCTGGCGCTGGCTCACCCCGTCCAGGCCAGGCCGTCGGGCAGGGTGGGGGAGGCCGGCAGGCTATGGGGCCTGGGTCTTGGGGCTGCGGGGGAGGGCAGGGCCCGTGGAGCCCCCAGCCTGAGGCAGGGCCGCGTTGTGAGCCATCCGGGGGTGGTGAGGGGGCCAGGGCTGGCTCCTGGGGGGGGAACTGATAGGTTCGTGACGTGCAATCGTGCTCATGCCCTGCAGTCTGCTCGACCTTGTCCTTTTGTAGAGGAGGAAACAATTCTTGCTTCTGCTCTGTGGGGAACTGCCAGGCGGCTCAGAGTCTGTCTCTCCGGGTCAGCCAACCTGACGTGCCCCCGCCTGCCCCGAGGAGCTCCTGATGCTCTGAGCCGCCCCAGGCCCTGCACTTCCCTGTGTGGCCCTCTCCCCCCCCCCCCCCCCCCCGCCAACCCCCGGCTCTGCAGCCTGCGGCTGGGGGAGCCAATGGCCACTCAGGCACCAGCCCTGCCCCTGAGCCCCAGCTGCTCAGCTGGTCCCGCCAGGTGACAGGGAGCATCGCTGAGACTCAGTTTCCGGACCAGCTGGGAAGAGCCTCATGGATCCCAGGCTGCACGTCCACAACACCGGCAGCTTCCTCCAAGACAGTCGGTGCGGGGAAGACGCCAGGGACCTTCGGAGGAGCATTAAAAGCACATTTGCACTCGCAAGCAGGCACGCACACGCGCACACACCTTGCACATGCACACCCTCACACGCAGCCCCCCCACGTGCTCACACACACGTGGACCCACGCTCGCACACGCATCCACATGCAGTCACGCAGACACATGCAGACACACACACGCCGCATACAGACTCACACTCACTCACACACACACCTTTCTTTCCAATCAGCACCCCATCTGACAAGTCCTGGCACTGATTCCAGAACAGCCCTGTTTGAAGCCATCACTGGCCGGGTTTTCTTTGATTTTGCTTCTAATTATGAAACTTCTCAGCGGGAGGCCTCCAGCTGTCCCGCGCGCCCTTCCCGGCTCTGGCTCTGGGAGGCTGCGGCTGTCACACCCCCCACAATGACTGTGTCGCTCCCGGGGCACCTCACCCCCCTGCTGTGGGGCCCCCCCAACGGGTGGAAAGCGAGGTGACTCTCCATCCTCTGACCCCCCGGCCTGCCTTGATTCCCAGGGGGTCCCGGGGGGGAGGGGCTGCGGTGACACCACCTGGGGTGTGTCTAGAGTGGAGCTTGTCTTGAAGCCTGTGATGTCGCTGATCATACCTGCTGGTTCTAGAAGCTTCTCCGTCCTCCTTTTGGGAGCTTGCGGGTTTGGGGGGAAACCGCGTTTGCACACTTGTGTTACTGGACAGGCCCGGTTCCAGGATTCCTTCTGGTCTGTTTTCTCTGGCCACACCGCTAGGGCCAGCCGGACGGCGGAGATGGGGTGGCCTCCACCTGGTGTCTGCACCCAGGGGAGGTGCTTGCTCCCTCACCACTGCCGGCGAGGCCCACTGGTGCAGATGGCAGTTGCAGGGGCGGGGGGGGGCTCTCATCCCACTACTCCGTTTTCTGTTTCTGTCATGAACGAGTGCTGCATTTTGTCCAAATAGCAAGCCCGAGTCGTGATTCGAGGGAGGGCACAGGGTTCCCTGGGGAAGGAAAGGAAAGGCCCAGAGGGGCAGGATGAGGTCATGGTGGGGACGCTCGAGGGTACAGGGACTGAGGGAGGGGTGGAGGGGGCACAGGGATGCAGAAGGGAGGCCAGCGGGATGGCCAGCAGGCAGGGGAGGCTCCCCCTCACCAGAGCCCACGTGAGGGCTCGGTCTCTGTCCAGCGGCACCCGGTTGAGGGCCTGGGCTGAAGGCAGGGGCGAGGCTCAGAGGCCACTGGTGTCCAAGCTCAAAGGCAGAGGTGGCAAGACAGTGGAGGTAAGAGTGGGTATAGGACGACCTGGAGCTCAACTCCACCGCTTGCTGATGGCTCACACGTCGGGACGGCTAGGGAGGTGGAGGCACCCTATCAGCTCAAGGGAGCTTCACAGCACCGTGACTTCCTCTCACCCGGTACCTGGCACGCTCAGCCCCATGGGCACCTTATGTCTCAGACAGCACCGAGAGCTTCCATCACTTCCATCCTCCCAATCGCAGGTCCTCAGCGGGTCCCCAGCAGCTGTGGGGCCCCCACCCCACCTCCCCCATGGGCCACATCCTAACCTTGTTTGGCTGAGCTGCCCCTGCCTCACCCCCAGCATCCAACCTCGGGCCGTCGGGGCCTCAACGGCACTGGGGACCCACCATCCCACATGCTAGTTATAGGATAGACTTGTTTGTTGTCCTCATGATGGCTGTGATGACCCTAGAAGGTAAGAACTGGCATATTCCTTCCTGTGCTCCTGCCCCAGTGGACCTTGCTCTGCTGCTGTGCCGAGCCAATGTGCTTTTGCTAAACCAGATGTTATGGACATCAAAGTGTGTGGTTCAGTGGAGCATCAGGCCCAGGAGAGACGGAGAGACAACGGCGAGCTGACCCCGGGTTGGTGGAGGAGGTGGGTGGGCTCACTGGGTGGGCTCGGGACTAATTGATAGCTCCTTTTTTTTTTTTTTGAGATAAAAACAAACACCTACAATCTACTCACCCAAATTAACATTTTACCATTTATGCGCTCCAGATTTTAAAAATATAAAATATAAAGGAAATGAATGGTTCTGCTCAAGTCGAAATCTGCTGAGTTGTGTTGGGCTCAGAGAAGACTGACTCTTCCTCATTGCAGACAGACCTTCTATCCACACAAGGACGTCCACGTCGATGGACTGAAATAAAAAATGGGCCTTCTTATGAAGCTATAATAATTACACCCTCAGGGATCCTGGTGGCTCAGCGGTTTGGCGCCTGCCTTCGGTCCAGGGCGTGACCCCAGTCCCAGGATCGAGTCCCTCGTCGGGCTCCCTGCATGGAGCCTGCTTCTCCCTCTGCCTGTGTCTCTGTCTCTGTCTCTCTCTCTATCATGAATAAATAAATAAAATCTTAAAAAAATAATTACACCCTCACTGTGCTTGTTCCACTTTTAACTTTGCTCAGTCAAAATGCGCTTTTGAAATCTGGCCACATCATTCGTTACGTATATAGTGCCCTCACGCCTCCCTTGCGGCTGTACCAGCTTCCATCAGACCCCTAATATTTGGATTTATCTCCAACCTTTCTGATACAAACGCAGCCACCGTGACATTTCTCGGCACTTTTCCCTCGGGTTTCTGTAAGACTCTCTAGTCCTCTAAGTAGATATGATGAGTCAAATACTTGACCATCTACATTTTTATGTGCTCAAATGTATTTTCCATTTACGTGCAGTAACATTCATTCTTTATGGATGCCGTTGATCAAGTTTGACAAATTCTCAGAGTCACAGTTGGGGTACGGAATGGTTCCACCACCCGACATTTCCCGGTGCCGCGTCTCTGTGGTCAATGCCCCTTCCCTGCCAGAGGCTTGGCAACCGCTGTTGTCTTCCCCGTCCCTTGCACGTAAGTGGAATTGCAGAGCATGCGGCTTTTTGGTCTGGCCTTCTTCACTCGGCTTTGAGCCTCTGAGACTCATATATGCTTCTCTGCACTTTGCGCTGGCTCCCGCGTGCTGCCGAGGGGCATCCCCCCCCCCGCCTAGGTACAGAGGGAGCCAGTACGTTCATCCTTGCACCTGCTGGAGGGCATCTGGGGGTTTCCACAATTTGGTGATTGCAGTAAACATTGACATGCTGCGCTAGCAGAAGTACAGGCTTGCACTTCTCTCGGGAAAATGCCCAGGGGTGGGATTGCTGGGGCATACCATGAAAATGCCACACCGTGTTCCGGAAGTTTCTACTGCATCATTTTGCATTCCTACCAGCGACGTGTGAGAGTTTAGGTTGCTCTGCATCCTTGCCACCACTTGGTATGGTCAGACATATAGGTACACACACACACACGCCACACACACACTCACACACATATTCATATATATTCACACACACACATAAATATTTTAAGAAAACTCATGGTGGTTTTGATTTGCATTTCCCTACTGGGGAATAACGGTCAGTATATTTTCATCTGCTTATTTGTCAGCACCATATTCTCTTAGGTAAAATGTATGTTCGGATATCTTGCCCACTTTTTTTTTTAGTTTACTTTCTATTAAATTATTATAGTTCCTTATAAATTCTGGATACAAGTTATTTGTCAGATACATGATCTTCTGCAAATACTTTCCACCAGACGCAAATATATCTCTCGTGAAAATGTCTTTTCGTTCCCTTTCTAGTGTCTGTCACCGAGCAAAAGTTTTAATTTCGATGAAATCCAGTGTGTCAGTGTTTTGCCTTTACGTATTGTGCTTTTGGTGTCATATCAAAGAAAACCCTGCCAAACCTAAGACTGGCGAACTATGTCCGAGAAGGGCCGGATAATTAAAATCAGAGTCATTGTGGATGTACGATCTGCAGCTCATTTGAATATTCTGGGTTTCTGCCTTGTTTTGGCATGTGTGTGAGGCTCTCTGGCTTTCTTTCTCTTTCTCCCACAAGGCTTTACAAATGCAAAGCCATTTGTAGCTCCAGGGCCATCTAACACAGGCCTCGGGGGCTGCGGTTAGCCGTGGGTCATGGTGTGTTGAGTCCTGGTTTAATCCAAAGTCACAAATATTTCTTGAGTTTTCTTCTAGAAGTTTTATATTTTTCCATTTCACTTTCAGGTGTGCAATTCTTTTCGAGGTATCCTCTCTGTAGCACGTAAGATACAGATCAAGACCTAATGTCTGACGTCCAGCAGACTGAGCACCGTTTGTTGAGAAGACTACCTTTTCTCCACTGCCAAGGTGCCTGCCTAACATGTTACTAGCGTGTTACCAGCATGGTACTAGTGTGTTAGTAACCCTCACTGATGGTGTTTGTGTGGGTCAATTTCTGGACTCTATCCTACCCCCATAATTCAATGTTTTTAAGAGGTCGTTCTTAGTCGCCCATCTAGTTTTAGCTGAAAGGTTTTTTTTTTTTTTTTTTTTTTTTAAAGGTTTTTTTATAACCACTAAGCCCACCGTCCCTGGAAACAAAAGTCTGTAGGTTTACTTATTTTAACTGCTGGTTGGTATTCCATCACACGTGGTTGTTTTCCAAAAGTTCATTGTCACCAACACGGTGACACGTGTTGCTTAGGCTAGCCTAAGCCACCGTGCGCATGGCCCCCGTGGACACACCTGAGGGTGGGCTCCCGGCCCTGGTGCATCGTAGGGTGTTGCCATCCCTGCCACCACCTATTGTGGGAATACTCGGTGCTTTCCTGGTGCTTGGGGTCATAGCACTGGCGTTGAGAGGTCAGAGGGCATGCGTGCAAGGCATCCTACAGCACGTGGGTCAGTGTGCATGGGAAGAATTGCCCTGAATCATTCATGACTTTCAAATGTCCCATCTGAGCACTCCTGCTGGCGAGTCTGTTTACCTAACTTAAAACCTACATAAAGATATTTTTGCATGGATTTAATATAAACTGAACATATATGCAGAATTTCTTAGTAATGCCATTACCTTGTAAACGGAGGCTAGACTGAAGAGTGTTTTGTTCAGATCTTTATTAAGACTCACGCACCGTTTCAGATTATCATGTCAACGATGACATTTGAGCAGTACCACCGTATCAGACCGCCCAGGGGGCTCATTCTACCCAAGTAAATGTCCCCCCGCATGGGATTGTGCAGCACGTAATCCTCTCTAGGCACACGCACGATGCGTCTCTGCTGGTCTGCACTCACACTAACAATTAACAGTGATTATACACACACACCTAAGTATTTCTGAAAGTCTTATTTCAAAATGTGGCGTGTAGAGGAAAGTGAGACGATGTCCAGCTAAATATTCCAGATACAAACTAACTTGTCAAGAAAATAAAAGCATCTGACACCTTCCACTTAGCTGTGCCTAAGCATTTCCATACTGAATTACATATTGTTTTACCGTCAATTACTCTTTTTATTTCTACCCTATATTGTAGGTAGGGCATCATATTGATTTTTAAAAAAACAATGTGTGCTAGCGAGGTTATATTGCCTGTGATTTTCATGTCAAGAGAGTAGAGAGGTGAGACACGGTATTAGTAACAGGCAGGGTTTGCTGGGTCCGAAGGATGGAAGTGGAATTTCTGGAGCTCCGAATGCCCACGGTTCACCCTCCTTGGCGGCGCCGGGCCACTGTCCACGGTGCTGAAACAATGACTTGCTTTCCGCACAGAAAGCTTCTTGCCAGTGTCCGCGTCCGCATCAGCCCCTGTGCTGCTAGACGTGTTGATTTGCTTCTGTGTTGGCCGTGAAGTGCTGTCTACTGTTTAACTTGCAATTCCCTGAGTGCCATTGCCACTTGGGAATCCTCTTTGATGAATTGAGGTTCACATCCTTTGTTCATCCTTCTATTGCGTTCTTTGCTTTATTCTTATTGATTGGTAAAAGCTACTTGTATATTCTGGACACTAGTGTTTTGCTATATGTACTGAGAATTATTCCTTGCCCTTTGTTGCATTTCTAGGAATCGTGTTGATGGGCTTTGCGGGGGGGAGGGGGGGTGTCGTGGTGCCAAAGTTTTTCATTTGTTGTAGTTGCATTCATTAATCTTTTGCTTTGGGTGTTGTTCTTTTTGAGTCTTGTTTAAGAAATTATTTCTTACTTTAAGGTTGTAATGAAAACATCCTATAATTATTTTGAGAAAATTTAAAGACTTTTAAAAATTCTCATTCATGTCTTTAATCATGTGGAACTCATTATATTGAATAGGGTGAGGGAGGAAATCTAATTAATTTTTTTTCTGATGGAAAGTTCCCATATTAAATCATCCATCCATTACTCACTGATTTGAGTACTACCTCTATAATTCATCAAATCGCCATATACATGTCATTCCGTTTCAGGGCTATTCCGTGTTGTTTTTTTTCCATTGATCCATCTGTAATTCCCTGTACCAATATAGTCCAGTTTTATTTACTATGACTTCCTAATACTTCTTATATTGCAAGTACTCCCTCCTTAAACTCATTTTCTTCAAATTTATTCTTTAACTTGACTCCTCCATATGAATTTTGGGATTTGTGTGTCAATTTTCACATAACAATACTGTTGGGATTTTGATGGGGATAACATTGAGTTTATTAATTAATTTGGAAAGAATTGTAATCTTTATGATATTAAATCTACCCATCCATGAAAATCTCTTCATTTATCCAGGTCTTTTTGTCATGTCCTTCAATAAATTTTATAGTTTTGTAATTTTCTTCATAAAAATTTTTGTGCATATTTTATTACATTTATTCCTAGGTAACAGTTTTTGTTGCTCTTGTGAATGGGTTTTTTTTTCTCTATTATATTTCTTATTTGTTATTTTATGGTACAAGGGAAAGCTATTGATTTTTTTAAATGTTTATTCTATATTCAACTACTCTGTTTTTATACATTGATCACTGTATCCAGGAACTTTGCTGACTTCTCTCTCAGCTCTAATCACTTGTCTAGATTTTCCCAGACAATTGTATAATTTGCAAATAACCAGGTTTTTAAATTTTTTTCTATTGTCTACCTTACTTTGCTTTCTTATGGCACAGCTTTCAGCCTTCAGTGAAATGTTTAGTAGTAGCACTGATTGCAGATAATCATGTCTTATTCCTAACTTAAATGGAAATGCTTCTCCTATTCAACCATTAATTTTCTTAAATTCAATTTCACATGATATCAATATTGCTAGCTTTATTGTCATTAGTGTTCTATGCTTTTATTTTAATCTTTCTATATAAATACATACAAATTTCATTGATATTCCAATTTTATGATCTTCTTTTTAATACATTTTCATTTATTGTAATTGATTACGACTGTATTGGACTTATTTCTATCATCTTCTTTTGATTTTACTATTCTTTTTGTTTTTCATCCTTTCTTGTCTTCTATGGATCGATACCTTTCTCTTTTATATCTCAGCAGGTTTGGGAATGATGAATTACATTTCTAACATTTTAATCGTTACTTAAAATGGTGACACAGAGAATTAACTTAAAAAATTCCAGACATTACAGAGACATTCAGAACTTCCATCTTCCTACTGTGCATGACTAGGACCTTCCTATGCCTTAAGCATTAAGCATACTTTCTCATCATTAATTATTATGTAAAATTTGATCTTAGCTTCTTTTTTTGTAAGCATGGAAAGCTAGATTTTTTTAATAGTAGTGAATTATAATTGCAAACATATCAATCAATGCAACCTTTTTGTTTCCTAAATTTTAACTCTTTCCCCTGGGTTTTTTCTCCTTGCTGAATTATGTAATTTGTTCCTTCAGTGAGAATTCAGGGTCAGTAATCTCTCTCAATCCTTGTATATTTGAAAAATATTGATTTTTTTGCCTCCTTGAACATTATTAGTCTTGCTGGGTATAGAATTGTAGGTGAGATATTATTTTTCCTCAGCAATTTGGATGTATTACTATATCATCATTACTCAGCATACTTTGTGACTGGTCATAGATACACCTTCATCTCTTCTCCCTCACAGCTTTTAAGATTTTCTCTTTGATATTTTCCAATTTCATTAACATATGTTTTATTCCTGCTTGGAATAAATTGTGGTCCTTCTAGTTGGGGCCTTTTATCTTTTTTTGTCTCTAGAATATTGGTAGTGATGATCTTCAAGGATATCATCTCTCTCCAATTCACTCTGTCTTCTTCTGAAACTCGTATGATACTGTGTTGGACCTTCTCAACCCACCTTCCAAGGCTCACCCTCTTTTTAATATATTATACATTTCTTTAAAATGATCTCTTGGTTTTATGCTTTGCCATACATTTGTTACTAAGGGGGAGAGCCTCAATTTTTTAAAAAAAGATTTGTTTATTTATTTTAGAAAAAGAGAGAGTGGGAGAAGGAGCAGAGGGAGAGGGAGGGAGAGAATCTCAAGCAGACTCCCCACTGAGTGTAGAGCCTGACACAAGTTTGGGTCTTACGTCCTGAGATCATGACCTGAGGCGAGACTAAGAGTCAGAGGCTTTACCTACTGAGCCACTCAGGCGCCCTGAGCCTCCATTTTAATCAGCTTCTTATGTGTTTGAAATGGAGGGTATGTTTTCCTATGGCAGTCCAGACTGCCATATGGAATCTTGGTTCTTCCTTCATGCTTTGAATCTCACGACCAGGTTTTCACCATAATTTTTAGCTGGTGATGTTGTAGGCTTAGGACATGAAACCATTAAAACTTCATCTTCTTTTCTCTAGAGAGCTATTGATTCATACCACTCTATCCTGGGAGCACCAGGAGTAGTAGCACAAGTAATAGTCATAGTGGTATGGTACAATGACTATCTGTAAGGCCAACCCCCAAATGCTACAGGCCTTCAGTCACCATTTCTTCAAAAAGCAAACACCTGTCCATCACTGCACCCAGCACTTTCTACACATCATCTCATCTAGTCCTCAAAATGACCTATGGGAAGGTATGGTTATTTGTCCTTTTCTAAGAATGAGAAACTGAACACAGAAAAGCTATGACAGTGAGCAAGGTCACAGGGACAGCAAGTGGCTGAGTCAGGATTTGAAGACATGACTGCAGCCCCAGGACTCAAATACTTGACCACAGTGCCTCTTGAGCATCTCCAGAAAGGACCAGAAAGAAAGAAAATCAGGCATATAGACTCATGACTATATTAACTCAGCATCTTTTTCCTGTGCTGATAACAGAGCATGGTGGATAGGAATCTGCCTTTGAGAGGTTCTCCTGATTAGAAATGGATATGGAAACGTAATTAGAGCACATCAAAGCAAACAACATCCTTAAAGCTTATGATACCTGAGCCGAGTCTTGGACACAAGAAGAATTATCCAGATGATGGGAGCAAGGTGTGGGTTTCCAGGATCGACTGGGTATGAGCTCGCTGCAAAGAGCTGGTGCTGCAGGTGGGGAAGGAGTGAAGGGCAGTGGCTGGATTGAGCCTGGGCAAGTGGGCAGGAAGTCTTTTCTTGCCACATCAAGGACAGAATGCTTGGGCCCACAGGAAAGGTAGGGGAGGGGAGGGGGAGTGTCAAGTATGCAGAGAGACCTTCAGGCCTAGCTAATGATTAGGGGAGTCATTTTTGCAGATGTCTGGGTCATTGAAAGTCCTGGGAACAAATATTTCAGGCTGAGAAAGGACCGTGAATATCCCATGCCAACATTCTGCATATTTGAACATTCTGATTTTTGGTAACTGGTGCATGGAATCCTCTGAATTGAGAGGAAAAGCACCAGTTCTGAGGCATAAGTTCTTTAGAGCACCCACAGCGCCTCCTGAGGATGCAGGCAGGGCTCCTGCTATTTGTCGGCAGCATCTCAATTCATGGAGAGGGGAGAAAGATACTGTGGGCAGCAGCAGCTCCTCCAATGTGACGAGGAACAATATGAATGAGGGACTTAATTTGAAAAGAGATGTGGCTGTGATTTAATTTAAGCCACCAGGTTAATGCATTTTTTTTCCCTAATTTCAACCTTGGGTGCACCGCATTCATTTGCACTGGCCCGCGTGGTTCTCAGTCAATGTTCTCAAGTCACTTTCATGCATAAAGTTGTTTCTCCTTAACTAGATTATGGGCTGTAGAAGGCTGAGGCTGTGCCCTTTCTTTAGGACAGCCATTTTCAGGGTGAGGGCTGCATCTCGCCATCAGGTCAGGGGCTCCTTGGGATGGAAATGTCCAGGATGCCTGCTGTGTACCTGGCACGGACAGGAGTGGGGCTTCTGAGCTGAATGTGATGTGGCCTGCCTATGAGTATATGGTCATGGGCACAGACAGTGGTGGGACAAGGGGCGATGAGCTCAATGTGACACGTGGGCAGGGTGTAAAGGGTTGTGGAGCTGTTTACTGGGATGCCAGGAGGATGCTGGGGAGAGGCAGTGAGCATGGCCACTCCCAAAGCATGACTTAGCTGAGACAGACAGAGAGGACAGGGTGGTGGCTGGGCTGTGGTTCTCAGTGAGGGGGTCTGCAGCCTTCACTTCGGAGGGGACAGGAAGCCACGGGTGGGGATGGAGATAATTTAATCTCAAGACTCAGAGGCAGATGTTGGTGTCAAAGAGCAGGACTTCCCCATGTAACCCGGGAGCCAGTCATCTGCAGATCCCCATTCTACAGACCTGGGGTGGTGTCAGCGAGTGTGCATCTCTACCGCTCCCAGGGTACTGCTGGTGTAGGAGGACCCACTCCTGTGGCCAGGCTGGATGGAGCAGAGCTGGAAGGAGGCATGACCAGCAGGGAGCTTGCTCCAGCCCAGTTGGGATGGTCCAGATTCTCTTCCCTGCCTGCCCTGGAGCTCCAGAGCAGGGGTAAGTGCAAGGGCACTGCATTTCTTTCCTCCCACCTGCTGCTCCCTGCAGTTGGTTCCCTTACCTATTCCTTCCTTCATCCCGACACAACCAGGACAGAAATGCACCGCCATGGCGTCCCGTGTCCAGGGTGGGTGGACGCCTTGGGGAAGACACGGGGCAGAGGTCCGCCTCATGCAGGAGGCCTGTCCTGGCTGCACGGCCTTTGCACACACCCGTCTCTCACCTTGACTACACTTGAAGGGCCAAGTCATTATTTCTCACTAAGGCCCTGAGCCTCTGCCACCAGGAAGCACATTTTCTGCTGTTTCTCCCACGGGGCTCAGCTCATCTGGGCCCCAAGGGGGACTCAGTCCGTGACCTCACTGGGAGGTGGGGCAGACCTGTGCCGAGCACTGGGGCCCTGTCAGGCAAGGGGGGGGCCTGGCCGGAGTGGGCGATGCCCGGCTCCCGAGCTGAGGGCTCCTGGGGGGCAGTGCCATGAGGCTGGCACAGAGTCCAGCCGGCCTGGGGAGGAGGCCGAGGGTGGCCGGCAGCAGTTGCTGTAGGCTCTGGAGCGGCCGCGTGCATAACTCTGTGCCTTTAAGCCAAACCGTAAAGGCTGGTTCCCGGGGAGGGGTCTCTGGGAGAGTTAATGAGGCCACCACGCTTTGCGGAGACCATTCTAACTGCTTAACGGTGCAAGACTCAATAATGAAGGAAGAGTCTACCGGACCCAATATAATCTGAAATTAAAGAAAAATGGAATGTATTAAAAATGTATTGCAGCATTAATGGAAGATGTCAGGCTGACAGCCCCGCGCGGCCCTTGCTGTGCCAGGATCAGCGCTTGTGCTCTGGGGCCCGCGGCCCCTCCCCGGGGCTCCACATACAGGCAGACCCTCCGCTGCACCCTCCCACTTCCCGGGGGGCGCCACTCCTCCTGGGCCCTCTGTGTGCCCTCGGCACTCCTGCTTCCCGAGCCGGGCCCTCTTGTTCCTGTTACCCGGCAGCTCCGACCGCGTTCACCGGGGCCTCTGTGGGCCGCATCTGACCTCCCGGGAAGACCACCCCGGGCCGTAGGAGAAATGTGGGGGCCTTGCCAAGGCCTGAGGCTGGTGGGTGGGCCCTTCAGAGGCCCCAGACCAGCAGCCCCGTGGAGACCTCTAGGAGGTCTCCGTGGCTGTCCCTCCCCCAGCCCAGCCTCGCTGCAGGAGCCCCTGCTCCCCCATCTGCCCTGTGGCCTGGGGGTCCTCCCTGACTCCAGAAATGAGCCTCGATGCAAGCCCAGCCAGTCACAGATCCGCATCTCCCTGGTACACAGTGGACTCAGGGATGAGCACGGGACCCAAGCTGGCCCAGCGGTGTGGACGGTGGTGCTGTGGTGGGGTCTGGGGCCAGAGCGTGCTCCTCCCCGAGGGCGTGAGGCTGCAGCCATTTGGTGGCCATGAGGGATGTGGAGGATGACCTGAGAAATGGGGCGACTCCCCTCACCTGACATTCTGTTGCATGCTCACTGACTCACACCCCCCATCTTTTTCTCTTCAGCCAGCCTGGGTTCATCACTCTCCCTGACCCCACCCGCCCTCATGGCAGCAAGCCCCAGCTGTCACTGAGGTGGAGCAAGGCGGGTGTGCCGGAGACTGACGGCCCGATGGACAGAACAGAGGGGCAGGCGCTCAGGGGGTGAGGGTGTCGGGCAGGACGAGAGGCAAGGATGGCGGGCACAGCAGGGGCTGGCTGGAGACCACCACGGAGGGAGTAGACGCCTGGTCAGTGTGGTGGCCGTGGCAGCAGCCGTGATGACGCTTGGCTGGGGGGCTCTGGAAGAGAGAGAGGGCCAGGCCACATCCAGACTGAGCCTGGGGCGGCTTCACCGTCTGCGAATCCCACACCCCCTCAGAGGGTGACCCCCCGTGAGTGTGCACCGTGCTTGGCCACCCATTTCCCACAGAGGGAAGCAGAAGCAGGCTTACAGCCTGGGCTCCAGGGTGTGCAGCTTCCTGTCCCCCTCCATCCTCCCTGTCCCTTCTCTCTCTCCCTCCCCCGTTCCCTGGGGGGAAGCTGGCTGCCACGTTGGGAGACACCCCAGCTGCTGTAGGGAGAGGCCTCAGAGGCCCCTGTGGATGGCCCTGGTCAGGCCTCCAGGTGATGCACCCTTGCTCCATCTCCACCATTCCTCCATTCCCATCCCATCCACCCCCATCCCTCTCCACCCCCATCCTCCTCCACCTCCATCTCCCTCCACCTCATCCCCCTCCACCCTATCCCCCTCCATCTCATCCCCCTCCACCCTATCCCCCTCCACCCCATCTCCCTCCACCCCATCCCCCTCCACTCCCATCCCCCTCCACCCCCATCCCTATCCACTCCCATCCCCTTCCATTCTCCCATCCCCCTCCACTCCCATCCACCTCCACCCCCATCCCTATCGACTCCCATCCCTCTCCATTCTCCCATCCTCCTCCATCCCCATCCCTCTCCATCCCCCCACCCCCCGCAGAGACTTGGGCTAGCATGGCCCAGCTGAGTCGCCCCAGATTCCCGAGCTCAGGAACAATGTGGAATCAGAAACTCATGTTGTTTTCAGCCCCAAAGTCTAGGAGAACACGGACATGGAGCCTTAGCAGCTGTCCCTTCACGCGGGCGGCTGACTTCTCAGGGTTCAGGTCCCAAATACGTGTGCCAAGTGGAAAGCCACGGGCAGCACCCTTGCAGGGACCCGGCAGTCAGAACACCCCTGCGCTGCCCCCCCACGGCCCTGCGCCTGGCCGGGGTCAGCCCGGAACGTTGCCCTGTTGCTGTTCCTGGGCGAGCTTACAAGCCTCAAAGCGTCTTTGCTCGGTCACGGGCAGCGGCAGAAGGACGCCCGGGGCGCCACGAGTCAGCACATCTCAGATGGCGGCGTTGCACGCGGGCCAACAGCTCGGGGCAGGTGACCATGCGTAGGACGCCGCGCTAAGCCTCGGAGTCTTCGGTCATAAAGGAGCGCCAACAAAAGTGGGGTGCGGCAGGGGTTACTTGGAGCCGGGGGAGCCTCTCCATGGCACCTAGCCGGGGGGAAGGAGTGTTGTTGCAGGCACCCGAGGCGGGAGGGCCGGAGAGCGAGGGCGCAGTCAGGGGCCGAGCCCAGGGGCGTCCTGGCTGGAGTGGCAAAGGGCAGGTGGCAGAGGGGCCCCGGGGACGCGGCCTGCAGGTGAGGACACGGCTCTTCCACGGCATGAGCATATCTCAGGCTGGTAAAACCAAGAAGCAAGAAGGAAAAGCATGGAGAGAGCGCGGGAGGCTTCAGGCTCCGCTTGGAGCAGCTGGCGTCCTGCCAAACACGGTTTTACGTGGTCTTCGGGGCTTCCTACCCCCCTTCCCCCCGGGAGGCCATGGCCAGGAGCCCTCTGTGCAGGCCTGGCCGGGGGTCCTTCATGCTGGGGACCTGGCCCCGCCCTGGGAGCTGTCCCCTCAGCGGTTTCTGACCCAGGTGGTCTCACGAGGCACCCCAGAGAGGGGAGGACACTCACCGGAACCACAGGGCAGGAGGCAGGCAGGAATCTTCTGGGCACCCGGCTTCCGGCCTTGGCCAGAGCCCACCGCAGCCAGGGACGGGAGGCCTTTGCAGAGGTCACCTAGGGAGAGCCAGAGGGCGTCCCCGTCTGCCCTGCAGGAGCCTCTGGGGTCCACAACCTGGCCAGCACCAGGTGCATCTCATTTGCTCCCTGGGCCTCGGTGGACACAAGTATGAAATGGGGACAAGTTCTGAGACGTTAGTTACATGAAGGCATGGAGCTTCTGCTGCAAGGAAGCGGTCGGCCGCCAACGCTTCCCTTCCCTTCCCTCCCTGGTTAGGCCCTCCTGATGCTGGAGCCTGGACTGTGGAGGGGCAGGGCCCAGGGGGACTGGGAGAGGCATGGGGGAGGATATGTTGGAGGATAGTGTATGGCAGCAGCTGGCACTTCCCTGGGGAGCCAGGAGTTCTACCCAGGATGCAAGCTCAGGAGCTCAGGAGGGTGGAGCTCAGGAAGGTGGAGGTCAGGGGCACGGAGGTCAGGAGGGCAGAGGTCGGGGGTGGAGCTCAGGAGGACAGAGCCTGGGGGGCAGAGCTGAGTCAGGGAGGCCTCTGGCCAGCCTGCAGGTGCTCAGAGTGCTGCCCGGCAGAGCCCAGCAGAGCCCAGCATCGCCCGGCCTCCAGCAGCTACCCCCGCAGGCCGAGCTGCACCCCTCCCCACCCCCACCTGTCCCCCGCTGCAGGCCCAAGGGCCGCCAGGATGGTGGATGCTACTGAAGCTGGCCCTAACGGGGCTCTGCCCCCCACTGGGGGTGTGCAGCGGGCGTCTCGCTAGCCCCTCTGTGGTCAATCTCCTCATCTGCTCACAGGTACGTGACAGCGCACCGTGGGCTGGTGGCTGCAAGCCCCCGGGCCACATTCCATGCCTTCTCAGAGTGGCTGTCCCCTAAAGGGCGCCCTGGCCCCCGAGCCAGCCGGAGGCCTGACTGAGCCCCGGGGCCACCGCCCGGGCACCTCTCCTGGCCTGGCCCGTGCCCCCAGCCGCCCGTCCCCGCGGCCCGCCTCTGCCCCGTGCTGCAGATCTCCTCTAGCCCGGGCCCGCGGCGAGCCCGTGAAAACGTGCAGGTGATGTCGCTTGTCCTGCTTAACTGTGGCCCTGGGCGCTCTCCGCCTGGCGCCGAGGCAGAGCCGCGCAGTTTGTTCTCCGGGCAGGCGCCTGAGGCTCTCCTGCGATGCCTTTGAGGATGGGGCTGTGTGTGCAAGGATGCACAGCTCCCGCCAGGGCCCTGGATACGGGGACGGCCCCTCCGGGCCTCCGGGTCTCTCTTCTCGAAACCGCTGCATGACATTCCTCTTGTCACAGAGGTGGGGACAAGACAGGGCCTCGTGGGACCCGACTTCCCCGCTCAGCGCCTCGCCGCTCATTAAGGCCAAGCAGGGCCTCGGGCTCCGGGAGCAGGGCGACCTCGGGCCAGCGCCTCAGCCTCTGAAGGTGGCGCAGATTCGCCCTTGGGACACGGCTCCGTGGGGAGGACACCCCGGGCCAGGGGAAGTGCCTAGGGGACCCTGTCTCTCTTCTTCCTTCCTCAGTGATGTGTCTCTTAGGTGAGTCTCCCATCTCCACCAGGTTGCTCTTTGTCACCGGAACCCGGGGCTCTACTGTGCAAGAGGTGTTTGAGGGAGAGAATGCTACTGGTGTGTGGTCCTCGCGAGCTGACCCGGATGTGCCAGGCTCGTGCCAGCGCCGCAGGAAATGGGAGGCTGC